>NC_063176.1:21578438-22277926 GCF_023159225.1 Perognathus longimembris pacificus
CAGGTTACAGAGCTGAGAAACTGAGTTTAAGAATATTAAAACTGTAAAAGAGACTAAGTGTGAATTTCTACAAAATGACAAAGTATGTTGTAATGGTTAGAAGAAAGACATAGATAATGGGTATGACAGGCTAGGGTTGATTGGAAAGCATTTTACACATGTGTGGAAATGAAATCTCATCTTGTATCTAGTTAAAATGACACTGATAACAGAGGAGATAGAAACACAAAGTGGCAATCTCTCCAGAGGTACTAAAGGAGCATTCCATTTGATTTCTTTTGTTCTTGTGTTCTTTTCCTGTAATGAGAATCTTTTCGTCCTTTCAGCAATAAACCCAGATTGTGGGTGGCTGTGAATTCTGGAAATTAGTGTAATGTTTTCTATGCGCCAAGGCACTCACATCCTCCTGATCTCATTGTGGTCACTTATTTTTATTGGAGATTCTATTAAGTTAAAACGTTGTTGTATGACCCAAAAGAAGAGACACAGAAGAGACTGAAATCCATCAGACTTACAAATTACTTAAAACTTTGGTTTAAGGCATAAAGGTAAATTAAATATGTAAATTATCTGCAGATCTATAGACATTAATAAGCATTATTCAGCATTTCTAACAAAAAAGTCTTAAGAAATTTCTCAAAGATAAAATGGTGCATGTATATGATTTGGATGGTAAAGCACAAAAATACTAATCTGGATTTATTCAAACATTATAGAATTTTGGATTCCTTTTCACTCTATTATTTTGGGAGTGATCATGGACTATTCAGGTAAAATTATTTTTTGCCAGCCAAAACCCATCAGCAAACAGAGACATGTGGACCCAAATGTATAGAATGTAGCATGCAAATGTGAAAATACATATCTGTAAAGCTGCCAAAATATATACACACATAAAATAGCAATCAGAAAAATATTCTACAAGTTGTCATATAAATAAGGAAAAGTTGCAACTGTTAAATATTGTATGAAAAAATCATTCTGAATTCCATTATTACTTTGACTCATTACAGAAATAAACACAAATAATAAGATTGAAGCCAGGCGCTAGTGGCTCATGCCTGTAATCCTAGCTAGTTAGCAGATTGAGATCTGTGAATCGCAGTTTGAAGCCAGCTCTGGAAGAAAAGTTAGCAAGACTCTTTCTTCTACTCCCAAAAAGTTGGAAGTGGAGCTCTAGCTCAAGTAATAGAGTACTAGCTTTGAGCAAAAGAGCTCAGGGATAACTCCCAGTCCCTAAGTATAAGCCCCAGGGCTGGCACAAAAAAATAAAAATATTTATAATACTTGATCTTACGATTCCAGATTACTTGAAATTCATGATATAGAAAAAATAACCTAATGTATACATAAACTTGTAGATAAATATGACTTAAACACTCTGATACTCAGGAGGTAGAAATCAGGAAGATAATAATTGAGGCAAGCCTGGACCAAAGTTAGTGATACTCCATTTCAACAAATAAGCCAGGCATGCCTTTTCATATCTATAATCCCTGGTATAGAGGATACATAGGTAGAAGGATTGTGGTTCAAAGCTAGCTGTAGGTAAATGTGTAGGATCCTATCCTAACTAAAGCAAAAAATGAGAGGAGGACTAAGACATGGCTCAGTCGGTAGATCATTTGCCTCGCAAGTGTAAACTTCTTAAGCTCAAATCACTGTACCTCCAAAATACATAAGTAAGCCATACAAAGCAAACTTTGCAACATTTTTACAGGGTTATTCCTCTAACACACCAATTATTTCCTTCCTTCACTACGAAGTTTCCTGACCTTGGCAATATTGTATAAATAATATGGCAATAATTATCAAGATTACTTAACACAGCTAAGTGACATCATAAAAACCTCCTTAATAGCTGTGAACATTGTTTACTTTTCACTGGAGATATCTTTAATTGTAAGCTGGCCACAGGACTTATACCTGTAATCCTAGGTATTCAGCAAAATCTGGGGACGGTAGCTTGAGGACAACTCAGGTAAAACTCTCATGAGATTCCATGTCAATCAATTTTTAAAAACCTGCATACCCTCAGCTACATGAGACATAAATAGGATTGAGGTTCATGACAACCCTGGCAAAAGCAAGATCCTGTTAGAAAAATAGCAAAAAGCAAAAAGCACAGGAAGAATGTCTCAGGTGGTATAGCACCTGATAGTACAAGGCTTTGAGATCAAGCCCAGACCTTCTAAAATATATTTGCTATTTTGAATATGAAAATGGCAAGTCCTTACATTTATCAAAATGCAATCTAATTTTGTAAAAAAAAACAAACAAACTCACATCACTGACCATAGTAGAGTTCAAGCAGCATATATTTGTGCATTAAAGATCTTGGAAACTTTTCTAGGAATTCATCCCTTATATTGGTGTATAAGCACTGATTTAACAGTCTCACGGACTATTCGACCATGAAAAGCCAAGTTAAAATGAACATAAATGACAAAAAATGAACAAGTTCAACAGTGATAGTCACTAGACTACACAATTTGTGAGGGAGAGGGGTCGGAGGTGAAAAACTGGGAGAGAATGAGGAAGGGGGAGACACTGTTCAAAAGAAAATGTACTCATTACCTGATTTATGTAACTGCAATCCCCCTGTATATCATCTTTATAATAAAAATTAAATTAAAAACAATAAATAAATACAAATGTAGGTAATCCTAATTACAACATAAGACGCATCATGCAGCATTTTCATGCAATAGCCCTTATTTTTTTTAAGTTTTTATTATAAAACTGATGTACAGAGAGGTTACAGTTTCATACGTTAGGCATTGGATACATTTCTTGTACTGTTTGTTACCTTGTCCCTCATACCCCCCTCCCCCCTCCCCCTTTCCCCCCCTGAGGTGTTCAGTTCACTTACACCATATAGTTTTGCAAGTATTGATTTGTTGTTGTTTCTCTTATTTTACCCTTTGTCTCTCAATTTTGGTATTCCCTTTCAATTTCCTAATTCTAATACCAGTATACACGGTTTCCAATATACTCAGATAAGATTACAGAGATAGTGTAGATACAATCACAAGAAGGTGATACAAGAACATCATCAACAGTATAAACTACAGATACACATGGGATGTTGAAAGTAGTTACAACTGTCATATAACAATCGTTTCCATAACATGGAGTTCATTTCACTTAGCATTATCTTGTGTGATCATAAGGGTATAGCTATTGGGCTCTTGTGATCCTCTGCTGTGGCTTGCCTAAACCTGTGCTAATTATTCCCAATAAGGGAGACCATAGAGTCCCTGTTTCTTTGGGTCTGGCTCACTTCACTTAGTATAATTTTTTCCAAGTCCTTCCATTTCCTTACAAATGGGACAATGTCATTCTTTCTGATAGAGGCATAAAATTCCATTGTGTATATGTACCACATTTTCCTGATCCATTTGTCTACGGAGGGGTTGGTTCCAGTTTCCCGCTATGACAAATTGCGCTGCAATGAACATTGTTGTGCTGGTGGCTTTACTGTGACTTTGTTTGTGGTTTTTTGGATAAATACCCAAAAGTGGGGTTGCTAGGTCATAGGGGAGTTCTATATTTAGCCTTCTGTGGAATCTCCATACTGCTTGCCAGAGTGGCTGAACCAGTTTACATTCCCACCAGCAATGAAGTAGGGTTCCCTTTTGGCCACATCCCCTCCAACAACTGTTATTGTTAGTTTTCTTGATATATGACATTCTTACTGGGGTGAGATGGAATCTCAATGTTGTTTTGATTTGCATTTCTTTTATGGCCAGTGATGTAGAGCACTTTTTCATATGTCTCTTGGCCATTCTCATTTCCTCATCAGAGAAGTCTCTTTGTAGGTCTTTAGCCCACTTGGTGAGCGAATAGCCCTTATTTTATCTTTCAAAAAATTCTAAACCTGTTTCTTTCTGTGGATGTATTTGTGCACTGAATATTGAATATATATTCACACACATATTTTTACATGCATTCACACTCATAGACACACATTTATACACACATATACTCACACATTCCCTACAATCTTTTCTCAGTTTTACATACATATTCTAACTCATTCAGGAATCTCAGCAAAATTATGCTATTTCTAACTCTCTATTACTGTCGTTAATCCTCTTAGCTTTATCCTGTTGGTAACTACTTTCCATCAATGCCAATGACAAGTAGGACAGGTTCTTTCAACAAACTTTTTATTTTTTGCCAATTCTGGGAATTGAACTCTAAGCCCGTGCCCTGTCCAAGAGCTTCTTTTGCTCAATATGAGCTCCCTCTCAACCACTTGAGCCACAGTATCACTTCTGGCTTTTTTGAGTAGTTTGTTGGAGATAAGAATCTCAGGAACTTTTCTGTCCAGGCTGGCTTCTAATCAAGATCCTCATATCTCAGCCTCCTGAGTAGCAAGGATTACAGGAGAGAGCCACCAGTGCCCAATTCCAATAAACTTTTCTTTTTCCATCCTTCTTTTCTTCCTTCCTTCCTTCTTGTCTGCCTGTCTGTCTTTCTTTCTTCCTTTAAATCTTTATTGTAAAGATGATGAATGGCAGGGGGGGAGGGGTTACATAAGTTACATGTGGTAATCAGTACATTTCTTTTTAAACACTGTTACTCCCTCTCTCATTTTCTCCTGCTTACTTCTCCCTACTTCCCCACCCCAAGTTGTATAGTACATTTCCAACATAGTGTCATCCTTTGTCCTGCTGTTTCTGTGATTCCCTTTCCCTTCCACAGGTAGAATAAACATATATAAGATGAAGGGTACAGAAAACTAAAACAGAAAAAGAAAAAAGAAAGAACTGCATACAGCACACAGTCAGAATCTCTTGTTTGCAGTACTTGGAGTTCATGTTGATATGCTTCATTGTATATGGTCTTATGCACTTAGCAACTGGGCTACTTATATCCCCTGTTAAAAATATCATAGATGTATTCTAGTTATTACAAATAAGGGAAATCATTCAACATACTCTTCATTGGCCTGGCTTATTTCACTTAATATATTTTTCCAAGTCTTTCCATTTCCTTACAAATGGGGCAATGTCATTCTTTATGATGGAAGCAAGAACTCCATTATGTATATATACCACATCTTCTCAATACATTCATCTACAGGGGCTTCTGGGTTGGTTCCATATCTCCACCATGGTAAATAATGCTGAAATGAGTATAGTAGCATTAGTGTGGCCTTGTTTATGGTCATTTGAGTAAATGCTCAGAAGTGGGATTGCTGGATCACAGCTTTATGTTTAGCTTTTTGAGGAACCTACATACTGACTTCCAAAGTGGTTGAACAAGTTTACAATCCCACCAACAATGTAGTAGCATTCCCATTTGATCACAACCCTGCCTTCATCCGTTTTTATTAGACTTCTCGATAATGGCCATTCTAACTGGGGCAAGGAAGAATCTCAATGTTGTTTTGATTTGCATTTGCTTATGGCCAGTGATATTGAGCATTTCTTCATGTGTCTATTCACCATTCTTATTTCCTCTTCAAGGAAGTCGCTCTTTAAGCTTTAGCACATTTGTTAATGGGGTGGTTTGCTTTTGGAATTTGTTTTGGGGTGATTTAATTTTCTGAGCTCTAAGTATAGTTTATATATGAGGCCCTTGTCTGTTGTATGGCTAGTGAAGATCTTTTCCCAATCTGTGGGCTTTCTACTTAAATTGCAAGCTATGTCCTTTGCTGTACAGAAGCTCTACAGTTTGATGCAATCCCATTTGCCCAATCTTTTTTTGATTTGTTGTGTTTCTGGGTCTTTATTAAGGAAGTTTTGACCTGTGCCAAAGAGCCCTAGTGTTTCTCCTACCCCTTCCTGTAATATTGTCAGGGTATCTGCTTTTACCTTTCAGTCTTTGGTCCATTTGGAATTAATTCTGATGCAGGATGATATATAATGATATAGCTTCAGTTTTCTGTACTTATTTAGAAAATTCTGCCAAAACAATTTGGTGAAGAGGCTTCAACAAACTTCCTTAAAAAAATTAAAAGTTATGGGTTTATTGATTTTTTTTAAAAGTGGAAAAGATTTTTTTTATTCAAAATGAGTTTTTCCACATCCATTTAATTTAAGAAAATCATGGAAAATATCAACATCTGTACATTGCCATAAAAGTACTACTTATAACTGCCATTCATCAAATCCAGTGAGTAATTTGGAAAACAGTAGCAATGGCCCTTGGAGCAGACTATGTATATATGATGAAGCCAAAATCTTTTTCTAACTTGTAAACGAAACTTTTCCATGAGCAGTTTCCAGTTGCCAGTTGCTCCTTGAAGGTACACACAACATTGTGGCTCCTGTTTATTTCACTTCAATAAACTAAGAAAGGAACTCCAATATATTCCATATATTACACTAAGTCCTCCCAGCTAAAGTATATTTGAATGTCATCCTTTTCTACTACTAGACTAAGCAATCAATAAGATATGTTGATATCTGTCTATGAGACTATCGATAAGTAAATTGAACAGAAAGTTAAGGATATGGTATTTTTTGACTTTCAATTCCTTTTCTTTCATGAACTCATTTACCAGCATTGGTGAAAAGAAGGGACATGGTTCACAAGAAAGACAGTGAAGTGACGCTGTGGCTCAATTGCAGAGCACAAGCTTTGAGCGGAAGAGCTCAAGGACAGTGCCCAGGTCCAAAGTTTAAGTCCTATGAGCCACTGAAAGAAAGAAAGGAAGGAAGGAAGGAAGGAAGGAAGGAAGGAAGGAAGGAAGGAAGGAAGGAAGGAAGGGAAGGAAAGAAAGTGAGTACATGTGAAAATAGCATAAAGAATCTCAGTGAAAGCTATCAATCAATAGCAGGAAAGAGGAAGAGAGTGGATAATAGCAGGAGGGGGTTGGGCTAAAAAGAAGGATGAAGGTTCCTAAATACTGAAATAGATTGTTCTAAATTATAAAAACATAACAATGAAACCTATTGAAATTATTTTACGAGGAGGACGGCAGAGGAAGATAAAGAATAAAAGTGGTGGTAAGTTTGATTGGAATATATTGTAAATGTGTGGAAAGACAGCAAAAAAAATACCCCCATAACAAATGTAAGCTAATTAAATAAATTAAGAGAAATAGATGGAAATAAAAAGTTTACACACTGAGTGGACTGTTTTCCAAAATTATGTATTTGATAACTGATATCTGTGGAGGATTATAAAAATCAAGATAGCAAAGTGCTAGTGGCTCACACCTGTAATCCTAGCTACTCCATAGGCTGAGATCCAAGAAAAGTCTGTGATATTTTATCTCCAATTAATCACCAAAAAGCTACAAGTAGAGCTGTGGCTCAAGTACTAGAGTGCTAGCGTTGAACAAAAGAACTCAAGGTCAGTGCCTAGGCCCTGAGTTTTGAGCCCATGACCTGCACACATACACACACACACACACACACACACACACACACACACACACACACACACACACACCAGAATTTTAACATAAATATCTTCACACATTATAATTATGTATGAAATAACAAAAACAAATGCTAGGTAGGAAAGATGCTTTATAAAAATCTCTACAAAATAGGGTTCTCTTTTGGCCACATCCCCTCCAGAATCTGTTGTTATTAGTTATCTTAATAATGGACACTGGGCTAGGAATATGGCCTAGTGGTAAAGTGCTCACCTCAGTAATGGACATTCTTCTTGGGGTGAGGTGGAATCTCAGTGTTGTTTTGATTTGCATTTCTTTTATGGCTGGTGATGTTGAGCACTTCTTCATGTTTCTCTTGGCCAGTCTCATTTCCTCTTCAGAGAAGTCTCATTTTAAGCCTTTAGTCCATCTGTTGAGGTGACAGTTGGTTCTTTGTGGATTTGTTTTGGAGAAATGTAATCTTTTGAGTTCTAAGTATATTTTAGATATGAGGCCTTTGTCTGACCTCCCAATCTGTGGGCTTTCTATTTATCTTGCAAGCTTATATCCTTTGCTATGCAGGAGCTCAGCAATCCCATTTGTCCAACATTTTGTTGATTTGCTGTGTTTCTGGGCCTTTATTAAGAAAGTTTCATCCTGTGGCAAAGATCCCAAATGTTTCTCTTATTCACTGTTGGTGGGAGGGTAAACTTGTTCAACCACTCTGGAAAGCAGTATGGAGATTCCTCAAAAGGCTAAACATAGAGCTCCCCTATGACCCAGCAGTCCCCACTTTTGGGCATCTACCCAAAAGATTGCAAGCAAGACCACACAAAGCCACCCGCACAACTGTGTTCATTGCAGCACAATTTGTCATTGCTAAAATATGGAACCAACCCAGATGTCCCTCAGTAGATCAGTGGACCAAGAAAATGTGGTATATATACACAATGGAATTCTATGCCTCTATCAGAAAGAATAACATTGCCCCATTCATAAGGAAATATAAGGACTTGGAAAAATTCATACTAAGTGAAGTGAGCCAGACCCAAAGAAATACAGACTCTATGGTTTCCCTCATTGGGAATAGTTAGTACATGTACATCTAGGATAGTCCTAGCAGAAGACTACAATAGCTCAATAGCTATATCCATATGAAGACATTAGATGATGCTAAGCGAAATGAACTCCATGTTATGGAAACAAGTGGTTTATCATTGTTGTTTTCATTTTTAACATGCCATGTGAAATTATACCCTTTTTCTTTTGTCTTTCTTTCCTGTGATTTTATCCCTGATATCGCTGCAACTGAGTTTAGTACCCTGGACATTGTATATGGAATGAGAGAAGGGAAAGGGAATACCAAAATTGAGAGACAAAGATATGGTGTAAACCAACTATACAACTCATGGCAGGGAGCAAAGTGGGGTGGGGAGGTGGGGGAAAAATGAGGGAGGAGGTAACAAGTTGGATAAGAAATGTACTCACTGCCTTACATATGAAACTGTAACCCCTCTGTACATCACTTTAACAATAAAGAAATGAAAAAAATCTTTACAAAGTTCTAATGTAAAATCAAAATAAGTAAAGTTACTTCATGTAACACTTATATTGTTATATTATACAGGCTCCTACCTGAATGCAATTTCCATGCTGGACTAGCTCTGGAAGATTCATGGCCGTAATTAAATTTCTATTCCCACAACATTTGGGAATAGAAAGCAGACATTTTACCTCTTATTCAAGAGCAGTGCCCTTCTAAAGTTTCCTTCTGTACCCAGGAGCCTAGTTATCATCACACCATCAATTCCTTTGATTTTCTGGAAAACACAATGTTTCCCTGAATTGAATTCCAAAGAGACTAAAATTCTCACATTGGTGTTTTCTACTTTTTTTCTCCCTACAATTCTTTTTTTTTTCACATTTCTTCAATATCTACAGCTCTAATCCCGGGCATTTTCAGTCTTCTTGCTCATTTTTTACCTTCCCCTCTTTTTCTTCCTCTCTCCCTCCTTACTGCCGCTCTGTCTCTCTCTCTATCCCTTCCTCCATTTTGGTTGGTGGTGATGATGTTTTCCTGCTGGGATCCTTTTTCCTTCCTTCCTTCCTTCCTTCCTTCCTTCCTTCCTTCCTTCCTTCCTTCCTTCCTTCTTTCTTTCTTTCTTTCCTTCCTTCCTTCTTTCTTTCCTTCCCTTCTTCCTTCCTTTTTTATTATTGATTCTCCTTTCTTCAGGTACTAGAACAGGTTGGCCTTGAACGTGTCCTTCTGCTCAGCTTTCCAAGTGCTGGAATGATGGGAGCTAAACACCTCACCTGGCTCTTCAAAAATAAATAAATAAATAAATAAATAAATAAGTGCAGACCACCTAAGGCATTTTATAAATATATGAACAAGACAGAAAATGTCTGTAAAGCTTTTCCTGATTCTTGTCTATCCATAAAGACAGCCATTGAAAAAGTTAAAGGATTATAAAAATATTTTGATATATTACTTTTCATAAAATAAAAGTATTTGATATACAGTCACTCCTAAGGAAGTATTATATCACATAGAAAATAAGAAGTAAAGATAATCATAACAGGTGCTAGTGGCTCATTCCTGTTATCCTACTTATTTGAGAGTACAAGATCTAGAGGATTGAGGTTTGAAGTCAGCCTAAGCAGAAAAGTCTTCAAGATACAATTTCCAATTAACCCGCCAAAAGCAAGGCTAGTGGCATTACTTATATGACAGAACCATCTGTGAGCACACAAGCCAAGCTAGTGTAAGGTAATGAGTTCAAACCCTCCCCATAATCATAACCTTGACTTGAGGGATCCTGTATTTTTCATTTTACAAAAAGGAATTACTTCTCACCCAAATCAAGCCTAGCTGGTATCATTCCTTGCTTCTATTTTTCCTCCCTACATTCTTTCCTTGTATGCACCAAAGACAAATTTTTCAAATAGTTACCAAATTATTCCAAGAATTATTATCACAAGTTAAATGTACAAATCTAAAAGAGGAGATCTATGTAGCAAATCTTTGGTGTTTTTTATGTTTTGTTTTGTTTTTGACCAACAATAATTAAGAGAAAAGAAATCAAAACTACACCATTTAGACTATGGATTAACAGGCCATGGCACAAGTATATAATTAAATATTCAGTCCCTGAAAATATTGGGGATATAGCTGATCATACAAAATGATATTTATTGAAATGGACTTCAGGAAATAAAAACAAGCATTTTTTTTTCCTTTCCTGGGTCTTGAACTCAGTGCCTGGGCACTGCCCCTGAGCTTCTTTTGCTCAAGGCTAGCACTCTACCACTTGAGCCACAGTATCACTTTCAGCTTTTTCTATGTATGTGGTTCTAAGGAATTGAACCCAGGGCTTCATGCATGTGAAGCAAGCACTCTGTCACTAAGCCACATTCTGAGCCCAAAACAAGAGGTTTAAAAAAAAAAAAAAAAACAAACAATTTTTGCTATTTTTGTTGTCTTTCCTTTTTGTTCTTTCTGTTCATTTATATGTATTTGGGAATGTAAGGGAAAGCGCAGAAATGGAGGGACGAGGGGTGAAAAAAATGCAGCAACAGTACTCACTGACAAATACGGTGAAAATGAGCTATACAACTTGTGAGTGGGATGAGAAGGAAAACTGGGAGAGAGCGAGGGAAAAGGTGACACTGTCCAAAAGAAATGTATTCTTTATCTGACTGATGTAACTGTAACCCCTCTGCACATCGCCTTTATAATAATTATAAAATAATTTTAATAAATAAATATTTTTAAAAGATTAGGGGTAAATCTATATGGAATAATACCAAAAGACACTTTTTACATGGGTAAAATAAATTGCAGAATATCATATACAGAACAATCCATCAGGCAGAACATGGAAAAAATTTGAAATATATATCTGTTCCTGTAATCTTAGTTACTTGGGAGGCTGATAATTGCAGTACTGAAATTTGAGGTCAGTCTGAGAAGAAAAGTTATTCAGAAGCTTTATCAACACATACTTGGGATCTGGCGTATGTGCTTGTCATATCAATCTACATGGGACGCCAAGACTGAGGAAATCATGGTGCCAGGCCAGAATGAAAGGACTCCAAGGAGGTGAAACTCTACATAACAGTACCAGTTCTCCCTGTGATGATGGGAAGACTAAAAGTAAGCAGATTGTGGGTCAGATTGGAGGCATAGATCAGTAGTATCATATCAATCTTGCAAGTATGAGACCCTGAATTCATAGACTGGTATTGCTAAAAAAAAAAGAGAGAGAGAGAGAAAACAAGAAAAAGGAAAGAAAGCAAGAAAGAATAAAATAGGGAAAATGATATGTAACAAGTTTATTCTGAATAAAAATTTGCTTTATTCTGTTTTTTCTATAATTTAAATAATTTCCTAATGAAAGCTGGCATAATGATGTACAAATTGCAGTAGATGACATGCAAATTGTTTTTGTTCTTATATAAAAAGATTCTATCTTTTTAAAAATTTTATTTGCAGGTTATGTTTAAAGTCAGAATAAAACAACACAAGCTATAAACTGATTCTTGAAAACACATTCTTGACATTTGTTTCTATTTTTTATTTAAAAGAGCATAGTAAAGTCAGAAGCAGCCTTTCATAATATCATTTCCTCTTGGATTTATAATCAAGTTTTTCAGCTTTTCAGTCTGTGCTTAGAGGAAGATGTATTAGTGTCAGTTCTTTTATTTTTCAGGAAAAATGATTATTAAAAATACTTCAGGAAAAGCATTTCAGTATTTTCCTTCTCCTCCCATAGGCTACTTTTTGCTTTTGGAAAATAAAGTCAAAGACCTTTCACTAAACACCTGGTTGGAAAGTAAATGTTAGAATTAAAAATGCATCTGCACAGAAGATCTTTTCAGTGAAAATCATCCAGTTCTCTTTCTTTAAAATGTGAGCTGATTTTTTCAACATGGCCTCAAGTACAATTACAAATAGGAATTGATCTCTGAGTGAAGATATGCATTCTACATTACTCAGGCGTGAAACTGGAGTTCTATGAGTGTTCTTGCCTGTGAAACCCCATTTTCCCCTGTGGCAAAACATGTGATTTTGCCAACATAAAATGAATTCAGTTACTTCTTTTTTAGTGTAAATACTTCCTTTGGCACAAATATTGGATCTGTTCAGATTCACCTCCCTTTTCTTGTTTGCATGTCCCTGGGGTTAAATTTTTCCTTCTGGCATCACATTAGGACCAGTATCCAAATGGAAGGTCATTGACCTGATAGGTTAAGACCTATCAGTCTTGCTTTTGTGACAGGTGATGTACAAAGTAATCCATGCTTTTGTATAATTCACATGTGGGTATTTGTCTTCTCTTCATTCATCTGGAAGCACAAGTCTCCCAACTTTGCTAAACAGTTGTCAGGCTCATTCATTTCACCCTCTATCCCAGCTCAAGACCTCTTTATTTCTGACTGGATGAACTTGACTTTGTGAGACATCTGCCCAGATTCTTATCTATTCATTGTCACTGCTAAGCCACCATGTTGAAAACAAAAAGTTGTTTTCAGGTTTTAAATCGAATCCATGCTTTAGAAGGTAGGAGGTGGTTTCTACCTTACACTCATCTACATTTTTCAAAAACATATATATTGAGTTCTCCTGACTGACTCCATGTCAAAATGGGAAAGATATATGTAGAGAGTACGACACTGTAGTATGTCCCAGGGACATGATAACGACAATGGTTTTGTGAAATATGCTTCCAATTCACTTACTGCCTACTGGCCAGATTTCTGTGGTGGCAATGAGCAAAAAAGGTCCATTATCTTGCATTCCTTCACCGTTCAACTTTATTATTTAGATACCCTCAGTCCCTCAAACTGTAGATTCTCAAACTATTTTTCCTTCCCCTCAAACCAAACTTTTGAAGAAAAGGTCTCTTTTAAAACTGTTTCTATTATGAGACATTGAATTTTATTTAGATTTGGGTCATCTTTTCCCTTAGACAAACTATTGAAGGAAGGAAGTCTGGTAATGGCAAGTATAATGGGTTCAACAAGTGAAAAATCCAGGGTTTATAATCTCTACATTTAATCCAACATGTAATTTGCTTTTCCATGTTGCTTTTTCAAGTGAACATTTTGGTTTGTGACCACATGAAATAATATGTAGTGATAAATTTGAGGGGAAAAAGGGAAATACAGAAAAACAAATTCAAGGTTCCATAATTAAACCACGAGAAAAAAAATCATAGATCTGTTTTCCCACAGGATATAAAGGGTTTTGTGACGAGGTCATCTGGATGGGATTACAGGACAGATGGTAGACTATATTTCTAAATTACCTATTGACAACATTTCGAAAGCCATTGTCTATTTTTCTGAAAATGCAGTGATAGTTATGTAATATTCCATCATATAATGGAGTAACGCACAAATTGAGAAATTTTGCGTTTAGAATTTATACTATTATCACATTTATCTAAATGAAAACATAGGCATATATACATTCAGCCATGAAATTCTTACAGTAAAATACCCTTGTAATATTAATGTATACAAATAAACATAAATTAATTGAATTTATATTATCATAGTTAAATCCTTCAACATGTTCATAACTATTCTTGAGACACAATTCCTAAAAGAAACTTTTTTAATCACATTACCAAATAGTTTCTACTGATAGTAAAATGTATTCTTTGGTCATCTTTTATTCTCAACACTCAATCATAGCTACCTTTGAGAAGGTAAAATTTCTCAATCTGGGAAGGAAAGTTATTCTAATTGTGCATATATTTATATAAACCCCTGAAGGAAGGAAGTCTGCTAATGTCACAGATGAAATGAATGAATGAATAAATAAATAACATTGATAGATAAAATATACCAATAAAATATTCCTATTTGGCCTTTTTTGTGTCCATTTTGCTTACATAGAGACTATTAACATGATATAACTTTACTTGGTCAAATTTACAATTCTTACTCTTTGCCATTTTTAAATTTTCATATCACACTTGGATATCTTCACTCACAAATATGTGAACATTTGCTTATACTGTAGTCACTACAGAGGTCATGTCCACATACAACCAATACCTCACAGATAAAGCTCAGAGGTTACTGAAAGTAAGCTGATAAGCAGAGATGTAGTAGAATACACACTGTCCTCATCTCTCATCTTGCATCATCTGTTGCACAATTGTTTGCGTACTTGGTCAACATCCCAACAGGGTATGGCCACATGTCAGTAAAGTTGTGTGCATTTACAAACAGTGATGAGAGGGAAACTCTAAGACATCCATAACAAGGAACACTTCCTCCTCAGAGGATGTCCTTGACAGACGGTGGGAACCTCTGGGCACCAGTACTGTCCTTCCACTCAACTGATTCACACATATTGAGACATTGCTCTGCTAAGCAAAGTGGAAAAGAACATTGATTAGCCACCTGGATTTGTCCCTCATCAAGCTAAATCTTGATGGTTGTTTAATTTTCTGTATTTAAACCATTATCTTAGCATTTTTAACCAGTGTAAAGCAAAGATCTAATATTTAATCTCCTTATAAAGCATTCTTAGTGGTCTTAATGATTTTTTTTTCAGTCATGCTTGTTTTGGTTTATTTTTTAATTTTGCAGTAATGGGAATTTGGCTTTGTGCTGTGATTACTTTTGAGACAGGATTTTGCTCATTGCCTTGACTGGCTGGAAATAGCCTGGACTGACAGCTAGAATGACCGGTGCAACTATCACACCCAGGTTTGTCTTATGAGTTGTAGTCTCATGAACTGTTTGTTTGTTTGTTTTACTAAGTTTGGTTTGGAACCATGACTTAATCAATCTAAATCTCCTGCATAGCTGGGGTGGTAGGCACACACACCACGATGATAATTCCCAAGAGGGTTTTTGTTGAAGGTGATCTCAAATTGTGATCTTCCTGATTTTTGTCCTCCCAACAGCTAGGATTCTGGGTATGAACCACAGTGGCAGGCTCAATTAGTGCTTTTGAACTGGGAGAAATTTACATTTGCATTCACTACTGAAACATGAAACTCTTTTCCATGTTAAACATTTTTACTATATAGTTTCTTAATCTAGAGCCACAAGAATAACCATCAATTTATTTAAACAATCTTCGCAAACATTCTTACTAAGTAGTCCAATTTTAGAAAGCATATACCTTCTTTTTCACTGACTTGGAATGTTGTTATATTATTTATTACTTTGCATGGAAATGGACAAGAATATAGTTAATGATTCCCATACCAGGGTTGGAGCTAATCAAACAAATATCAAGTGTGAAGTACTGTGGTGATCCATGATATACAATGAACTTTCCTTCAGACTAGCTGCCCCCATGTCTAGAAAAAGGTCAGTGATGTCAATAGCAATCCCATTTTTCCTTTACTAATCATTATTCCCATGTAGACCTATTTTTTTGAGAATCAAGATCATTTAATCCCTCTGAGTTTAGGATGCCTTTTAAACTATTTCTAAATTTAGAAAAGCCATGTATAAACAATCTCACCTAAGACCAAAATTTTATTATTTGTACTAGTACTATTTATATTTCAGAAAAGCGCTAAACATAGTGTGATGGCGGGCAACGCATGCAAAGAAAAAAAATTAAGAAATAAACAAATTAGTTAAACTGAAAATTTAGGAAAAATAAGTTAGAGAAGTACACGTGTCTCACTTTAAATAATGTCAAATGGAATAATGGTGAAATTAGAAGCTTCACCTTCCCTTCTTAGATAATTAAGATGGAACTTATAGGCTAGTCACTTCTTTGAGTCAATATCATTATCCAGAAGTGAAAGGCAGGAGAACATTTGAGGGTGTTGTTTTACTGATTCTTGAGAAAGTTGTTAGCATATATAATAAC
Source organism: Perognathus longimembris pacificus (assembly GCF_023159225.1). NCBI lineage: Eukaryota > Metazoa > Chordata > Mammalia > Rodentia > Heteromyidae > Perognathus > Perognathus longimembris. The sequence goes on from NC_063176.1 coordinate 21,594,632, forward strand.
CTCAAGTGTATATCCTATTAACTAATATTTGCTAAGCATTCACAAACCAGATACCATACCAAGCACATCATCTATTCTATCTGACTTTAGGAATTACATAATTCATGGAGGGCCTTTTTTATTCATGTTATTCCTCCAACTGAGGAAATTGAGCCTAGGAAAGGGTGTAAAAATTTCCCAACGTGCTTCATCTAATGTCAGAGCTCAACTCTGTGTCTAAAAATTTGATTCCAGAACCTACTCTCTCTGCTCAGAATTAAGTCTACATATAAGAAACATTTTTTTTTGGAGCACAGAAAAATCATTGTCATTCCTATGACTAAAAAATCAGATATTTTTCAAGGTAAAAAAGAAAATAAATAATCACAGCATATAATTCTTATGAAAGCTATGGTATAAAGTTGATGAAACATTTTTAACTTTGAAGGTTTTGCATATATAAAAGTCATTAAGATAAAGTGTATTCTTTCATTTAAAATCTCACAACAGCACCAGGGTTCCAGTCTGTATTATAATACATTTGGATTTGAAAAAATAAATTTACACTAAGAAGAAATCTGACTTAAACAAAACAGAAGCTAACTAAATGATTTTAAATAATTCAGGGTATTACAGCATGGAAGTGATTACAAAAAGTGATGTAGATGTAATATAAGATTTTGGGCTACATTAAAAAAAAGAACTCCAGGCTTTAGCAAAAGGGTAAGAGGGAAGTTCACTCACATTGAGGAAGAGAAAAATTTTCTTTGGACTAGTTAGGTCAGATAATATGTTTGCTTAAGGAAAAATAAACAGGTGGGAAAAAGTTCTGCATGCCTACCATGGAAGGAAAGCATCTTAGTGCCTAATATATTGCAAGCCTGTTTCAGTAGACCTCATTCTTTCATGAATATTGCCCTTATAGAGGCCAGTTTGAAGTTTAGTAATGTGCTATATATAAGTAGGGGCCTCATATATGTTAAACTGATGTCATTGGTATTTGGACATACTGTCTTTTCCAAATATTTTTCCTATTTATTATTCATGTACTACTAATCTCTCCCTTTGAGATTTGATGCAGTTAAAGTTTTATTTTCCCATTGTATCTCAGTTTGAAATGTATAACATACATATTGCCTAGTGATATCAACAACTTCTATTGCTTCATTGAAAAAGGAGTATATTATACTTTGGTCACATGTCTTAGAAAAACACTGTTTTAAGTATTTCAGGAACAAATGAGCTCTTACAACCCTTTCAGAGCCAAAAGATCTGCTGAGAGCTTCAGAGTAGTGGTGAGAAATATGATGAGCAGTAGAAATTCATTTTACATGAACACCATAATAGCATAATCATGAGGTACAACTAAGAGAATTTTGAATTTGTATGAATTGTTAACATGGGTCTTTCAGTTCAATACCTCTAAAATTTGGAACTTATGTTTACAGATTAGTTTTTTTCAATTCCAGTAGTACTAGAGATCGGTAAAATATTTTAGGCTTATTGGTTTGGATCACTAAGAACATAGCTTAACCTCTCCAAAACTCAATGTTCTGACCTGTCATTGCTATCCATATATATGGCAGTTGGGAACACAGAAAGGTTCACAGATACCCACTCCAGCAGCATATATATTAAATTAGAATGATACAAAGAAGATTAACATGACATTTGCACAAGGAGCACATGAAAATTCATGAGGTGATCTATGCTATTACAACCAATGATGTGCACTCTGGTCCACAAATACCAGAGCAAATATACAGCAGTGTGAATAATAACCAAAGTCAACATTTCCAAGGGCTAGAGAAGGGGCTCCTGTGGCCGCACAGCACCTGTAATCACGAAGACCTGAGCCCACTATCTCCAGGACTGACAAAAAATGTGTGTGTATATCTATATCTATATACTTATTTATTTATATACACAGAGATATATATCCCACAAAATAAACAACTCCACAATAATTGACAATAATGATGATGAAGTGGATGGAATCTCAAAGAATGGTCATAGAAATAATAAATGAAATCAAAGAGGACACTAATACATGTCCAAACTACAAATAAAAAACTGAGAAAAATAAAGAAGATATAAAGGATATATGCAAGAGGATTTCAATAAAAATGTATAAATTCTGAAAAAAAACAAATTGAAGTTCTGGAAATAAAAGGCTCAGCAAGTCAGTAAAAATCAGCAGATGAATTAGAACACTCATATAAAGAAAAACAGGTAGGCGTTATTAATGGAACATGTAAGACATTGAGACCAACATTATGAATCAAAGCCATAGAAAGAAAAGATACAATTTACATATATACTAGCAATAAACAATAGACTAAAATCTTGAGAAAGAAATGGTCATTTCATTATATCAAATAGCTAATATAAGAAATCCTTGTTGTCACTGTAACTGACTTGGGTACACTGGTATTGTGTGTATGTTTATGGGAACTAGAGAAGGAGAACACCAAAATGGAGAGACAAAGAGTAAAAGGCAAAATAATGCAACAGCAATACTTACAAGACAATATGCTGTAAACCAATTGTACAACTGAGGGGCTAGTGGGGAGGGAACTGGGGAGAGGGGAAGGTGGGAGAAAAACGAAGGAAGTGGTAACAAGTTGGATAAGAAATGTACTCACTGCCTTACAGATGGAACTATAACCCTTCTGTGTATTACTTTGACAATAAAAATAAGTAAATACACAAGTCAAAAAAAAACACATTATAGGGAATAATTAGCACAGGTTTAGGCTATTCACAGCAGAAGATCACAATAGCCCAATAGCTATGGTCTTATGAACACATAAGATGATGCTAAGTGAAATGAACTCCACATTATGGAAACAAGTGTTATATCATTGTTGTAATTATTTTCAACATGTCATGTGAAACTGTAGCTTTTTTTTGTTTGTTTCTCATGTATTCCCTTTCTGTGGTTGTACCCCGGCTATCACTGTATCTCATCTGAGTACCCTGCATACTGTATATACATGTATTAGAACTAGGGAAGGGAAAGGGAATATACAAATCAAGAGACAAAGGATAAAAAGACAAACGATTCCAAAAGCAATACTTACAAAATCATTTGGTGTAAACCAACTGTACAACTCATAGGGGGAAGAGGGATACGGGAAGGGGGGAGTCGAGGGAAAATGAGGGAGAAGGTAACAAGTTTAACAAGAAATGTACTCACTGCCTTAGGTATGAAACTGTAACCCCTCTGCACATCACTTTGACAATAAATAAGTAAATATTTAAAAAAAAGAAATTATAAAAAAGAAAAGAAACTATCCTTGGTGAATTAAAATACTTAGACACAGAACAAAGAAAGAATATCAAAAGCTCACAAACAAAGGCAAGCCTATTACAATAACAGAAGATTCCTCACTTGAAACACTGCAATGAAGGAGGGTATATTTCAAACCCAGAAAGAAAGTAACAATTAACTTAGATTATTGTATCTAGGAAAACTATCCTTCTTTTATAATAGAAAAGGAAATAAACATTATCCATTATAGAAAAGAAAATTAAAGCAATACATGAGTGATTCTACACACAGAAGTAGAAGAAAAATGCAATCAGAAAAAAATAGGAAAACTAAATCTTACTAGATAATTAGATTAACAAATGATGATTAGAGAAGAAAAATAACAATGAAATAATGGGAATTATAACCTACATTTCATCATAACTTTGAATGATAATATCTCAATTTTTCAAGCAGTCTTTTGTATTAGATGAAAAACAAGATTTCTCCATCTGTTGTCTACCAGATATTCACTTCACTGGCAAATAAAAATATGCTTAAGGTGAGAAGAAAAAAATAAACAAATGGAGCACAAAGGCAATCAGAGGTACCAATATTAATAACTGACAAAGCAGATTTCAATCCAAAATTAGAAGAGTCCAAAACCACTTCATATTAATAAAGGAAAGAATGAAGTAAGGGATTATATTACACACACATACACACACAACCCTGGCACTTTTAATTTCATAAAAATAACACTAGTGGTCATAAATAGATAAGTTCCAGATACAGTAACAGAGTGGGTGTCTTTAATACTCTCACTAATAGATAAGTCATTCAGACAAAATAATCAACAAGGAAACTTCCGAATTTACACTACAGATTAAATGAAGTTAACAGACATGCACAGAATACTCCAGTGAGTACCCAGAGAGTTTATATTCTTTCCTAAACCACAGAAAACTTTCTCTAAAATGTATAATTTAGGACATAAATAAATACTACATTTTATTAGACTACAATGGGATAAAACAAAAATTGCATAGCAAACTACAGAAAATATTCAAATACATGGAAACTGAGAAATTCACTAGATGACCAAAGAGAAAAGAAAGAAATCAAAAGATTCTTAGGAGAAACATGAAATGGATCTTTGAGACATAGCAAAGGTAGGGATAAGAGCTATGTACCTGCAATTTAATACCTGCAATTTAATGTACCTGCAATTTAATATTAGAATTGGGTGCATTGGTTTACATCTGCAATCCTAGGTATTCAAAACTCTAAAACTGATCAACATAATCTAATAAAATTAGAGAAGAAAAGGGGAATAACACAACAAATACAAATGGAACTCAGAATATCATTAGAGAATACACTCTAAAATACAATGCTCTCCTTTCTTATTTTGGGTGGTTGCCTATTTGAGGGCAGAATAAAGTACATGGCTTAATATCCATTATTAATTTAAACCTTACTGCCTGGTTTACTATAGTAGTTAATTAAGCTAAGACTGTGATTTCACTTTGGCATAAACCAATGAAGTCAATCATTACATAGAATGCATTACTAAGGGGCTGGGGATATGGCCTAGTGGCAAAGAGTGCTTGTCTCCTATACATGAGGCCCTGGGTTCAATTCCCCAGCACCATATATACAGAAAATGGCCAGAAGTGGCGCTGTGGCTCAAATGGCAGAGTGGTAGCCTTGAGCAAAAAAAAAAGAAGCCAGGGACAGTGCTCAGGCCCTGAGTCCAAGCTCCAGGACTGGCAAAAAAAAAAAAAATGCATTACTAAAACTAATACCCAGGTTATACAGGTGTACAGCACCACAGTACTCTATGGGTTCAAATGGGTTGTGAAGTAGTAAATCTAGTTGAGGGTGACATACTTAAATTCTTCTCAATGTCTACTTATTTAATGTAACAATCAATATCATAGCACTTGTACATTGAAAACTCCAAATTTTAGTATCATAGGCTTCCACATTGAAATCCATATTTATGTATCTATGCTACCTGACAACTTTGCTAAGATGTGCAGGAGGTATTTTTAACTTGATACTTAGGTATCAACCTCCCTTCATCTGCAAACTAGCCATCTCATCTACCTTAAACAATCCAAATACAAGCAATAAAACCTGTAGAATGTAACAAAGGAGTAGATATTAGTGATCAATGGATAACAAGGATGTCTGAAATGGAATACAACATTTATAGCGATAATGGAAAAGAAAATTGGTCGACATTGAATTCTAGAGCTTTCATTAGGAGAGCAAACAGGTTAGCTCCTATAGAAGATATTTGCAGTATATATAATCAAGAAGCATTCTTCCAAAACATGACATACAGAAAAAAAAGAAAAACACCTTAATTAAAAAAAATATAAACCACATTAGAAAACTGTACTTGAACAGACTTCTCAGATGATATCTCAATAACAAACATTTATATTCAGAGAGATACAAATTTAATGACTGAGGTAGCACTGCACAGTGGTGTATTAGAGTACATAACATTGGAAATTATGGTGGAAATGCTGCCAAGACTGTGAAGTAGTGATGATTTTTTTGCCGAGAATATAAACTGGCTATGTCACTGAAAACTTTTGCTTATTATCTACTAAAAAAGCTAAAAGTGTGTGTGTGTGTGTGTGTGTGTGTGTGCATGTGTGTTGTCCCATAACATAACAATTACATTTATAGGTTATTTACACCTATAAATTACATCCATATACAGTTTCATTCAAACATCTCTACAATATATTAAAAGCATCTTATTCATATCAGCCAAGTACTACAATCTACCATGCAAGAACAGCTAAATTAGAAAAAAATAAATTGTGTCATCATAAAGTGAAAAACCAGGAAAATGTAATACCATAATTATGTCTGATGATATGATAGTTCTCACAAATAAAGAATTCAGTGAGGGGCTGGGAATACGGCCTAGTGGCAAGAGTGCTTGCCTCCTATACATGAAGCCCTGGGTTTGATTCCTCAGCACCACATATATAGAAAATGGCCAGAAGTGGCCCTGTGGTTCAAGTGGCAGAGTGCTAGCCTTGAGCAAAAAGAAGCCAGGGACAGTGCTCAGGCCCTGAGTCCAAGGCCCAGGACTGGCAAAATAAATAAATAAATAAAAAAAATTCAAAGACAAGAATTCAGTGAAAGAGGCCTGAAAATGTAGTTCTATATATTTACCTTGCATTTCAATTACACAAATGAAAAGGAGTTTTAGGGATGTTGAGTCTTAACTTAGAGACTTCCATGAAGTTATCCAAAATGCTAAAGAGATTAATCACTGATGAAATGAAATCACAATTTTAGCCTAAAATCCATAAGGAAAACAAAAAAAAAAATCACAGTGGGAAATCAAATTTTATATTGCCCCGGAAGACCAGTAATGATACAAGACAGATTTATTTTTCCCCCTTCATGTTGTAATTATGAGAACTTGTTGAAATGGAAATAACAACCTACAAAGAAACTAGAACACTAGATGGAAATATTTAAGCTATTTGAGAAATGGCTGCATAGCCATCTATCAGAGGATGGGCACCAGGTTTAACACAATAGAGTTGAATAAGATAGAATCTGCACCAATCACTTATAAGATGCTGTAGCTTATGATAAGATGGCATCAAACATGTTATCGGTTCCTCTTTCCATTGCTCCTGCCCTTTCCTCTTTGTCTCTCTGTCGCTTTTATATTGTGAAAAGTTTATTTGCTTATTTGCATTAACTCCTTTCGTCACCATCATGAGATACTGACATTTAGTTTTTGTTTGTGATCAGAGAAGAGACATTTGGAATGGACAGTCTGATTCTACTATTTTATAAAGAAAAAAAAGATTAAGTCTTAAGAACAAAATCCCAGTGCAAAAGTGTTCAGTAGTCTTCCTATCTCCAGTGTACCCCAGCAAAATATTCACAGCTTTTAAGGAACTGGTAACTCCCAAGCTGCAATTTACCATGGGGTTTCCCCCTAAGATGTCTTTATTTCCTATCTCTCTTTCTCTTTGTCTTTCTCTCCCTCAGTTCACATTCTCTCTCTCCCCTCCCCCAGTCCACACAATGATAGCAGAAAATGAAATATTTAATTTTCTCAGTTCTTCATTCCAACAAATTCCACAGATCCCTAGAGCAGAGCAAGAGGCCCCCAGCAGGGGTCAGCCCCAAAGACCTTCGGGAGCCATGCCAACTTCACTTATCCCAAAGGAGAAAGTATTTTGGAACTGGATATTCCTCCTCCCCAAATATTTTCCCAAGTATTTTGGAGACCTTCACTATCTGAAAAAGCATACAAGAAACTATGTGCACCATTTTTCTTGTTAGATAAGTTAATAAATATTTCATTCAGATTACGAATATCAAAGTGGTATGTTGCATCCTTGACATAATGCCTCCATCTCTAGGGTTCCCACACACCCCTAACACTACAGAACATGTTGCATTTGACTTTCATTCCAGTATATTCTCTCAAACAATTCAGATGCCATTGCATATGATTACTTTTAGCCCAATTCATTTGATACAGAGTAATTACAGATGCAAGTCATATCATTACTGCTTCAAAAGCAGCAGATACATAAAGAGTTTTGGACTAGCCAGCAGTGGACACCATTACAAAAAAAGGAAGCAGGCATAGTTGGTTTTAATTCACGGAAGAAGAAAAGGAGAGAGGGAGAGAGGGAAAGAAAGGAGTTTGTATTTAAGAAGAATAACAGCCAGGCGCTGCTGGTTCACGCCTGTAATCCTAGGAACTCCGGAGGCTGTTGACTACTTTTCAAAGCCAGCCCGGGCAGGAAAGCCCATGAGACTCTTCTCTCCAATTAACCACAAGAAAACTGAAGTGGCCCTGTGGCTCAAATGGTAGAGCGCTAGCCTTGAGCTAAAGACAGGGACAGCGCCCAGGCCCAGAATTCAGGTCCCACAACAAAGCTACTCAAGATTCAGTAATACCATAATTTAGAAGGCAAAAAAAAGTGAATTAGAGCTAAAATGAGTAGATCAATTGAAAGTTTGCTTTATCCAGAGTACGGGAGTGTGCTGAGGAAGATTTCCAGCTGAGGACCAAATGGTTGATATGTCTGTTTCAAGCCCATAAGAAGGACCATATATAATCATCTTCTCTTCAGAGATGCTGTTCCATTCTCTACTCAAAGGTGAGAACTTTTGATAAATAAGATCTATTTAGTTGAGTTCACTGCAAAAAAATAATGTCTCTAGAAAAACTTGTTATTGGACTTGCTAATGTCAAACTTGCCTGTCACTCCCCAAGCAGAAAATGCAAACATGAAACATCAGGGATAGAAGAAAACTATGAAAAAGTAGAAAGAACATGGCACACCTAAAGATGAGTCGCAATGAGAGCCAAGTGATCTGAACTGCTTATAACTCAAGTCATTTGTACGTGGCCCTGTCCAAAATCACTTCTTTATTTTGACTTTGATTTCAAAACCTGTAAAACACGAATTCTGGTTTATGTGATTAGTAAGATTTATCCTTGCTCTGTTTGTCTGAATATCTGTTAAAATACAGGTATGTAATAATATTTAATAATAATATAGGTTCTGGAAAACTGCTTATTTGATTGATTAAGCAGCAATAGTTTTTAATGTAGCTCTTGGAAATCTACGTTAATTGGCAATGAAATCTCACATATCAAAAAAAAAAGGAAGAACATGCTTTCCCCTCATAAACAGAACTATCAACAGCGAGGCAGTTATGATCCTCCAGTGATCAGGCAACATACTGAAGAGTAATGTCTACAGTAATTGAACAAAGACCCCATACAACAAAGACCTGATATCTAAAATATACACAGAAGTCAAACATTTAAATTTCTCAAAAACAAACAAAGAACCAACAGCCCCCTCAACAAGGGGCTGAAGACCTTAAAAGAGAACTGAAGAGGAAATGAGAATGGCCAAGAGTCACATTAAAAAGTGCTCTACATCACTGGCCATCAAAGAAATGCTAGTCAAAACAACATTGAGATTCCACCTCACCTGAGTAAGAATAACCATTATCAGGAAATCCAATAATAACAAATACTGGAGAGGATGTGGCCAAAGGGAATCCTACAACATTGTTGATGGGAATGCAAACTTGTTCAACCCCTCTGGAAAGAAGTGTGGCGGTTCCTAAAAAGGCTAAGCATAGAGCTTCCCTACAACCCAGCAGCCCCACTTTTGGGTATCTACCCAAAAGACTACACGCAAGACCACACTAAAGCCACAAGCACAACTATGTTCATCGCAGTACAACTTGTCATTGCTAAAACATGGAGCCAACTGAGTTGCTCCTCAGTAGACAAGTGGATCAGGAAAATGTGGTACACAATGGAATTCTATGCCTCCATCAGAAGGAACGACACTGTCCCATTCATAAAGAAATTGAAGGACTTGGAAAAAAAATCACACTAAGTGAAGTGACCCAGACCCAAAGAAACATAAACTCTATGGTGTCCCTCATAGGGAATAGCTAGTACATGAATAGGCTATTCACAGTAGAAGATCAAAATACCCCAATGATACACATATGATCAGCTAAAGTGAAATGAACTCACATTACGGAAACAAGAGTTCTATTACTGTTGTAATTATTTTCAACATGCCATGTGAACTCGCACTTTTTTTCCTGTCTGTTTGTTTGACTGATTGGTTTGTTTAGTTTCTCTTATGTCCCCTCCCGGTGGCTGTACCTCCTCTACTACTGTATCACATCTGAGTACCCTGGATACTGTTTATACGGGCTTTAGAACTGGGGAAGGGAGAGGGAATACCAAAATCGAGAGAACAAAAAGACAAACCTTTCAAAAAGCAATGCTTACAAAACCATTTGGTGTAAACCAACTGCACAATGTGGGGGGGGGGAGAAGGAGGAGGGGAGGAGTGAGGGAGGAGGTAACAAGGAGAACAGGAAATGTACTCAGTGCCTTTCTTTTTTATCTCTATTTTTATCTTTTTAAATTTATTCATTTCTTTATTGTCAGAGTGATGTATAGAGGTGTTACAATTTCATTCATAAGGCAGTGTGTACATTCCTTATCCAGCTTGTTACCTCTCCCTCATTGCCCCATTTCCCTCTCCCCCCTTTGAGTTGTGCAGTTGGTTTACACCAAAATCTCTTGATTTTGATATTCCCCTTCCCTTCCCTAGCTCCAATACACATATATACTGTAATGGGGTCCCTACAAGGGAAGGGATCACAATGTAATAGTGTCCGAGTGGGGGGAATCCCCCATCCCTCCAAGAGTCCATCACTCAGAGACAGTCTCAAGTGAAAAGATGGATTTATTGGGGAAGTAAAAAGTATAGTAAAGGGCCAGGGTCACGGCCCAGACTTGGGAGCTGGAACTGCGCCCTCACTGCCTTTCATATGGATCTGTAACCCCTCTGTACCACACTTTGACAATGAAGGAAAAAGAAAAGAAAGAAGGCCTCTGCCTAGTGGCAAGCTCTCCCAACCTATCACTAATACACACACACACACACACACACACACACACACACACACACAATCTCTCTCACACGCACAAGGGAACAGAAGAAAATTTAAAAGTAAAACCAAACTGCTATTCTCCTCAGAGATTAGGTCATCAAACAGGAAAACAAGATAAAAGGAAATCAAAGTCATATGTGATAAAAATGACAAGGACATATAAATTAGATTACTTATACTTCCAACATAATGCAAGCTCAAGAAAGAGTAATTATGAGGGAGGAGCAATATGCCTGTACAACCTAGCCCTAGCATGAGTAAATGATAAGATCATGACTAGAAAGAACTGAAATGAGCAATTAAAATTAATTCAGTCAACAATCCCAGAAAGCCTGGGATAATCTGAGAAGCTAGGAAATACACATTTAGTTGGTCATAGTGGTATATAATTGTAATTGCTGCAGTCAGGAGGACTATGATGTAGAGGCCAATCAGGACCACACAGGGAGACAAAATAAATGAAATAAGAAAATATCCATGTATTATAAATGAAATAACCCTTAGTTAATTCATGTGTGAAAGGAAAAGTAGACGTTAATTGAATGACATGGAAAGGAAGGAATACATTGTTCAAATATGAGATGGAGAAAAGCAGTACACGAAAGGAAATGAATAGCATGGAAACAACTCTATTAAAAAAAAAAAAGACTCACAAATCTATGACCTAAACTTCCACGTAAGAAAATTAACAGACTAAATGCAAAATATTTAGAAGAAAAAAATAATGAAGGGAAGCCCTTAATACAATTAATCATACAATACCAACATTCAAAATTAGTGAAACTAGTGGCTGGTTCTTAGAGAAGATCAATAAAATTAATAAATCTCTAGCTGATCCATTCAAGGAAAAAAAACCTCCAGATAACACAAATTACCAGTGTCAAGAATGAAAGTTTAGGTGTCACTATAAACTCTGCAGTCATTTAAGTGACATGGAACCTTATAAATAATATTGCACCAGTAATTTGACAAAGCATAAGAGGCAATGCAAAACAAGTAGTCAATAAAATACATCTGCCTTATTTAAAATTGCAATTGTCAATATTTGCAAAGGCCTTAAACTTAAGTATGAATAAAAGGGGGAAAGAATTTTTATTTGCTTTTTAATTTCTAAACTTCAAAAGATTGTACAAAGGGGCTTAAAATATTTAATAAATCTGGTTGGGAATGTGGCTTAGTGGTAAAGTGCTTGCCTAGCATGCATGAAGCCCTGGTTTCCATTCATCAGTTCCACACACAGAAAAAGCCAGAAATGGCGCTGTAGCTCAAGTGGCTAAGTGCTAGCCTTGAGCAAAAGAAGCCCAGTGACGGTACCCAGGCCCTGAGTTGAAACTCCAGGACTGGCAAAAAAAAAAAAAAAAAAAGGAAAAAAATATTTAATAAATCCACCTAAGTGCACAGTGCTTCTTGATCCCTTCCATCAGGATAAGAGGTTTTAGAAAAATGAGTGACAGATAATCTAATTTGTCTGTTACCTTTTCTTGTATCTCAAGAACTAATATATAGATATATATGTGTAATATATAGATATATATGTGTGTACATATATGTGTATGCATATGTAAATATGTATATACATATATGGTGCAGATTCAATGTATACATATCATAAATATGTGTATGTACATAAATATGTATATGTATTATAAATATCTATATATGCATAAGATATATCCTAATTAACTTCAGAAGCAGATATTTGCTATTTTTAATGTTACATTATTTTTATTTCAGTGATGATTAAACATACTTACTAGACAATTTCCCTACCACATGAGCTTTGCCCCTAGATCTTTGTTTGTATTTTTTTTAACATAGTGTTTTGTTAATTCTTTCTAAGTTGCCTCTACTTCAGAATCCCTTTTGCTGCCGGTTGAATAGCTGGTATTATAGGAATGTATCACCATGGCCAGCTCTATTTTTTTGGTATTTAGACTAATGGCATAATTGGCTCATATCTAGACCCTCCTCTTTAACCGCTCTAGTTCAGATGAATAAATGCAGACACTAGCAACAGTGAGATATCTAAAACTGAGGTGAGTAAGAACCCCTGTCAACATCCACACTGTTCTCATCAAAAAGACCTTCTCTACCCCACACCCCAGGATTCAGGAATGGGGAAAGTAACAGAAAAGTTCAACTGCACCCATCTTTGAGCTATCCCATTGAACTTAACAGAAATTTGCTTTAAATCTAGGCTGCCAAGTCTGACTTCCATATACTGGAGTTCCAGAGATCAAGAAAGCATAGCAAAATTGCTATATTTTTATTTGTGCTACAAATCACACTGAGAATATAGGCATATATCTCTTTAAGTGATAAATTATATCCAACTAGAAAATTTTTAAAAAATATTTTGACTATGATGCAATGTAATTGGGTTCTAATAGTCTGTATTAAATGAGAAATGTTATGAATGACAATGTGAGTTGTTCTCTGCTGCTTTTATTATCACATTTTACAAAGTAGACTGAGTGATGGCTTTCACACATTTTAAAGAATATTGTTACAACTTTCTTAGGACTCTGAACATTTTGTTATTATCAGACCAAATTTTTTCTGACACCTTATTTTCATTCCAACATTTATTATAAGGCACACATTTAATATTCAGAAAGTGGAACTATTTGTTTTGAAATAAACATTTACTTCATTCAGTTCTAGTAATATATTTTATATATTGAGATTTATGTTCTTTTCTCATTGCTTGTTTTGTATTATTCACAAAAAAACAGATAAATACCCATAGAAAAATTTAAAACCCACAGAAATATTCCTTACATTTTGTGGTTTGATGACATAAATATTGATGTTATCCTGTACCAATAACTAAGAAAAGAACAAATAGTCTGAGGGATGTACCATCATCTATCTTCCACATGTCCAAATCCCAAACAATCTATTAATTTTTCCATCCTTAACTAGAACATGACCTTTTATTTTCATTTTTAAATTTTTAACAAGTAAAATATCATATATAATAAAAATACTAAGTAATAATGAAATATATTAATAAAATATTCAAATATATATAAAATCATAATTATGCATATATTATTGGGGAAGGTAAAATATAAAATTATTGGGTATGTTCACTGCATTCTTATATCTGTAAAATGTATGTATATGTGTATGTATATATGTATATATCCCACAGTTATTCCATGTATGTCCATCCACATATATATTTATCATATATACTGTATGTAATTATATTCTATACTTTAAATGTATAATATGTATATACATATATATATATAAGCAGTCAACACATCCATCAATTTTATATTTTACTGGTCCCACTATATATCATGCTGTGTCTGTGCAAAAAAAGTACAGTCATTTTTCAATAGTTATTAATTACTATTTGCACTGATGCATGAAAAAATCATGGAGAACCAAACACAGAGGAAGTAATATCTTTCTAGGTACACAAAGAACACATTGTAAGTTTGCACCTGAAATTAATGCTCCTCCAATCACTCCTATGTTGAAGACATAGTCCTAGTTTGGGAGTATTCATAGGTAGGGTTTTGGTAGCCAACTGGATTATGAAGGCTCTGATCTCAACCATGGATTAATCCCCTGACAATTTATCTCAAGGAGGCATTATTTGGAGGTAGTGGCAACTTAGGGGGTGGAACTTCAAGGCCTGTATCTTATCCCTGGTCCCTTCTTGCTCTTGCTACCCCTGTCCACCATGAGGGGATCGGCTCTGATGTTCTTACACCATAAAGTAGCACCATGCCACAAGTACAAAAGAATGCAAATTTCTAGAACTTTATGCCAAAATGAATCTTCCCTCCTTTGAGTTCAGTGTCTTGGGTATTTTGTCATACCAGTAAAAAGCTTAGAATTATCATACTATACACTAGCACAGCTTGCTGTTCACCTGAACTCATAAAAATCATCCTTCATTTTTGTTGATTTGTGGGTGTGAACTTAATTCATTTTCACTTTTCTGATTACTAGATGGAATATCTATCTACTTATAGGTGGAATATCTATCTACTTATTAATCATTTTGCCTTCCTTGCTTTTGAGTCACCTATTATAGTCTACACATTTACTGATAAAATGGTCTGGTATTTTTTATTTGTAAATATGATTTTTTAAAGATTTATGAGCCAAGTGCCATTAGTTCATGCCTATAATTCTAGCTACTTAGGAGGCCAAGGTCTTAGAATGGTGGCTTGAATTTAGCTTAGGAAACCAAATTCAAGAGAGAGTCCATCTCCAATTAGCCAGGAAAAAAAAAGTATAGAAGTGGAGATGTAGCCCATGTGCTGAAGCTCCAGAAATGAGTTGAAAAACTTAGCAAAAGCATTTGGCCTAAAAGTCAAGACCTACTACTGGAGCATGCACACACGTGCGTGTGCAACACACGCATGTACACACACACACAAACCACATGAAAAGATCTCATAACTGAATATAGATATTTCTTGCCTTTTAACACTGTATTGTTAAATATTTTGACAAATGTTTGTTTCTTTGATGGCACTCAGAACATGTGTTTAGTAGGCCAAAGCTTCACCACCTAAAACATTCTCCTAGTCACTTTTGCTTAGTTTTGAGAAATTTCATTAAGAAATTTAGCCTAGGCTGGACATAATCTGCCTACTTAAACCTTCCATATAGCTGGAATGACAGTTGCATATCAGCACATCTGGATTTTTGTTGTTGAAATGAGGTCTAATCGTTGTTGTTGGTTTTTTGCCCTAGCTGATCTAGAACCACCTGAAGAATCATATAATGTATACATAGCCTGTTAAAAGTGTGTAGAAGTGGGGCTTTGGTGGCTCATGTCTGTAATCCTACCTATTCAGGAGGCTGAGATCTCAGGATCACAGTGCAAAGCCATCCCAAGCAGGAAAGTCCATGAGACACTTACCTCCAAATAACCAATAAAAAGCCAGAAGTGGAGCTGTAATTCAAGATGTAGAGTGATAGCCTTGAGTGGAAAAGATCAGAGACAGCACCCATGCCTGGAATTCAAGCCCCAGAACTAGCACACACACACACACACACACACACACACACACACACACACACACACAACACACGTATTTAATGAATGTTTATTAAAATTTATTAAAAATGCTTATTTCCCAGTGTGATAAAATGGCATATAGATTTGTCTCTATGAATTAATGTCGGCCATTTTCCTAGTAAATTGCTTTTTTTTTTTTTTTTTTTTTTTTGCCAGTCCTGGGCCTTGGACTCAGGGCCTGAGCACTGTCCCTGGCTTCTTGCTCAAGGCTAGCACTCTGCCGCTTGAGCCACAGCACCGCTTCTGGCGGTTTTCTGTATATGTGGTGCTGGGGAATCGAACCTAGGGCCTCGTGTATCCGAGGCAGGCACTCTTGCCACTAGGCCATATCCCCAGCCCGTAAATTGCTTTAAATTGTATCTTTTCTATGAAAATATCTCTATCTTTCTATGAAAATAATGCACATAACTTTGCAGTACACTTGAAATAATTAAGTGTTCATTATCAATGACCTTAATCAAATGGGATTTTCTGTAATTTTCTTTTCTCACTGTCTCTCTGATACCAAGTTTGTACAGATTTTAGAAAACAAATAGAAAAGAAGTCTCATTTCTATCACTCTGTCTCTCCTTTCCTCTCTCCACTTTGTATGAGGTAGGCAGTGCCCATTCCTTCCAATAGTAGAAATAACTACCTTATATCATCTTTTGGTGTATTCCAGAAAGGCTATCTTTAAAAAAATCAGAAGTCACTTTTTATTAGTTCATTTTACGTGGTTGTAAATTATTGGATTCTATTTCTTCCAATCCCTTCCTTCCTTCCCTTCCCTTCCTTCCTTCCTTCCTTCTTTCCTTCCTTCCTTCCTTCCTCCCTTTCTCTCTCTCTCTGTTTATCTCCCTCTCTCTCAACCTCTCTCTCTCTCCCTCCCTCCCCCCTCCCTTCCTTCCTTTCTGTCTTTTTTATTTTCTTTTTGTTGGTCATGGGGTTTTATCTCTGGGCCTTGGTGTTGTTCCTGAGCTCTTCAGCTCAAGGCTATCACTTTGCGCCACAGAATCACTTCCAGTTTTCAGGTGGCTAATTGGAGATAAGAGGCTCACAGAGTTTCCTGTCCCAGCTGGCTTTGAACCATGAGCCTCAGATTTCAGCCTCCTGAATAGCTAGGATTACAGGTGTGAGCCACCGGAGCTGGCCCAATTTGTATCTCTCTAAATATTTGTTTACAACATCTAATTTTAAATGTTGAAATAAATGTATCTGAAAATTCCTCTAAAATAGTTCTCAATCTACAGTCATTTTTTTTAATTTAAAAATTGTATATGGCTTCCAAATTTGGTTTCATCAGAATACTGGCTGTGCTGTCTCACACCTGTAATCTCAGCTACTCGGTGGGGAGAGACTGGGAGGATCATATCTCTAGGCCAGCAAAGCAATAAATTAATGAGAACTCTATCTCGATAGATAGGACATGGTGGTGTATGACCATAATTCCATCTGTACAGGAGTCATAGATGAGCTCTCAGTCCCATGCTGGACTGTGTAAGAAGGTAGACATTTTCTAAAATAAAACCTGTAGAGAGAAGAGCAGCAGGGCATGGCCAATGTTGCCAAGCAAGCACAAGACTCTGAAATCAAACTGTCACACCATCAAATTGTTTTTTGTCATCAGCTTTTGTTAGAATTTTTATCATTTTATTCTCTTTTAAAATACCAACTTCCTTTGGTTAACCCTACTGATTATTCATTCAGTCCTATTTCTAACTTTTCAGCTTATTATTAACATGTTCATTCTACTGATAGTTTAGATTTATTTTGCTAAGCTTTTTCTGTATCTTAGCTCATTGATTTGATAGTTTATTGTGGTTTGAATCTGAAATATCTGGAAAGATTCATGTGCTAAGGGCTACTTTGTCAGGATTTTGCAAAAGATATGGGCTCCTGTGGGTTCTGCCAAATAAATGCATTCTTTCCTTGTCCTAATAGAATTGCATTATTGAGAGGCAGCAGATACTCGGAGGTGAGCTCCCATTGGAGGAAGATCATCACTGGAAAGATACATCTAACCCCTCCCTGATCTCAATCTCTCTACTTCCTGGCCACAACTACGGGTGCAGCCTCCTCTGCCACATGCTCCCCCTGCCATGGTTTCCTGCCTTAATTCAGACTCATGGCAATGGAAACAGCTGACCACGACATCTGGGAAACCCATGAGCCAAAATGATTTTCCTTATAAGTTGTCTTTCTTGGCTATCTGTCACAGTGACAATCATAGTTTCACTGCTCTTATTGTTTAAATGAATGAATTTATGGCTATAGACTTTTCTCGTAGTTAACATATTAGTTAATGCAAATACTGTCATTTAGCTCTGAATGTTTTATAAAATTCACTGTCAATTTTCATTAGTAATTATGTGATATTCTTTTTCATTTGACTTCTATGTCTATTAAAATGGTGTTATCACCAGAAAAGATACATGGGTATAATTCAATATTTATTCAAATTTTTGTTCAGGGGGGACAGATTCTTGAACTCAGGGCTTTCATGTTGTCCCGCAGCATTTTTACCCAAGGTTGGCATTCTTCCACTTGAGCCACTTATTTGCTTCCAGGTTTTCGTGTGTGATTAATTGGAGATTGTAGTCTCACAGACTTCCTAGATTGGGATGGCTTCAAACTCTAATCCTCAGATCTCAGCCTCCAATATAGATAGGATTACAGGAGAAAGCCACTATTGCCTGGCTTATTAAGACTTTCGTTTCTCACCAAACGTGATTGGCTTTGTAAATGAGAGGTACAATTGTCATTAACTACATGATGCATTAATGATTTAATCTATTAATTCCCAGTGCATAGATAGAGTTTCTACATGGAAATGTACATGCACCAATAGCACCACAGCTCTGCAGCAGATTTTGGTGGTGACCTTTCTAGACCTCTACTTCAGACAGATGCACCCATTTATAAGACCTTACTAGTGTTCACCTGCTACTTCTTCAAAAAGACTTCCCTCCTCCCTCCGCCTTTCACATCTGTCACAGCTAGTGTTTAACTGATGGAGGGAGAAAGACAAAATGAAGTCCTATTGAGGTACAGATTCTTTACCTTAAAGCAGAAGCCTATGACAGTTCACACTCAAAAGATTTATGCTTTATCAGATTAAGACTACATTTCCACTGGAACTATCTTTGCTTCCCTCATGCTATTATCGATTTCACATGAGAGAAATTCCCCAGTAGGTCACTTGCATGGAAACTAAATCCTAAGATTCTTTTCTAGGTAGCCTCACAACACCATACATAATAATTATAACTAATTGAAAATAAAAATAAGATTAATAAGTAGAGTTGCATGAAACTGAAAACTTTATGTATAGCAAAGAACATGATTCACAAGCTAAAATGGCAACCTACAGAAGGGGAGCTTTTGCCAGATATATACCTGGCAATGGCATAATATCCAGAATATACAGAGAACTTAAAAAACCAAACACTCAGAGAATCCACAACCCAATTAATGAATGGGCTAGTGAAGTAAGCAGTGACTTCTCAGAAAATGAGGTAAAAATGGGCAACAGACATGAATAAAAAGAAAGTGCAATTCAAAACAACACTGAGATTCCACCTGACCCCAATTAGAATGGCTATCATCAAAAATACAAACACAGGGCTGGGGATATGGCCTAGTGGCAAGAGTGCCTGCCTCAGATACACGAGGCCCTAGGTTTGATTCCCCAGCACCACATATACAGAAAACGGCCAGAAGCGGCGCTGTGGCTCAAGTGGCAGAGTGCTAGCCTTGAGCGGGAAGAAGCCAGGGAC
Organism: Perognathus longimembris pacificus; assembly: GCF_023159225.1. Classification (NCBI taxonomy): domain Eukaryota; kingdom Metazoa; phylum Chordata; class Mammalia; order Rodentia; family Heteromyidae; genus Perognathus; species Perognathus longimembris. Next base: position 21,614,181 of record NC_063176.1, read on the forward strand.
AGTGCTCAGGCCCTGAGTCCAAGGCCCAGGACTGGCCAAAAAAAAAAAAAAAATACAAACACAGTAACAGATACTGGTGTGAATGTGGGCGAAAAGGTACCTAGTATACTATTGGTAGGAGTGTAGGTATAATAAAAAGAAATATATGTTGTAGGTATGTATGTGCTTTACACATTATAGAGTTTTATTCTAGAACTATCTTAATATTGTAAAAATTATCTCCCCATTGTGAGTATGAGAATTAACCTGAATAATGTTGAGACATATATTTAACTTGTAGTAAGTGCTAAACCCTACACAAACCCAGATACCATTTTTCTGTCAACTATTTCCATAATGTTTGAATCAGTATATAGTATCAATATAATTATAACTAGGGAATCAAAAAATAAGATAAAGATATATCTACTATATTTTTCTAGTGAAATTAAAGTTGATATGTATTTTATTTTGCAAAGAGTGATGTCATTTGTTTAAAATAAAGGTAAGATTTTTATGAGTCATAATTTCCATATGGGGTTATTAGTGGACAAGCGCATGGGCTCCATTAGAAAGGAAATAAACTTCTGTATAGTACCTTCATTTTCTTGAAAGAGAACATTTTATAAAAGTTGGAAAAGAGAGAGGAGGGAAAAGATCATGTCAACACAATGTTTTTGGTCATATACAACACAATCTTATGTTTCATAGAGATTTCAACACAGGAAATAAGTATATTGGAAACTGCCTAATTCATAGATTTTTCCTGACCCAGGTACAGTGGTTTCTTTGAATGACTCTGAAGGAAAAGTTGTAAGCAATGTTTTCATACCAGCTCCAATAATGCATATTTCAAAGCCTAAACTAATCAGCCATGTAACTGTTTACATAGTCAACATTCAGGGGAAAATAAGAGTCAGAAGGTCCCACCCAGAATGGTATGTGGTCTTTCATCATAAGTTTCTGATTATGTAGAGAATGTTTTATTTTTGTCTTTTCCATTCACAAATAAAGACTTCATAGCTACTACCATCTGAAAAATGGTAACTTAATCTTTCACTATTTAGACACTTAAATGTTGTGGGGGAGGAGGATAAGGGGGAAAAACCTGGGAGAAAATGAAGAGGTGAGACTGTTAAAAAAGAAATGTACTCATTACCTGACTAATGTAACTTTAACTCCTCTGTACATCACCTTTACAATAAAGACAATTAAATAAATAAAAGAACTGCATAACCTTATTACAATAGAAATACTGTAGGGAGGGACTGTATTGAGTAGAATATTAAGAAAATGGATTGGAGTTTCCTATAGCACTTCATAACGTGTTTCTTTAAGTATTCAGATTTCTGTAATATTTTGCTAATGACGTAACAATCTTAAAGCCACTAATAAAATGAGGAAGCAACTTTGTTACAAAGAACTCTTTCACCTATATTTTGTAAAGAGAAATTGGAACCTATTTACTTCCTCTCTTAAAACTACTACTGGGGTGAACAAAGGTAGTCATGTTTTTCAATATACACTATTGAAAATATGAACCATGTAACTTGTGGGCATGGATGGGAGGAGAAAACTGGAGGAAAGGTTAACATTGTCCACAAAGAATTGTACTTAATAACAATAACAATAAAATTACATTTAAAAATTCCAGAAAAGGCATAATAGTTTCATGTCTATTAATCATAATCATAGTTAAAAAATTACAGTTTGATAAATACTTGCTATGTTTCAGGCAGCATTCCAAGTTTTCAGTCTTATTTTCTTTTTAAAACTCAATATTAAGCTAAGAATATTCTTTTTCAATCCACACCTTAAAGAAGAGGACAATGTGGCTTAAAATATGTAAGGAACTCCTTAAATAATAGGTTTTCCTAAGCTAATTTTTTTGTAAATAATTTGTAGTACTCAATCGGGAGCAAGTCTGGAACTAGTCCCTGTGTATCTCCAACTTCTATTTTTAATCTAGCAACACAAAATCCTGAGCAATCCAAAATCCTCTAAATTCAGAGCTGTACTTCTCTTCCCATTATTAAAATGATCTTCAGATGCTCACTCTACACTGAGTCACCCTAATAGAAACATGGGAACAGCCTCCTACAAATCCTCTATTTCCTACAGCAAAACAAATCACTTTACGTCTGAGAGTGCCATTCAGTGGTACATATGCTTAGCATGTGTGAGACACTGGGTTCAATCCCCAGCACCAACACAAACAAACAAATGCTTAACTTGTTTTAAACTTCAGTATTTAAGCCTCAATATTTAATTTAAACCTCGATATTGGTTCTGTAACTTCTCTATCCCACCCTTTCATCAATTGTCTAACTACTATAATGGCTTCAATACTTAATTTTAAATAAACCTCCATATTAATTCTGTAATTTCTCTATCCCACCCTTTTATCAATTGTCTGACTTCTATAATGGTCTCTCAGTTGTGTTGCCTGCATCATATATCATTCTCCTTCCCTATAGACACATTCTTCTCCCCATCTGCTGCTGCTAAAGTACTTTTATAATGCATGTCTGATCACGTGAACTGTTGATCTAAATTCTTTCCAGGATGTCGATCATCCTTGGGGCATGTTTCCATGCTACTAACCACAGGAAAAGGCCCTATAAATCCAGCGGTGGGTCACCACATTGGCTTCCTTGTGTTCTTCCACAACACTTATTCAAATTCTATCTACCGACCAACTGGACATAAGACTTAAAGAATGAAAATGGGAAAGAAAATTGGTTGAGTTGTATATTTACCTTAGATGACACCGAGCAAAGTAGGGCTCAGGGGGTGGGGGAGAATTACTGTTTAAAGCTGGCCTGGGCAAAAAGTAAGAATATCTGAAAAATAAAAGGACTAGAGCTCAAGGGGTAGAACACTTGCCTAGTAATCACAAGGCCCTAACTTCAAACACCAGTAGGAACAAAAAATAGTGTGTGGTCATATGTGACTGTGTATTTATGTGTTTGTATATGTGTCTGTATACACAGTAAAACATTATATTTATCCACCTGTGTGAGTGCTATCATGACTCTTTTTCCCTTTACTTGGCCATATACTATTACCACATCTTGTCAAGTTTACTCTCCAAATAACTCTGGAATGAATTACCTTCATTTTAATGACCCCAGCTACCATCTCATTTCTCATCTTTTCTTATCTGGTCTTGCTAGGCATCTTGTGATGTTTTCTTTCTTCTCTCTGTATTTTCCCTCTATATTGAAGGCATGTGATGCTTTCAACCCGAAATATCAGTATGCCATCTATGAAGTCATTTTCATGTTGCATTATTGCCAGCAAAGTCCTTTCATTCAAGTCAGTGTTTTTGTGCGACTCACAAAACCTATCACAATCACAACTCTGATTTTATTGATGTATTTACTTGATTAGTCACTTTCTTCTCCACGACTCTGTAAGTTCTGCAGGTATTTGGCATCCATTGTATCCCCAGCACCTAGAATAATACCTGCTGTAAAGCCAGTTGTCACTATTCAATTAATGACTAATTTAATCAAATTAACACATGAGCAACAAAGATCTAGAAAGAAGTATATCGCAATGAGTTCTTGCATTTAAATAATTCGCTAAGGCAAGGAGTCTCTCTGGAAGAGGCATAGGTCAAAAGAGGGCATACTGTGATCAACGATCATCACCAGAAAGACATTAACATTAAAAACCAGAAGGAAGTAGGAAATCCACAGAATAACTATGTCATAAACAACAAGATGGTAGAGAAAGACAAACTGAACATCTACACAAGTATCTCACAGTAGTCTACAAATAAATGGAAATTATTACCCCCAAATGACCCAATTTACATCTTAAATTTTATATACCTTTTCTTCATGTCATCATCTTATTTTCATAGTATAATCTAAGATTTTGCTAAGTTTTTATTATATGCTCTTGAGGTGTATATTTTCATTAAGGTATATGTTTTAATTCTATTACTTTTATTAAAATACTTCTAGGGCTGGTAATGTGGCTTAGGGGTAGAGTGCTTGCCTAGCATGCATGAAGCCCTAGATTCATTTCCTCAGTACCACATACAAGAAAAAGCCGCAAGTGGTGCTGTGGCTCAAGTGGTAGAGTGTGAGCCTTGAGCAAAAGAAGCTCAGCTACAGTGCCCAGGCTCTGAGTGCAAGCCCCAGGACTGTCACAGATATATATTTATATAGTGTCTCTATATATAATGTCTCTACATATATTTAAGAGAACATGGGTGAGAGAAGGTTAAGAGCCTATAATAACTATTATACTATGGTCAGATAATGCTTTGTCAAAGGAGTCTCTGAAGGGAATGAAAAATGAAAGAAGGGATTTTTGTTTGTTTGTTTGTTTTCCACTCCTGAGGCTTGAAATCAGAACCTGGGCACTATCTCTAAGAGTTTTCTTTGCTCAAGGCTAGTGTTCTACCACTTGAGCCACTTGCTCTACTTGAGCCACAGATCCACTTTAGGCTTTTTGTTTTTTGGTACTTAATTGGAACCAAGAATCTCATGGACTTTCCTTCTTGAGCTGGCTTCAAACCATGATCCTCAGATTTCAGCCTCTTGAGTAGCTAGGATTACAAGTGTGAGCCACCAGCACCAGAAAGAAGGTATTTTAAGAAGTAAACTAGTATGGTTAAAAATGCCAGCTTAAAAATCTCTGATACTGTTTGTTCTTGGTAATTCTACTAACTGTGGATCATTTTTCCAAGTGTACAGAATCACATTTCCATCCTTAATATGAGTAAAATGTGTTCTCATCAAGGAAGGTCTTGTTGTTGCTGTTGTTTTAATCTGCAGCTTGACCATTGAGGATCATTTGTAATTTTTTAAAGTCTATAACTAGGATTCCTAGAACAACACAGTTTTCTGCCTTTCCTCCACTTTCAAAGTTGTTCTTTCTATTAAGAATTGGACAAGTTCCTATTTCCTTTTTATAATTTACAAGTCCCAGTAGAGTCTAGTTTCTTCCTCAAATTAAAAAAAAAAAATTTCTCACAGCCTCTTTCCTATAACAATAGCCATTATTTCAAGCATGGATTTACAATATTCAGTCATCGACCCTAATGTGATTATGTCATTTTCTTAAGTACATTCAAGGTTTTGTCTCCATGTGCAATAGTCAATCAACCTGATAGGAAAATTCCAACATTTTCATTGAGAAAACATTGGTGAATAGAGTTCCTTATGCACACATTTCTTCTGTAGCTCTAAATTTTTCATCACATCACTTCTGGTTATTTTTCTGGAAAATGAGTCACTATATTTCAGCATGTGTCTTTCTATTAAATTTAATTTAGAATATTTTAAGTCTTAAAATGACTTTATCATGAGTATTTGCAATACATAACTATATGTAAGTACATATAGTATGCATGATACATAATAATTCTTTATTTATGGGTATCCTTTACATTTTTGATATCCCCTACATTCTACTAAAACCAAAGCAAGTTTCTCTTGGATAAATCAGATTGTGTCTTTGTATGATGTGGTTTCTGTCACATCCTCCAAGGTAGGACCTTAAAGCAGATATAGAACTATCTTCTAATCATGTCATAAAATCAGACGCAAGAGGACAAGCTTTGGAGGACCATGGGTGACACAATTAGTTATGAGTGAAACAAGAAATTAGACCAAAAAGAAGCATGATGAAAGAAGCAGCACTATCACAGAAATTTGCATGAAATCTTTAAATTATTATTTTTCCAAGTTTGTTTGGCAACTTCTACAGATACAATGGAAATGAAAAGACACAATACATACATTCCTATAATATGCAAGTATCAAAACAGCCATATTTTATCCCTCCTAAATTGTTTTAGGATGCTATAAGAAGTTACATTATCAGTGTGAACTGCACAATTGCTGTACATTACTTTGAGGTTTGGGGGTGAAATGTACTCACGCTCACTTTCCCAGTACGATTGTCTTCCTCTCTTGTTGCCAGGGCCTTCAGAAAATTGTCCTGCAGATCTTTACCGGCACTTGTTAGTGTCCTGTACAGAGAAAATCTTTGTTATACTAAAATGTTTTGCTATCAGATGGGGCCAACATTCATGGATCTTTATTCCAAGTGACAGTTCCCTTATGACATTGAAACTATATACACACAATCATTTTTATCTAGTAGATTTCTCAATTTAATTCAATAGCTGTATAGTCTTTGTTAGTAATTAAAATTAGACTATAAATAATAAAAATATCCATGTCAATACTCATCTCAGATACAATGAATTCTATTTACATTCTTATTTTATTTTCGTTTTTACACCCTGAATAGTCAAAATATTTATGCATTCACTTCCTACAAACATTAATTGTCTGTGATTTAAATATAATTAATTCATTTAAGAAATTGAAAATCATGAGGTAGCTAAGCCAATATTGATAGGGAATAGAAAATCATATTAGGAAAAGGAATGAAGGCAAGAATGCAGCTAGATTGTGATATATTTATTAGGTGAAAGGAAATACTATGAGTTCAACTACTATGTGCATAACTCCAAAAGACTAGGAAACATACACGCACACAGATTTACACACACACACACACACACACTCACACACACTCACCCCAAGTTGTTTCTGTCCATGAAAGATTGGGAAGCCACTGATATCACTACCAGGAGGAGATGAACTTCAGTGCCTCTGGTGGAAAAAATTTCCACCAGAAATACAGGGACAGTCAGAGACAAAAGCACAATTATGATTTTGTTTTTCTAGTTTCCATGTTTTTAGGAGCAAATTTTGATAGTATATGTTAACCTAGTGTTTAAAAATATTACAACATAAAATCACAAAGACAGTTAAGAAGGGGAGAAAATCAAGGTTAAAAATGAATTTTTATAGAAATATGACTTACAGGAAATATAAAAGAAACATCCGAGACAACATTGGACCACATAATGAAGAGTGAGTTAAAGATTTGTAAATGAATAAACATGTCCTGTATATGGAAATTTTCTATTTTTAATATATATCCACTATGTCCCAGGAAGTGTCTCATGAAATAATGATAATTCCCATCTTAGTTGCTTGCAGTTTCAGAAAGAAGGCAGGTATGTAAACATTAGGGCATACCACATCTTAACTGTGTTAATAGAGATATGGTCATAGTATCAGAGTGCCTAATAAAATATTCTACCTTTTCAAAAACGAGTCACTTAATGTTACAAGGAAAAAAATTATTCTTTAACTGAATGTTAAAAAATAAGACACTTTTAGCCATTCATGGAGTGAGTTTGGAAAATGGGAAAGGTATCTATAACTGCAAAGAAATAGAAGATAAATAATTTCAAGACAAGTTTTGGTAAAGGCAAATGGTCATAAAGTAAATTTGGGAAGTAAGGGAGAAACCACATATTATTAGAGAAAGTGCCATTTTTATAGACCTCCTACTACAGATATTTAGTGCGGCCACACAGCTAGCAGGAGAAAAACCTGAGCTCAAACCCAGGGAGTCCAGTCCTAAAACACGGGGTGGTGTTTGCCTTCCAGGAAGGCTGTGTAAGGAACTTAAACCTTGTCTTCTAGAAGCTATTAAACCCCAAGACTTCACACAAGGAAACAAGATGGCTAAATTCATGCATTAAAAAGAATATTTATCTGAGGAGGAGCCAGAAGAGAACAATATTTAACAAATTAAATAGAGTATTATTTCAAGTTTAAAACTTAAGCAAAAGGATCGGAAGCTCTGATTTAAACTGTGATGATGAGAGGAGAAAAGCACTGACTTGGATGGTGACTGCTTTAAGCATTTAAGATTTAAGCAATGATTACCACAAGTTTCATAAAGAATAGGCAGATATGAATTTTCATGATCTAGATATACAACTCTTTAAATTGCCCATACTTTTCTTTCTTTTGTTTTTCTAGCTTTGAATCAGCAGGTTTGCAGTAGCAGAACATAGACCAAGAAAATCAGATATTTGAGAATGTTTCATTATTTTCCAGTTCCTGTATCCTCTACACTGCTGCAATAATAAATCTCAAAAGTGTCAAATTCATTTTGTCAATTGCTTACTCAGAAAATATGTTCTACTCCTCTACTGCTCACAGGATAATCTGATAATCTCTTGGTCAATTTCCAGATTGTGGTCTGTTCAGAATCAATGTGTTAGAAATTCTCTATGAGGTTTCAACAAATAATTAGTTTTATAAAGGCATTAGTCAGAACTAGGTTGGTTTTGCTGCAGTAACAAATGGCCCAGATCCCAGGGTTTTCAATTATAAGTAATTATTTTTCAAACATACTATGATTTTTTCCATTTTGTTTTGAAATTGTTATAATCAATGTTCTTCCAAAAGTCCCCTATTTAAATTAGTTCATTGGACATTGTTCACATTGTTCATAGCAAAATCTGTTATTGATCAAAGAGCAATCCATTTGAGATACCACTATGTCCCCTCAGGTTTGCAGGTGTTAAATCTACTCCCTATTCCTACCACCTCCCCAAATATCTTGTTTTATTGTAAATATTTATAACTTTATAGCTAAGTAAAATCCAATTTGCGTCAAAAATCTCAGCACAAAAGGTAACGGATGTTAACAGTCTTGCATTTCTTAGTCAAGGTTAGTGTCTAGATGCTTTATATCTATATGTTAATACATTCATATAGATATGAGCTCTTATTCTCTCATATACATATACCTATAAACCTAAATTTATATATACAACATACAGATAGATTGATGATAAATAGGCAGTAAATAGGTAAATGTATAAATGTAATGAACTGGTAAGTATCTAGATGTATATATGAGAATAAAGGCTTATAGCTCTGGGAAAAATTATACAAATAGCCACACTTATACCATGCTTTAGCTGAGAATTTGGAAGTTGTCTGAAAGGAAAAATATTGAAAATGAAGGAAAGGCAATGTAAATTGTGTGTGGTAAGGAATTATGAAATCTTTAACACATATAACTTTTATTTAACTAGATTTTTTTAACAGTCACTGACCTGAGAAACCATGCTTAAATAAATATTTTGACAGAAATTACTTCCTCAAGAATTGAAGGAAATCTGTTACAAAATCTTAGGGTTATGAGTTTTGTAAAAGCAAATACTCCATCTTTGTTGTTTGGTTCCACTTTCAAAAATGGAGTAAAAGCAATATGAGTGAGTTATTTTTTACCAACTGTGTTTAATCATTCGCTAAAGGAATCATAATCCTACAAAATGACTACAAACATATTCTTAACCCTGAAAATTAGGGTACTAGTTTTCTAAGTTAAGTTTGTCATATATGCATTGTATTACACATATTCAAATTATTAGGTTAATATTTTAAAAAGGAGAATGAATAACAAAGAGTTAAAGTGAAAACTTAAAGCAAAAACTTATATCCAAGAGTTATTTGCTTAAGAGTTCACTTAGAGTTAAATTTTTTCAGTAAATATTTGTGACTTACTAGTTGTCTCAAATTTTTTAATATATAATTGGTATTGTTCTAATAAGCTTATTTCAGCAAGAGTGTTCAGAGAAAGGGCAGTGAGGTCTGAAATCTTCATCTTAAGACTTCCATGGAAAGCTAGTTGGGCACAGCTATATTTCTAATCTAGATCAAAGTGCCTAACGATGAAACTGTAACCTTGCTGTACATCACTTTGGCAATAAATAAGAAAAAAACAAACTACTCTGCGGAGAGGTATTTTTTATTTTCTCAATGCCATTGAACTTTGGCATAGTCTACATTTCATATTTCTAGAATTTGTAGCCAACTTACAAACAGTTGTCTAAATATATAATTCAACCTCTGTATTTCAGAGTCCTGTGCTTTCACTCATAGACTGCGTAGCTACCATCTGAGCCATACTCCCAGTGCTGTTTTCCATCTTTTCTCATATTCACCCTTGTTCTTTATTCCACTTCAATCACAGTCATCAATCCCTTTATTACATAAGTACTAGTAAACAATATAATTTAATTTTGTCTGGTTTTAAAGATTTTAAAGATGGAATCACAAATTTCTAAAATGCTCTTTATCTCATAAATACTTTTGTGCTCCATATGTACTAACGTATGTAGCTGCACCTCATTTATGTGGAATTCTATTGTATGAGTAGCCAACATTTCATTTATATTTCGCTTACAAACCACAGAATTATTTCTCATTTGAATCTATAAACATGCTGCTAGATTTCCTGTACATCTATCTTGAACATTAAATTCTGTAAGATTTATGGATAGCAACAGAGTAGTTAATACAAAATGATTCATAATTTCAAATTCACAAAATAGTTTAAAAAATATCCAAAATTCTTAAGTCAAATACCTATTACTGGGGCAGGAAAGTTCCTTTTGTTCCACATAATATAAAATGTTTACTATTAAACTCATATACATGTTAGTGTATCTCATAGAATTTTCATTTTCTTCTTTTAATTATATTTTTATTATTTTTAAGTAATTGCATAAATCATTTACCATTCAACATGTCAATTTATGAGTACAATGCATCTTGTTCAATATCACTGCTTTCATTTTCCTTGATCCCACCAAACTCACCCCTACCCTTGATTTTCCTAGTTTTCTAGGATATGCTTTGGCTATTATGACTCCTCTTATCTTCATTTTGATTTGCATTTTCTTGATTACTTCTAAGTAAAATTTTAACACCTTTGACAGCCATGTCTATTTGAACAACTCCACTTTTATGGTTTTATTTTATTTTTGTTCCTATAAGTATTTGTACTTTAGTTCCTTAGAAGTGAGTAGAAAACAGATATAATTTGTAAATTCAATTTTTAAAGTTTTGGTTGTGAATTTTCCAATATTATTTTCAGAAGCATAATGATATACGAACTATATGCCAATCTTTGTGTTTGAATTCAGGGCCTGGTTGCTGTCGCTGAGCTTCTTTTGCTTAAGGCTAGTATTCCACAACCTGAGTCACAGCTCAAATTCTGGCTTTTATGGTAGTTTACTGGGGATGAATATCACAGACTTTCCTGTCTGAGTTGGCTTTGAACCACAATCCTCAGATCACAGCTTCCTGAGTAGCTAGAAATACAGGCATGAATGAACAGTCGATGCTCAGATGTTTTTTATGTTTTCTAATTTGCTAAATTATAATCATAAATGATTCAATTCCAAGTTTCAAATTCTATATACAATTAAATGTAACTTGATAAATGCAATGGTGTCTAAACCATGAAAATTGTTAATTAATGGGAAGAAGGTAAATACTTACTGCATCTATTATGTTTGTGTAGAACTAATTGATAATAATAACATATCTTGCTGGGCACCAGTGGCTCGTGCCTATAATCCTAGCTAATCAGGAGACTAAGGATCATGGTTTGAAGCCAGATCAGGAAGGAAAATCTGTGAGAAGATTATCTCTAGTTAACCACCAAAAAGCCAGAAATGGAGCTGTGACTCATGTGGTAGAGTGCTGGCCTTGAGGACAAAAGCTCAAGGATGGAAGCTGGGCCCTGAATTCAAGCCCCAGTACAACACACACACACACACACACACACACACACACACACACACACACACACACACACACACAGAAAAAATATATCTCATTTGTTTCTTTAATTTTTTTTAGGAATAGTCTTTTACTGTTGTGAATTTTAAAACATGTTACACCAGTCAGTATCTTTCCCTCAAAAGATTTTAAATAGTATGGTGAATTAGAAGACAATGAATTTATATCACTGTTGTAATTACTTTCATCATGCCATGTGAAACCATAGCTTCTATTGTTGATGATCCTCTTGTATCCCCTTCCTGTGATTGTCCCTGCACTATCACTGTATCTCATCTGAGTACACTGGATACTGTATATGCCGGTATTAGAACTAGGGAAGTGAAAGGGAATACCAAAATCGAGAGACACCGGGTAAAAAAAGACAAACGACTACAAAAGCAATACTTGCAAAACCATTTGGTGTAAACCAACTGAACAACTCATGGGGGGAGACGAAGAGGGGGAGGGGGAGGGGGAATGAGGGAGGAGGTAACAAACAGTACAAGAAATGTACCCAAGGGCTAACGTATGAAACTGTAACCTCTCTGTACATCACTTTGACAATAAATAAGAGAAAAAAAAGACAATGAATTTATATTTAAAACAAAACGGCTTCTATTCTAAAGTTGACCCTTTTATTGATTATATAATCATGTATATTACTTTTCAATGGATTATTTATATAATATATATATATATTTCACCTTTTGCAACTGGAAAAACCTGAAGTATAAACCTCAAATTCTTTTCTTAGATCTTGCATAGTTTCTTCTGTGTGCATGCAGATAAAAATATATGTGCTAATATATATGAACATAATTAGATAGACCTTTTCAAATAAATTTCTTGTTCCAAAATTATATGCAAAGCAAAAAACAATTAGTGAACTATTTTAAGACTATTATTTTGGATATTAATTAAACAGGACAATCTACCTTTAATCTCAAAGGGGTTGTCTTTGCACAATCTGAAGGTGGAGTAGGATTGGGAAATGGCGGAACTACATCCTACATGTGGTTTCAAGCTTCCTGTGTGTCTTGAAAACTATTCTTGTGGTTTTCATTTTCTTTTAATTTGATTAAAACAATATTCTTTAGAAGTTGAGTCAATATGGATTATGCTTACAGAGATTTATGGTTTACGACCCTTTACAGCATGTATTGTAATTTCCAAGAGCTCATCAATTACATTCTAATAACTTTCAGAAAGGAGGCAACTATAAAAAAAATAAGAAAAAAAAGAACAAATGTCTATTGAGAAAAAAAATGGCACCTCTTCCCATATCCTTTTATATGTGAAAGAGTCCTTAAAGGGTCAAATGCTATAGTAAAGCTATCAACATCTCTGGGAAATATTCCCACTGTCAGAACACACAAAAGAAAGACAAGAAGTGCTCACATGTACCCTAGACAGCTGCTGCTTTTCATTTTCCATGTTAAGGGCAACCCAAGTGGGAGTCCCAAAAGAACTGGTGTCTTAAATCAGTCAAGCACTACTCCCTTTACATGACAACTTTGCTTTCCTTTGAGGGAACAAAATGGGTTGACTTCTGTGTGAGAAAATGTCTCTGCACAGTTTATTTTTCTGGCCAATTTTCTTCAGTTATTTCTTAAGTATGGTAGGGTAAGTTGTTCTGAAAAGAAATACCATTTTGAAAGGAAATAAATGTTCTTTGTGTTTGATTTTATTCCAGAAATATATTAAAATATAAGTACTTTTATTCTCTTCTGGGAGGTAGCTACATATGTAATCCTGATTTAGAATGTACTTTCTGACCCTCTCATCCTATTTATGTAGTGAAAGCCAAGAAATCAAGGAAAGTGAACTCTTGTTTGTTATTTGATACAACGGAATTCCAGGGGACAATTATTCACCAAAGGAAAAGAGTCACTATAGAAACCTATACTGCATTTCTTAACAACCACATAAAGTGAGATGCACTGTTTTCATCAGGAAGAGTGATCCCTGAATGCTCAGATAATAAGAGTGTACTGTGGAGCTAGTCATAGTGGTACATGCCAGTAATCCTTAGATTTGGAAGGATAAAACATGAGAATGACACATTTGAGATCACTATAGTGGAACAGTAGTGAATCTGGTGTGAGGCTTTACTACACAGGAAGACCAAGTCACAAAAAATGTGAACAAAGACATATATGGATGAGGAAGAGACTAGATGAAAGAAGAGGGCATTCACTGTGGGACTTTAGAAAGAACAATGCTTGCAAAATATTTAATAAACCTCGGTGCATAATGTTCTCTCTACACACCTGTATGTTCTCTCTTTAATAAAAATTGAAGTATCACAATGTAAATCTGACTCTCAAATAATAGAGATGCAGGGAGAGAGAAAGAGAGAGACAGAGAGAGAGAGAGAGAGAGAGAGAGAGAGATGGTGAAGACAGAACAGAGGCGAGAGCGAAGTTGGAAGTCAAATGGGTGTCCTTTTAGCCAAGTCTACCAGTAAAGACAACTGGCTCCTGGAATCATCTGCCTAACTATCCGCACTATACTTGTCACTGAAGCAGCCTGTGAAAGGGGTGTCCTGGGTTCAAATGCATCATGGGTTTCAGAGAGGAGCCGAAGATACCCTGTGCCAATTACACTCCCTGTGTCCACAACGTCCTTTCAACCATATCAAAATTTTAAGATGCACAAATGCCAAAAAAAATTCAGTACTTTGTTATAAATAAGATCTGTAAATACTACCATCAGGCATATGCTTATTGAAAACAGTTTAAGATTTTTGTGTAGATGTTATAATAATCACAGTATATCCTAGTATAGATGTATGTTCAAATGTTTGTGTTTTACAGTCCATAAAGTTGGAAGTTACCTTTTGTGTTATAGATATATATATGTATATATATATGTATATATATATATGTATATATATGTATATATCACCTGGTAATAGATTTACCAGGAACAAAGGTTTCTTTTGGATTTGGACTTCAGAGCATCCACTCAATAATCAGTTGGCTCTATTACTCATGTACTGTGGCAACATAGCACAGCATGTATGAGAGTGGAGAAGGAAGGAGGTTTTTTTGGTCCTTTCATCTCATGACATGCAGGAAGCAAAGGATGATATAGGAACAGAGCAGGTTTCCAATATTTTCTTCAAAGCTACAACTCTGTCACTTCTTTTTTTTTTTTTTTCTACTAAACCTACCTACCACCTCAAAGTTTCACCACGAGCCCAAAGTGCCACAGCCTGGGGGTTGGAGGGGAATGAGGAGTGGAGCCATTCAACACAAAGGGCCTTTGAGAGACATTTATAATGCAAATAACAACAGGTATAATACTAATTACATACACAATTGGGCTTATTTATCGGTTTTATTTTAATTAAGATTTTTCTAACTTTTTCTGATATTCATATAAACTATTTACAGAATTCTAAATTCAAATATGGACTAGAAAGGTATAGAGAAATCTGTTATGGTTTGGAACTTCCGTGTCTCCCAAAGTCCATACACTAATGGCTTCATTGCCAGCCTATCACACTACTGGTGGTGGTGGAACCTATATCAAGTGTAGCCTAGTTAAAGGAAGTTAAGTCATTGGAGATGGTCCCTTCAAATGCACATTGGAACCCTGACCCCCACTTCTCTTTCATTGCTTCCTAGCCACTAGCAAGTGAGCAGCTTTGGTACTCCACACACTCTGTGATGCTCTTCATTGCAATAGGCCCATACTTTGTCCCCCAAACTGGGGCAACTGGTCATGGACTGAAACCTCTGAAACCATGAGCTAAAGCCAACCCTTTTTCATAATAAGTTGTTTATCTCAAGTTCTTGGTCATAGCAACTAAAGGTTAACCAATGCCTCTAGCTTGCATGTCTCCTGGTTCTATCTTATTCTATTCCATTCTACATACACTTTATTTACTACCAAAAAAGGATTTGGTTGATTTATTTCCACTGTTCCTGTTGTTTGTAATATCTACAAACCAGAAGCTATGTATTCAAATATTTAAGTGGTATCATATATACACATTTTCATCTTAAATACCACTTTTTCACATAGCACTTTACTCAGAGAATTGTGATCTAGTGGTGAGATATTTCTCTCCTTTCTCAGTCATCATTTAGTTACTTAACTACTGACGGTATTATGAGTTGTTTCCCAATATTTCCCATGAGAAATATTGTCTCTGTGTCTAGTTTTGTGGTTTTGTATATTATGATCATGCCATCTCTCCTGCAATAAGAAGTAGTCTTTCCACTCTGCAACCCTGAATCCGATGATAACGAACAATAGACAACAGGATGAGAAGTACCATGTTGTTTCCTACTGGAAAGAAGATGAAAGAAGAGCAACTGTGAGAAGCCCAGCATTGGAGAAAGACCCTGAGCAATGAGCTGAGAAAGACAGACAGACAGACAGAGACAGAGATAAAAAATGAAGAAGAGACAAAAAGTCAGAGAGGGATATATAGAAAGAAACAAGAGAGACAGACAGAGAGACAGAGAGAGAGAGAGAGAGAGAGAGAGAGAGAGAGAGAGAGAGAGAGAGAGAGAGACTAGTGAGAATAGCAGAATCCCAAACATGTGAGTGAGAAAGCCAATATGTACTTGGACCTCAAGTGTGGGTGAATGAGACCAACTCACAGTGAGGTCTTTTCTGAAGTTTTGACCCGAAGAAGAGCAAAATGAAACAGACAATTAAAGATATGACATGTATTGCAGAAATATTTGTTCAAATATTTTTGCAAGTATGTAATGAAATGTCCTTTTTTTATTTCTTGATTGTCAAAGTGATGTACAGAGGGGTTACAGTCATATGTAAGGCAATGAGAGATATCAATCTTGCTATCTCTTCCCTCATTCTCTCCCTCCTCCTCTCTCCTCATCCCCCACCCCCCGTCCATGAGTTGTACAGTTGGTTTATAGCAGATTGTCTTGAAAGTATTACTGTTGCATTGGTTTGCCTTTTACCATTTGTTTCTCCATTTTGATGTTCCCCTTCCTTTCCCTACTTCTGATAAACATATATGCAATACCCAGCATACCAAAATCAGTTACAGTGATGTCAAGGGTAAAACCATGGGGAAGAAAGGCAAAAGAAAAAAGCATGATTTCACATGGCACGTTGAAAATAACAACAATGGTAAACCAAGAATTTCCATAACTTGGAGTGTATTTTGCTTAGCATCATCTTATGTGGTCATATGCACTAGATATTGGAGTGTATGTTTCTTTGAGTCTAGATCACTTAATCTTAATCTGATTTTTTTCCAGGTCATTCCATTTCCTTACAAATGGGGAAGTCATTCTTTGCAGATGACATGATCTTGCATTTAAAGGACCGAAGTTACTTGAGCTAATCCAAAACTCTGGCAGAGTAGCATGATATAAAATAAATCCTCAAAAATCAATGGCTTTTCTCTAAACAATATGAACAGCAAGGAAGAAACTAGGAAAGCAACTCCTTTTGCAATAGCCTCAAAAAATATAAAATGCGTATGAATGACCCTTAACCAAAGAAATGAAAGAACTCTTTGATAAATACTTTAAGAATCATTTCTTTTTTTCCCACCAGTCCTGGGTCTTGGACTCAGGGCCTGAGCACTGTCCTTGGCTTCTTTTTGCTCAGGCTAGCACTCTGCCACTTGAGCCACAGTGCCACTTCTGGCTTTCCTATATATGTGGTGCTGGGGAATTGAACCGTGGGCTTCGCATATGCAAGGCAAGCACTCGTGCCACTAGGCCATATTCCCAGCCCAAAACTTAAAAAATCTTAAAAAGGAAATTAAGGTGGAAGTAAGGATGTAGAAATACCTCCCATGCTCCTGGATTGGGAGGATTAACACAGAAAATGGCAATACTGCCAAAGGCTATCTACTAATTAAATGCAATACCCATCAATGCCCCAACACCATTCTTTAGTGAAATAGAGGAAGCAACCCAAAAATATATATGGAATAATAAAAGATCCTAAATAGCTAAAACAATACCAAGCAGGGAAAACAGCGCTGGAGGAATATCAATACCAAACTTCAAACTCTATTACAAAGTTATAGTAATAAAAACAGCTTGGTATTGGCACAGGAATAGGCCTGAGGGCCAATGGAATAGATCTGAAGACCCAGAAATGAACCTTCAGACCTATGGCCATATAATCTTTGATAAAGGAGCTAAAAAAAAGAAATTTCTTTTGCATAGAAAAACACTTTTCTCTTTTGCTTTTCATTTTTTCCTTTTATAAATGTTTGTTTTTGCTTTTATTTTTTTCCTTTTTAAATTATTTTTATTAAACTTTTTCTTTATTGTCAAAGTGTGGTACAGAGGGATTACAGATTCATATGTAAGGCAGTGAGTACGTTTCTTCTTCAGCTTGTTACCTCCTCCCTCATTTTCCCCTACCTCCCCCCTCCTCCTTTTCTTCTCCCACAAAGTTTCGCAGTTGATTTACACCAAATGGTTTTGTAAGTATTGCTTTTGGAATGGTTTGTCTTTGTCTCTCAGTCTTGATATTCCCTTTCCCTTCCCCAGTTCTAATTCCCATATAAACAGTGTCCGGGGTATTCGGATGAGATATAGTGGTAGCGGGGTGTATACAACCACAGGAAGGGAATACAAGAGAAACAAAACAATCAAACAAACCAACAGACAAGAAAAAAATATATAAAAGGTACAGTTTCACATGGCATGTTGATAATAATTACAACAGTGGTATAACTCTTGTTTCTGTAACATTGAGTTCATTTCATTTGTCATCATCTTATGTGATCATATGGGTGTAGCTATTGGGGTATTTTGATCCTCAAACATGACTAGCCCCAGTAAGAATGTCCATTATCAGGAAATCCAATACTAATAAATTCTGGAGAGGATGTGGCCAAAAGAGAACCCTACTACATTGTTGGTGGGAATGCAAACTTGTTCAACCCCTCTGGAAAGCAGTGTGGAGGTTCCTAAGAAGGCTAAGCATAGAGCTACCCTATGACCCAGCAGCCCCACTTTTGGGCATTTACAAGGAAGACCACACTAAAGCTACCAGCACAACTATGTTCATCGCAGTACAACTTGTCATTGCTAAAACATGGAACCAACCTAGATGCCCCTCAGTAAACAAGTGGATCAGGAAGGTATATATACATAATGGAATTCTATGCCTCCATTAGAAGGAATGACACTGCCCAATCCGTAAGGAAATAGAAGGACTTGGAAAAAATCATATTAAGTGAAGTAACCCAGGCACAAAGAAACATAAACCTATGGTGTCCCTCATAGAGAATAGCTAGTAAATGATTAGGCTAATCATAATAGATGATTTTTTTCCTTTTGTAAGCCCTTCCATTTATGGATGGTTCAAATAGTTTTCATATATAATAAAAAAAGTTGAAAGTCAAATGTTATTTTAATAACTGTGACTATCACTTATATCTAGCTATTCACATATACATTAAGAATAAAAGTGCTTGGAAATAATAAACTTTTGTAGAAAATACACTTAAGTCCCTGCAAAGCCAGATTTCATGTTAGCAAAATATTTCTCTTTTTCCATAATCCTCTCCCTCTCTGTAGCCTCCCTGGTAATATTCTGCACCATGCAAATACTTAGGAGACATACTAGAACACTTTAAAGGTCAGATAATAAAATAAACCACTCATTTCCAATAAAGACCATTAAGGTCCATACTATTCTGGCTGGCTCAGGGTGAGGCTACAGTTACATCTGTGCTATGAAAGCATTTAACAGGTCAGAGCCAGGGAAAGGATATGTTTTGTTTTCATTCCCATTTGAAGGCATTCATTACATCAGTAAAAGCAGCTCTGTTTACATTCTCCCAATTACATAAGCAATCATACATGGTTACCTCAGTTACACAGCCCCATATTTCCCATTTACACTATTGATATTTAATAGTTTTTATTAATTCAGTGTTCAGGCAACACTTATTTGTTCTGCTATCCCAATAAAAAAAAAGCAAGCTAGATTCTAACAACTAATTTTTCTATCTAAATATTTCCTTGAAAAACATAGGATGAAAGATTTTATCTTAAGTAAATCAATGCTTTTAGTTACTTTAAGAATACTAGCAGTGATATTACAGACTAAGAAATACTAAAATTAAAATACTAATCAGATATGGAAATACTATCTTTAATATTTAAGGAATTGCATATATAAATTTCCTAAAACTCAATCCAAGAAAAAAAATCTGGTTATTTTTGTACCTGGTAATAATGGTTGTACAACAGCACTTATGGCACTACAACTTGGCACTATTTACATTAGTACCATGAGCTACCAAGTACAAAGTACTGAATTAAGGATATATGTGAGTTAGAAATAAGAATGGATAAATCATCACAACAAATATATTTTACATATGTATGTTCTGTTTCCACTACATATTTTATGTTTCATCTGAGGAGCTTTGTGAAATGTGCTATCCTTTACAAGAATAACTGGATTAGGAAGTCATTTTTTAAAGCTAGGCTGTTAGTCATTTTGACGTTGTTGGCACGTTGTCAACTGAAAAACCTATTATAAAATTTTGATTGCAACTTGCATAATCTAATGTATAGGAAATGCCTTTGTAAGGACCTTAATATGGGATATTTTATAGTTTAATGAAATGCGCAAGTAATTATAAAAAGTGTCCTTTCTGTATGATATTTGAAACTCCACTGAGTAAATGATTTTTGCAAAATATTATTGTTGCTCGTGTACTTCAGTTGAACAGTTTCCACGGTTATCAGGGTTTTCAGGGTTTTGGCTTACACTAATGCTCACACCTGACCAAATATTGGCACAAATGTTTAACAGTTCACAGAGCTACCAGCACTATGGCCCCATGACACTTAGCCAGCATTAGCAGTATAGTTTTTAAGTTTTTTTTAATCAGCTTTCTGTAAGTTTGTAAAACTCACCGCTTCCAGAAAAGGGGATTAAAGGAAACTGAGAAGCTCTCCTGTACACTTGTACATGCTTCAGGATATGTGAGGAATGAATTTCTTCCCTTTGTATTTTCATATTTAATACTTTCTGTGTCTAGAAATGTGTGTCTATGTTTTGCTATATATTTAGAAAACAGTCTTTTACATAATTATTCCTGAGTCATATGAGAAGTTAAGTTAGGGAAAATGTAAAGATTAAGTTTTTTTAAATGTAGAAGGTGAAAGGAAGAGGCACCAGGGTAAACTCTGAAATCATTTTCCATAGGAGTAATCAATACTCACAAAGGAATAGAATCTTTTTTCTGGTTAGCAGGGTTTGAATTGAAGACCTCATATTTGCTTGGCTATTTGCTCAGCTAACACTCAACCACTTAAACCACACTACTAGTAAAGGTTTTGCAAGTTAATTGGACCTTTCTGTCCTGGGTGGCTTCAAAATGCAATGCTCTATGTCACATCCTCCTGAGGATTTAGGATTATGGGCCTGAGCCAGCACAGGGCCCTCAGCTACAGAATCAGTTATTGGGGTTTTGTTTTGTTTTATTGTGAATGTGACATACAGAAGTGTTACAGTTACAAAGTAAGGTAATGAGTACATTTCTTTTCCAGCAGTGTTACACTACTCATTTCTCCCACTTTGCCTTCCACTCTATTCCCCTCCCCAACAAGTTGTAAAGTTCACTTCCAACATAGTGTCTAGTGAGTATTGCTGTTACATTGGTTCACCCTTTGTCCCACTGTTTCTGTGATTCTCCTTTCCATCCACAAATCAGATAAACTTATATACAAGACAAAGAATACCAAAATCAGAAACAGTGTAAACAGGATAAAACTGAATAAACCAGAGAAGAGAAAAAAATGACAAAAGAAATAACTACAAACAGTTCACTTAAAAAAAGAAGAAGTAAAGAAAGAAAAACAAAACAACTATTAATAAAGCCCTCTTGTTTCCATATCATGGAGATCATTTTTTAAAGTATTTATTATCAAACTGAATTACAGGGAGGTTACATTTTCATACATTAGGCATTGGATACATTTCTTGTACTGTTTGTTACCTTGTCCCTCATTCCCCCTCCCCATTCCCCCTATCCCTTCCCCTCCCCCATGAGGTGTTCAGTTCATTTACACCAAAGAGTTTTGCAAGTATTGCTTTTGTAGTTGTTAGTCTTTTTTTACCCTGTGTCTCTCAATTTTGGTATTCCCTTTCAATTTCCTAGCTCTAAGACCAGTATACATGGTTTCCAATATACTCAGATAAGATACAGAGATAATGTAGGTACAACCACAGGAGGGTGATACAAGAAGATCATCAATAATAGAAGCTACAGTTACACATGGCACGTTGAAAGTAGTTACAACTGTGATATAACAATCATTTCCATAACATGGAGTTCATTTCACTTAGCATCATCTTATGTATTCATAAAGGTATAGCTATTGGGCTTTTGTGATCCTCTGCTGTGACTTGCCTAAACCTGTGCTAATTATTCCCTATGAGGGAAACCATAGAGTCCATGTTTCTTTGGGTCTGGCTCACTTCACTTAGTATAACTTTTTCCAAGTCCTTCCATTTCCTTACAAATGGGGCAATGTCATTCTTTCTGATAGAGGCATAAATTTCCATTGTGTATATGTACCACATTTTCCTGATCCATTTGTCTACTGAGGGGCATCTGGGTTGGTTCCAGATTCTAGCTATGACAAATTGCGCTGCAATGAACATTGTTGTGCTGATGGCTTTAGTGTGATTTTGTTTGTGGTCTTTTGGATAGATACCCAAAAGTGGGGCTGCAGGGTCATAGAGGATTTCTATGTTTAGCCTTCTGAGGAATCATGGAGATCATTTTTTATTATCATCATCTTATATGATCATATGTACATAGCTATTGGGCTATTGTGTACCTCTGCTAGGACTATCTTAGGTATACACTAATTATTACAAATAAGAGAAACCATGGAGATTATGTTTCTTTGATTCTGGCTTGCTTCACTTAATATAATTTTTTCTAAATCTTTCCATTTACTTACAAATGGGGTGATGTCATTCTTTCTGATGGAAGCATAGTGTACATATACCCCATTTTCTTGATCCATTCGTCCACTGAAGGTCAACTGGGTTGATTACAATTTTTAAGCTACTTAAGCCAGAGATAATTCTACCTAATCAAAGTCCTAGATATCTGATCACTAAATTAACACAATTTCTTAAAATATATAATCTATGGTTATCTTATTCATGTCTAAGCATACTCAGAGCTGTATTTAAATGTAGGAGAGACACAGGCTAGAAGAGGTGAATCAAGTGACTCAGTAAAATTGTGAAGAATAACTTGTACATGTCAAACAACTAATGTGAACAGTGACTAAATGTCTACTAGATGTGATATTATTATCATGGCTACTCATAAATCGATGTCTCACATGTCCAATAGAATTGCTAGGTAAAATCTACAGTAATATGCAGGTTGAATCTATATTGAACAAAATTTAATAGCAATTATTTATTCCTATAATCACAGTAATTATGAAATTATTGTGGTCATAAGAAACTCCTTAACTTTGGCAAACACCAATAGCTTTCAATTTTTTCCTTCAGTTACTATTTTGTCATTTCACAGAATCTCCACTAACATATGTCTGCCAAATATACTATAGTATGCATTTTTCAGAAATACCAGGATAAATACTTTGGTTGTTTTAATTAATGTAGTCTTTTCACTTACTGTTTACCAAGTCCTACAAAATCTCCCTCTGTAACATGTCTGGAAACCATTCTAATTCCTCTGTTTCTTTGCCATTATTTTGGTCCAAATCACTGTCATTGTTTATATTAAATATCATAGCAGTGGAGCCCAACTGGTTACAAATAACTATTTCTTACCCTCTGCTTCATCCTAATCATCTTCACTCAGAGTCCTCTCTTTACTTTGCTTGTTGGAACAGGAATTTGAACTCAGAGCCTTAGGCTTGCTAAGCAAGCCACTTGAGTCATGCCACAGTCCCGATTTGCTAGAAAGGGAATGATTTAAGGAAACCATCTGATGATGGAAACATCTCACATGAATTCACTAAGGGATGGGGGAGGGGGGATAAAAGCTTCAGCAGCCCTCAGTCAGACAAGAGAAAAAGACATTGGCTTTCTATATCTGAATTTATCTAATTAGTTATGTAGGTGGATATATGTAGAGCCTGCTGTTGTGCTTTATAGTGGGTTTTCCTCACTTTGCTTATGAATACATTCTTGATTCATTTCCTTATTTGTCCGTGGCAATAACTCACTAATAGCATAGTACCATGGAAATAGGTAACCAACTAGGAATTCCTATCACATTATGTTAAGGTTACCATAAATTCCAACAAAGTCCTTGTATTTTGCATTATGCCCTTACAAGCTTTATTTTTGCTTTATTATGAAATCTATTTTATCCTGTTAATTCTAGTGAGAGCAAGAATCCCACCTATATTGCAAAACTCTGTATACCCAATAAGTAACAAAGTGCCTCAATAAATGTTTGTTACTATACTAATTACTATATGGCATACAACATCAGTTACTTTGACAAGTACTAAAAGTAGATATGTGATAAGGTACAGGTTCTGTCTTGGAAAGCAATAAAAGAATTGGGAGTCTAAAATATTAAATAGATCTAAAAGAGAACTGGCAATGCTAAAAGGTATACCGAGTACCAAATAAGCCTATAAAAATGATGTATAATATTATACCAAAAATATCCTAATATTCTCTTACATTAAAAGCTTTGAAGTAATTCATCCTTTGAAGAAACACATAATGCAACCTCAATGCTGTAACATGGAAACGAAGAGGTCAAATAACCTAAGTGTGTTTATATGAAATATACCCAAACAGATCCTATTGCTTCAATGTTAAGGAAAGTTAAGGGAAAACTGCATTTCAGTATTTCTAATCTTTACTCTCATGTGAAATGTTTGCTTTCTGTTAGTATTATGTCTAAATCACACACAATAACATCTCCATCATGTTTCTTGGAAAAAGCAAAATTAGACGATGAAATTTCTTAGGGGAAGCAAATTTCTCTTTGTAGCAAGGTTTAAATTTGTCTGTGAAACAGAGATCAGAGCACACATTGAGCCATTGGCGTCTCTGATCCTTCTGTATGGCTAGAAGCGCTCATAACTATCAAGAAGAAAAATCCCCATCAAAGGAGCAGATGACAGTTTTGCAAAAGTTAAAAGAGATTGGTAGATAGCTCCCTTCTGGTCACCCCAAAGGTCTGTTACATGGTATAAGAAAAAATAAGTATCATTTATGGCATATGAAGTGCACTTCATCCTTTCTACATCTCAGAGTATACACTGTATCCTTTAAATCATGGAAAGGCAGCTTACAAATGTGTGGAGAAAATACATAGTACATCTTTCTTATAGGAATGAGAGGTTTCTGACTTACTACACATGTAGAGAGATCTTCCAGATATCACGATATATGGTCACTTACTCTTTTCATTTCTCTGTACACAAACTTTAATTTCTCATTAAAGTTGCTCTCTAATCAGTTAATCATACATCTTTCTGTGCCACCAAAGCAGCTATAAAATGCTATTTTTATAACTGTTATAACTAATGTTCTTTTGTCCTTGATTGAAGGTATTAGATATTCACAACTTTATGATATTTTATTTTACCTGCGTATAATGTCATCACTTCAGTTCATCATAGAGTATCTAATTATGTTTCAAATTAGAAATAGTTCATTCATATTTATACTTATTTAGATTTGTATTCTCTCTTCAGGAAACTTTTCCTGTTGAATTCATGGAAAGTATCTAGGATTTCACTGCATATCACCAATGTGCTCAGTTGCAAAATACAGAATACTCTGTATAAGTAAAGCATAGATGGGCATTATAGGAACATCTGATGGAGCTAGAACTTCCACAAATACCAGAAGCTATAAACTATGCAAAACTGTCAGTCACACTAAATTAATTGCTTTGGTTAAAACACTATTCCTTTTGTGCTTGTCCCAGGTACTCCAGTTTTTTCAGACTCCGTAATTATACCAAAAGTACTGAAACTAAATCCCAAACATCATTTCCTGCTGGCTCCCCAAAAATACATGTACTGCTGACCAAAAGAAGTGTCTTCAGTGTGCTTCCTTCCCTCACCTTGTGGACTCTCTAAATGCCATGCTCCTGGACATTACTCAAGCAACAGTCATGGTTTTGTGCCCTGTGACTCATGCACAGGTTATTTGAAGGATGCTAAGAGAAGAACTACCTATGGAAACTGGCAAGAAAGAGTTGAGGATTTCTTCTCCCTTTTCCCATTATCAGAGAATGTACCTTTCACTGATAACAGCAACTACCACTAACTCTTTGTAATTCTGTTTTACTAAATTCTCAAATTTTGTCTCTGTATCTATCCAACAAGAATATCTTCAAATACTTGAGTATAGCTATTAGGCTATCATTTAAGTCCTTACTTCCTTAAGGCTAATATTATGAGTCCCTTTGTCAAAGAGTCACTCATTTGCAATTGTCCTTCCCTCTCTCTAGCTCTCCTTTACTTTGTATCTCTCCCTAAACCATTGCCGAAAAGAAGTCCCAATTAGTGGTCAAAATGTTAGCTATGATGTCTTTATTTAGAATAATGGAAGGAGTAATATCTGATTAGTTTGCTACGGGTTCTCCTTAGACTTTAGTACTACCACAAAATACATAACTTTCTGTAATTGAATTCAACATTTGTTTTAGGGAGATAGGAGATATAGATATAGCTTATCAAGATCCATGCCATGTTCCTTTGAGAGAAAGAAAATCAACAGGAGAAATAGGTCTCCACATACAGCATTCCTGCCTGCCCATTGGCCCACTCAAGCACCCTTTCTTCCACTACAAGTGTTTTGGTCCCTGGAGCCTTCTTTCCCCAAGGAGCTAGGAGGTGGCTACTTCCTCCATCTCCCTGAGATCGCTGGTTCTTTAATAAAGCTGACTTTTCCTACCACTGTGATGGCCCAGACGTTAATTACAGTAGCACTTCATTATCTTCATAGTTCTAGAGCTTTCACTTGCTTGACAGCCCTCCTCTGAATGTATTCCAATGTATAACTCTTTCTTGTAAACTATTTCTCTAAAGATACAATAGGAGGCTCACTTTTGGTCTATACTTTTAAGCATTTACAACATGCACATGCTTTTGAGCCATATGTGTCTTAACAAAATTTTAATTAATTAACCCAGATATTTGCAGGAGCACTCCATAAAAGCACAGAGTTAGATCAATTACTCTATCTAAAGCAGTTAGTTTGTTAAGGTTTACTTTGCTGACACGCAGAGGTCTTGTGGTAAACCAAAAAATATTAATATTAAAATAAAAGTAAAAGCTGTTGTTTTCCATGTACAGACTAGTTTTGCAAACTGGGAGGTATATGCGCAATAAAAAAAACACAAATATATGTCTGCCAAGGAAATTAACTATACTTTTTAAAAGAATACATGGAAAATAAGGTGAAGCAAAATAAATTTTAATTTGCCGTATTTGTTTTACAAGTTGTCGTGAACATATTTCAATTGTGTTCAGGTCTGTTCATAGAATAAGCTAAAAACATGGATGGTTGCTAGTGGCTGAATCAAAGGGATCACCAATTTGGAATAGTCCAACAGCCAAGAGAAATATAGTCATTGGAAACTATTTCTTGCAAGTAGCTTCTTTCTGAACAGCATTCTTTCATGACTGAAGTTCTTGGGACTACAGGATAACTACAGATGGTCAAATGAGATTTCTATACTTTTTTCACATTTCTATACTTTTCTATATTTTATTTCTATATTTTTCATCTTCCTGTATTTTTTTTTATTTACAATTTTTTTTCAGGCAGAACTGAGTTTACTGGAAGGGTCACACCATTGGGCTACACTCTAGGGTAAGATGTAGCTATTTATTAATTATTTTAATTATGTTTAAGCATTTGAATAAAGGAAGTGCCATTTAACAAAGCAGTTTATCAATATAATTCCACTCTTTGATTAAGCTGCATCCATCTCAATTTTTATTTCTACTTCAACAATCAAAAAATGGCTGAGGATTGACATGAATTTCCTCAGTCTGGAAATTTTGAAACAATTATTTTCTCTCATCCTTAGAGATGGCTCTAAAATCAGACTATATATCTATTCAACTTATTGTGAAACATAAAATATATTGCATTGTTACTTTTTCATGTTTTTATGATAGGAGTTTTGCCCTATCCAGATGGAACATGATTCTTCTTAATAGAGTCACACACAAACAAATTAGGTGAAGTGCAACTCTTCTCTCAGAAAATCATATCATCTCCAGGACAGGAACACCAGTGAGTTGGCAGATTGCTTTAAATATTTATCATTGTTGCTTGTTTATTGCACAGAAATAAGATGAATAGAATTCTTATAAATTTATCTCCAATGACTCCTATTGACCAAAGTTTCAATCGTTCTTATACTTTCTTTAAAAATAGTCAATGTTAAATTGAACATTAAATTGAGATAGTCAATGTTAAATTGAAAATGTTGGTAATAGAATTTCACTTACTTTCAGTAAAATGGAGGACACCTATTTACATAATTTTTAGGGTGATTCAAAATACTTTTCCTGTAACTATGTCAGTTCAGAGAAATGTCTTTAACTTAGAGATATTTCTATTATTATACAGTCTATGACTTACTTTCTGAAATGAAAATATATTCCTACAATCTAGACTTAAAAGTGTAAAATTAAAAATCTGATTTTATATCCAACAGATTATACACTACTATCTTGTGTCATTTGATAAACTCTAAAAGAATCAATCATCAAAACCTTAAGAGATAGTTGTCTATTGTCAGTTATCATGAGTATTATACACCTCATCACTGAGATTAATTAAATATCTTCCTTAAATACATGTAACTGCTAGGATCAAGGCAGTATATATTGCAAACAGCTAAATGAAATGGAAAAGCTTTGTCTAGAAATTTTATAAAAATTAGTTGAATTTTCCCAAGCCTTAACCAGCATATAAGAGAAAAATTTTCATTTATAAAATAAACTTTCTATTGAATGCGTGGATCATTTATATTTTAAAGAAAAGATTCTTAAAGGTATATAATTTTTGGTTTTTTATTATTAAAGAAATAACTACTCTTCCTCTAAGGTTTGAAAACAAACACTAAGTAAAGATAAGAAAAAATAATCCAGGCAACAGTGGCTCACACCTGTAATCTTAGCTACTCAGGAGTCTGAAATCTGAGGATAGTGGCTCAAAGCCATCCCAAGCAGGAAAGTCCATGAGACCCTTATCTCCAATCAGAAAATTGGAAGTCGTGCTGTGGCTCAAGTGGTAAAGCACTAGCTTTGAGCTGAACAGCTCAGGGACAGTGCCCAGACCCAGAGTTCTAGGCCTGGGACCAACAAAACAAACAAAGTTCTCTTTCATCTCATTAACCAGAAAAAATCACTTTAATGACTTTTTGCAAAAATCTTAAATAAATAGCAATCAAAGTGTGATTTTCCTTTCCATTACCCATGGCAGATGGCAAAAATCAATGAAGGTATTCCATTCCCATGATTACCATATTTGCCTTGCAATTCTCCTAAGGAAATCACTAGATATAATCAACATTTACATATATTCCCAGTATTTGTTTTGTTTTGATTTGATTTGGCTTGGTTTGTTGTTGGTTTTAAGTCTTGAACTCAGGATCTGGAAGCTGTCTCCTGAGCTCTCTATTTGCTCAAGGCTAGTGCTCTACCACTTTCAGCTACAGTGCAATTTCCATATTCCCAGTATTTGCACATAAAATATACCTACTTGTTGTGCTTATTTCTTACTTAATAAATCCAGAATATATTCCTAAGTCATCAGACAGTTTTGTATAATATCATTTTATAGGATCCTTTAGTATCTAACTGCATGTATTTTGTACCTTTTACTATAGAAAGTTTCCCAGGAATTGTGCTATAACTAACTTGATGAACTAACTTGAAATGTATGTGTGAAAGAGAGAAAGAGAGAGGGAGAGAGATAAAATTAATATACATTAAACAGCATCTAATAAATATTACTAAATTATTGTTACAGAGTTTTACAATTTTGACTTTTGAATGTTAAATGTTTGAGAAATGACTAGATCTTAAATGTTTGTTCCTAACATCTTAGAATACAATATATTTTTTGAATTCCCCTGAGGCAGGAAGCTAAATGGCTTTGTTTTGCCAACAGTTAAGGCTCTTCTATAATTAAAATTGCAAAGGTACCCACACTGATAAGAAAAAAAAAGTGTGTGGGGGGGGGGACTTAGTGGCAAAGTCTTCCCTTTTAGTTAGAGAACTCAAAGATAAATCTCAAAGAAAACTGGGACATTCCAGTAAAAGAATTTATAAATAGAATCTCACAATTGCACACCTGTGTATACTAATCAACATTAAAAACATTCATTCAACTTCTTAAAAACCAAAAAGTAGATTCTGGGAACAATGCATGAACATGATGTTTTTAATCTTTAGTGTTTAGTCAGGTAGCTAGTGGCAGCTTCAATTACCCAACTGCTATTATGCAAATGAAATTGAAGCCAGAAGTCCTGCACCTGTGCTTGCCTGTAGATTTAATATTTCTAATGAGTTCTTAAATCCTGCTCTACAGACATGTATGTGACATTGCTCAACTCAGATTACAGCAGAGCAGGTGAACAGCTTTTCATATGGAGACAATACTTTCAAGGAATTCAATAGGACGTAGTAGACATAGGGTTTAAACTTTGTCAGCTGTGAAATAGACATAACAAAAGGACAACAAATCATTACAGTGTTTGCAGTACTGAGATACTTGGCCCAGTGAAATTAAAATAATGAATACCCCAGGCAGGTTAGAATTCTTAGCAATCCTCCAAACATCCTCCCTGTGGGAAGTCCTTCATACTCTCCTGGGAGTCACATTAGATAGAACTCTATCAAACCAAGGCTGCCTTCAGTTCTGTGAGGTTTGTTTGTTTTTAAATAAAAGAAAGAAAGGAAGGAAGAAAGAAAGAATTGTACTTTATAGCTCACTTCTATTTCACAAAATCTCATGGTATCAAAAGCTATGCACGCATTCTGGAGTTGTCACATGAACCCTTCGGGAGATTATTTATTTCCTCATTTTTAATACCTCTTTATCCAGGATAAAACAATCAAGAAATTGACTTTGGGGGCTGGGGATATGGCCTAGTGGCAAGAGTGCCTACCTCGGATACACGAGGCCCTAGGTTCGATTCCCCAGCACCACATATACAGAAAACGGCCAGAAGTGGCGCTGTGGCTCAAGTGGCAGAGTGCTAGCCTTGAGCGGGAAGAAGCCAGGGACAGTGCTCAGGCCCTGAGTCCAAGGCCCAGGACTGGCCAAAAAAAAAAAAGAAATTGACTTTGCAGAACTAAAGTGATAAATAAACATTAGCACAAAATTTTAAAATAAATGAATAAAATAAATGCTATGTGTAACTTAAATTGCAAACTATTTTACTTTATGATTCTAATAACAAATAGAATCTTTAAGCTAGAAGATTAATAATTGTTAGCATGGCTTTAACTATGCTTCAGGGTTTTGTGAGAGTCATATAATTTATTATGTGTGATTCAGTTATTTCAAAGCAATGAGAACATAGCAATCTTACATTACAGTGCAAAGAATGAGTTTTGTCTGGATTATATCAAGGCCACATAAAAATTTAGGAAAAGCCAGGGTCAATTTTTACTCAGCCACACAATTCACAAGAGTGGACTTCCAGTATAGATGTGACTTTTCAATTCTATATATTGCAAACAGAGTTTTTAAAAAGTCAGAAAGTTTACAGGCAATAATTTCCACTTTTTAATTACCATTTCTGACAACTTCTTCCCAACACAGCAGTAAAGAATCCAAAGAAAGTCCCACATTCTTTTCTATGATAATTTCCTTATTTAAAAATTAGGGAAAAAATTAGGATGCAAAGAGACATCTCAAAATAACCATCTTTCTAAGATATTAAATACCTACTTGAGATTTGAGTACATACACTATTCTACTTTTCCACAGCTCAAGCATAAGTAGAAGCAAGAGGGAAAATGGAGAGAAATATCATATCATCTATATCTTTAAAAAATATTTATTTCCTGGCACTCTAATAGTAAATTCCTCCATATGTAATTAATCAAAAATGTTGACTAATTGCAAAGGAGTCTGGGAAGGTCATTTTTTAAGCTGGAAATATTGTCAACTTGAACCAAGACAGAGATCTATTTTCAATGAGAAAGGGGAAAAATAATATTTAATAATTCATTATCAGGAACCACTTACAGTCTAGGATAAGCCTTGTGGTTTATCTCTTTTGATTTCAAAGGATAACAAAAGACATTGATTTAGCATAATTCTGAAGTGAAATATTACATCTACTTCAGCTGGTATCCAGTGGCCCAAATGGCACTTAAAAGCAAATGTTAGAACCAAAAACTAAGATATTGAAAACTAGTACTATTACTAGCTCCTTATCTTACATTTTAAAAATATTTTAAGTTATATTCTACACGTTTAAACAAAATCTATAAAGAAATGTATTGTAAATGTATGATTAATTATGAAAGTATAAGGCATTTAAAATAATTTTAAATAATGTATGATTCCATTCCTTTTATATTTCATAACAAATACATAAGAAAATTTTGGAGAGCAACCTTTATGGTACATTTTGATCACATTTTTTTCACCTTCTTATCATCATGGTTTAATCCCCCACTCTCTCTCTCTCTCTCTCTCTCTCTCTCTCTTCTCCTTTCTCTCTCTTCTTCCTTGGTGATACTGGTACTTGGGTCTAGGAGTTAACAATTTACTGCTTGAGTCATGCATCCAACATGGCTTTTCATTGATTATTTTGGAGATGGATTATCTGAGTTTTCTACCTGAGTAGTTAAGGTTGCAGGAGAGAGAGACACCTAGCTATTTCCTGCCTGGATTGTAAAATTAGTATCTTAACTACCTTCCCATTTTGTCCTTTGCTTTTAATCCTGCAGCCATGGCCATATTTACAAAGTGCAAATCTTTTTGAGGCAAGATATTTAGGGTAAGAAATAGGAAAATTTAAAAATATATCAAAATTAATCCAGATTTAGGAGCTGAGACTTAACTAGGGAAGAAGCCTCTAAAAATCACTAAAACAGCAAGAAAGTGGCATGCTACTTAAGAACATGCAAGCCCACAGTCTTTCCATCACCCTCCCTTCCCCTAAAGATGTTAAGTGAGATATAATGCCCCTAAATGAGTAATTTGATCTGGGAGTAGAGAGTGTCTTTTTTTTTTTTTTTGTAAATCTAGTAGGACAAAAATATGTTTTAAAAAGGACCAGGAAGAACAGACACCCATGTGAGAAAACTTTAACTGTAAGAAAACTCCAAACCTTTTGTTTCTAGGCTTGAAACAACAGGATAATTGGGACGTTGCTAGGTAACCCTATATCCCGGTGACCAGTTCTGAGCCTCAGTGTAGTTAGAGGACATAGACATCCTGGGATCAACACCTCTCATGGAACCCCTACTTTCTTATTTTTTTCAGTTTTTTAAAACTTTTTATTAGCAAATACTTTAAATTCTCATGGCATTAAATGATTCATTTTGCTATGTAATTGGTATAGGTAAGTTTGGGAAAAATTTTCTTGAATTTTCTTTGCCAAATTCTTTATTTCCTCTTAATTTCTGAAGCATAATTTTGCTAGCTGTGGAATTTGGATGCCAGTTTTCTTTCAACTCTAGAATCATGGCCCATGTATTTTCTTTTTAAATTTTATTTCATTGTAAAAGTGATGTACAGAACGGTTACAATTACATAAGTATGGTCATGAGTGCATTTCTTTTCAAACAGCGCTACCCCTCCCTTTTTTTCTCCCCCGCTTTCCCTCCCCATCATTACCTCCCCCCAAGTTGTAAAGTTCATTTCGAACATAGTGTCTAGTGAGTATGTCTGTTGCATTGGTTCACTCTTTGTACCACCATTATCTATGATTCTTGTTCCTCTCCCCAAATCTGACAAACTTATAAACAAGACAAAGGGTACCAAAATCAGAAACAGTGAAAACGTGGACTAAACCAGATAAGAATAAAACAAAAGACAAATGAAATTACTGCAAACAGGGGGTTGGGAATATGGCCTAGTGGTAAAATGCTCGCCTCATATACATGAAGCCCTGGGTTCGATTCCTCAGCACCATATATATAGAAAAAGCCAGAAGTGGTGCTGTGGCTCAAGTGGTAGAGTGCTAGCCTTGAGCAAAATGAAGCCAGGAACAGTGCTCTGGCCCTGAGTTCAAGCCCCAGGACTGGCAAAAAAAAAAAAAAAGAAATTACTGCAAACAGTACACAAAAAAAGAAAAAGGAAACAATAAAGAGCCCTCTTGTTTCCATATGGTGAAGATCATTTTGATTAGCATCATTTTATATGGTCATATGAACATAGCTGTTGGGCTCTTGTCAATCCTCTGCTAGGACTATCCTAAACATAGAGTTTGCCTACCACTCAGCAATCCAGCCCTTGGGCATTTATCGGAATGATCACAAACAAGGCCACACTAAAGCTACCAGCACAACTATATTCATTGCAGCTGCAGCATTACTTACCATTAGCTACAATATGGAATCAACTCAGATGTCCCACAGTAGACAAATGGATCAAGGAAATGCAGCATATATACACAATGGAATTCCATCAGAAAGAATATCACCTCATTCATAAGGAAATGGAAAGACTTGGGAAAGAATCATAGTAAGTGAAGTAAACCAGACCCAAAGCAATATAGATTCCATGGGCTCCCTCATTTGTAATAGTATATGCTTAGGATAGTTCCTAGCAGAGGAACCCCTACTTTCTGATAGCCTAATCAGAAAGTTCTCTAGCTTCTTCTTTCCTGCCACCTGATTTATCTCCATCTCCTCTGCTCAGTAAATCTCTACCGGCTATGGACTTGTGTACCTCATATGTAGATTACTTTGAAATTCATTTTGCTTTAATTCCTGGTTCTTGGAGGAGGCTGTGTGTGTGTGTGTCTGTCTGTCTGTTATCCTAGTGGGTTCAGAAAGCCAAGTAGAATGTTCTCTATTGGGGAAATCTCTTCCAAATATCAACCATTATAATTTCCATCCACTTACAATCATTTGAAAGACTCCACTCATTTTCAAAGCAAATCAGAAGATTCTCCACTGACAGGGTGTTAGGACCACAGGTCCTAAATTTCTCTTCCACCAACTCTCACTGAACAACTCTAAGTCAGTCCCTGAAGCACAAGTCTTTGAATGAGTTTCTGTCTTCCTGGGACACTTTCTCTCTGAAACTTTCTCTGCTTCCTGCCTCATTTCCCTTTCATCTCTTCCCTATCAGCCTCCCAATTCTATGGGTGCCATTATGAAAAAAATGACAGCTCACCTTCCCCTCCTCCAATATTGCCTTCTAGTTTTCCTTTTCCATTGCACTGGTCATCCTCTAAAGTACACTCTATGACCAACTTGTTTGATTTTTATCCTGCTTTTCTTTAAGGAGTAATATCACAAAATAGGGACTATTTTGTTACCTAGTGAAACCTGTGTAATTTTCTGGCACATAGAATAAATCTATTTGTTAAATTGCTTGAAGGACATCATTATTGAAACAAGCAAAAAGAGATGCATGTTCCAGCAATAGCAAAAAAAAAAAAGTAATTATGATATAGTTAAATGACTTTTGCAAACTTCTATAAATTACACTATGTGGAAAATACCTTGGGATTAGGATACGTGATAAAGTACTTTAAATCATTTCACTTCAAGAAGTGGTGTGTGTGTGTGTGTGTGTGTGTGTGTGTGTGTGTGATTTCTGAAAGAAATCTTCAGCATTAACAGTAGTATATTTTTGCTCCTATTGATTTGGAAGCACCATGATCATAGTTTCAGATAGATTTTTAAATCCTTTAAATCCTTTAAATCCAATGACATCCCACATTCCCAAGCAAACACCAGAGAGCTCAAATCTGTTGTGGAATAAATAGAAATAGCTTCCCCATGCTAATGAACATGTGACTGGCTTTGCTAAGTCATGTGCAGTTTAAAATTTTGTATTTATGGTATATAAAAAATAATTCAACTTGGTGACATAGTTTATTCTTTCAGATCACAGTTACTATTGTCTTCAAATAACTGCTTTCAGGGGCTGGGGATATGGCCTAGTGGCAAGAGTGCTTGCCTTGTATACATGAGGCCCTGGGTTCGATTCCCCAGCTCCACATATACAGAAAACGGCCAGATGTGGCGCTGTGGCTCAAGTGGCAGAGTGCTAGCCTTGAGCAAGAAGAAGCCAGGGACAGTGCTCAGGCCCTGAGTCCGAGGCCCAGGACTGGCCAAAAAAACAAACAAACAAACAAATAACTGCTTTCAAAATGAAATAATGTACTTAAATTTCTGTACCATACTGGCAAAAAGGAAAATCTGCCATCTTTTAAGTTAATTCATGTATGATTCAATTTCCTTAGGCCCACAGCACTATGCTAATGCTTACAGTGCATAGAAAGGCCAATGTCAGCTCCCCAGCCATCTAGAACTTGTTTGCCAAGAAAAGAAAGGCACTATATCTAAATGGTGAGTTGGTAGGCAGCATTGTACCATGTCATCTGCTTTCACCTTAATCCAAACCACTGCCATCTCTCTATAGAATTTGTTTGTGTGTGTGTGTATGTGTGTGTGTGTGTGAGAGAGAGAGAGAGAGACAGAGAGAGAGAGAGAGAGAGAGAGAGAGAGAGAGACAAGAAAGAGGAAAGGAGGAAGAGAGATTGTCCTGGGGCTTGAACTCAGGGCCTCAGCTCAGCACTGGCCATGAGCTTTTTTTATCCTTTGCTTTTTTCTCAAGACTAGCATGCTACCACTTGAGCCACATCTTTACTTCAGGCTTTTATGTGTGATTAATTCAAAATAAGCATCTCATGGACCTTCCTGCTTGGGCTGGTTTCAAACCACAATCCTCAGATTTCAGTCTCCCTGAGTAGCCAAAAGTACAGTAATGAGCCACCAGTGCCCCATTTTGGCCTAGAATTTTTGTCATGACAGTCTTCTAGTTGCCCTCTTGTTCTCTTCCTTATTCTTTTACAACTAATGTTTCATTATACCACCCAGAGGAATCCGTGTGTGTGTGTGTGTGTGTGTGTGTGTGTGTGTGTGTGTGTGTGTGTGTGTACATGCACCCAAATCCTGGGTATCCGAGCTCAGGATCTAAACACTGTTCCTGAACTTTTTTTCATAGCTCCACTTGTGGCGTTTGGCTGGTTAATTCAAGGTAATAATCTCATGTAATTTTCTGCTTGAACTAGGATCCTCAGATCTCAGCCTTCTGCTTAGCTAGAATTATAATTGTGAGCCATCAGTGCCTGGCTCAGAGAATCCTTTTAACTTGACA
Source organism: Perognathus longimembris pacificus (assembly GCF_023159225.1). Lineage (NCBI taxonomy): Eukaryota > Metazoa > Chordata > Mammalia > Rodentia > Heteromyidae > Perognathus > Perognathus longimembris. The sequence continues at coordinate 21,650,966 of NC_063176.1, forward strand.
GCTTGAAGCAGATTAATTTCGATTGACTCAGGTTGCTTGGCTCAAAACCTTCCAATGACCACCCACAGTACACAGAAAAACAAAATCCTTAGCTTGATCTCCATGTTTATTTTCTCCACCCCAACTCCCAACTTTCTGTTCAACTTTCTGCATCCTCCTCAGTACTGTCCTTGACCTTCGTCAGGCAAGTCCTATCATGCCTCTATTCATACCCCACCTGCCAGACACACATTTCTACCAGACACCTGCACAGCTTCCTCCTGCACTCAGCACCACTTATCAATGCATATTCCCTGATGAACTCATCTGGAATGTCTCTTCCTAGACATTTAGTCACCTTTAGCTTTCTTCATATTTACAATAATTGCCTGAAAGTACATGCTGCATTTATTGATGGACTGAACACCTTTATCCCACTTCCCGGCCTCATCAAATATGAAACTTATGAAAAAATGTATCTGTCTTCATACCTAAGTTCAAATGGAGATAGCCAATAAGCATTTTTATACATGAATGAGTATGAAAAAAAAACCAATAGAAGTATTTCCCAATGAGAATATTTGTAGAATGCATTTGAAAAAAAAAACAAAACTCAAAATCTTTATGTTTGGGATCTGTCTCTCTAAAAAGTTTTAAACTACTTCTATTATTCTTCAACCTAGCTGCATACAAATTTTGCTCTGTCGGGGCTGGGAATATGGCCTAGTGGCAAGAGTGCTCGCCTCCTCACCTCATATACATGAAGCCCTGGGTTTAATTCCCCGGCACCACATATGTAGAAAATGGCCAGAAGAGGCACTGTGGCTCAAGTGGCAGAGTGCTAGCCTTGAGCAAAAAGAAGCCAGGAACAGTGCTCAGGGCCTGAGTCCAAACCCAGGACTGGCAAAAAAACAAATAAAACAAAACCACAAATTTTGCTCTGTCACTATACTTCTACAGTTATGATGCTTTATGTGATTTACTAAATAAATACTATTGATCCATTTCTCCCTTCCAATCATGTTATTGAATTTATTCATTCACTTAATAAGCACCCATTAAATATCTTCCACAAATTAGATACAGTTCAAAGACTGAGAAGGTCAAGAAAAATAAAATACAACTCTGATGATCAGCAAATACACAGTCTAGTAGTGAAGACAGCAAGTGAATAAAATACTTCATGATGTATTGTGCTAAAAAACAAAACAAAACAAAACAAACATGAGCAGGTTGCTGGTGGCTCTCATTATAATCCTAACTATTCAGAAGGCTAAGATCTGAGGATCATGTTTCAAAGTCAGTCTGGGTAAGAATGTCCATGAGACTCCTATCTCCAATTAACCTCCAGAAAACCAGGAGTCGATCCATGGCTCAAAGTGGTAGGGTGCTAGCCTTGAGCAAAAGAGTCCAAAGAGTTCAGGGACAATGCCTAGTCCCTGATTTCAAGCCCCACAACTAGGGGAAAAGAAGCCTACATTATATCAAACAAGTATGATATCATCAATTTAGAAATGGAAGTTAGTAGTATTTTAGTGTGTTTTACTCTGTTATAACTAACAGATTCTACAGTATGAATCATTTGTAATAAATCAAAATTTATATCTCACAGTTTTGGATACTGAAATCCAAGACCAAAGGACTAGCATTTAGTGTGGGCCTTTTTGTGCATCATGTCCTGGCAGAAAGCAGAGAAGCAAGAAGGGGACTAAAGCTCCCTCTTATAAAGGACCCCCTCCCTCAATGCTGACTTTAATCCATTTAAAATGTTCCATCACTTTATAATAGCAGTTAAATTTTAATGTAAGTTTTAGGGAGAAAAAAAGGAGGAAAGACTTATTCTGGTAGATAATTGGAGTCCATGGTTGCTTGCCCCACCCCATTGTTTTAGGTGTCTAGCAAGGCAGAACATCAAGATGGGAGTGCATGATAAAGTTAAATTGTCACCTCATGTCCCCACAACGTCAAAAAAGAGATAGGATGAACCAGAGCCCTCTGTGACCTTCTTTCTCCAGCTGGACCCCATCTTCATCAGGCTAGTGACTAAGCATTTAGCATATGACCCTTGGAAGACATCTATTTCTTTTTTCTTTTTTTCTTTTTTTTTTTCCAATCCTGGGGCTTGAACTGAAGGCCTAGCCACAGATCCTGAGCTTACTTTACTCACAGCACTCTACTACTTGAGCCACAGTGCCATTTCTGCCTTTTTCTGAGTAGTTTATTGGAGATAAGAGTCTCACAGACTTTTCTGCTTAGGCTGGCTTTGAACTTTGGTCCTCAGATCTCAGCATCCTGAGTAAGTAGGAGTACAGATGTAAGCCACCAGTACCCAGCTTTGGAAGACATTTTAAATCTAAACTGTACCACCTAATAAATTCTGGAATAGAAGAGACATACCAGTCAAAGAGATACATGAACCAAAGAGTGGAGGTGAGACAGGTCATACAATTTCGGTGAAACTGAAACCATAGCAATCTTTTGGGCACTCGTGTAAAGTAGTTAGAATCTTAATTGGTTGAACACTATGAGGAAAAATCTGGTGAGGGAGGGACTTTCACTCACCGATCTTGACTCGGCAAACTCTGAACACCAGAAGCCACATAAAATTTTTGTAAAAGGAAATTATATGATGAAGGTGGCATTTGATGAAGATTAAGAAAGCCAACGTTGTAAGAAAGAGGTTCTGAATAATGCCTATTTTTCCCTGCCTAAATTACTTTCAGTCTAGGTAATGGCTCTCATTTTATAGGAATAAATGCTATTGTTGATACTAAACATTCTTCCTAATAAGTCCCCAGTGATTTCATGGTGAGTAAGCATGATGTGGCACTAAGAAGCACAAAGAAAAGGATGCATTAACATGAGCTTGCTAACATTTCCTGCATATGCTCAGCAGGAAATATACATGCCACTAATGAATTATGTGACTGATCTCATTTCATCCTCACAACACTCGTTGAGATAGGTATCAGATAATGAGAACATAGTTCCAAAAAGCACAAGTTCACACAGCTCCTGTCTTGATCTCATACTATGAAAAGAGATGAAAAAATTTGAAAATAGATTTGTTGCTTAGTCATAACATTCTAAAATGAAAGCCATAATGAATATGCAGTCAAGCATTTATTGGGCAATTCAAAAGTTAAAGGGTGAGCAGCACTGAAATACATTACATCTGTGAATGATGACAGCAAAACCAAATTCACTGAAATCTGATGAACTAAATAAGTGTAGTAAAGTCAGGGAAAGTGAGAGTAGGTGTGTGAGCCAACTAGATTAAAGTATGAGTACATGTAAAATACCATGATGAAACTGCTTTGAATCATTATGATGCACGTTGCCAAAATAAAAGAAGTTAAAAAGCATACCATATGGGTACTCTGCTATTTATGCTAATATATATTAAAGGTAAAATTTTAATTAAATGAAATAACTCATTTTCAGTTTCATTTTTTTCTTAATGAATGACTGAAACTTTAATAAAGTCTAACATTTCAATGAGTATTCTTAATACTCATTACTTAATAGAAGGAAAAAAGAGAACAGAGAGGTTGAAGAAAGGTTAGTATAGTCAAAATACCTTATGTGCATGTGAAAATGTAACAATAAAGCTTCTTGAAATTCATTTGAGAAGGATTATGGGTTATGGTTATGGGTTAAGAGAGAGTGATGGAGATGAATCTGATAAAGGCACATCATGTGCATAAATGGGCTGTCAAAATGAAACCTCCTAATGCCAATTAATTCATCAAAAGTACATTTGAATTGTGTATAGACCTGAAACTTAAAGGGCAATTCTAATAGAAGGGGCAAAGTGAATCCATTCTAGTATGCATGCATGTCAACTTTTTTTTTTCATTTCTTGATTGTCAAAGTGATGTACTGAGGGGTTACAGTTTCATACATAAGGCAGTGAGTACATTTCTTATCCAACTTGTTACCTCCCCCCTCATTTTGCCCTGCCTCTCCCCTTCCCACTTCTCTTTCTCCCGCATGAGTTGTACAGTTGGTCTACACCACATAGTTTTGTAAGTATTGCTGTTGAACTGCTTTGTCTTTTTATCCTTCATCTCTCCATTTTGGTACTCCCTTTCCCTTCCCTAGTTCCAATATACAAGTTTCTTTATTAGTTTTAATTAGAAACACAGAATGTATAAAGTAACTGTTATACTAATAATGAAATATTATAAGTGCCAATGAATAAGGTAAATGTTTTAACAAATTTTAATTTGTTATTCTTATTAATTTATTTTTAATTTGTTAGTTTAATTTATTTACAATTGAAAATGTAGGATTATGTCCATATTAAAATGCTCATTAAAATCATTACATTTTATTAAGGTTTCAATCACTCTTTAATATTAAAAGGATACTAGTAGTGAGTTATCTGATTTAAATTTGTTCCTTAATATATATTAGCATAAATAGCAGAGACTATGTCCTTACTCAAGAGATTTATGATTTTAACTTAGTATGTTTTAGTAAAATTTACATAAAACATTTTATAAAATGAATAGTGGAAACACTAGAATTCCTAAAGGAATAGAGAATTTTTGGACTTTAGCTCTTTCTTATATGATGAATCTTCCATTTTCTAAGCCAAAATATACTATTCTGAGCTACTTTCCAAAGGAATACATTTTCTTGATGGTCAGACTTTACTGAGAGTTATATCTCAGTTAAGTTTGCTATTTTATTATAATCTTGAAAAACCAAGGCCAGAGAACCTGGGTAACCTATGCCATACTCCCGAATACAGGTGCTATAAAATATGTAATTGCTAAATAGGACATCCAGATACTGCTTTCATCTTAGAAACACTTAATAAAAGTCTTGCTGAAAGGATCTGTATCTTCTATATGACTAATTTCTTGGATTAACTCTCTAATCAGTCACTTACCCATTAAGATCAAAGAAAATTAAACTTCTATTATGTGCCAAGTATGGTTACCCATGCTGAGACTAAAGCGTTCATCCAGTACTTGCTTCACACAGAAAAGAAAAGATCTAACGTCCTATAATTCTAAATGGAAGAACCTGTCATAATGAGCCTTTATATCCAGAGTGATGGAAAAAGTTGCCTGAAGTAAGCTAGATGAAATAGAAGGGTAAGAAAGATCTCACCTAGAAAGACAGGAGAATGCAAAAAGCTTACATCAACATAAACACTTCTATGAATCCAAGAGGGAATAATCAGCAAAGAGAATCTAAGTCCAAGTCATAACTCTTTGCTTAGCTCGTAAAGGTGGGGGTTGGGTTGTGAGGTGGAGATTTAATAACAGAGTCTTCTACTCCCCCCAGCTGAGAAGGTTGGCTGTAAGACATCTTCTGAGATGATTGTCCTTCATGTTCAGCAGTAAACAAGGTAGGAAGTACCGGGTCCCTTCTCTGGCTTCTGCTTGGTGCATGTATAGAGAAGCTCTTGTCTTAAACTTTGATCTTATAGTGTGCCAGTATGTGCACCCTTCCTCCTCATTTCCTAAGGCTGTATTTATCTCTTTTGTTTCCAGTCCTTTTGGAGAGCACTCACCCCATTGTCTGCCATTTTTCTTAACATTTTATGTATGCTAGAGTCCTTTTGCTAAAAAAAAAAAAAATCTCAATTTGAATTTTTAAAAAAAAATCTCAAAATTTAAAAACTTTCAGAAAGTCTCTGTCAACTGCTTGCTGTTTCCCTCCCTTGTTTTTCCCACCCGTGTCTTCTGGCACACACCTGATATTTTGTTTTAGATTCATGGAAATTCAAATATGGCATATCTCTGATTTGCCATCACCTGTTGTTTCCAAATACCTATTTCAGATTCTCCAGTGAGAAGTCAATGTAACATTTTCCTAGAACAGGAAGAGAGGAAGATGACTAAAGTCCCTCCCCCTCTCCTTCTCTCTTCCTCTCCTCCCCAGCTTGCTCTCCCTTTCTGCTCTCATTCTTGCTCCCTCCTCCTCCCTCTCCCCACCTCTCTTCCTCTTTTTCTCCTTCTCCCTCCTACCCCTTTCTCTAGTGAATGTCAAAATTGAGCCATGATCACAGCCTTCCAAACTTTAAAAATTATGGGGCTGGGGATGGGGCCTAGTGGCAAAAGTGCTTGCCTCGTATACATGAGGCCCTGGGTTCGATTCCCCAGCACCACATATACAGAAAATGGCCAGAAGTGGCGCTGTGGCTCAAGTGGAAGAGTGCTAGCCTTGAGTGGGAAGAAGCCAGGGACAGTGCTCAGGCCCTGAGTTCAAGCCCCAGGACTGGCAAAAAAATATATATATATATTTTTTTATTATATTTCAGTAATTGTACAAAATGATTACCATTCAACAAATCAATTTATAATTCAATGCATTTGATCCATCTATATCACTCCTTCATCATTTCCCCCCTTCCCTCCCAGCTCAGTCCCACTCTTCAGTTTTCCTTGTTTCATAACATAAGCATGAAATATTATGAATGCTTACTGTGTTCTACTTCTACCCTTGTACAAAACTCTTCCCAATAGGGCCCTCTAACCTTTGGGTCCATTTCAATGTTCACTAACTGATGTGAATCATAATGTGAATCATACAATTTGGTACTCAGAACTCTTAATTATACTAAGTGAAATCCCAAAACACATAAACTGTATGTTTTTCCTCATTGTAATAATTAGAATGTGCCTCTAAATCTATAACTAAACACAATGGATGGAAAACAAAAAAATAAATGGTCATGGATATGATTAATTAAACAACAGACTGAACATTCACACAGTGAGAACAAAGGAGGATACTCTTAGGAGAGAATTGAAAGGGCTCAATAGCTATGTATATATGATTATATAAAATGATGCTTATTGAAATGAATTACAAGAAATGGAAGCTTCAGGTTTTTAATTGTACTGTTTGCAGTTCTGTATTTTTTCTTTCCTTTTTTCTTTGATTTATTCCATTTTGTTTCTGTTTCTTATTTCTGTACCCTTTGTCTTGTATATAAGTTTACCTGATTTGGGAAGGGGAAAGGGAAGCACAGAAATGGGGGGACAAAGGGTGAACTAATTCAGCAGTGACACACTAGACACTATGCTGAAAATGAATCTATCCAGCTTGAGGGAGAGCGTGTCAGGAGGGGAAAACGGAGAGAATGAGAGAGGGGGTGACAATGTTCAAAGGAAATGTACTCATTACCTGACATATGTAACTGTAACCCCTCTGTATATCACCTTTTCAATAAAAATTTTAATATCTAAAAAAAAACCTCCTAATGAGACTACAGGTGTACTTTGACTTGCTTTTGAAATGCATTTTTGTTTGTTTTTATAGTGTTCAGAATTGAACCCAAAGCTTTATTCATACTAGGCAGCAACACTATCACTGAGCTACTTCTCCACCTGCTTTTTGTACTTAAAATATGCAACATTTATTTATGAACCCAAGATTGGAGAGCAGTTGTGTGATAGTGTTGACATATATTTGGCTATAGTCAATTAAACTCCCTATATTTTGTAGCACTAGTCTGTTCTGAAGCCTGGCTCACAACCAAACCACTACCTCCATATGCACTGAGGTTAGAGATTTCTTGAATATAAATTTACGATTTTATATTTGCCCTTGTATTACATTATTTTTCATTGTTTTGGGCCAATTCCAGGCTGTCATCATATTTTTTATTCTAATTCACACATGTTCATTATCCTTTAAGTCACTGTACTTCTGTTTGCTCAACAAACATTGAGTGGTTTCTATGTTTTAGTAACTATGTTAAGCCATGAAATTACAGAAATAAGGCAAAAACTGTTTTGGCGTTAGACATGTTACAGGGTTTGAGGGAGGGGAGTCCCCATCCCTCCAAGAGTCCACCACCACAGAGAAGGTCTGAAGCAAAAAGATGGATTTATTGGGGAAACAAAAAGCAAACTGACTGGCCAGGGACGCAGCACTGACTTGGGAGCTGAACTGCGACAGTGAAAAGCAGACTGAACAGCCAGGGACACAGTTTAGACTCAGGAGCTGCCACCTTGACCCCAAGAAGTCCTCAAATTGGGGTTTATAAAGGTAAAAGCGTAGCACAGATGTAAGGGCTTGACACAGGGGGTAGAGCATGCAATAAGTTCACAAATGTAGGAGGTTGACTCAGGCGGTAAAGCAAGCAACAAACAAGTGTGGCACAGATGTAGGAGGTTGATGCGGGGCTAGAGCAGGCAACAAACAAGTTAAGCAAGCCATTTACAGAAGCAGAATTTTGGGGTCAGGTTGACCTAATCTATTCCCCCCACCATTTCCTACCATGTTTTCCTAGTCAAGAGGGAGTCAGCTCTGCTCCCTACAACAAAAATCAGTTTATATTTAGTCACTACCATCCATGAAAGTTTTGACTCCTCTACAGTCAGCACTTATGGGTCTTACACTGAAGCCCACGTATCCTATGGCTCTGTCTGCGCTTGCCCTGTCAGCATTCATTTCATTACCAAGTGCATGTCTCTATGTGTGTTCTTCCTTCTCCCTGCCGTATCCTCCTACGCATTTTCTCTGAGCAAAATACTACTCATGTCAAATCCTAGTTTTTTTTTTCTGTTGTTATTGTTTGGTTTGGTTTTCTTTTGGTGGTGGGGCTTGAACTCAGGGCATAGCCTGGATGCTGTCTCTGAGCTCTTTTTGCTCAAGGCTAGTGCTATAGCATTTGAGCCATTTCCAATTTCCTGGTGGTTAATTGGAGATAAGAGTCTCATGGACTTTCCTGCACAAGCTGGCTTTGAACTATGATCTTCCAATTCTGCCTCCTGAGTTGCTAGGATTACATCATTGGACTCGTACCTCTACACTATTCCATAATTTTCATCTGATCAAGATTTTCAGTTTTATTCCCCCAGAAAGCTCTATGCTCCAAAACAAAAACTAAATTCATAAAGAAATTAAATGACCTGCATCCTGAACAGCTATTTCCTTTATGATTCTGACTTAATTAAACTTAGTAGTCTCATAAAGAGCTAGCAATTGGAATGTATTCAATCTTCTCATTCCCTTTCTGCAAAGGATAGAATAGTGGTGATCACTGTTCTTAATTCGAAATAATATCTTTAGGTCTTACGTGTATAGACTTCCACGATCACTTTTGATCTTCAGTGGCTTATATAACACCCATCCTTTCACCCTCTTTCTCCTTGCTATTTACCCACCAATCACTGTCATTCTCCCAATCTATTATTCTGAAGTTTTTGCCTTCAGCAATGGTTCTTATACAATGCTAACATGAACTGGTGTCTTCCAACTTTAAATGTCCTATTCTCTGCTTCCTCAAATTGGTCAACAATTTTTTCTTATAGTTTACCAATCAACTCTCACATCTGTGCTCTCGAGTTTATTATCACCTGGAACTACTGGAAAACCCTTAAATTAAACAGCCACAGTTGTCTATCTCCTAACTTCCACTCAGTTCACCTTGCACCAACACTAAGATCATATAAAAAGCATCCAGTTTTTTCATGCCTCTAACATTCTTCCCAGTAAATAGCTTATTTATGTGTCTATTACTGCCCATCTTCATTAAATCCATCAATAACTTGTCCTGACTTAAATTGAATACCGCCAGGGCAGCTGAACTGTTCTAGGGAAAAATAAGTAGTGCATGTGAGTCACAATGGATCTACGTCCTCAACCATGCGCAGCTCACCCACCATTGTCTATTAATACTTTTCGGTGTCATCATAACACTTCCTTCCTCACATCAGCCACTTGAAAGTATCTAAGTTCCTCTCAAAGCTCTGGCTACATCTTTCCTCACTGTAAAACAATGACTTTAATGGAATACAACAAAAAAGTAGGCCAGTAGTATTTTACAAACAGCTCTATCAACATATGTTCTGTCCCTTCTACTGTCTCAGGGAAGGGAATTTTGGTCCCAACTGAGACTGCACTTACAGTTTCTCATGGTTTATAATCATTAGATTCTTTCTCCATACGGGGTTTCTAGCTGGGAGCCAGTGGCTCTCACCTGTGATCCTAGCTACTCAGGAGGCTGAGAACTAAGGATGGAGGTTTGAAGCCAGCCTGAGCAAGAAAGTCCATGGACATACTTATTGCCAACTAACCAACATAAACCTGAAGGTGGAGCTGTGTTTCATGAGGTAGAGTGCCAGCCTGCACAGAAAAACTAAGGAACAGCTCCTAGGCCCTACATTTAAGCCCTGGGACCATCACACACACACACACACACACACACACACACACACACACACACACACACACACACAGAGAGAGAGAGAGAGAGAGAGAGAGTTAAGCTCTGTATATTCTTGATATTAGGCCATTGTTTGATGTATAGCTGGCAAAAATTCTCTCTCATTCTGTAGGCTGACTCTTTAGCTTATTAGCTATGTTCTTTTCCTTGCAGACAATTTTAATTTGATGTAGTCCCATTTATCAAGTCTTTCTTTGATTTACTGTGCTTCTGAATTTTTACTCAGAAAATTCCTGCCCATGCCAAGGAGTCCTAATATTCCTTACTCCTTCTTACTTATCTGGTGGAGGTTACTATATATTAAAGAAAAGCAATAAAAACATTTATATAATAGCTTGTAAGTAATTTTATATTTGTTTTTAACATCATAAAATTAGCAATATTCTAATAAAAGAAATTTAGTTCAAGAAATGTACTGCCAGCAATTTATCCTTTTGTGTTTCATAGGTGTATCCCTGGGTGGGTGTTTTTTATACTGTGCATTAAGAAAACTGGTATAAAATTAAATTTAAAAATCAAACAGCTTATTTTTGTGCAATAATTTGAAATAGGATATTAAAATGTTTGTTTTTTTTGCCTACTTGAGCAATTTTGTGATAGTTACTGAACTTTCATATGGTCAGGCTTTTATCTCCATTAGATATATTTTTTCAAAGGCAGAGAAAATTATTCTCGTTCTTAATAACAATAATCTATTCAAAAGGTAAATAAAACCAGTAGAGAGGATTAACAAAGGTGAAGAAAGCGTGGTTAGTAATGACAAGAAAGTATAAAGCTTAAGTCTTTGATGTGATGACAATTATATCTTCAAGAGACTATTGGGCTTTAAACAACCACTTTAATTTAGTGATGGCTTACCTACTTTTATGCCAGTAACTCTCTTCCTATTGACTACAAGAACTAAAGACTTAACACTGTGACCTATGCTATTGTTGAGCTTTCCTTGTTCTCATCATGCTATTACAGGCACTTAAAGCTTATTATAATTATTGACTACCTCTTAGTTAAATAAGTTTAGGTGTTATTAAATTCCTGAAAGATTAATAACATGATCAAAGGGCAGAGCCCAGCTTTTAAAATGTATTTCTCAAGCTTTGGTTTCCAATTATAGCTTGGAAAGTTCATGGCCTACTGTCAACTCAATCATTTCTTTTCTCTAGTTATTTTTAGGCTGAAATCACAAGCCATCTTTCTGATCAGGAAAGGGATGTGTATTTCAGGAAAACAAAAAAAAATCATTAGTCAGTGCCACATAGTGTCCTTGGAAGGCTACCAATAATAATTCTATAGGAGAAATTTTTTGCAGCATGGTTCATCACAAGTTCAATGATCTCATGTTGTCCTATTGTCTCTTTTCCTCTATTTACTTCATTTTTTTTCCAGTTCTGAACCTTGAACTCAGGGCGTGAGCACTGTCCCTGGCTTCTTTTTGCTCAAGGGTAGCACTCTGCCACTTGAGTCACAGCACCACTTCTGGCCATTTCCTATATATATGGTGCTGGGGAATTGAACCCAGGGCTTCATGTATACAAGGCAAGCACTCTTGCCACTAGGCCATATTCCCAGCCCCTTTACTTCCTTTTACTTCATTTTTTGATACAGGGTCTCACTGTGTAGCCCAGGGACAATGGAATTAAACTCACAGTCCTCCTAACTCCAGAGTGTTGGGATTACAGGAGTCTGCCACCAAGCTTGGTGTTTCCTTCTTCATTTTTAAAATACAAAGGGTGATTTAACCCTCTTTTAGTATGCATTTATATTTTATGTAATCTAATAAATGTGGATAGCAATAATGAGAGATTCCATGAGAAAGAATTTTATTATGTTTTGTTATTTGATTGACTGGGAAAAAAATCTATTGACTATCAACATTTATATTATTTCTTTGAAAAGCTAATATAACTGACCAAGTACCAGAGGCTCATGCCTGTAATCCTAGCTACTCAGGAGGCTGATATCTGAGGATTGGTTCAAAACCAGCCAGGCAGAAAAGTCTGGGAGACTGCAGAAAACCAGAAGTAGCACTATGGCTCAAGTAGTAGAATGCTACTCTTGAGCTAAAGAGCTCAAAAACAAAAAGTTAATTACAGATAAAAGGTACCATCTGAATAGGTGACACTGTGCTACTCCGAGAGACCCAGAGTTTACTTTGGGATAAAATTACCTAACACAAGTCTAGCCTTTGCTAGAAACAATCCAAATCATGAAGTATTATACAGATTAAAATATTAATGGAGGAAAGCAGTCAGCCTACATTTTACAATTTAAATAAAATGTGCTAGAATGAAATGATAAATTTGTTTCTTTACTAAATATGGACTGAAAAATATTTATAGGAACACATCATAAAGCAAACCAGTCGGGATGATGAACAAGAACTGATGCTGGTTTTGATTGCATTTTTTGCAACTACTTGTGGCGCACAGCTGCAGCCTCAACCATCTGGAGGATTTTTGTTTTGTTTTTAGGTTATAACAGCGCTTCACATGCAAATTCCTCATATAGGTGGGGTCTATGTATGCTTTATCAACAAAAACACTTTTGAGAGTAAAAGTGAGTGTTAGGAAACACGTTCATTGGGAAATGAAAAATCAGTTTTGTTGGGAAAACTGACAAATTGGGGTTATCTAAACCAAATCAAATGCATAGTCCTTGTAAGATCTGAGATCTAAGTACATATACCTCTTTCATACATTTTGGGTTAAATGCGAGTTCAACCAAAGTAAAACTAGAAGTCCATTTAGACAATTGGTAAAATTCTTGATCTAATATTTGTTTCATACTTTCAATAAAATTGCATGTAAAATGTCATTATTTCATTGACAGAAATTTAGAGAAAAAAGGACATATTGAAAATGTCAAACACAGAATTATATGTAATTGTAGTTAACCTTATTGAAGGAAGTATAAATCCTTGTTGCCCTTGAAATTATTAACCATCTTTAATAGTTAAATGATATTGTTAGTGACCAAATACGTTTTATTATATTGTCTTGGTCTTTGCAGCCAGATGCTTTTTACACTACAGCTCTAGTATAGATTCACTGAAGTTGGACCATGAGTGCTTGCATAACGTATTAGTTTAGAAGTGACCAAAGGTAATTATGTGAAGTTTATATTGCAGCCACAGCAGCTGCTTAAAATTATTTATTTAAATGCAATGGTCCAACTGCTTCCTCCTAACACAGCTCTACTTATGAGATCAGATTCTACATGCTTTTCAAAGGAACTCTGGGCATTTCTTGGGCTTGCCTATGCTTTAGAGAGTAAGTGACACAACTCTTTAAGAGAAAATGGGTTCAGATATCCTGGTCCTGCTTTGCTTTTGTTAACAAGTCTAGTGGTACTGGTATCATGTGTGCATTCTCTGGTCAGGCTCACCTTGGCCAAAGATTACATGGCTACAACCTGTGTGCATGCCTATTGTCAATAGAAGTGAGAATGTAGAATTTGTATTCTAGGAGTTTGGAAAGACATTCTATTCATTACAAAGCCTTATTTTAAATTCCTTCAAATTAAGCCAGTATTTACAAATACTCACTACTGAAGCCAATGATCCAAAATGGTCAAAATGAAATAGATGGATTTCTGTCTCGTGGATTTATTATGGATGTATTTGGGAGTGCTGCAGATTTGATGAGAATCCCTTAAAGGACCATAATAATTGAAAGCTTCCTCTTCAGTGGTGGCATTATGAGAAGTGGTAGAATTACATGGGCCAAGCAGATGTTCTTAGGTCACAATAGGTATACTATCCAGAGGTGTGATGGGACACTATCTTAAAGGGTGTTATGGGACACTGTCTCTATCCACACACACACAAACATGCACACCTGCCATTGCTGTCTGTCACCCCCTCCATAGGCCCTTCCCTCTGATTTTGTATGTTGAAGCCACAAGCTAGATAAATATTTTCTCTTTATAGTGTTAGCTGCTTCAGATATTTTCTTATAGTAAAGTGCAACTACCTAACATGGGTACCTATCATTTTATAAACCTAAGAAGTACAATAAGTAAAGAACACCTAATTTGTTCTTACAGTATTATCCCAATACATGTAAGGGTTTGGTGATATTGAGAAAATAAACAATAATGCTCTGCAGAATAAATAAAAATGCTGACGTAATAATTTTGTTCTTTACCTACCTTAGTCTCTTTTCATTTTCAGATGATACTTATTTCTACCAAATATTAGTACAGAGACTATACATCCCATGCTTTAAAGTCTGTCCAATTCCAAGAAGGTGGCCTCACCTATCCAACTACTCATGTCCACTAAAAACTATTAAAATGTGCAATTCCAGTATTCACTACTCCAAGGGAGGTGAAGTATTTTGCCTCAAGGGAAAGCAGGAAGATAATGCTACTTGTTAGTTATACTTTAGTGAGCATGTGTTTTGGGGTTATGGGATATTACACACTAGTCATCTGAAAAAGATTCATATGGATTTGATGAGAAAGGCAGGATGGGGTAAAGGAGCAAGAAATAGTTATCTGATTGCTATGTGAGAAGGTAGAAACAGCCAGGCAGGCTAAGATCTGAGGATCAAGGTTCAAAGCTAGCCCTGGAAGGAAAGTCTGTGAGACTCTTATCTCTAATTAACCATCAGAAAACCACAAGTGGTGCTGTGGCTCAAGTGGTAGAATATGAGCCTTGAGCTGAAGAGCGCAGGGACTGTGCCCAAGCCCAGAGTTCAAGCCCCATGACTAACAAAGGAAGAAGGAAGAGGAGGAAGAGGAGGAGGAGGGGGAGGAGGAGGAGGAGGGAGAGAAGGAGGAGGAGGAGGAGGAGGAGGAGGAGGAGGAGGAGGAGGAGGAGGAGGAGGAGGAGGAGGAGGGAGAAGAGGAAGAGGGGGAGGGGGAAGGGGAGGAGTAGGGGGAGGAGGAGGAGGAGGAGGAAGAGGAGGAGGAGAAGGAGGAAGAGGAGGAGGAGGAGGAAGTAGATAAAAGGAAAGTATTGTCCAGAACACATGTATAGAAGTTAGAAGCCTCATAATGCAAGCTGAAAGTAGAGCAAAGAGAGAAAAGCATACAGAAATAGATAGGATAGTATAAAAAACAAATGTCAACACCTTTATCATTTCTTTAGCCTATGTCAATGGAGATATTATTGACAATCCCAGTTCTGCTTCTTGTATGAATACAGAAAAAAAGAGTAGAAAAAGAATATCAGGAAAGCAAGCACTATAAAGATGTGATTCTTTAGCATTGTACTTTGTGTTTGTGTGTGTATGGGACTTTAATCCTCACATGAACTTTATGAAGTTGTGACTAGAATAATTTGCTCCAGAAATGAGGAAACTAACATACCAAGAAGGTAAATAAATTCACACAAATCATTCACACAGCCAGCATTCAAAACTCTGGAATTCCAACATGTGTAGTTGAGCCTTGGTGTCTGGGCCCTAACCATTATGATATCCTACAAGAGTGAGTGTATCGAGCTAAACAGGGCCTGTGAGGAAGACATAGTTGTTTTCAGCCTACTGGCACTTATGCCTGCAATTTTACTGTCAAGTTTGTACTTCATAAACCATAACATCAAATGCTCCGTGACTGAACATAAAAAACATGTTAATTACATTGAGGATTTACTTGATTTAATTATTCAACTTTTTTAAGTAAGTACATGTAGCACAAACCAACCAATATTGCATTTTATTTGCACTAGCTAGCTTTTGGTATCAATTTAAAATGCCAGAATTATGTTAGGATATGAATTTGGCCTTCCTTCTGGGCTTACTACACCATGTATATTGCTGTTACAGTAGTTCTGGAGAGCTAAATATTTGTGAATGTATTTAGCTTAGGAAATCTGTTCTTCTGCAAGAACTTTGATGCTATATGGTAAAGCTTTCTAGCATCTGGTTCCTGTGTACAACTGCAGTCTTCCAAGTCATATTTATGAGAAACATAATGAAGTCAATTGGATGTTTACAGACTTGTTTTAACTGCTAGACATTCTGCCTGGTATAAAATGACCCTGTCAAAAGTATACATAGATTACAAAGCACTTCATACTTCCTATTTTCAAATAATGTAATAAATATAGAAACAGCTATTTTTCAAAACAACAAATCCTGAAAGTTTTAGAACACTAATCACTACAAACTACATATTAAAACAGGAAAGGTTCTTCTTGAATTCAACATGAACAGTTAATTAGAGAGTAGTGAGTGTGCAATTACTCAGTATTCTTATTGTTTAAGCATAATACTTCACTCAATCTTTATAAGACCCCTATCATGTAATACTTATTATCACTATGCTTCAGGTGACAATACAGATGGTGAGCAATTAAGCAATTTCCATGAAGCCCAGGGCTGGCAAGTTCAAAAGCAGGTGATTTGAACCCAAGGAAGATGAAATCACATGTAACATTATTCCTTCATTTCTTTATAACTAATGACTTGTCATTTTATTAAATATCTCACATCTATTATATAGATTTTTGCCAAAATCTCTGATGACTATATCCTCAGATCTAAACTATGAGTCTTGGGCTGGGGATATGGCCTAGTGGCAAGAGTGCTTGCCTCCTATACATGAAGCACTGGGTTCAATTCCCCAGCACCACATATACAGAAGACGGCCAGAAGTGGCGCTGTGGCTCAAGTGGCTGAGAGCTAGCCTTGAGCAAAAAGAAGCCAGGGACAGTGGTCAGGCCCCAAGTCCAAGCCCCAGGACTGGCCAAAAACAAATAAAATAAAATAAAATGTGAGTCTCTGCGTTACCATTTATAGCTGTTTACCACATGATTTCTGTACGTGTATTGTTGTATTGTTTTTCAAAAGTTAGGTACATCATTTTTTTCTTATTTAAAACATACTTTTTGTAGCAGAGCATATTTTGTTATCTTCTCACACTTTCTCCAATATTGCAGATATTTAGGTAATAAATGTTCCATTTTATACATGAAGTTTAGGTTTGTATCTGTAAATTTTTATGTTTTTTCAAGTTAAAACTAAGTTGAATTTACTTATTACTTTCCATATCACTTAAGCACAAATTAAGAAAGGAAAGTGTTCCTCCTTTAAGGTTATACTTAATATTTATTTCTATCCAGTTTCACACAAATAGAAGTATTAGAAGTGGGGACAACAACTTATTCTGTCCAATTGCTGGAAACATTTAAGGGAGGAGAGCATTGTTTTTAAACTCTTAGAAAACTGGTAGTAATTTCTGAAGTAAGAATGTTAAACATGAATTTATATGCCTTTATGAATCTTAGAAAATTTCATTTCAGAACTTAACTTTGATGCAATGATTTCTATAGTGATTTTTACAGGCTGAGACATTAACATAATCACTGTGGTAATTCAATCATAAAGCAAAGTAGACCTATTATTTTATGCTTGATTTAACTATAGATATTGCACATACCATTAAAAGATAAAAAGAGTCCCTTTAGTCAGCGTTTAAGTGAGGTGCTGTGTCTGGGGTCATTAGCTTTAGAAAATGTCATGATATAGTTTCTTTGAAGATTTTTCTTGGTAAAATTCAAGGAAAAGAAGCAGCCTCTAAGTACTTACAGTGGCCAAACTCACAATCAAATTGTGGCCATTGTCTTCATCTTTAGTAACTACTGACCCTCAGCAAGTTTCTAAAGACCAGTCATATTCACTTCAGTTAAAAAAAAAAAAAACTAAACTAAAAAAGTGGTTTTGAGTATTTCAATAAAGTATAATTATATTACACCTTGATTTTATGTCCTACTAGAAAAGAATAACTGAATTAAAATATAGCTATTTACTATAGTCCTATAAATTTCATTTATACGTAAGCATTCAAGGGGCTGGGAATATGGCCTAGTGGCAAGAGTGCTTGCCTCACAAGTAAGCATTCAATATAGCTTTACTTGCTTCAAAAATAGATTACTGATGCTCTATGTACCTTCTGTAGTTCAGTTCAGTGTTATACCATCTGCTGCCTATGAATCCCTCTCCTCAGCTTTCCATATATAGTCACATGCTGTATATTCATAATCCCTTTATGAGATAGCTAATTTTAATGTAGACAAGGAAAGAGATAAACAAGATTACCAGAATCACATAGAGGTAGAACTTAAACTCTGGTGTATAATTATAAATAAATGAACAAACAAACAAGAATTTAAAAATATTCAACAAGGTGGTGTGAGAGGGAGAAAGATTTATAGAACAGATCGCTCTCTTCTTTCCTCTGTTAAATTTATGGAAAAGCTTGAAAAGGTGAAAGTTCATCCTATGGTAAAATTATTTCAGTTCTGCAGATAAGTAATATCTGTAGGTTATAAAATGACCTGTGACAATAAAATCTTAGTTCATCCACATTTCCTTACTATTATGCTTTAAAGTATGTACAGTAAGGTGACCTCAGCAATTAAAGGCATGTCAAAGCAGCTACACTTAATCTTTTTTTTTTTTTTCCTGGCAGGAGAGAAAGTTTATTACCGAACTGCTGGCCTGTTGCCGAGATGATCCGGAGAGAAGGGAGAGAAGGGGCGACCCCCACCCAGCCCTGCCTTATCTACGGCAGGGGCAGGAGATGTGGTCAGGTGGATTAGGATGTGACCTCTTAATCTTATAAATGCATTAAACAAGTAAAGGTTAAAGGCTGAAGTAGATTGCTCTATTCTATGCCAAGATTCTTTTCCAACTGCAGTGAAATATTGGTTCTCATGCTTAAATAATCATAGAAATTATTTAAATCTTTCTGGTAACAGCACTGTCAGAGTGGAACATCTACCTCTGACACACAGGTGAATAAATCCTCCCCCGCCACCCACCCACACTCAGAAAATACTATGAGAAGTTCTATTTCATCAAGAGATCTTACATGCTTTAAGAAAGCAATAGAGGCTAGAGATATAGTTCATTGTAAAGCACCTGCCTAGCAAATACAAGGCCCTGAGTTTGATCCCCAGAATGATAGGAAAAAAATTAATAATATTCTATACCTTAGAACCAGATGTACATAAGAAATATGAAGTTAGAAGGCATGACTCAAGTGGTAAAGCATCATCCATGAGTAAACCAAGAGAGTACAAGGCCCTGAGTTCAAGGCCTGGTACAAGAAAAAAACAACTAGTGTGTGTGTGTGTGTGTGCGTGTGTGTGTGTGTGCATATATATGCACACACAGATATTAAAATGTTAACAAATTTTTCCAAATATTCTTTGTAAACAGCTAGTGAATTAGATATCAAACCTGTTCTCTATATAAAACAAGACAATATCTGAATATGTAAATGCACGCAGGCTATGGTGGGGCATGCCTGTCAACCAGGGATATCTCTATATAAAATAAGACAAAAGCTAAATATTTAACGTTAGGCAAGGTGGAGTGGGGCATGTCTAAAAACTAAGAAGCTTAGGTAGGCCGCTTTTAGTTAAAAGCTGTCCTTGGATGAAACAAAATATTATGTTTTTTGGGTTTTTTTTGGCCAGTCCTGGGCCTTGGACTCAGGGCCTGAGCACTGTTCCTGGCTTCTTTTTGCTCAAGGCTAGCCACAGTACCACTTCTGCCCATTTTCTATATATGTGGTGCTGGGGAATCGAACCCAGGGCTTCATGTATACAGGGCAAGCACTCTTGCCACTAGGCCATATTCCCAGCCCAAAAGATTATGTTTTTAAAAAAATAAATAAAAGGAAAAAAGATAGGCTAAAGATTTGGCTCATTGATAGAGCACATGCCTAGCAAGCATGAGACATTGAGTTCCAGTTCCAGCAAATTGTTGTAGTTTATAATTCACAGTCTTTATACTTGAATTTTGCCTGGGGGTCACTAAATTTTTTTTTATTTAGAAAATCAGAGATTCACATGAAATTGATAGAAATACAAAGAGATCTCATACTACCCAGTTTCCTGTGTACAATTAATTATCCTATCATTTCTCAACTTGATTTACTTTCTTTCAGTTTTAAAATTTTCTTTTTCATTATTTCATAGTAGTAAGTGTTGAATTTAAGAGTCTCACTCATGGTAGAGAAGCACATTACCAATACATCATATTCCAAATCCTTTTTGTTCTTTGTTGTTGTTGTGAGGGGAGTCTCACTAAGTTGCCTAGACTGGCCTTGGACTACTTGTCCTCCTACCTCATCATCTCAAGTACTAGGATCCTATGCATGTACCACTGCATAAAGCTTATGTTTGATTCTAACAGATCATTCAGTAAGAAAAGTCTAAATAAGGGATATATGTTGTTTTTGTTAAAGATATTGTACACAGGGGGTACAATTACATAAGTCAAGTAATGAGTACATTTCTTTGAACAGTATCACCCCTGCCCTCACTTTCTCCCAGTTTTTCCCTCTCTACCTACTCACTCAAGTTGTATAAGGCATTTTCAACATAGTGTCTAGAAAGCATCACTGTTGCATTTCTTCACCTTTCTCCCTCCATTTCTGTGCTCCCCCTTGCCCTCCCAAAGACAGAAAAACTTATGCATGAAGCAAAAGGTACAGAAAACAAAAACAGCTGGAAAAGTAAAACACAAAATAACACAAAAAATCTTTTGTTTCCATTTCTTGGAGTTCATTTCAATAAATATCATCTTATATGATCATATGTACATAGGTATTGTTCCTTCGTGATCCTCTTCTAAGAATACGCTCCATTAGTTTCACTGTGTGAATGTCTAGAAACCTGTATAATTTATCATGACTAAGTGCACCTTTTTGTCTTTTACCATCAAGTGTGTTTACATGTGGATTTGTAGGCACATTCTGATAACCATAAATGAGGGAAAACATGCAATGTATGTTTCTTTGGGTCTGGCTTACGTCACTTAATATAACTTTTTCCAAGTCTTTCCATTTCCTTACAAATGGGACAATGTCATTCTTTCTGATGGAAGACAGAATTCCATTGGGTATATATACCACATTTTTTAAATCCATTTGTGTAGGTAGGGGCATCAGGGTTAGTTCTATATCTTCAATATGGTAAACGATGAATGGTGCAATAAACAGTGTTATGCTGGTTGTTTACTTTGGCATTATTTGTGATCTACTGGATAAATGTCCAGGGGTGGAATTGCAGGGTCATAGGGGACCTCTAAGTTTAGTCTTTTGAGGAACCTCCATACTACTTTCCAGAGTGGTTGAACAGGTTTACATTCCTACCCAAGGTGTAGTAGAGTTCTCTTTTGGCCACATCCTCACCAGAATTCGTTATTGTTAGTTTTCTTGATAATGGCCATTCTAACTGGAGTGAGGTAGAATCTTTGGAATGATTTCTGTTATGGCCAGGGATGTTGAACATTTATTCATATGTCTATTGGCCATTCTTGCTTCTTCTTTCGAGAAGTGTCTCTTGAACCCTTTCGCCCATTTACTAATCACATTGTTGTTTCTTCCAGGGTTTATTTCTTTTTTTGGGGGGGTGCTAATTTTTTGAGCTCTAAGTATATTTTAGATATGATATCCTTGTGTGATAGATAACTGATAAAAAATCTTTCATTCTGTGGGATTTCTATCTAACTTGCTAGCTATGTCCTTTGCCATGCAGAAACTCTTCAGTTTGATGCAATCCCATTTATTCAGTCTGTCTTTGATTTGCTCTGATTCTGGTTCTTTACACTTGAGAAGTTTCAACCTGTGCCAAGGAGCCCGTGTTTCCCATACTCCTTCCTGTAATACTTTCATGGTACCTGGCCTTACATTGAGGTCTTTGAGTCATTTAGAATTGATAGTTCAGGGTGATATATATGAATCTAGCTTGAGTTTTCTGCATGCGGATAGCCAATTTTGCCAAGACCATTTGTTGAAAAGGCTTTCTTCCAACCTTTGCTTTTTTTCTCCTTTATCAAACATTAGGTGGCCATAGGTTTGTGGGTCTTCTATTCTGTTCCATTGCTCCTCAGGCATATTCTTGTGCCAGTACAAAGCTGTTTTTATTACTATAATTTTGAAATAGAATTTTAACTTTGGTATTGATATTCCTCCATGATTGTTCGTCCTGCTAAGGATTGTTTGGCTTTCTGGGGCCTTTTATTATTCCATATGAATTTTTTATTGCTTTCTCTATTTCATTAAAAAATGTCAAGGAAAACTTGATTTTATGAAGTGATTTTATACCCTGTTATTTTGCCAAATTTTATGATCACCTCAAGTAACTAGAGGGAGGAATCTATAGTGTTCTTTAAATACAGGATTTTATCATGTACAAGAGGGACAGTTTTGTTTCTTCTTTCTCTATTTGGATCCCTTCATGTTTTTCTCTTGCCTTATTGATCTTGCTAGAAATGATAGTAGTAGATTGAAGAGGAGTGGAGAGAGTGGACATTCTTGTCTTGTTCTTGGTTTTAGAGGAAATGGTTTTAACTTTTCACCATTAATTATAATGCTGGCTATAGGTTTGTCATATGAAGCCTTTATTATATTGAGAAATGTTCCATGGATTCCTAGCTTCTCCAGAGCTTTCATCATAAAAGGGTGCTCACACCTAGTTTTTCATTTATATAATGATATATTCTATTCTAGTAGTATTACTTACCTTTCCAGTTATACCTGTGTTCGTGTGTGTGTGTGTATGTGTGTGTGTGTGTGTGTGTGTGTGTGTGTGTGTGATTCTGGGCATTAAACAAAGTCTCATGTATGTTTAGCATTTGCTTTACCACAGGGCTAGCTTTCTTAATTCCAGGATGTGTATATTTCTACCCTTGTAAATCTACTCCTTCCCTTATCTCACTCTCTGGTAGGCATTAATCTCTCTCATTTCTAAAATGCTGCCATTTTTAAAATGCTTTATAAATGGTATGCAACCTTTGGGATTGGCATTTTTCCAGTGTGCAAAATTTTCTGAACATTCACCCAATTTGTTGTGTGAATCACTTAAGCCATTTCTTTTTACTGCTGGAAAATATTTCTTGCTACATATGGAGTATGTAGCACAGGTTATTGATCTATCCATCTGTTTTACTCTACGCAGGCTAATTTCAGGGTTTTTCATTTTTGTTATTCTAAAGTTACTGTGAATATTAATGTACAGGTGTTTGAACACAAATTTGTATTTCTCTGGGATAAATGCCCAAGAGGGCAATTACTGAGTTGGATGTTAATTGACTATTTACTTTTGTAAAAATCTTTCAAGCTGTTTTGCAACATGGTTCTAACAATTTTATATTGACACTAAAAGTGAGTGATAAAGCTTCTCCTTGTCAGCATTTGGTGTTTTCACTACTTTATTTTTCTTGCTGCCTTTCTTATAGATGTATATGATAATTTATTGCAGTTTCATTTACATTTCTCTGATCACTGAAAGGCTCATTTAGACATCAGCATAGCTAGAATGGTAGAGAACTTGACTAGTCAGACATAAGTTTTGGATCCAATTCCCAATTCTGCATCCATACACACAGACACAGACACACACACACACACACACACACACACACACGTACTCACACACATATAGCTGTTGACTATCTCTCCATGTGTTTGTATGCTATTTGTATATATGGTTTGTTGTAATATTTCATCCTAATTTTTTTCTATTTTAATTTTGTTGACTTTCTTAAGAACTTGGTTCTGATCTGGACATCTGGTATGCAAGTATTTTCTCCCAGTTTGTGGCTTTATGTATCCTTTCCACACTAGATTTTATATAACTCTGATTTGTAGTTTTGATGAAGCTCAAGTTCTCTATTATGGTTTATAATGCCATTAATCTCATATCAAACTTTTGGATCAGCTCTAAATGCCACATATTTTCTCCAATCTTTCATTCTAAAGTGTTATATGTTTTATGTTTCATATTTAATTGCGTTCAATTTAAGCTGATTTTGATTGAGGTATAAAATGTTAAGAGAATTTTTATTTTGCTTTTTTGTTATATGTAATGACTATAGTAATCATTTTTACACAGATTAATCATTCTTGAACATACAATCTCCAGAGGAGCAATTGGGTCTTTAACTATACAAGTATATCCATCAGATGAATATTCACCCTTATATCCAAATAGACCTAAGTAGTTGAAACACATAAGAATAATAAGTGCTACTAGCTATGTATTAACTGGGAAATCACATACAAGTGAAACAATAGGGAGAGATGGAAATAAAGAGAAGAGAGAGTAGGAGAGTAGGAAGGTTGAAAGGGTAGGGGAATGTGAAAGAATTGGAAACAAAGCCCATCACACTTTTTGTACAAATAGCCCTAATCCATTTAAATGTTGATCAGTTAAACTTAGACCTTAATATACAGAATGTGGTTTAGTCTGGTTGGTCATAACTTTCACTTAAGTTGTAGGTCCTTTGAAGAAAATGAATACAGAAGTACCTTCATGTTCTTCACTTTGCTGTTCATAACTGTTTTGAGTTTAAATGTATTCCACTTAAAAACACTCTCCTACAGGCCAGTGGACCTTTCCCCCATCCTCGTAGTACTCACCATCCCTCAAACCTCGCCATTATCCAAATTTCTGCCATAACACCTCGGTTATGCATGGAAGATTGGCTTGTCACACACATGCTTCTCTGCTAGGAGGCAATGTCGGTACAGTTTGTTGTTCCAAGTATGTACAACATGCAGCATTGGTGTTTTGTCAAGTAAACACGTGCACAGGGGAAGAAGGGGCATGGGTTCATAAAAAGAAGTCAAATGGAAATCAACAGGACTTTCTCTTTCAGAGTTCCCCTAACTTTATTTGTAGAGGTTAGCCAATAGTTTCTTTAATTGGGTCATACACACATCTGAGTCCATTCCCAAGCTATTCTGTTGTACTTTTCTCTATCTGTCTTGTTGATCTGAGAAATCGTAGACACTAAGGGATCCTCTGGACTGGGATCACACACTAGAGAACAGAAGGATAGAAGTACTTTTGAAACAGTGCTGGAGACCACTGTGACTGTAGAATATCAAGACAAATGCTCCCATTACTGTTAATATTTGGATGATAAATTCTTATTGTAAGTGCAACCTTAGGTGGTTTGAAAAGGTTGCCTGTTGGGAAATGAATTGTCAAGAAAAATACTTCAGCCTGATAGAGATTGTCATTTGGTCCCATTGTGGTAACTTGCCAATGGAACACTAAAAAAGAAAAAGGAAAACATCAACATGTAACAAATACTCACATTATATCTACACCATAATAACCTATTATTTCCTATTTGTAGATGCTCATTTATAAACAGTATTTTTTCCAATTTTTTATTGTCAAGATGATGTACAGAAGGGTTACAGTTACATACTTAAGGTAGTGAATACATATGCACTTCTTGTCATACTTGTTACTCCCTTCCTCATTTTTCTCCCGCATTCCTTCCCCCAAACACACACACACCCTTTCTTTAATCATTTTTTTAAAAAAAATCTTCCCCTTGGTGGACATTTTCATTCTTGTCTCCAATGCTTATGAACTCTATGATTATCAACAATAAAACAATTCCTTCCAAATCAGGTGATATGTACAGTTCTTTCCTTTTGCTAGTGTAACCTGTTCCTTCTTTTTTTCTCATTTCTTCCCTCCCCCCACTGCCTTTGAGTTGCTTAGTTTGCTCTCATCGGTGTCCATTGCAGCTGTTGGGCCCCTTCTATTGTGTTTCTCTCCGATTTTCCACTCATTCTGTGCCCTCCTCCTGGCTTCTCTCAGATGTGCACATGTATACACCATACGTAAGGTGAAGAGTATAGGGTCCTCTAAATACTCTTAAGACTAATTAGGAAGTCCTTTGCTTCCTTATCTTTGGAATTCTTTTCAGTCTGGATATTAATTTATGTACATATGAATTAAGAGTCTGGGTTTTACTTTTTGGTACTTTTCTCCCAAGACTGACCTATTTGTGTCTCCCTGTAAATTGGTATCTTGTTTGCTGTTGTGTCTCTTTGTTATTTATTTCTAACACTCATATATCAAGGAGACCATGCACCATTTGTCTCTATGTTCTAGGATTGTTTCACTGAACATGATTTGTTCTAGACCTGTCCATTTCCCTGAGAATGCCATTATTTTTATCACTTCTAATAGCTGTGTAGAATTCCATCGTATACAGGTATCACAGTTTTTGGAGCCATTCATCTGTAGTGGGGCATATAGGTTGTTTCCATATCTTGGCTATTGTGAACAGTGCCACGATGAACATGGAGGTGTAGGTGTCCTTGTCATATCCTGGATCCTGTTGCTCAGGGTATATGCCTCAGAGTGGTGTGGCTGGGTCATAGGGTATGTCTATGCTGGGTTTTTTGAGGCACCACCAGACTGCTCTTCAAGAGGGGTTCTACTAGTTTACCTTCCTACCACCAGTGAAGTAGGGTTCTTCTTTCTCTGCATCCCCTCCAGCATTTGTTGGTGCCTGAGTTCACAGTATCATACATCATGACCAAGTAGGCTTCATTTAATGGTTATAAGCAGTATTAATATGAGGATAAAAAATCTTGTTGAGTCTGAAAAAAATAAGAGTAGAATCTGGACTACTGAATAGGTAAAGAATATTTTCAAGTAAAGAATTTTTTTTTTTTTTTTTTTTTTTTTTTTTTTTTTTTTTTGGCCAGTCCTGGGCCTTGGACTCAGGGCCTGAGCACTGTCCCTGGCTTCTTCCCGCTCAAGGCTAGCACTCTGCCACTTGAGCCACAGCGCCGCTTCTGGCCGTTTTCTGTATATGTGGTGCTGGGGAATCGAACCTAGGGCCTCGTGTATCCGAGGCAGGCACTCTTGCCACTAGGCTATATCCCCAGCCCAAGTAAAGAATATTTTGAGCAAGGCATGGTGGTACACTATAGTCACAGCATTCAGGCGGCTAAGGAAGGAGGCCTATGAATCTGAGATCAGCTTAGGTTATGTAGCAAGTTTGAAACCAGTCTGGGCTATATAGTCTAAAAAATGCACTTGAACTAAGTCATACTGAAAAGCCATATCTTTTTTTCATTTTTTTTGTATATGGATATCCTCTTGATTCCAGCAGCATTTGTTGAAAAGACAATTGTGACACCACTCGTTTTTGTTTTTGTTTTTTACCTTCATCAAGCATCAGTTAAGAACATTAAGAGAACAGGGTTTATTATTTTGTTCCACTCATCAATGTGTCTCTCCACAAGCAGAGCCCTTATATTTGGTAGCATGATTCCTCACACGTTTTCTTTGCAACAATTATTTTAGCTAACTCTAAGTCCTGTACCTTACATACAAATTTTAGAATAAGCTTGTCTATTTCTAAAGAAAACTTTGACAGGATTTTGGTAGACATTTCATTCTGATTTGAGAAAAACTGACATCTTTATTATGTTGAGCTTGACCAACCCATACCTCTCCCTTTTATTTCCTTCAAGATTTTAGTAAATTTCTAGCACAAAGATCTTTAACATTCTTTGTTGATTCACACCAAAGTATTTCTTGTTCTCAGAGTAATAATAAATGGTATGGTTTTAAATTTCCATTTGTGCCTGCTTAATATTAAAATAAAAATGAAATTATTTTTGCGTGTTGATTTTATATATTGCTACTTTGGTGAACTCATTTATTAGTTCGGGAGCTTTTGGTAGATTTCTTCAAATTTCATAGATGAACCTCATTGTCATTTTTTTTGTTTAAATTTTACTATACTATTAAAATTAATTTTTCTAGTTATGGATACTGACCAGAGAGACCTCACACTCAGTGTATTTGCTTGTGACTGGCATTCTGCCACTTAAACCATGCCTCAAGTCAGGCTTATGGCTGGTTATTTTGGAAAGACTCTCATGTATTTTTCTTCCTGGAGTAGCTTCAAACTGTGATCCTCTTATCTCAGCCTGCTAAAGACCTTAAATTAGATAAGAGGTATGAGTCACAAGTGGTCGGTCAGCTTTTCTTCTAAATATCACTGTCTTATGTTTCAAATGATGTTAGAATTTTTTCCATAATGATCAAAATATGGTCTCTAAAGCTTATAAGAAAAAGAATAGCTTATGATATATTCTCATAATTTCTAGTTTTCCTATCTTTCTTCTTACATATACAGTCTCATTTTTTTTAAGTTTGAGAGCAGGAAAGATATGGTTCAGAGTTGAGACTCTGACTAGAACGACCATACTCTAACCTAAACAGAAGTATAAATGTATGAAGTTACTCTAATGGAGAAAATAATTACTCCCTCTGCAATTAGGTCTTAGACAACACTTAAACAGAAAATAAAAGTAGGTTGGCATTCAAATCAACCAGGCTAGAAAGGTCATTGCTCCAAACACTACTGGATATCTATAATCTACAATGAATTGGACCAGGTGTTTGCTGTAGTCTTTTGTCGCTGCTACATGAAAAATACCAGAAACTGTAGTCATGCAAGGGAAACAACAAGGTACTCTGTACCACTGAATAGCTCTCTCTTTATAACATAAGATATGAACTCATTGTAGTAGCTACATCTCACAGGAGCTAAAAGATGAATGTGTACCATAAGCACCTGCTACAACTCCCTGGTAACAAAGATAATATTTATCTTGTAGTATCATGTGTTTTCATACTTCAGACAGGAAGTTAAAAGCCTAAAACCAGAAAATGAATATATTAGTTTGCTTGGGAAACCTGGAAATTATGTCTTGTATAATTTGGGAACCCAGTACAAAATAAATATATGGATCATTTTTTTTCAAAATCATTAAAATTAAGATGATGATAGCATTAAATCAAACACGGGAACATTCTAAATTTGAGGTGCTCTGAAACTGTACAATTTGTTCACCCATGAGGCTGGCACTGATAGCAAATAATAGTGTAGCAATTAGAAACCAACTAAATTTTGAAATAGATAGTTTATAAGCGCTCATCTAGTGTAAAATAATGTTTTCAAAAAATCTTCTAGAAACCAAGTAAGAGATGCTGAAGCTTACAGTACTATGATAAATCTATGAGGTTTTTCTTGGCAGTTGAGATGTCTTAACCCTTAACCCTTCACTAAGAAAGATGTTTAATTTTCAAAATGCATGCTATTTTTTGTGGCTGTGTAGAGTTTTGGGTTTGTTTGTTTGGGTTTGAGTACCGGTCCTGGGGTTTACAATCAGGGCCTGGGTCTGTCCATGAGCTTTTTATGTTCATGGCTAGCCCTCTACTATTTGAACCACAGCCCCAATTCTAGCTTTTTGATTATTAATTGGAGATAAGAGTCTCAGACACTTGCCTTTCTGGGCTAATTTCAAACTGTGATTCTCAGATCTCAGCCTCGTGAGTAGCTAGGATTATAGGCATGAGCTACTGGTGCCAAGTAACAATGTATTCTTGACTACATTCTACCATCACACATGAACATAACAAATGATTTTGACATTTCTCTACTTCTGATTAATGCCAAGTCTACTTAAAACAAATATATTTTAAAACTCTATATTCTTTATTTTCAAAGTACACATCTAATTCTACCCAATTTACTCAAGCCTGTTTTAAAATACTTCCACATAAATTAGAAATTTGACCATATATTGTTAGCATGCTACAAGCTAATAGAATATCGAGCACTATGCTGTTATTTGTAATAAGTTGTTTAAAACTAAAATTAAGTAACTTCATTCATGTATTCAGAATGAATGTTCAAATTCTGTATTTAATTAACACCAGCCACACTTTGGCATCTATGTCCAACTACAATACATCCTGCCATTTAATCATCTTCCTTATCCTCATGAGTCAATAAGATCATCATGCAAGCATCTGGAGACAAGGAATTAGCTTCAGGTTTTTGCCGCAGGAAAGCCTAAGTGTCTAGAACTGACTTTCAGCCAAAGGTCAGCTCTGGAAGTCTAGTTCTGAATCTAGAAGGGATCTAAACCAAATCCAACACTCCTCTGTTGGCAGCTTGTCATTTGGCTGGTTCTGGTGTCTGGAGAGCTGTGTTCCAGAATAAGCCTATAAATATTGAGGGGAGGTAGAAATTCACCACGAACTTAGGAATTACTGTGTTCTGTCTAAAAACCTAGAGACCTCTACCTTGGCTTTAATATACTAATTGCTAGACACAACAGACAGCAACTTTCACTTACTGTGGCTTTTGCATATATGATAGAAAATATCTAGATTTTTCTCTTATATAAAATGTAATTGCCTGAAAGGTCAAAGAAATCCCATTTGTAGAGTCCCTGTAGAAATTAATGTTTGCCAATCAGAGCTTCACATGAGTCACTCAAATGACCCTGGAATGTACTTCAATAACAAACTGTCAGTGTTCCTGTAAGTGTGGCTGCTCCTCAAGCCAAGGGTACATATTAGCTAAAACTTTCAATATGTTAGGGAAATAAATACGTGAATCAGGTATGAAGCTCCCATCACAAAAAACTATACAAGACAATAACTATTTTTCAACACTAACTTAATTCCTAGACTCACTCCAACTCCATGTAATTTTGCTCAGAATTGAGTCTAAGTGTAAAGGCCTTGACATTTGTCAGAGGCCTTGAGGGGTCTTGCTTGTAATCTTTTGGGTAGATGCCCAAAAGTGGGGCTGCTGGGTCATAGGGAAGCTCTATGTTTTGCCTTTTGAGGAATCTCCATACCACTTTCTAGCGTGGTAGAACAAGTTTACACTCCCACCAACAGTGTAGTAGGGTTCCCTTTTGGCCCCATCCCCTTCAGCATCTGTTATTACTAGTTTTCTGATAATGGCCATTCTTACTGAGGTGAGGCGGAATCTAATGTTGTTTTGATTTGTATTGATTCTATGGCCAGTGATATTGAATCATTCTTCATGTGCCTCTTGGCCATTCTCATTTCCTCTTCAAGAAGTCTCTCTTTAAGTCTTTATCCCACTTATTGATGGGGCAGTTGTTTCTTTGAGAGTTTGTTTTGGGGAAATTTAATTTTTGGAATGCTAAGTATATTTTATATATGAGGCCCTCGTCTGTTGTATTGTCAGTGAAGATCTCCCAATCTGTGGACTTTCTATTTATCTTGCAAGCTATATCCTTAGCTGTGCAGAAGCTCTGCAGCTTGATGCAATCCCATTTGTCCAATCTTTCTTTGATTTGTTGTGTTTCTGGGTCTTTATTAACAAAGTTTTGAACTGTTTGGTGTAAACCAACTGAACAACTGATGGGCAGGGAGGGAAAGAGAGATGATGGAGGGGGGAATGAGCAAGGAGGTAACAAACAGTACAAGAAATGTATCCAATGCCTAACATATGAAACTGTAACCTCTCTGTACATCAGTTTGACAAAAAAAATTTTTAAAGAAAGTTTTGAACTGTGCCAAAGAGCCCTATTGTTTCTCCTATTCCTTCTTGAAATGTTTTCAGGGTATTTGGTTTTACCTTGAGGCCTTTGATCCATTTGGAATTGATTTTGGTGCAGAGTGATATATAAGGATCTTGCTTTCTTTTTTTTTACAGATGTTTAACCATTTTCCAGCACCATTTCTTGAAGAGGCTGTCTTTCTTCCATCCTATTGTGTTGGCTTCCTTATCAAAGAATAGGTGGCCCTAGGTCTGCAGGTTTATTTCTAGGTCTTCAGTTCTATTCCATTGGTCCTCAGTCCTATTGTTGTGACAATACCAATCTGTTTTTATTACTACAGCTTTTTAATAGAGTTTTAAGTTTAGTATTGATGTTCCTCCAGTATTGTTCTTCTTGCTAAGGATTGTTTTTGCTATTTGGGGTCATAACCATCCTACATAGCTCTACACCAAATGTTGGAGCACCCAACTTCATCAAACAAACACTACTGACTCTAAAACCACACATAGATCCAAACACCTTGATCACTGGAGACACACCACTGCCACCTCTGGATAGGTTAATGCAGCAAAAACTTACCAGTGAAACCTCAAAACTAGGCAACTCAACTAGACCTAACCAACATGGATACAGAATATTCCACCCAGCAACACCAGAATATAAATTCTTCTTGGCAGCACATGGATCATTCTCCAAACTGGATCACATTTTAGGGTACATGGCAAACCTGCAAATTCTAAAATATTGAAATTATTCCTCACATTCTCTCAGACCACAGTGAAATAAAATTAGAGCTCAACACTAAAAGCCACCATAGGAAATCCTGTAACTCATGGAGACTGAACAACACATTGTTGAACTGCCAGTGGGTCACTGAAGAAACCAGAATGGAAACTCAAACATTTATGGTATTTAACCAAAAACAAGTACACAAAATCCTAGCTCCCCCGGGATATAGCAAAGGCAGTACTTAGAGGAAAATTTATATCTCTGAGTGCTTATATCAACAAATTGAAGAAATCTCAATCCAACAATTTAATGATGCACTTAAGCTCCTTGAAAAAAAGCAACAAGTCAAACCCCAAGCCAATAGAGGGAAACAAATAATTAAAATTAAATCCAAATTAAATGAATTAGAGTCCAAAGAACCATAGAGAGAATCAACAAAATGAAGAGTTGGTTCTTCCAAAAAAAATCAACAAAATTGACAGATCCTGAGAAAGTCTTACCAAAAGAGAAGAGTACACTCAAATAAACAAAACCAGAGATGAAAATTGAAATACTATGACAGAAACAACCAAGATTTAGAATATTACAAGGGAATATTTCTCAAACCTTTCTGCTAACAGATTTGAGAATCTTGAAGACATTAAGAATTTTAAATGAAAGTGTAAACAGTGCGTTTGGTTAGAAAGCTTTTGTTTCATATATATTCCAATAAAATAAAAATCAATTTTCAATTCAGCCTTAAGGATAAATCTTTTGGTTTTCACCAGTACATTTCAATCAACCTCAAGTCTTTTGTTACCTGAGCAAGTATCCAAGAAGAACTGAGATATATTGAAAGCAACTTCCTTGGTTGTCTTCTGCCAATGAGGAAGATTTGAAAATACAGATCATAACACTAAAGAAGATTATCCAAGACACTAAACCTGGATTTTGTCTAGAATTTTACTCTGATCATGGGAAATCAATATTCATTTCCACTGGTACAGAAATATTATTACTTGAAAATCAATTTGTTAATTTTTGAATACATTTTAATAAATTGAAAATAATCATGCTGTGATGATACTAAAAATGTTTAATTCAAAGAATTCAAAAAAATTTAATTCAAAGGACTTGCCACACCATTTTGAAAAAGGAGAGCCTATTTGTTATGCATTTTAAGAAAATCTTTAAGAGCAACAAGTAAATCTTGGGTTTCCATAAAGATAGTCCTTAAGAAAAATGATGCTTCTAGAAGCCCAATACAGAATAGATGTAGTCCTTATTCATTCAACCAGTAACAATCTAAACACCAATTATGCTGCAGGTTCTGAAGGTATAAGTAATTGGTAAATACTTGGTCTCCCCCCCCCTTAGAGGATATATGATTAGGCAGAAAAATAAAGTGAAAAAAATATGGATCAGTATATAGTAATTAATGCAAAGAAGTTCAGCTATTTGTTTTGGAGGACAGAAGGGAGAGAATACCTTCATAAAGAAAGAATATACTGTGAAACCTGAAAAATGAATAAAATCAACAAGTTCTCCAGTTGGAAAAAATTTTGATTCACTCATTTACTCAATATATATTGCTATAACTCAGACACTGTTCTGCGCACTTATTAATAAGCCAGCAGGAGAAAAATGACCAAAAATTTCTGTCCTCAAGAAGCTTACATTCCAATGTGGAAAATAGGAAATGAAAACTTAAGAAAATATAAATGAGTACGTAAGATAATATACAATCAATCCCTAGGTAATACGTGTTGAAGGAACAGATTAGACTATCAGGATAACATCTTTGTGGTAAGAGTTAGCTGGCCAGTCACAATCAGTGTGGCTGTAATGAAGTAAGTGGAAGAAGTAAATGAGAAAAAAAAGGAAAAGAAGGGAAAGGGGAAGGGAAAGGAAGGGAAGGGAAAAAAAGGAAAAGAAAAAGGAAGGGAAAGGAAGGGAAAAGAAGGAAAAGGAAAAGAAAGGAAAGGGAATGGAGGGGAGAGGGGGGGAGGGTAACAGGAAAGGAAAGGAAGGGAAATGTAGGGAAGGAAAGTTTAGGGAAGGGAAGGGAAGAGAAGGGGAAGTGTAGTAATTTCAGAAAATTAGCAAATCAATAGAAAAATTAATAATAACTTCTATCCTGTAAAGAAATAATGCCTTCTCAGTAAAATCTGAGCATAGTTTTTATTTTATTTTCTCCTTAGAGTACAGTAGACATGACATAACTTTTAAAGTCACAATTATGGATTACTCTTGTATACCAGCTGAGAGCAATTTTAAAAATGTATCTGGCTAGTATAATTAAAGTTATTTTGGATTCAAATAATTACAGTATATGGTATAAGGATGCAACTGTTATTTTAAGTGTCTTCAGGGATATCAGCTATAATTTATTATTTTAAATGGAGGAAGCCCAACTCAAATCCCTATAAGCAGATTTTTGAACCTATGAGCCCATCACCAAGGTCCCTTATGCTTGATGTTTACAGTGATAATGGGTTCACATCATAAAAGCACCAGAATAGAGCTTGTATAGAATGTCACAGAAGAAAACATACACCTAACAAGTAGCAAATGAAGCAATAAGATTAGACTAGAACACTGACAGTGAAAACAGAAGAATTATAGTAAATTTAATATCTTGTTTTGGTAGAATCAACATGATTTGATGGTAGACTAGATTCCAAATAAGACTGAATCTTCCAAAAGAAGACTTGTATAAGTACTAAGAAAGCAATGCTTCCAAAAGCACTATTGTAAACTGCATTAATTAATTAATGCAACACTTTGAATGTACTGCATTAAAAAGTTGCCCCAATTCTTTCCATAGGTTACAATTCTACATGCTGCCAAATACACTAACAATATATTAAAATTAGCATCACTAAGACCTACCTTAGGAGTATATGAAGTAGCAAGACCATGTCATGTTGTAAAGATTAGTACTTTCGAGAGGGTGAAATCAATCCAGGTTCATTATACTTATAAACTAATTTACTGATTAGCAATTCCTTTGAAAAACTACTTAAAGATAATAAAAGCAGAATTTAAAAGAAGTCTATCACTCTCAACACAACTGCCTAAAGCTTGTCACTGTGGAATTTCACCAGTATCAGTATTCAGGCATCTATGAACATAGCAAAGTGAGCTGAGCGAACTCAAGGACCTAAGTGCTTGTTATAAATATGAAGGGATAAACCTCCATGACAGAGCATGAATAGATGTCAGAGTTGAGGGTAACTGCATTTTTAGAGCTATGCATAATAAAATAATGTGGTACTCAGTTTAAAATGACCAAAACATGAATTCATTTTAACCTGAAGTAAATTCAATTCTCAATTCAAGTGTAAACAACCATGGGAAATATACTGTTCTTTCATGCAAAAACCAAAATATTATTAGACTTTAGTTCAGAAAATTGTCTTTTTCATTCTTCTATGGATCATGCATGAACATCCTTTCTCCTTTTCTTTTATTCTGCGTCTGTTGGTACTAGGATTCGAACTCAGGGCTCATAGCTGGTACTCTACCACTTAAGCCACACCTCTAGTTCTTTTTTTTTTTTTTTTTCTCAAATTTTTATTTTCAAACTGACGTACAGAGAGGTTACAGTATCATACGTTGGGCGTTGGATACATTTCTTGTACTGTTTGTTGCCTTGTCCCTCATGCCCCCCTCCCTCCCCCCCTTCCCTCCCCCCCGCCCAGTTGTTCAGTTCACTTACACCAAACAGTTTTGCAAGTATTGCTTTTGTAGTTATTTCTCTTTTTTTACCCCGTGTCTCTCGAATTTGGTATTCCCTTTGAATTTCCTACTTCCAATACCAGTAAACACGGTTTCCAATATACTCAGATAAGATTACAGAGATAGTGTAGGTACAAACATAGGAAGGTGATACAAAACATCATCAATAATAGAAACTACACATTCACATAGGATGTTGAAAGTAGTTATAACTGTGATATATCACTTGTTTCCATATCATGGAGTTCATTTCACTTAGCATCATCTTATGTGTTCCTAAGGGTATAGCTATTGGGCCTTGTGATGCTCTGGTATGGCTTGCCTAAACCTGTACTAATTATTCCCAATAAGGGAGGCCATAGAGTCCATGTTTCTTTGGGTCTGGCTCACTTCACTTAGTATAACTTTTTCCAAGTCCTTCCATTTCCTTACAAATGGAACAATGTCATTCTTTCTGATAGAGGCATAAAATTCCATTGTGTAAATGTACCACATTTTCCTGATCCATTCATCTATGGAGGGGCATCTGGGTTGGTTCCAGCTTCTCGCTATGACAAATTGTGCTGCGATGAACATTGTTGTGCTGGTGGCATTACTGTGATTTTGTTTGTGGTCTTTTGGATAGATACCCAACAGTGGGGCTGCTGGGTCATAGGGGAGTTCTATATTGAGCCTTCTGAGGAATCTCCATACTGCTTGCCAGAGTGGCTGAACCAGTTTACATTCCCACCAACAATGAAGTAGGGTTCCCTTTTGGCCACATCCCCTCCAACAATTGTTATTATTAGTTTTCTTGATATATGACATTCTTGCTGGGGTGAGATGGAATCTCAATGTTGTTTTGATTTGCATTTCCTTTATGGCCAGTGATGTAGAGCATTTTTTCATATGTCTATTGGCCATTCTCATTTCCTCATCAGAGAAGTTTCTTTGTAAGTCTTTAGCCCACTTGATGAGGGGGATGTTGGTTCTTTGCAGTTTTGTTTTGGAAGAAGGTAATTTTTTTAGTTCTGCATATATTTTAGAGATGAGGCCTTTGTCTGTTGAATGTCCGGTAAAGATTTTCTCCCAGTCTGTGGGCTTTCTGTTTATCTTGAGAGCTATGTCCTTTGCCGTGCAGAAGCTCTGGAGTTTGATGCAATCCCATTTGTCCAACCTTTCTTTGATTTGTAGCCTTTCAGGGTCTTTGTTAAGGAAGTTCTGTCCTGTGCCAAGGAGCCCAAGTGTTTCTCCTACTCCTTCCTTTAGTGTCTTCAGGGTGCCTGTTTTGATTTCAAGGTCTTTAATACATTTGGAATTGATTTTGGTGCAGGGTGATATATAAGGATCTAGTTTTAGTTTGTTGCATGTGTTGAGCCAGTTTTGCCAGCACCACTTGTTAAAGAGGCTATCTTTCTTCCATACTATTGTTTTAGCTCCTTTATCAAAGATTAAGTAGGCATAGTTCTGTGGGTTTAATTCTGGGTCTTCAATTCTGTTCCATTGGTCTTCAGGCCTGTTCCGGTGCCAATACCAAGCTGTTTTTATTACTATAGCTTTATAATACAGCTTGAAGTTGGGTATTGTAATTCCTCCAGCACTGTTCTTTCTGCTTAGGAGTGTTTTTGCTATTCTAGGTCTTTTATTGTTCCATATGAATTTCTGGATTGCTTCCTCTATTTCATTAAAGAATGGTGTTGGGATATTAATGGGTATTGCATTGAATTTGTAGATAGCCTTTGGCAATATTGCCATTTTGATTATATTAATCCTCCCAATCCAGGAGCATGGGAGGTTTTTCCATTTTCTTAGTTCTGACTTAATTTCATTTTTCAAGCTTTTAAAGTTCTCTTCAAAGAGGTCTTTCACTTCTTTGGTTAAGGTTATTCCTAGGTATTTTATGTTTTTGGGGGCTATTGCAAAAGGAGTTGCTTTCCTGATTTCAGCCTCGGTCTTCGGGTTGTTAGCATAGAGAAAGGCCGTTGATTTTTGAAGGTTTATTTTATATCCTGCGACTTTGCCAAAGTTTTGTATCAGCTCTAGTAGCTTGGGGGTAGAGTCTATGGGATTCTTTAGGTATAGGATCATGTCATCTGCGAAGAGAGAAAGTTTAACTTCATCTTTTCCTATTTGGATCCCCTTTATATTCTCTTCTTGCCTAATTGCTCTGGCTAGGAATTCTAGTACTATGTTGAAGAGCAGGGGAGAGAGTGGACATCCCTGCCTTGTTCCTGATTTTAAAGGGAATGGCTTTAGTTTTTCACCATTTAGAGTTATGCTTGCTGTTGGTTTGTCATAAACTGCCTTGATTATATTCAGGAATGTTCCCTGGAATCCCAGTTTTTCCAGGGCTTTTAGCATAAATGGGTGCTGGATTTTATCGAACGCTTTTTCCGCATCCAGCGATAAAACCATGTGGTTCTTTACCTTGCTCCGGTTGATGTGGTGGATTACATTAATTGACTTGCGTATATTAAACCAGCTTTGCATCCCTGGGATGAATCCAGTTTGATCGTGGTGTATGATTTTTTTGATGACTTGTTGAAGTCGATTGGCCAGAATTTTGTTGAGAATTTTTGCATCTATGTTCATCAGGGAGATTGGTCTGTAGTCCTCTTTCCGTGATGAGTCCCTGCCTGGTTTTGGGATGAGGGTTATACTGGCTTCATAAAATGAGTCTGGCAGTGAACGTTCTCTTTCAATTTCATTGAAGAGTTTGAGAAATATTGGAGTGAGTTCTGTTTTGAAGGCCTTATAGAATTCTGCTGTGAATCCATCTGGACCTGGGCTTTTCTTGGATGGGAGATCATTTATTGCTGTTTCTATTTCAATACTGGATATGGGTCTGTTTAGAAGGTTTAAGTCTTCATAGTTGAGTTTGGGGGTATCAATTTTTTCTAGGAAATCATCCATTTCTTCCAAGTTCTCGAATTTGTTGGCATAAAGGTTTGCAAAATAGTCCCTTATTATTTTCTGAATTTCGGTTATTTCTGTGGTGATGCTACCTGTTTCATCTCTTATCTTGTTTATTTGAGTGTGCTGCCTTCGTTCTTTGGTCAGGTTTGCCAGGGGTCTGTCTATCTTGTTGATTTTTTCAAAGAACCAACTCTTTGTTTTGTTGATTTTTTCGATGGTTTTTTTCGTCTCTAATTGATTTAATTCTGATTTGATTTTAATTATTTGCTTCCGTCTATTGACTTGGGGTTTGGCTTGCTGTTCTCTCTCCAGAAAATTAAGGTGCTTCCTTAAATTACTGAGTTGCTGTTTCTCCAGTTTGTTGATGTATGTACTCAGAGATATAAATTTTCCTCTAAGTACTGCCTTTGCTGTGTCCCAAAGGAGCTGGTACTTTGTGCCCTCAACTTGGTTGAAGTCCATAAACATTTGAATTTCTGTTTTAATTTCTTCAATGATCCACTGATGGTTCAGCAGTGTGTTCTTTAGTCTCCATGAATTGTGGGATTTTCTGTGGTGGCTGAATGAGTTGAGCTCTAATTTTATTCCATTGTGGTCTGAAAGAATGCAGGGAATGATTTTGATACTTCTGAATTTGTACAGATTTTCTTTGTGCCCTAAGATGTGATCTATTTTGGAGAATGTTCCGTGTGCTGCCGAAAAGAATGTGTATTCTGTCCTTGCTGGGTGGAATATTCTGTAGATGTCGATTAAGTCTAGTTGGTCTATGCAATTGTTTAGTTCTGTGGTTTCTTTGTTCAGTTTTTGGCGTGTTGATCTGTCCAGAGGTGATAGTGGAGTGTTAAAGTCCCCCACTATCATTGTGTTTGGGTCTATGAATGTTTTTAGAGCCAGTAGTGTTTGTTTGATGAAGTTGGGTGCTCCTGCATTTGGCGTGTAGATATTTAGGATGGTTATTTCTTCCTGTTGGAGAGATCCTTTTACTAGTATGTAGTAACCTTCTTTGTCTCTTCTTACCTTTTTTAATTTGAAGTCAATTTTGTCTGATACTAGGATTGCAACTCCAGCCTGCTTATGGGGGCCATTTGCTTGATAGATTTGTTTCCAGCCTTTCACTTTTAGAAGATGTTTACTTTTGCTGGATAGATGTGTCTCTTGGAGGCAGCAGAAAGATGGATCTTGATTTTTGATCCAACTTATGAGCCTATGTCGTTTGATTGGAGAATTAAGTCCATTAATGTTGACAGTTAGGATTGAGAGGTGATCGTTTGTTCCTTTCATTATCACTGTCTTGTTTGAAGCTGTGTCTTCCCATTTCTTGATCTAGTGTTTACTAATTAGGGTTCATTTCTCTGTCTGTGTTGGGATCCTGATTATTTTCCCTGTATAGTACATCTTTAAGGATTTTGTGTAAAGCTGGTTTGGTGGAGATATATTGTTTCAGTTTTTCCTTATTGTGGAAGACTTTTATTTGACCTTCGGCTATGAAGGAGAGTTTGGCGGGGTACAGAATTCTTGGTTGGTAGTTATTTTTATTTAGAGTTTGGTATACTTCATTCCAGGCTCTCCTTGCTTTCATGGTCTCTGCTGAGAAGTCTGGGGTAATTCTGATTGCTTTTCCTTTATATGTGATTGTTTTCTTTGCCCTAACAGCTTTGAGTATTTTTTCCTTGCACTCTGCAGAAGCTGTTTTGATCACAATGTGTCGATGGGAAGTCCTATTCTGGTCTGGTCGATTTGGGGTTCTAAATGCTTCTTGTATCTGTATAGGCCTTTCCTTCTGGATATTTGGGAAGTTCTCAGCTAATATTCTGTTAAATAGGTTGCCTATCCCATTAACCTCTTTCTCCAAGTTTTCCTCAATACCTATTATCCTTAAATTGGGCTTCCTGATTGTGTCTTGAATCTCCTGTAGCGATCTGTTTTGTTGCTTGGACTGGATTTGTATTGATTTTTGATCTTTCTCCATAGAATCTAAGGAATCTTCAGCTCCTGAGATTCGATCCTCTGCTTCAGTTAGTCGGGACTGTAGGCTAACTACTTGATTTCGAATCTCTTTTCCTTCTGACTGGTCTTTCCTGATGTTTTCCATGTCATTTCTTAGGTCCTGTATGGACTTCTTTACTTCATTAACTTCATTACTTTGGTTTTGAGTGTTGTCTCTCAAATCTTTAAGTTGGGTAGCTATCTTTTCATTTGACTCTTGAAGCTCACTTATCTTTCTATTTGTGGATGCCATGAAATTCTCCATTAATTTTTGCTTTGCCTCCTCACGCTCTAACATATTTGACTGAAGAGATTCAAACTTTTCATTTATCATGTTTATCAGTAAACTTTGAAGAGCATTTTGGGGGTTTTCTTCTATGTTTTTGATTGACTGCTCTGCTTCCTGCTTGTTTTGGGTGGGGGATAAGACTTCATTATTTGCCATCTTTCTTGTGTTTCTTCTGCCCATTTGAATTGGGAATGCCAACCTACCAGCACCTGTGAGCACTGTTTAAGACCCAAAGCAGCCCTTACCAAGCACTGTTGTGTAAATCTTACAATTTCACAATTATAAACAGGTAACTTGTATACCTGTCTATAAAGTTAGATTTGGTGTTCTAAAGAATACAATTTCAATATAACATCTGATCCTGGGCCCTGTATTCAGTAGTTACTTATTTACTGTTACAACCTTATACGCAATTCTTGTTTTTATATTAAGTTCTTTTAGGACTGGCTTTCTCTGTGAACCCCTTTGATTCACTCGTATTAAGCTGTGATATCCTCTATCCAATAACCAGAAGTCAATGGAACCTGGAGGTCCAGGCAGTAAGTCCGGAGGGTAAGTTGGAGGTAGTAAAGAGAATAGAGTAAACTGTATTGGGGGGGTGGTGGTGGTGATTTTGGTTTAGTTTCAGTGACGTGGAAATGTGGAGAAGAGTAGAATCAGTAGAAAGAACATTCATAAAATGACAGACACTGGAGAGTTAGCAGAAAAGGGTGTAGGTGTTATTTATAGGAAAGTAATTTTTATAGGAAGAGGACGCAATGAGAGAAATGAAGTAAAAATACTGGAAGACAGATACACAAAACAGAGAAAAATTATTTAACAAGGAAGTATAAGTAAATAAAAAGGAAAATAACCGAAAAGGAACAAACCTAACAAATAAACAAACACACAAAAAAACTTGATACAACAAACCAGTAAAAATGGAAAACAAACAAACAAACCAAAAAAAAAAACAACAAAAGAAAAAACAGCCAATGATGTTTCAGGTGTGAAAAAATTAAAAAGAAAATTTAAAAGAAAAGTTAAAAAAAAATGTTTGAAAAGAAAAAGAAACCAGTCTCTCGTTTCCCTGCAATGGACTGCAGTCTATTTTCCTGATTGGCTGATTTGACTTGATTTCAGTTGGCAAGGGGTGGTTCTGTTCTGACTTTCTCCCCTGTTGGTGCAATCGTGGGTCTCTGAGGTTCGCACAGCTTGCAGGCAGGCCTTGGGCGTCCTCTGTCGATGGGGACGTGGGCAGTCACAGGAACTGTGGCTCCTCTGTCTGCTGTTGGGCCGCTGCCTTTGATGCCTGGTCTTGACTAGACTGTGAACTCAGCAGAGCATGGCGCCTCTAGCCTGTTTTGCTCCACTAAGAGTTGCTTGCCTGAGGGAGGCGGCCTCCTTGGCATAGGTAGCTATGGAATGCAGCTCCGTTTTGGGCTGGGAATTAGTTTCCTCTGTGACGGGACCGTTTAGCTGTCCCCGGAACTGTTTGTTCCTCCTTCTGTTGTTTCCGTGCCCCTGGTAGCTGCTCGCAGCTTTTGCTTTAAGTTTAGAAGTTCCGGCGGGCAGGGCGGGGCTTCTCTGGCTAGGCCCCGGACTCGCCTCCCACCAGGGCAGGGGGCGTTCTTCTGGGCGGAGCTGGTTCTCACTGATTCCGCCCCTCCTGCCCTTTTCAAAGATGGCTTTTTTGACCTCGCTTTCCCCAGGCCCGCTTCAGTTTCAGTCTGGTCTGACCCTATGCCAGTGGCAAAGATGGCGCTTTGCTCTGGCGGTGGGGACAGGGATGCCTTCCAGAAGCTGGACTGTGGGCACAAGCGAAAATAATTTTTTTTTTTTTTTTTTTTGCGGGGTACTCACGCAGTCTCTGCGATGTCAGGTCCTCCGTGCTCGGCTGCCGTCTGGAGTATTTCTCGCTTTAGCTGCGTGGAGTGCTGGGGGCTGTGCCCGGCACTGTGCCGGAGCCGGCGCTGGCGCCGCGGCGGGACGCCGCCTGGAGCTCAAAACTGTGTTTTCAGACCAGCAAAGTCGATTTTTCCTTCCTGTAGAGAATCCCTGTACTGTTAGAAGTTACTTTGGCTGTCTTTCTCGGAGAAACAGTTTCTATGAGGTGAGAAAACTACGATATCAGAGGGAGCTCTGCAGGGCACAGCCGCTCCTCCGCCATCTTCTCTGTTCTCCCCACACCTCTAGTTCTTTTATTTATGTTTTACTAACATTTCATTAACTTAACAAACATTGTTATGACGAAAATAATAATAAACATACATTTATTTTCTTTTTCTGTACTTTCATTTCTCAGTAAATTGAAAAGTAATATATATGAGAAAAGGAGAAAGAAAAAATATCTGAAAGTAGAAGTAAAAGAAAGAAGAGAAAGAAGAGAAGGAAGAGAAAGAGGAGGAGGAAGAGGAGAAAAAGGAGAAAAGGAAGAGGAGGAGTAATAAAAGAGTGAGAGACAAAAAATTAATTTTGTCTAACTGTTGAGTAATGGTTCTAGATTCCTTGCATCAGTCTAAGAATCCATATATTGACAATCAATGCAAAACATGGAGAAATTAAAGTTCATTCCTCAATTTCTCTTTTTCTGAAAAATAATGAATGATTTAAATTAAAATAAGAATGGTAGTTCGAATTTCATTCAAAACATTTCTTAGAAACAGTAAACCAACAGAATTTTATTTAGTTAGTCTAACCTCAATGAGAGTTCTCCTTTGACAAATACACTATCTCAACTACAGTACTATTATTTTCATATGTACACAACACCCACTGATTCCAATACTAACCATATGAATATAAAATTAAAATTT
This sequence comes from Perognathus longimembris pacificus, assembly GCF_023159225.1. NCBI lineage: Eukaryota > Metazoa > Chordata > Mammalia > Rodentia > Heteromyidae > Perognathus > Perognathus longimembris. The sequence continues at coordinate 21,694,677 of NC_063176.1, forward strand.
CCCACATCCAGGAGTTTATTTGAAAGTCTGTTTCAAATTATGTCATCTGGATTTAGTATAGCCAATTTTTTTTAAATGAAAACAATGTTAAGAAATGCCTATCTACCAAAACCCAGTCTGGAAACTTACGAGTGGCAGTTTTTTACATGTAAAGTTGAGAGGGCTTAAAATGATATTTTTTCAGTTACATCTAAGGAATGAGGGAGGAGGTAACAAGCAGTACAAGAAATGTATCCAATGCCTAACATATGAAACTATAAACGCTCTGTATATCAGTTTGACAATATAAATAAATAAATAAATAAATAAATAAATAAATAAATAAATGTCATTGCCACACAGAAAAATAATACAATAAAAAGCACATTCAATTTCATCGATGAGTAGAAATTACCTAGCAGACATATTGGATTAAGAACAAAATGGCTGAGTGAATAGGAATTCATTCAGAGACCAAAAAAAAGGACATTTTCTCTTCATCTAGTATGTGTACTAATCCTTTGCACAAAGTATCTTTCAAGGTTTCAAATTAAAAGAGCACTATTTTCATTTTACCTATGGAATTATATATATTCTTATGCTTTGTCGGACCCCCTCCTACAACGCATACTATCTGTCTTGTCTAATAGAGACACTGGTCATTATTCATATTTTATTGATTGGTTGATTTGATTGATCATGGGGCTTGAACTCAAGGCCTTCGCCGTGTCCTCTTGAGTTGTTGCACTCAAGGCTAGCACTCTATCACTTTGAGACACAGCACTACTGCTGGTTTTCTGGTGGTGAACTGGAAATAATAATGGCCAATAGACACATGAAGAGAGGTTCAACACCTCTGGCCATAACAGAAATACAATTAAAACAACACTGAAATTTAACCTCACCCCAGTAAGATTGGCCATTATCAAGAAAACTAACAATAATGGATGCTGGTGGGGATTGGCCAAAAGGAACTGCTACTATACAATTGGCGGGAATTTGAACTTGTCTAACCACTCTGGAAACAGTGTGGGCATTCCTCAAAAGACTAACCATAGAGCTTCCCCATAATCGATCCAGCAATTCCACTTCTAATATCCTTCCAATTGACCATAAACCAGTAGAACTATGTTCCTTGCAATGTTGTTTACCATATAGTATGGAATCAACCTAGATGCCACTCAGTGGATAAATGGATCTAGAAGATGTGGTATATATACATATATATATATACATACATACATATATATACATACATACACACATATAGATACACACATACACACACACACACACACACACACACACAAACACTGGAATTCTACGTTTCTATCAGAAAGCATGACATTGCCCCATTGGTAAGGAAATGGAAAGACTCCCAAATCACATAGGCTGCATGGTTTCCCTCATTTGTAATAGAATGTGCCTATAAATGCACAAGTAAATCCAATGAATAATAAGAAACAAATAGTTACACTTGGACATGATTAATTAGGCGATAATCTAAACATTCACACAATGAGAACAAAGAAGGATATTCTTTGGAGAAGATCCAAAGGGCTCAATAGCTATGTGCATATGATCATATAAAGTGATGCTTATCAAAATAAATTCCAAGAATTCCAAGGGTCTTTTTATTATACCATTTTCAATTCTTTTATTTTACTTTCCTTTTTTCTTTGGTTTATTACCTCTGTCACTGTTTTTTATTTCTGTACTCTTTGTTTTGTATATAAGTTTATCTGTTTTGTATATAAGTTTATCTAGTTGGGGGAGGGAAAGGGAAGTTCAGAAATGGTGGGAAAAAGGATGAACTAATTCGGCAGTAAAAGTCACTAGACACTGTGTTGGAAATAAACTATGCAAATTGGGGGAGGGGAAGTCAGGAAGGGAAAAAATGGGAGAGAATGAGGGAGGCAGTGAATGGTTCAAAAGGAAATGTATTTATTACCTGACTTACATAACTGTAATTCATCTGTGTACATTTCCTTTATAATAAAATTTTAAAACTTAGAAAAAAAGAGTCTCATGGATTTTTCTGTCCAGTCTTGGTTCAAACTGCAATCCTCAGATCTCAGCCTCCTGAAAAGCTAGGATTACAGGTGTGAGCCAAAGCTGCCTGCCTCATGTTATAAGACACTTACAGTAGCAGCCATTTTGTCAAGTTTTACCTCAACAGGCTTCATTATATCATTTCTAGTCTCTGTCAAAACAAATTCATGTTCACATGACAGAAGGTGGTGGCATTTTATGTCATTGCCTGGTGATGTTAAGAACTCCATGTCACATGTCAGTTATCACCAACACAAATAAATTAATAAGGGTAGAAAAATTACTTCAACTGTACTGTTTCTCTGCTCAGGAAGTAACTGGGTTAAATTTTGGTCACTACATATGTAATTTGACTGTATAGTAATCCACTTCTGTTCTAGGAAGAATTATCTTTCTTGTATTTTCATTCTCTCAGTCACTTTCTTTCTCTGTGTCTTTCTCTCCCACTCTTACTTTTGTTTCTCTTAGGCCTTGGCAAACCATGTGCTAGCTTCTTCTCAAACCAATTACCCTTAAAATATGCCACATAATCTTCTACAGAACTGTTTTATCCCTCATTTTCCACTAAGCAAGCTGTCCCCTTGATGTAATTTTAAAGTTATCCCTGGATATAAGTTCCATAATAGAATTATCAGTTTTCATGGAGCAAGAATGTATCCTATTTCTATTGTTTCTGTTTTCCAAACTCATCAATGTAAGTCAGTCTTTCCAATCCAACATAACCATCACTGACCTACCTAAGAAGATCATCTCTTTCTCCTAAAGCATCAGCTTATTCATTTTATTTGTATATTGCACTTGATGTTTTTTCAGATGTGAGGATTGAATCCAGCACCTTGTATACTGTATGTAAAGGCCAGATCATGGAGCCATATCCACAGACTCCGATTAGTTTTCCTAAATGATAAAGTGATAACCTACATTTCTTAAAACATTAAGTGTTTTCCCACTGTTCTATTTGGAGGGAAAGGGATAAAGCTGGAGCTTAAATTCGAGTTCTCATTCTTGCTCAATTTGCTTGCTCACTGGCACTGTACCAGTTGAGCCATACCTTTAGCTCATTGTCCTTATAACATAAAACATTATTCTACTCTACAAATACCTACCTACCCACACTGTTCCTTATCCAACCATGATCTCCTTTGCATTTTCTGACCCATACTCATTGTCATCTCCTCTTGCTGCTTTCCAGATCCTTGCAACACCAAGCGAAAGCATACTACTCCATCCCACCACACATCAGTAACTTCCTCCAAAAAGTCATTTATAACTTCCCAAATGTAATCAATCTCCATAAGAAACATGAAAAATGCTACACAGCACTCCTGCAACAGTATGATCATCTGACTTATGTACGCATCTATTTTCAGTGTTTCACATCTTTCTTGACTATAATGCCATAACATTCACAAATGAAACATGTTTGATTGCATAATTCACCCCTTGCTCCGACCACCACATGTAGTGCACAGTTCTGATGAAAAGAAATGCCACCTATCACCCGACTAAAGCTTGACTTGTAATCAATCCTTAAGCATCCTTTTCAACTCAATCTACAAATATGTGCGTGTATGTGTGTGCATATGTGTGTGTTTGTGAATAAGACTGTCTATAAGAGAAGCTTGGAACTTGAAATTGGTGGATGTAAGTGAAAACTAAAACCTCACTACTGTCCTAAAATATGTACACAATAGACCTTTGCAACAACTGTGTGAAGTAAGTACTATCATTGCTGTGAACAGTATCACAGATGAAAAATGGAGGAATCCTTCTGATACTAAATGGCCTGTATGCTCATCCATCATTCTTACTTCTAGAAAATGAAATGAGCATGCTGAAGCCCTGCTAAACATTTTATTCAAACCCACTTGGTGGGTCAATTACAAAAGCACAATAATATTTTCTTAAGCTTTGAATGTTGAATACAAGATGCCTATCAAGGGGTAAATGTATAGAAGAAAGGGATCAATCAATACAAAGAAAATGTCACAAATCAAAGAGCCTGGAAGGCACATTTATATTTACCAATCAGCTACTACATAAGAAGGAATAAAAACAGATTCAATGTAATTGAAGTCAGAATACGAAGGACTTTGAGTCTTCAGTTAAGGAATTTTAACTTTATTTTGTAGATGCTGAGGTAGCACTGAAGGATTTTAGTTGAGTATTGGTATTACTAAAATGGTGTTTGACCAGTGCACCTGATCTTGCTTGCTCATCTGACTTTCCATGCCTCATTTCTATCACTAACTTCAAATTCCTTGATCAGCTCCTTTAGGAATGCTACCCTAACTACTTCAGGTCAATGAGGTCAGAGTCTCCTCTTGTTGAAAAGAATTATTATTTTCATAACTTTTCTAGAGTCTTATTCTAATATCTATTAGAGCTTGTAATTATATTTCCTGGGTAAACCAAGGTGAACAGAAAACAGAAGACAGAAAACTCCCATCCTGGCTACATATCACAATCATCAGATCTTGCCTCTTGAGTAGCTAGGATTACAAGCATGAGCCACTGGTGCCTGGTAGGTGTTGATTTTGAATGAAAAATGCTACACAGTGCTCAGATAAAGATATAAATGGTAAATTAAGATCCTTTTATTTGGCATCTATTTCTATCTAGAAAAAAGACAAAGACTATTTTAGTGAAGGAAACACACAATTTACTATCTAAGTTGGTATATGATGCAAATCTTAGATCCTCAACTTTAATACTGGCTTGCTCTTTATGGCATCAATGTAAACTACTGATAGGCAAGATAACCCAATCTACAGCTTGATTTTTACAGGAACATATTAGAGTATAGTATTTTATTTTCTCCTTATTTTATGTAACAAGTCACCTACGAAACAGACTAGTGTGAAATCTCCAAGGTAAAAATATTAATGAACATAAATTATAACTTTCCATGATCTTAAATAAAACTGATCTATCACAGCTATAATACATTAAACTATAGCAACTCACTCATCCAAGGCTAAGCATTTCACGCTATAAAAACAATGGCTAAAGTATCACATCAGAGTATTCTTAACAAAGTAGCCATACTTGCTCAAGTATAATTAACAGACTACCCAAAACATAAGAAAATTCCAAATTATTTGCCATGAAGTATTAGGCAGTTAGGGAGAATTGAGCAGAACTAAGACACTGAAATAGCAACATGCTGAATCAGAAATTGACATAGAAATGATCATAATAATTTGAACTAATCTCTAAAAATGAAAATGGCAGATCATTACTGAAACACTACATTCAATATGCTTTAGTTTCCATATTGTTATATTCAAGAAAAATAAAAATGTTATTCACAAAAATAATCATGCTTTTAAACAATATACACATTTTTGTTTAAAAATGTTGACAGATTCACTTTTTAAAATATTTGTAGAGTTCTCTTCAGTTACATGTATGCAGTTTCTTAATTTTAATAAATTAATGTATTTATATCCATTTACATATAATTATATATTTACAGGTATTTTATTAGAATGTAAACGTATATCATTTTATATGTAAATTTATATTTGTATGCAAATTATAATTCATAGAAGTAAGAATTTTCTGGAAAAATCTGAGTTCAACCATTTTAAGCACATTCACTTAACATAAATTAAACACATAATTTTAACACAATCACTTAACATAATTTAAATCTCCATAAGCAGTTATTCATAGCGTAAATACAAATGACCAAAAACATTGATGGGGTAAGGTAGACTTAGAATGGTTCAAGTTTTCTTACAAATTATCAAAACTGCTCATCATGTTCGGTCCATATATTTACAAGCTTCAATTAACTTTATTAAAACCTGCAGTTCTTAAAAAACAATCTAAGACTTAAGGTAGCTTTCATTTTAGTCGTTCCATTTTGTTTAATAAGATCACCTTCCCCCTCGTTATTCCAACAATTCTGAGTAATTTAAGGATCCAGGAAATCTGAAGTGCCACATTGAGAGCACGTAGGAGGCTGATGGAGAGGAAAAAAAGATTTTAAAAAAAGAACTAAAATCATTTCCTGTGGTTAACATTTTAGAACCTGGAGCAGAACAGTCTGTACCAATATTGTGGGTTTGTTGGTATCTTATTTATGAGCATCGGAAACAGATTTGCATTGGTGCCTGCTCAGAAGAGGATACATGTGTGAGACAGATGGAACTTGTATTTCTATCAGATGCAATTAAAGACTTATTGCATACACTGCCAAATGCCGCAAGTATTAAGCCATTTTAGAATAAATTTATTATTGTTTTGACAGCCGTTTCAACAAAATAACAGGTATTTCCCACAAATGAGAAGACAGTATACTGGACTAGTAGAATTAATGCAATTTATAATGATAGTTTTATACAGATGAATTCTACTAATACATTACAACCTGCACAAATTTAAACTACAAGGTTTTATGTTAATAAAAGACATCAGGCACTTGTATGTGAAAAATTAGGAAACCGTTTTTAAATGAGCTCACCCAAGTAGAAATTAGTCACAAGAGAACAGAGTGAAGCTGTTTTCCATGTACTAAGAGTCCAATAAGAGGCATCCACTCATTAGAAGGCCTTTTTCTCTTAGGTTCCCACTACCTTCTGAGAAATTTGCTCTCAATGATGTCATCATATGCTCTCCAGAGAAACTAGTTAGGATAGAAAAATTAAGTGACTACAGAGTTGATTTCTAGAAATCAGTGGATATATTAGCCAAGGAAATTTTAGGTGAAATGGGAGTTGAATACAAACTACAGTGGGATTAAAAAAATAAAGAGAAGTTCATCTAAAAATTCTGTACAACATAAAACTTGAATATATTTCCAAACAGAACTGCCAAAGTCAGTCATTTTTATCAAAAAAATCAATAAAATGAATAGATTTCTAAATTCCTTAAAGCTACATTAGCTTTGCTTATTTTATAAAAATACAATAATCCAAAATAATAAGAAAATATTAGAGATATTTTTCTGGCCTACTCAATAATATGGGTTTACTTCAGAGAAATGTAGTTCCTGATGCTGGGAGGGGGTGGTGGAAGTGGATGAATAAAACTTCCAGAGTGACATAAAACAGAGAGAGAAAACTGGATACCATGTTATTTTCACACACAAAATCTGAAAACTGTTTGTCTCATTGAAGTTTAAATACAAAGAGAGTAGGGAGACACAAGAAAAATATCGAATCAACTGGTAGTAATAATTAGAAGTCCTACTGTATGATTACACAGTAGGATGACTACAGATAACAATATACTCAATATAGTAGGGGACATTTCAAAAAGTTGGAGGAAGCCAGGTACCAGCAGCACATGCCTGGAATCCTAGCTACTCAGGAGGATGGGATCTGATGATTGTAGTTCAAAGCCAGCCTAGGCAGAAAAATTCCCATGAGACTCTTACCTCCAATTAACCACTCCAAAAACAAAACCAAATGTTAAACTGAAAATTAACCACTGGAAATGGTGCTATGGCTCAAGTGGCAGAGCACTGACCTTAAGCACAAAGAGGTTTAGGGACCTAGGCTGTGAGCTCAAGTCCCACAACCGACACACACACACAAAAGAAAGGTATAAGAAATTATTTGCGGGGCAGAGCCGGTGGCTCACACCTGTAATCCTAGCTTTTCAGGAGGCTGAGATCTGAGGACCGCAGTTCAGAGGCAGCCGGGGCAGGAAATTATGTGAGGCTTTTAGGTCCAATTAACCACCAGAAAACCGGAAGTGATGCTGTGAATGAAGGTGGTAGACTGATAACCTTAAGCTGAAGAGTTCAGGGACAGCACACAGACCCAGAGTTCAAGCCCCATGACTAATAAAAAAAAATTTTTTTAAGGTTCACTATTAAAGTTGGATAAGAAATGTATGCACTGCTTTACCTATGAAACTGTAACACCTCTGTACATCACTTTGACAATAAAGAAATAAAATTTTAAAATATTTAAATGATTTAATATTATACAATGTATACATGTACCCAAACATTACACTAATTCACTAATTCATGTCATTTTATGTGTCACTTAAAAAGAAGTAAAATTTGTTACAGAAAAATATTTGATGCCTCAGAACATTACCCATAATACACTATTTTACACTTTAAAAATAAGACTCAAATGGAATGTATAGCTTTATAAAAATTTATGCAATTTTATATAATAAAAATATTGTGTAAAATATGGATTATATAAAATATGGAGTTGAAATATAGAAATATATAAAATATAGATTTCCATATGTGAGGAGATGAAAAGATAAAACATAATAAAATAACCCAAATTACCAAAAGCACTACCATTTTTGCTTATATTTTACATTTTATAATACAAATGTTAATGTATTCTATTGTAGAATATCATATTCTATAATAAATGTCAGATATAAAATGTTACCTTTAGAATACTATTGCTCTTACCTTGTTGAATCACCTTTTACTTTGAATTAGCACACTTACTTTTATTTCAAATGTCATATATGTCAAGGTAAATAATAAAATGTCACTTAGTAATTAATCAAAATAGCATGATTACTTTGAGAAACTTTAAGAAAAAGGATCTTTGCTGTGAATTATAAAACTACTTAAGCAAAAATAGAGATTCAACTTCTAAACAAGAAGAAAATAGGCAACTATAACTTATTGTTAGACCCACATAAAAAATATCACAATCACCAAGAATTGGCTGCTAAATATATCTGTAATGGTTCTTTAAATAACATCCTAAAACGTTATTTAAAATATATAAGGCAAAATTTGTCTGTGCTATAGTTCTTTTGTGCTAGTAAAGCAAGCCTACATTTCAGGAAGGAAATGATTGTTTTAGCCAACTTCATCATTTTCGTTCTTCTTCCTCTTACTATCTATATTGTAAAACTGAGTTAATGATGCATTTTAACACCAAATCTATAAAATTGAGCCTATCAATATATTCTTTAATAAGGCAAAATAAAATTTAATGACTGTTTCCTTTTAAAACATACTCAGTGAAATGAATACATATCTGTTTAGACCAATGGGAAAATTTCTGGACTTGAAGTGAGTTAAACTATAATGAAGACCCATCATTGCTACAAATGATCACTCTGATTATAATTCTGAGCCCTTGTTACACACATTAATATGTTTATTAATTTCACAGATTTCACTTATTCTGTTCTTAGTCACTAAAACATAGTGGAAGATGGGCTTGAAACATAAAAATAGGCTAGAGAGAGATGGACTCTAAAACCACTTAAGAAACTTATTGCAGGGTACTGGTGGCTCGTGCCTGTAATCCTAGCTACTTAAAAGAGTGAGATCTGAGGCTCACGGTTTGAAGCCAGGCTGGGCAATAAAGTCTATGAGACACTTTTTTTAAAAATTTTTTTCATGAGACTCTTATGTCTGATTAACGGTCAGAAAACTGGAAGTGAGATGTGGCTCAAAGTGGTAGAATGTTAGCCTTGATCAAAAAGCTCAGGGACAGTGCTCAGACCTTGAGTTCAAGCCCCACTGTTGGAAGAAAAAATTTAAACTTTATTATTAAAACAAAAGCCGTATGGAGGTTCCTCAGAATGTTAAACATAGAGCTCCCTTATGACCCAGCAGCCCCACTCTTGGGCATCTATCCAAAAGATTAGAAGTAAGAACATACTAAAGCCACCAGCACAACAATGTTCATCGCAGCACAATTTGTCATTGCTAAAATATGGTGCCCCTCAGGAAAATGTGGTACATATACACAATGGAATTTTATGCCTCTATCAGGAAGAATGACATTGCCCCGTTCATAAGGAAATGGAAGGACTTGGAAAAAATTATATTAAGTGAAGCGAGGCAGACCCAAAGAAACATGGACTCTGTGGTTTCCCTCATACGGAATTAGGCTAGTCATAGGAGAAGATCACAAGAGCCCAATAGCTATGCCCTTATGAACACATAATATGATGCTAAGGGAAATGAACTCCATGTTATGGAAACCAGTGTTGTATCACTGTTGTAATTACTTTCAACATGCTGAGTGAAACTGTAGCTTTTTGTTGTTGTTCCTCTTGTATCCCCTTCCTGTGGTGTGCCCACGCAATCACGGTATCTCATCTGAATACCCTGGATACTGTATATACTTCTATTAGAACTAGGAAAGGGAAAAGGAATGCCAAAATTGAGAGACAAAGGATAAAAAGACAAACGACTCTGAAAGCAATACTTACAAAACCATTTGGTATAAACCAACTGAACAACTCGTGGGAGGGGGGGAAAGGGGAGGGGAGAGGTGGAGAAATGAGGGGGGAGGTAACAAGTTATACAAGAAATGTACCCACTGCCTTACGTATGAAACCGTAACCCCTCTGTACATCACTTTGACAATAAATAAATAATTGAAAAATAAAAATATTATTAAAACAGACAGAAAATCAGTAATAAATACATGAATAACTAAACAATGTAATGTTGATTTGTTTAGAAAAAGAAATAAGCAGATCTGACAGAAAGTTAAGGAGTAGAGAGTGGTTTCCTTAGCCTAGGTGATGACGGAGACTTCTCAAGAGCAGTGACATGGGCTGGAACTGTGTGGTTACAAACAAATGTGTTTGATTTTTCCAAGAACAAGTGATGCTACCATGTTACATTTACCAACCAAATGTAGGTTAAGAGCTCCCAAAATCTATAAATTATTCTGTTTCTAGAATGACCTAACAGGTACACAACTAGTGTAACATTTATTTAATATCCAACGACTATTACTAGCCAGGAACCAATCTAGGTATAAGAACTTCACAGAAGACAGAAGAGGTTACAGTACCCAAAGATCTTCTACTCTGTAGGATCAAGTAGAAGCAAAAGTGTGACTTCTAAACCAGCCAAGAGGTTCAAATGGAAAAACAAGGATAGAAAAATGTGTTAAACATTAGCTTAAAATTACTAACTCAGAGAGTTTACATGCTATTTCGACATATAAGTACTGTCATTTTTCCAAACGATTTGACCAGACATAGGGAGAGAGAATCCAAGATGCAGAAAGTGCCCACACATGCTTAGGACATGGAATCAATCTCTACTCAGTAGGTTGGTAGAGAAGATCTACATAGATCTACATAAATTCAAAGTCAAGTTATCGTTAGAAGGTTGATAAATATCTGAAGTAGCTGGCCAGTCACTTCATCAGATTTCCCCAGTCCATTGGACTCAGAAGAAACTTATTCTACTAACTAAACCTTCAAGAGCCAATGGAAATCCATTGTTTCATTGTTTACAACTGCAAGTAAACTATCAAATTTGCATCAGCAAATAATCACTTTGTTTCTTCAAAATAGGAAATTCAATTTAAATTTAAAACCTGAATTATTAAATTTAATTTTTAAACTAATTTATAACCTGAAGGTTGTTTCAGTGGCCATGAAGTATTAAAAAACAGAACTGAGCAATCTTAATGGTCAATAAAAACAGAAGACATAATTAGTAGTCTAATAGATCTAATAGAACTATTCAGGGTAATAGGAGGTGAACCCTGGAGCAAAGTTATTCATTTAATATAAGGTTGATTTCTGTTCATCTCTTGGTAGATTGACAGATAACTGCTTTCCACCTATAACAGAAGAAGACTAAATGAAGAGCTATATTTACTTTCTACATTTGTGTTCCTTTTCTTCTATATTATTTTCTGTCTTCTGTGATCAAGACCAAAGCTAAAACATCATCCACTCCAGTTTCTGAATTTCCACACTACCATAAGCCAATAGGTTACTAGATTCACCACTACCTCCTTTGTTAGTTAGCAAATGAAGAAAATAACCATATTCAGGGATAACCTAGACTAGGCATTGACTGAAGGACTGTTACCGTTTGAACAGCAGCTTCCAATTCACAAAATCTATAACTTGAAATAGTAATTAAAATACACATAGTAAAAAAATAGCCTTCTTTTTAAATTTAATTGTCAAGGTGAGGTAAAAAGGGGTTACAGTTACATACATAAGGTAGCTTCTTATAAAAGTTGTTACTCCTTCCCTTATTTTTCTCCCACTTTCCTTCTCTCCACCGCCTCCCCAAATTGTACAATTCATTTCCAATATATTTTCTTGTGAGTACAGCCACTGAATTGATTCCCCCTTTGTCCTTTGTCTCACCATTTTGATGGTCCCCTTCCCCTCCCTAATTCAAATAAACATATATACAATACCCACGGTACTGAAATCAAACACAGTTACAACAGGGATAAACCATAGGGAAAAAAATGAAAGAAGAAAGAAATAACTTCATATAGTACATTAACAACCATAACAACAATGGTATACCTCTTGTTTCCATATCTTGGAGTTCATTTCACTTAGTATCATCTTATATGATCATATTTACATAGCTATTGAGCTATTGTGGTACTCTGCTAGGATTATCCTAAACATATACTAATTATTACCAATGAAGGAAACCATGGAATTTGTGTTTCTTTGGCTTACTTCACTTAATATGATTTTTTCCAAGTTCTCCATTTCCTTACGGATGGGGCGATGTCATTCTTTCTGATAGAAGCATCAAATTGTGTATATATACCACATTTTCTTGATCCATTCATCTACTGAAGGGCATTTGGGTTGGCTCCATATCCTAGCTATGGTAAATAATGCTGCAATGCTGCCAGTAGCTTTAGTATGGCCTTGTTATTGTTCAAGATAGATTGTTGGGAAATTAATGTCTATGTGTTTAACTAATACAGGTGTAATAAGCCCATGTTTAAGAAGATATAAAAACTAGCAAATGTTTAGTAAGGGATTCAACCTTATCTCCAGCTGATCTTTTTGTTAAATCTAAATAAATATCTTGACTGCAATGAAAACAAATATAACAACTAAGATAAAATCACTTTTATCTAGGCAGAAGATCTTTGGACCAGCACTCCTGAGGAGGCTAGCAGACAGAACAAGCTTCATAGCATCATAGTAGCTTCTCTCCTTTTGATCACATTTGCTAAGGGTTCCTCAATTTTCTTTATCTTTTCAAAGAACCAACTCTTCATTTGATGATTATTTGCATAGATTTCTTCTGTCTATTCCATTGATTTCTTCCACATCTTTCTTATTTCTTTATGTCTACTGGCTTGTGGTTTGGCTTGTTCTCTCTTTTCTAAGACCTTGAGGTACATCAAATGGGTTTTAATTTGAGATCTCTTTTTGTTAATATAGGAATTTATCATTAACTTTCCTCTTTTTTTCTTTATTGTCAAAGTGTGATACAGAGGGGTTATAGATTCATACAAAAGGCAGTGAGTACATTTATTGTTCTACTTGTTACCTTCTCCCTCATCTCCCCCCCCTTTCCTCTCCCTTTTCCCCTCTCCCCACCAAGAGTTGTGCAGTTGGTTTACACCAAACGGTTTCTAAGTGTTGCTTTTTGAATGGTTTGTCTTTTGTTCTTTGTCTCTCGATTTTGGTATTCCCTCTCCCTTCCCCAGTTCTATTACCCGTATAAACAGTATACAGGGCACTTGGATGTAATACTGTAGTAGCGAGGGTACAGCCACAGGAAGGGACTACAAGAGAGACAAAAGTAAAGAAACCATTCAGTCAAACAAACAAACAAGGAAAAAGAAAAGACTACAAGCAAGACCACACTAAAGCCACCAGCACAACTATGTTCATCGCGGCACAACTTGTCATCGCTAAAACATGGAACCAATCTAGATGCCCCTCAGTAGATGAGTGGATCAGGAAAGTGTGGTACATATACACAATGGAATTCTATGCCTCCATCAGAAGGAATGACACTGGCCCATTCATAAGGAAATGGAAACACTTGGGAAAAAAATCATACTAAGTGAAGTGACCCAGACCCAAAGAAACATAAGCCCTATGGTGTCCCTCATAGGGAATAGCTAGTACATGAGTAGGCTAGTCATGGTAGAAGACCAAAATACCCTAATAGCTACACCCATATGACCACATAAGAAGATGCCAAGTTTCTTTGGGTCTGGCTTACTTCACTTAGTATATAGTCTCCCTCATAGGGAATAATTAGCACAGGTTTAGGCTAGTCACAGCAGAGGATCACAACAGCCCAATAGCCCTTATGAACACAAAAGATGATGCTAAGTGAAATGAACTCCATGTCATGGAAACGACTGTTATATCACTGTTGTAATTACTTTCAATATGTGATGTGAAACCGTAGCTTCTATTATTGATGATCCTCTTGTATCCCCTTCCTGTGGTTGTACCTGCACTATCTCTGTATCTTATCTGAGTGCATTGGAAACCGTGTATACTGGTATTAGAACTAGGAAAGTGAAAGGGAATACCAAAATTGAGAGACAAGGGGTAAAAAAAGACAAACGACTACAAAAGCAATACTTGCAAAACTGTTTGGTGCAAATGAACTGAACAACTCATGGGGGGGAAGGGAAAGAGGGAGGGGGAGGGGGAATGAGGGAGGAGGTAACAAACAGTACAAAAAATGTATCCAATGCCTAACGTATGAAACTGTAACCTCTCTGTACCTCAGTTTGACTAAAAATTTAAATTAAAAAAAAAAGATGCCAAGTGAAATGAACTCCACATTACGGAAACAAGAGTTATACCACTGTTGTAATTATTCTCAACATGCCATGTGAACTTGTACTACTTTATTAATTTTCCTCTTACAATCTACTTCCCTTTGTTCCAAAGGTTCTGGTATGTTGTATTTTCATTTCATTAGATCTAGGAACTTTTGGATTTCTCCTCTTATATGAATGACCTACTCATCATTAAGCCATGTGTTATTCACACCCCAGTAGTTTGAATATTTTTTGTGATTTCCTTTCTTTTTAACTTCTAATTGTATTATATTGTGGTCTGACATGATATGAATAGTTATTACCTTACATTTGGTGAAACATGTTTTAAAACCTACAATATAGTCTATTTTGGAAAATGTTCCACAAGCTACTGAGAAGCCAGAACTTCTTAGGATTCTTCTACATTCATTCTCTTTGAGTTATTCTGAAGTGTTATTTCAGTCTATCTTCAGTTTCCTACTTAGTATAAAAAGACTTGATCCATTTTTAACACTGTTAAACAGTACTTTACCAATTTACTCATATTTCTATATACAGCAGTATTTTGTCTAAATTACCATTTTATGTTTTATATATACAGTAATATTCTATTAGTATTTTGTACACAGTTATTTTTAGCATTGGTGTCATTTATTTGTGGTCATATTTTCAAATTTAACATGCATTAGTTTCATCATTTCCCATCAGAATTATGAAAAACAGTCAAAGTACAGAATCATTGTGATTGAATATTCATATGGATGAATTCCCTTGTGAATGCTAATAATTAAGATATAATAATTAAGAGGAAGTTAAACTAATATCACTCTCTGCCTTGTAGACCCAGGAAAAAGTTCTTGGCAACACTGTAGGTGAGAACCCAACACTCTCTGTCTCTCTATTTCTCTCTCACACACATCCTCTCTCTTTTCTTTTCAATGTCTGTACATAATAAATCCAATAAAAATTTGTGCAAGATAAATAGAAAAAAACTGTGCTCTTTAGTCTTGTCTAAGTCAAAACTGGTAGTCTGTATATTTAAAGAAAATATCACAAATGCCATAAATTTAAATGATAATAACTTAAATCTAAATACCATAAGAATTAGAAATAAAGGAGGGAGGTACATCTAAATGCTGGTGGACTAGGAGCTATTCAGCATCGTTTATTCTCCATCAAATTGTGAAAAGAAATTTCAAAGGCTTAAGGGAGTCCTCATCAGAAATGGAGTATACTAAATTTTGTCATGAAATTCTCAATAGAGGGAGCTAAGTGATTTTATTACAAGTTCTAAAAAGGCTAAAGAAGAGGTTGAATAAGTTTCAATCATTTTTATTTAATTATTATGATATCTTAAATATAACATATAGGCCTTGGTTGCAACTAATCTAATAGTGATCTCCAGGAGCAAGTGGGGTTGTAAACTTAGGCACTCACTACTCAGAGTAACTAGCTAGCTCCAAGCACAACACTTCCTCATGCTTTGAGCCCTGACTCTGTGCATGCCTGATATCTTATCTCATGCCACCTGGGACATTGTATAAAAGCTCATATCCAACTAATGAGGGCTCAAGGCCATTGCTGGTTGTTTTAATGGACCAGTAGATCAATGCTGCCCCCTACAGAAGCTGGATAAATTTAGATATAGGAAACTATGAGAACTACCTAGGCAAAGGCAATGGTCTACTAACATATCTCTTTGTAACCACATATCTCTTTCCAACCTACAGACCGAATATGATCACAGAGACTAAGACCTGGACATTTGTCTGTAGAGGAACATTAGAACTCTGGTAGAGGACAAGGAGAAAAGGGCTTCTTTACATTCTATTTTTCCAAGCCAATCCTTTTTCCAAAGGAGAAAAGTATGGGAGCTATTGATTTAACTTTTGGCAGCTAATGACAGTGAACTTACCAAATACTAAAACTCAATATTGATGAAGTCCAGAGTTCTTCTTCCAGCTGTCAAGCCTGGACAGGGACTTCCTTGATCCTAACTTGGTGAGTGCTCAGGAAAAACAACCATTTTGGAATTTGAAGATCAGAGCATTGTCTAGACAACATGGTTAGAACTTGTCTCAAAGGCACATGGCCCTGTGGGTATGGAAATCACTAGACTGGAATACCTTTAAAAGAAAGAGCAAACAGGGGAGCAGAAATCTCATGCAATGTCTGTGTTTCTGGTATGATCTGTAGACACCAGAATCTAAATATTAAGACCAGAGAATTTAAGTCACTAATCTACTTATGTTACAATTTAGTGACCATGATCCTAACATAAAGGCTATAAATTCTTCATTTCAGAAATGAATTTTAGAGAATTATCACCTAAGGCATTGTCACAAATAAAAAGAGCCTTTATAGCTAGGTGAGATGGTACATGCTTGTAATCCCAACACTAAAAAAAGGATTATGAGTTTAAGTCTAACCTGGAAAAGTAGCTCTGGGAAATCCACTGTCGAGCCTGTGCTACATTATTTGGAATTATATGATTGTAATACTAAAATAAACTGAGATAAAGAGTAAAAATTTTGGTCAACATTTTGGCTTCTTTGCTTCATTTACTATTTCATTTTTTCCATTTTCTTTTATTTCCTTTTACTTCTTCATTTAACTCAAACCCCTTCCATAATGTCATTTTCCTCAATTATTTCTACAGATATCACAAAAATATTTGTGACATAATTACAGTAATCATGCCTACAACATTAGCAAACTCCTTTAGTACTGCCTAATGTCATTTATATCTAATTACTTTCAAAACTGCATTCATAGAATTGGTTAAAGTTAGCATCATAAATTCTACATGTCTAATTTAGTTTTTGTTTAATTGTCTTTCAAGTAAGAACAATTCTTTTCATATCTACTCACAATCACCATTGACTTCATGGTGAAATTGTGTTGATTGCCTTTATGACATCCTGTGTTGTGACAGTTTTGTAAAAATTCTTTTATTTTCCATAAACTATATTTATATATCTTATATACACTATAAACTATAGCTAGTTTAATCCAATTTAAGAATGCTTCATGGAGGTGAATATTGACAAAATCTTGTCAGGGGACACCCCTGTCTAGCTAGCTACCTCTGTTTAATTTTACTAGGCCTAGATGATACTAGGCCTAGATTTTGCTTCAAAAAATTACTTATCAGTCCAAATGGTTTCATCATTCATCGACCTTTGTGACTCAAGAAATTATTTCTTTTTAGGGGATGAGAATGCGGCCTAGTTGTAAAGTGCTCACCTTGTGTACATGAAGCCCCGAGTTCGATTCCTCAGCACCACATATATAGAAAAAGCCAGAAGTGGCACTGTGGCTCAAGTGGCAGAGTGATAGCCTTGAGCAAAAAAAAAAAAAAAAAAAAAAAAAAGCTAAGGACAGTGCTCAGGCCCTGAGTTCAAGGCCCATGACTGGCAAAAAGAAAAAAAAAAGAAATTATTTCTTTTTAAATTTTTTCTTGTTATTATAAAGGTGATGTAGATATGGGTTACATTTGCATGACAGGGACAAAGAGAACAATATCATTCCTTCCCTTACTCTCCCCGCTTTTCCTTGCCATCCTCACCCACTAGTTGTATGGTTCATTTTCAACAGTGACTAAGGAGTATCACTGCTGCATTTGTTCACCCTTTATCCTTCCATTTCTGTGCCCCTCCTTACCCTCCCAAAGACAGGTAAATGAACAAATAAGACAAAAAAGAAAACAAAGCAACAATAAAGAAGAATATCTTGTTTCCATTTCCTGGAATTCATTTAAATAAATATTATTGTACATCACAAAAGGCACATAGGCATTGTGCCTTTGTGTTACTCCTCCTTTGGTGTGTGTATCCTCCTTAGGTCTCACTGTGGGGATTTCTAGACTCCTGCATAACTTAACATGTCCCTATAAAATGTGATTTGTAAATGCTGATTTCATCGCTAGGATTTTCTACAAAGAATGTTATTTCAACACCTCAAGTCATTTCTATACTGAAATACAATCTCATGATAGGACAAAAGCTCCTTTCCTTCACTACAGATATATAAATAAACATGCATTTAAAATAATAACAAACAGTACAAGAAATGTATCCAATGCCTAACGTATGAAACTGTAACCTCTCTGTACATCAGTTTTGATAATAAAAATTTGAAAAAATAAAATAAAATAAAATTATGTTTACACCAATTTTATTTTAGTCAATGCTGAAATTTGTAATACTTTTTCTTAAATCTTCCACACTAAAGTTATATTAATAATGTAAAATCAAAACTAAAGTTTGTTACATTTTTTTCAAAGAAAAACAAAGTGTACAAAGAAAATTTTCAACTGTGGCTCTGTACTTTGAACAATTTTTGTTTTCAGCATTTTATTAGTACTCATACAGACAAATTTTTAGCTTATATTTATAAAACACAATGGTTAACATGACAATGAACCTCTTTGGGTATCTTTGAATGAATATGATTTAGATATTTTCACTAACAGTCAACTTTTATATATGACCTATTCCATTATTCATTGTATTAGAACATCAAATTTATCATCAGTGTTTAATGACTGAGTCATTAAATGACATTTTTAATGACATTTTAAATGACATTTTTTAAATCCTGAAATAATGATTTCCTAAGCTGAAAAACAGGGCAACTAACAGTTTGTAGGATTATTGTGAGACTAAAGAAAATTTAAGTAGAAGAATAGCACCAAAAATTTGGGCTAGTACTATAAACAGTATAAAATTGTTATAACTTCAGTCCAGTGAAAACTTTCCCTTTATCCTACTGTTTATCTTTATCATTGTAACATGAACTATCTGTAAATGTATTTGTCATTATAGCCTACATGTCAATACATTTTATTAAGTGTATGTGCTAAAGCTGTCTTGTTACTTGGATGACTTAAGAGATTTCTTAGGAGACTTATAATTCTGAATGGTATTTTAATCACTCTATGAACACATTGTAAACAATATTGTTGAAGAAATCATACAAATATCATCTAGATAAAGATGACTATTCAATTTTCCTCTCAATCTCTAATACCTGCTTCTGGTCAGATAAAAGAGAAAAGCCACTAGACAGAGTAAGGATATTACTGAAGAGTAGAACATGGGTGTTCTTGTTGATCCAGTACACACTCTGCTAAAGGAATTTCAAGCATAATAAAAATCTTTCCTTAAATTCTATATTCCCAGATAGGGTTTCCACCTGTGCAGTTATGGAGCCATTTTACAAGATCTAAATCTTCCACTTCTTTTATTACTATCTAGGTTCAGATAGTAACCCTTTCTCATATAATCATTTGAAGCAAGTGAATTACCATATTTTCAAATCTCAGTATACTGAAACAAAAATATTCTGTCTGCTCACATCATTGGATGAACTTTCTAAATTAAGTTACTGATCATGAATATTAGCCAAGAACTGGCTAATAAATCTAAACAAGGCACATTCTAGAAAATTCTCTGATAAAATGGAAGGGAATGCATGGTAAGAACTGATATCATCATATACTGTAAATAATAAATATATAATAGTTCAAATATATATTCTATTTTCCAGTGTAAAACTAAGGTTACTTGTATTTTCACCCCAGCTCTGCCACTAATTAGCATGTACTTTTAAAAATAAGTCACTTTTAAAACCCCAGGGATATACATGGTTTCCTCAATCTCTAAAATAAGGAAACACAGACTAGATCTCCAAGCTTCTTTTCAGTATTAAATTTTTATCAGCATTTAGTGACTATGCTCAGTAATTTACATTCTCTACAGAAAAAAAATCACACTAACAAAACTACTGCATATAAGCTTTGGAAACCCAGTAAAACACAATAATTTATTATGCCCATACCCACAGAGTTAAAAAAAAAAAAAAAGGAACTACCCTTATTTGAGTTGAACACAATACCTGACAGTCTCAAATCAGTTAAACTCTATTACATGGATCTTTTAAAATGTATCATTTTTTCAGTGTTGGTTGGTCATTTAAAAACATTACACATTGGGTTTTGGTACATAGAAACATTCCAACCAGTTGCAAACTTTTCAACATCCATTTTCAAAGAGGTCTTAATGTCTGAACTATTTATTTGGTTTGTTTGTTTTTGTGCTAGTCCTAGGGCTTGAACTCGTGGACTGAGCGTTTTTGCTCAAGGCTAGCACCTTACCATATGAACCATAGCTCCACTTTGGGCTTTTTTTTTTTTTGTAGTTAATTGAGTCACAGACTTTTCTGTCCTGGTTGGCGTTGAAATGTGATCCTCAGATCTCAGCCTCTCTCCAGGAGCTAGAATTACAGGTATCAGCCACTGGATCCCAAATTCAGTAAAACCTGAAATCCTCTACCTGAGCTGATACCTTTTCAACAGTGTTGCCCCTTTTGAGAGGTACTAGGATTGAACATTCCCAGCTGTCAAACATGACATCATTTTCTTAGAACATGCCATTTCTGATTATGTGGCTCAGAGAAACTAATGATGTAAAAAAAATACATCTGTTGGGGTTTTTTTTTTTGATACTTTTCCAGGAATAGTGAACACATATTTGGACATCAGTTGATCTTCAGTAATATCATTTGCTTGTTTAAGTGATTTATGTGGTAGATCAATACAGAATGACTTCAAAATATATTTATGGGCAAAATGTATTTTACATTGTAAATGCCTTTTAGACAGAGTCGAGCTTCAATCATTAAAACAAACCTAGCACTAGAATCTTAACAGTTTAATATATATAATAGATAAAATTCTTGAAATACAATTCTCTTTATTTGGAGTTTCATTATGCTACCTACCTTCATAAATGCTGATAAAAATGTGGCTCAGGCCTGTAATCCTAACTACTCAAAAGGTTGAGATCTGAGGATTGCAGGTCAAAGCCAGCCCCAGCAGGAAAGTCTATGACATTCTTATCTCCAATTTACCCAAAAATCTAGAAGTGAAACTGGGCCTCAAATGGTTTTAGAACACCAGCCTTGAATGAACAACTAAGGGACAGCACCCAGTCCATGACTGCAAGCCCCACTACAAACACAAAAATGTAATTTTTGAAATAATTTACCAAAAAATTGAAGTAGATTCACATGGAGATCAAACCTGAAAACTATGAGCAAACAAATCTAGATAAGCCTTAACCTTGCAACAGCAAGAAAAATTTGAGCCAATTCTCAAAGATATTTATGTTAGAATAAAACAAAAGTTAACTTCAAGCAATCAGAAGCAGCCAACTGAGGTGTAGTGTAATATAACTGGGGTCTTTTCTGTGGGCACAACATAAGGCACTATGAAACTGAACCAATCAATTGTTTTCTTTAGATCTGTTTAACCTATTAACCTAAAGTTTGACATATCTTTGGGAGAATCCCAAAACCACTTCTGATTTTGGCAATGTTCAACTCCTGAACCACATGTAGAGTTCATCAATTAAACTCTTCAAATGTTATTATGCCTCAGTTTACCTTTTCACAACAATCAATAACGTATGTTTTTTTACAATGTCTACTTAGACGCCTTTATATAGAAATCCCTGGAAGACTAGGGATAATATCTGAAAAAAAGAACAATAAAATTTTACATTAACTTATATTTAAGGAAGATGCTCAGTAAATGAGAAAAAGAAAGAGTACATTAATCAGTCCCACATTAAATTTCTACAGCTGGGTATAAGCATTAAAAATAAAAATCTGGATACAGCCATTAGCAGATACTTGGCCTGTGTGACTTAGAACATGTGTTTTAAATTTCTGGCAACAGTCTGTGAGCTTTTTGTCACTTGGTCTCTTAAGACTTCCCAGAATGTGTTAATGTTCCAGGTGTCCACTTAATTCACCTAGTACCAATATAAAGATTATTTTCCTATCTAAAACTCCAAGATGTAGGCTAATTGTGTCAACTAAGCAAGCTTATTATATCCATGTGAGAGCTTCTTGTGATAGTACACTAATAGTTCTATATGCTTAAACTTAAAATATAATTTGCATTTATTTAATGGATGCAATTTTATAACATTCTCTATTATTCAAAATAAATCAGTTTTCATAATTAAAAGTAGGTGCTTTATCAGTATATAGCTAATCATCCAAATTGTGCTTTGGACCAGAAATGTGTTACCATCTTACCTAAGAGTTGAAGACTATATGGCAAAAAAATGTGTACTGTAAAAGTATAAGTATTTTCTCCATTTTGATAGGCATATTAGTTTGTGAATGATCTGAGAAATCTTGTAATAATAAAATCAACTTGTTCTTCCTTAATCTAGCATTTCCTGAAGATATGTCTCATGAAACTTATTAACCACATGTAGAAGTATTTTAAGAGCCTGGAAATAGAAAAAATAACCAAGTACTCTTTGTATACTTCATTTCCAATTCTTATATAATTTACAAAATTTTCAAATAGGCCATTTTGCAGTGCACGATTATAAGGCATATTAGGTCATGTATGTCTAGTTAGTGTAGTATGTGCTACAAGTCAGAAGACTTGTTTTGGGGGCCTGGCTCAGTTGTTAGAGCACCAGCCAATGAGAAAGCATCACGTGCCAAGTTCACATCCCAGACTTGCAATCACAACAAAGAAACAAAAAAGAAAAGTGAAGAGACATCTATACTAGTCTCATATTATTTATTCACATTTGCTTGTTTAGATAGAATTCTAAACCATTTATGTGAAAGCACCATATCATCACGCCCCTGGCTTTTCATGCCAATGCCTTTCAGTACAAAGTACATCAAACTTTCTTTTTAAAAATTAAGACAAAGAATTAAGCTTTCCTCTAAAGAACATAGAAAGAAGAATCAACTGATAACCAACTGTACTGGTATTTAAAGCAAAATATCAGGCTGTTTGTTTTTTTACCTTAGACTGAAATTTAAAAATTTAACTTAATATGTTGAACCTGACCCTTACTTGACCAACCATTCCTCATTTGTAAAGTCTCAGCTTTGTCACACCTTCCTCTATACAAACTTGCCTGGCCCTACAGCACCAAGGCTTGGGTCTTTCCTCCAGGCCCACAGGGTATATTCCACAGCTTTTTCTCTATTTATATCACATATAATGGCATATTTGCTTGCCTTTAACCCCTAATAAATGTAAGCTCTTTGAAAGCAACATCTCATTATCTTTTGATGAATCAGTGTAAGAATAGTAATTGGGATGGGGATATGGCCTAGTGGCAAGGGTGCTTTGCCTCATATACATGAAGCCCTGGGTTCAATTCCTGGTTCAATTAGTTTTCTGTCAGTTCTTAAAAACTATGCTATTTCTCTGTTATAGAAGCCTCTCCTGAAGCTATATGAATTTGGGGTTTTTCTTTGTGAGGAAACTTTAAAATAGAAAATTAGGGGCTGGGGATATGGCCTAGTGGCAAGAGTGCTTGCCTTGTATAAATGAAGCCCTGGGTTCGATTCCCCAGAACCACATATACAGAAAACAGCCAGAAGTGGCGCTGTGGCTCAAGTTGGCAGAGTGCTAGCGTTGAGCAAAAAGAAGCCAGGGACAGTGCTCAGGCCCTGAGTCCAAGCCACAGGACTGGCAAAAGAGAGAGAGAGAGAGAGAGAGAGAGAGTAGTAATCAATAACTTAATTCACACTTGCCATACTTTACTATAACTGCATTACCCACTACACGTATATCAAGGGGGGATGCATTCCACTATTTACCCATCTGTTTCTGGAGGAGGTTTTGGGGTTAAAAAATAATATGCATCCAATTTTTCACTAAAAACATAGCATTCAAAATCTGTCACAAAAATTATTCTATTTTGTAGAGTTCTTTTGCTTTAATATAGCAAACACACAACCTCTTTTTAAAAACAACCAAGAGCTGCAAATAGGGGAAATATATTAAGTCCATAAAAAAGCAAAAGGTCATCTGAAAACTGCTCCTCTTTTTAAAGTTCAACAGTGTTTACAAGGCATACTCAATTCCTGTTTAGGAGTTAAGAACATTTCTGTGTAATATTCTAAACTGAGTGAGTGAGATTCAACAGAGTGATTTCTATTAAACTCCAGGCTTCAGGCTGCTAAGTCAACACTGGAACAGAACAGGGCTCGCTAGTGAAAGTGCAGAGGCAGCTTGGCTTGCCATGGGTGAGAGCACAGCACAAGCTCTGGGTCAGGTGCGGCCAAGGCCTCAATGTCAACACAGGTGCGCAGGGAAGGAGAGCGAGCTCTGCGGTCCAGTCCCCTGCAGAAACACTGGCAGTTCAACTGTGGAATCCCAATGCCAGCTTGTAAGAATGTCTCATTTCTGTAGAACTGATACATCCTATTTCATTTGTTATTACCTCCTCAACTTTCTTCACCCCTAAGGCATACCTGAATCTCCTGTCTCGGTTTTATACTGAAAACCTAAGAGATTTGAAAGCAGTTTTACCCAACTCAAGCCTCTCTCCCTGCTGAGAAAAGTAGTCTGAAGTTATTACCACCTCATTTGCTGGCATTTAGCAAGGATTCTTTTTATGGTTGCATGGACGGAATTAATACCACTACAGGATTGTTCACTGCCAAAGTCTGTTCAATAGCATAACAGTACTCTTTTAAAATAGCATATGTATTAAATGTGCCATATATTATCAATAGGCTCATTAAAAACTACAGCGTTCGCTAAAATGTTTGTTTGGATGATGAGGCATTTGTTTTCATTTCTACAGGTTTTTGGGGTTTGTTTTTTCTTTCAATTTGTCTAGGGTGTTTGTGTGTGTGTGTGTGTGTGTGTGTGTGTGTGTGTGTGTGTGTGTGTTGGTACAAGGGCTTGAACTTGGGGCCTTGAGCTCTCATTTGTGGGTGGTTTTTTTCCCACTTAAGGCTGGTGGTCTATCACTTGAGCTACTGGCTTTTTCCTGGTTAATTGGAGATAAGTGTCTCATGGACTTTCTTTCCTGGGTTACATTTGAACTGCAGCCCTTGGATCTCGTCCTCTCAGGTAGCTAGGATTACAGATATGAGCCACTAGAGCTGGGTTAGAGGGTTGTTTTTTTCTAAAACAAACTAAAAATATTTTGAGGGTGGTTAGTTTTAGTATTCTGGTTTATCTGCTTATTATCAAAAGTAGTACTAAGACAGTGTGCAATAATGTTATGGTAGTTAATGTTTATGAATACAGGCTAGCAATCTGTAGTTAACTGGACAACTCAATGCATGAGGCCTGAACAGACTATGCAAACTCTCCAGCCAAAGATATTCTTGTAGCAAGGGCTAATCAACATAGCGCCCAACAGGAAGTTATTTCATGGACAATGTGATTTAATGCACAGGAAATTCAGTCCTGTGCCTGGTAATAGAAAAATATATATATTATTATTGTCATTATTACCACTTTGCTTTTAACATCATTTAATTTCACTTTTTATATGGTTTCTCAACATGCTTAGTGATATAATTAGTTACAAAATGAAAATAAACATATTTGTAACTAATTTTCTTGTAAAATATATGTAGCCTACAGCATAGGGATGCAAAATGATGGCTTCATTAATAATACACTACACTATCAGTCCTTTTAAATGCATTTTTATTATTGTAACAGTTATGTTCAGAGGAATTACAGTTTTGTAAGTCAGGCAATGAGTACATTTCTTTTTGAAATTTCTTTTCTCTTCAAGATTTTTCCTCCCATCCCCGCATACAAATTGTATAGTTCATTTTTAATAATGTATCTAGTGTGTATCACTGCTGCATTTGGTTATCCTTTGTGCTGCCATTTCTATGCCTACCCTCACACTCCCAAAGACAGATAAAGGAACACCTAAGAGAAAAGGAAATGAAAACTAAAACAGCAACAAAGGGGAAAAAAACTCTGTTTCCATTTCCTGGAGTTCATTTGGATAAACATTATTTTATATAATCAGAAGCACATAGGATTGCTCTTTTGTGCTTCTCCTCTAAGAATATCCTCCTAAGAATACCCTCCTTTGGTCTCACTATGTGTGGATGCCTAAAGAAATGCATCATTTTTATGTCCCATTATTACCATCTAGTGTGTTTATTTGTAGTTTCATAGACACATCTTAGCTACCACAAATGAAATCAAGCAGCCTAGGTTTCCTTGGGTCTGGTTACTTCACTTAATAGAATTTTTTCTAAGACTTTCTATTTCCTTACAACCAATACAAAATTACTTCTCTGATGGATGAGTAGAATTTCATTTTTCCATATATACTACATTTCCTTGATCCATTCGCCCACTGAGGGAAATCTGGGTTGATTCCATATCTTGGCTATAGGAAACAATGCTGCAATAAACATAGTTGTGCTGGTAGATTTAGTGTGGCTGTGCTATCAGTCTTGATTCAAAAAAAGTAAGTAAATACTTTTTAAATCAACCTAATAATTTCATGAACTTGAGATACTTATCCAATCCCAAATTGAAGGTGAAAATTTTAAATCAAATATGTCATTAACTTGTATATAATAACTCATTAATGATAAATACAATTATATTTGCATGAGTTTCTTTTAAGTAAAATGTTTTCATTTAAGGTGTTATCTACATATACATCATATTCCTAGAAATTAAATTAGTGCTATCCATTAAAATATTACCCTAATTTGCATTTCAAAACATAATATACTGGGCTGGGGATATAGCCTAGTGGCAAGAGTGCCTGCCTTGGTATACCCGAGGCCCTAGGTTCGATTCCCCAGCACCACATATACAGAAAACGGCCAGAAGCGGCGCTGTGGCTCAAGAGGCAGAGTGCTAGCCTTGAGCGGGAAGAAGCCAGGGACAGTGCTCAGGCCCTGAGTCCAAGGCCCAGGACTGGCCAAAAAAAAAAAAAAAAAAAAAAAAAAAAAAAAAACATAATATACTTACACTACACTAGAAAGAGAATTTATAAATTCAGAATGTATAAATAATAAATTTATAAATAACAAATTCACTGTTTACTCTTGTTTCTACAAATTGTATGTGTATGACCAAAATTTTATATACACTAGGTTGCACTTGCCTATTTGCTGCTTACCAATCATTTCTATGTACATTTTCTTATGAGTTCTTCACAGTCCATTTAAGAGAGAAGGTAGCTGACTATAACAGACCTAGTAATATGTCTAAGGAGCAGAGATTTTGTCTTAATGTTCTGAAACAGTGTCTTGTAACTTTTGTACTATTCTGTTTCATCATGTGAAGGAAAGGTAGAGGCTGAGAGAGAAAACTACTGCAGCTGACACAGAGGCATAACTACTGTGGACACTCTACTAGTAATAACTTCTTCAGTAAAGGTCTCACACCAAGTCAGATGATAGTGCTAACTTTACTGCTCCTCTTTTAATTTTCACTAAAGTAAAAAGATGCATGGTAGAAGGGCACTATATTTTAATACAAGGAAAAATCCAGAATCAAGATATCACAGTGATAAATTTATACTCACCGAACATAAGAGGCCCTAAATATGTCAAACAAATTCTCACAGAACTACAGAACAAGATAGACCCAAACACAACCAAAAGGGGAGACTTTAATACTCTCTCTAAAAGACAGATCCAACACAAAGAGAATTAGCAAGGGAGCCGAAAACCTAAGTAACACCATATCCCAAATGGATCTGACAGATCTGTACGGAGTTTTTCACCCTACAGAGACCCAATACACATTCTTCTCAGCAGCCGATGGAACATACTACAAAATAGATAATGTCATAGTCCACACAAAGAATCTCAGCAAATACAAGAGTATTGATGTCATCCCATGTATTATATCTGATCACAGTGGATTAAAGGTAACCCTCAATAACAAAGGATACCACAGAGGCTACACAAATACTTGGAGGCTAAACCCCTCATTGTTATCTTACACTTGGGTCACAGAGCAAATTAAAGATGAAATTAACAAATTCATAAACCACAACGACAATGAAAATACATCACAAAGAAACCTATGGGATACAGCTAAGGCAGTGCTGAGAGGCAAGATCATTGCCCTCAGCGCACACATTAAAAGAATGGAAGCAGAGCAGGTGAATAACCATACAATGAAACTAAAACATTTGGAGAAACAAGAAAAAATTGAATCTAAAACGACTAGGAGAGAGATCACAAAGATTAAAGAAGAGATAAATCTGATTGAAAATAGAAAGACCATTCAACAAATAAATAAAACTAAAAGCTGGATCTTTAAGAGAATAAATATAATTGACAGACCCCTTGCAAGACTTACAAAAAAAAGAAGAGAAGAGACTCATATCCGTAAGATCAGGGACTCCGCTGGAAAAATTACAACAAATACACACAATATTCAAACAATCATAAGGAACTATTTCTAGAACCTCTATTCACTAAAGAACAATAATTTTACAGAAATGGATCAATTCTTAGAGAAGTATAAACTGCCCAGACTGAATCAAGAAGAAATAAATCAACTAAATAAACCAATAACTTACAGCGAGATATAGGAGGTAATCAAGAGCCTCCCAACAAAGAAAAGCCCAGGCCCATATGGATTCACCAATGAATTCTATAAAATCTTTAGTGAGGAGCTAATACCAATACTCCTCAAAGTCTTCCGCGAAATAGAAACAGAAGGAGAAATCCCAAACTCATTCTATGAAGCTAATATTATACTCATCCTCAAACCAGGCAAAGACCCAACAAAAAAAGAGAACTACAGACCAATATCACTAATGAACACAGACACAAAGTTTCTCAACAGAATATTAGCTAACAGGATCCAGAAACTGATCAAGAAAATTATACATCATGATCAAGTAGGTTTCATCCCACAGACACAAGGATGGTTCAACATCCATAAATCAATAATTCACCACATTAACAGAACTAAGACCAAGAACCATATCATCATCTCAGCCGATGCCCAAAAAGCCTTTGACAAATTACAACATCCAGACATATTAAAAGCCTTGGAGAGAACAGGAATAGAAGGAACATTCTTTAAAACAATAAAAGCCATACACAACAGACCAACTGCTAATATCGTATTAAATGGGGAGAAACTAAAACCATTCCCCCTAAACTCAGGAACAAAGGATGCCCACTCTCCCCACTTCTTTTCAACATAGTGCTGGAATTCCTAGCCATAGCAATAAGGCAAGAGGAGGGCATCAAAGGGATCCACATTGGCAAAGAAGAAATCAAACTACCCCTATTTTCAGATGACATGATCTTATATCTGAAGGACCCAAAAAACTCAGTCCCCAAACTCCTACACCTAATAAACCATTTTGATAAAGTAGCAGGATACAAAATCAACCCACAAAAGTCAGCAGCTTTTCTGTACACCAGCAATGTACAAGCAGAAAAGGAAATTATGGAAATAATACCATATACAATACCTAAAAAAGGAATAAATTACCTAGGGATCAACAGAACTAAAGACGTGAATGACCTATTTCATTAGAACTATAAAAATCTAAAAAGGGAAATCAAAGAGGACACAGGAGATGGAAAGACCTCCCATTCTCATTGATAGGCAGAATCAATATAGGGAAAATGGCCATACTGCCCAAATTCAATGCAATCCCCATCAAGATCCCAGCTACATTCTTCACTGATATAGAGGAAGCAACCCATAAATTCATATGGAACAGCAAACGACCTAAAATAGCCAAAGCAATTCTAGGCAAAAGAAGCAGTGCAGGAGGTATGACAATATCAGATCTCAGGCTCTATTATAGAGACATCGTAACAAAAACAGCCTGGTATTGGTATAAAAACAGACCTGAAGACCAATGGAATAGAATAGAAGACCCAGAAATAAAGTTACATTCTTACAGTCAGCTGATACTTGACAAAGGAGCTAAAGACATACACTGGAAAAAAACATAGTCTCTTTAACTACTGGTGCTGGGAAAACTGGGCAGTCATATGCAGAAAAATCAAAGTAGACCCAAGCCTATCACCATGCACCAAGATCAACTCAAAATGGATCAAGGACCTCAACATCAGACCTGATCTTTGAAACTACTGAAGGACAGAGTAGGAAAGACGCTAAAACTTATAGGCACAGGAAGGAACTTCCTGAATATAGTCCTGGGGGCAGAACAGATAGGGGAGAGTATCGAGAAATGGGACCACCACAAAATAAAAAGTTTCTGCACAGCTAAAGACATAGCCACCAAACTAGAAAGAAAGCCAACCATATGGGAAAGGATCTTCACCAGCACAGCAACAAAGGCCTAATATCCGTCATCTACAGAGAACTCAAAAAAATAACCCCTCCAAGCCTAGTAAACCAATTATTAAATGGGCAAAGGAGCTAGAGAGAGACATCACAGGAGAAGAGATAAAAATGGCAAAGAAACATATGAGGAAATGTTCAACATCCCTGGCAGTAAAGGAAATGCAAATAAAAACAACCGTGAGATACCACCTCACTCCAGTTAGAATGGCCTATACTCTGAACTCAGGCAACAACAAATGCTGGAGGGGATACAGGGAAAGAGGAACCTTTCTCCACTGTTGGTGAGAGTGCAAATTAGTACAACCACTTTGGAGAACAGTATGGAGGTTTCTCAAAAAGCTCAATATAGACCTACCCTTTGACCCAGCCATACCACTCCTAGGCATCTATCCTGAACAACAGGTCTCAGGATATCAAAAAGACATCTGCACTTCCATGTTTATTGCTACACAATTCACAGTAGCCAAAATATGGAAACAACCCAGATGCCCCTCTACAGGTGAATGGATCCAAAAAATGAGGTACCTATATACAATGGAATACTACATAGCGATTAGAAATGATGAAATATTGGTATTCACAGGGAAATGGTTAGAACTTGAACAAATAATGTTGAATGAGACAAGCCTAGAACATAGAAAACAAAGGGACATGATCTCCTTGATATATGACTGTTAAGGGGAGGGGGAGGGGGAGACAGTAGAGACCAAGCCTGCAAAACAAAAAACATTTTTGTCAAATGGTATTTCCCGAACTTCCGGGAAGACAGCGAAGGAGCAGCAGCGCCCTAGCTGAGCTCCCTCCGACATCGCAGTTTTCTCACCCCATAGAAACTGTTACTCCTAGAAAGACAGCCAGAGTAAGTTCTAACAGTACAGGGATTCTGGCCAGGAAGGAAAAATCGACTTTGCTCATCTGAAAACACAGATTTGAGCTCCAGGTGGCATCCTGCCGCTGCGCCAGTGCCGGCGCAAGCACAGCGCCTGGTACAGCAACCCGGAACACGGCTAAAGCACACAGTGTAGACCAGGGAGAAATCCTCCAGATGGCGGCTGAGCACGAACGGGCTGAAATCGCAGAGAAAGCGTGAGTACCCCACGAAAGATATTCTCACTCGCGCCCACAGAGCAGCTTCTGGAAGGCAGCCCTTCCCCCACCTCCAGAGCAAAGCGCCATCTTTGACACTGGCATAGGGTCAGACCAGATTGGAACTAAAGCGGGCCTGGGGAAAGCGAGGACAAAGGAGCCATCTTTGAAAAGGGCAAGAGGGACCAACCAGTGAGAGCCAGCTCCGCCCAGGAGAATGGCCCCCTGCCCAGGCAGGAGGCTTAGCTAGAGGTGCCCCGCCCTGCCCACCGGAATTTCTAAATTTAAGGCGAAAGCCGTGAGCAGCTACCGGCAGCACGGAAATACCAGACAGGGGAACAAACAGTTCCTGAGACAGATAAACGGTCCCATTACAGAGGAAGCCCAATTCCCAGCCCGAAACGGAGCTGAATTCCATAGCCAGCTCCGCCAGGAGGCCACTCCGCCCAGAAGAGAGGAACCGGCCCCAGGCAAGCAACTCTTGGCTGGGTAAAACAGGCCAGAGGCACACCGCCCTGCTGAATCCACAGCCTATTCAAAGCCAGGCATTAAAGGCAGCTGCCCCACAGCAGACTGAGGAGCCACGGTGCCCGAGACTGCTCATGTCCCCATCTACAGAGGACGTCCAAGGCCTACCTGCAAGCTGTGCGAACCACAGAGACCGAGGATTGCACCAACAGGGGAGAAGGGTCAGAACAGACCCAGCCCCTGTAAACTGAAAGCAAGTCAAACCAGCCAAGCGGCAGAATAGACTGCAGACCATTGCAAGGAAACCAGAGACTGGGGAAAGACCACCCAAACAA
Organism: Perognathus longimembris pacificus; assembly: GCF_023159225.1. Classification (NCBI taxonomy): domain Eukaryota; kingdom Metazoa; phylum Chordata; class Mammalia; order Rodentia; family Heteromyidae; genus Perognathus; species Perognathus longimembris. Next base: position 21,727,211 of record NC_063176.1, read on the forward strand.
GGAGGACTCCATTTATTTTCTTTTCAAATATTTCTTAAACTTTTATTTTATTTTTTCACTTCTGAAACGTTGTTGATTTTTTTGTTTTCCATTTTTACCTGTTTGTTTTATCAAGTTTTTTTTTTTTTGGTTGTTTGTTTTTCTGTTTTTTTTTCCTATTTATTTATTTTTTTAAATAATTTTTCTCTGTTTTGTGCATCTGTCTTCCAGTATTTTTTCTTTATTTCTCTCTTTGCGTTCTCTTTCTTTAAAAATTACTTTCCTATGAGTAACACCTCCACTCTTTTCTGCTAACTCTCCATTGCCTATCATTTTAACCTTGTTCTTTCTACTGAGTCTACTCTTCTCCACATTTCCACGTCACTGAAACTAAACCAAAATCATCACACACACACACACACACACACACACACACACACACACACACACTACATTTTACTCTATTCTCTTTACTACCTCTAACTTTCCCTCCTGACTTACTGCCAGGACCTTCAGGTTCCATTGACTCCTGGTTATTGGATAGAGGACATCCCTGCTTAATCTGAGTGAATCAAAGGGGTTCATAGAGAAAGCCATTCCTAAAAGAACTTAATATAAGAACAAGAATTGCTCATAGGGTTGTAACAGTAAATAAGTAACTACTGAATACAGGGCCCAGGATTGGTTGTAATATTGAAATTGTATTCTTTAGGAACACCAAATCTAATTTTATAGACAGGTATACAAGGTATCTGTATATAATTGTGAACTTATAAGATTTACACAACAGTGCTTGGTAAGGGCTGCTTTAGGTCTTAAACGGTGCTCACAGGTGCTTGTAGATTGGCATTCCCAATCCAAATGGGCAGAAGAAACACAAGAAAGATGGTAAACAATGGAGTCTTTTCTCCCACTCAAAACAAGCAGGAAACAGAGCAGTCAATCAAAGACATAGAAGAGAACCCGCAAAATGCTCTACCAAGTCTACTGATAAACACTTTAAATGAAAAGTTTGAATCAATACAGCAATCCTTCCATAAAGTAATAGATGATTTCATGGCCTCAAGAAATAGAAAGATAAATGAAATTCAAGAGTCAAATGAAAAGATAGATACCCAGGTAAAAGATTTGAGAGACAGCACTCAAAACCAAATTAATGAAGTAAAGAAGTCCATGCAAGACCTAAGAGATGACATGGAAATCATCAGGAAAGACCAGTCAGAAGGAAAAGAGATTCAAAATGAAGTAGCTAGCCTACAGTCACAACTGACTGAAGCAGAGGATCGAATCTCAGGAGCTGAAGATTCCCTAGAATCTTTGGAGAAAGATAAAAAATCAATACAAATCCAGTCCAATCAACAAAACAGATCGCGACAGGAGATTCAAGACACGATTAGGAAGCCCAATTTACGGATAATAGGTATTGAGGAAAACTTGGAGAAAGAAGTTAATGGGATAGGCAACCTATTTAGCAGAATATTAGCTGAGAACTTCTAAAATATCCAGAAAAATAGGCCTATACAGATACAAGAAGCATTAAGAACCCCAAACCGACCAGACCAGAATAGGACATCCCACCGACACATTGTGATTAAACAGGATCAGTAGAGTACAAGGAAAGAATTCTTAAAGCTGGTAGGGAGAAAAAAAACAATCACATATAAAGGAAAAGCAATCAGAATTACCCCAGACTTCTCAGCAGAGACCATGAAAGCAAGGAGAGCCTGGAATGAGGTATACAAAAAACTAAATAAAAATGACTACCAACCAAGAATACTGTACCCAGCCAAACTCTCATTCATAGCCGAAGGTCAAATAAAAGTCTTCCACAGTAAGGAAAAACTGAATCAATAATATATCTCCACCAAACCAGTTTTACAGAGAATCCTCAAAGATGTACTATACAGGGGAAAGTAATCAATATCACAATACAGACAGAGAAATGAACCCTAAATAGTAAACATCAGATCAAGAAATGGAAAGACAAAGCTTTTAACAAGATAGTGATAATGAAAGGAACAAACAATTATCTCTCAATCCTAACTCTCAACATTAATGGACTTAATTCTCCAATCAAACAACATAGGCTCATAAGTTGGATCAAAAATCAAGATCCATCTTTCTCCTGCCTCCAAGAGACACATCTATGCAGCAAAAGTAAACATCTTCTAAAAGTGAAAGGCTGGAATCAAATCTATCAAGCAAATGGCCGCCATAAGCAGGCTGGAGTTGCAATCCTAGTATCAGACAAAATTGACTTCAAATTAAAAAAGGAAAGAAGAGACAAAGACGGTTACTACATACTAGTAAAGGGATCTCTCCTACAGGAAGATATAACCATTCTAAATATCTACACACCAAATGCAGGAGCACCCAACTTCATCAAACAAACACTACTGACTCTAAAAACACTCATAGACCCAAACACATTGATAGTTGGGGACTTTAACGCTCCACTATCACCTCTGGACAGATCAACACGCCAAAAACTGAACAAGAAATCACAGAACTAAATAATTGCATAGACCAACTAGACGTAACCAACATCCACAGAATATTCCACCCAGCAACAACAGAATACACTTTCTTCTCCGCAGCACATGGAACATTCTCCAAAATAGATCACATCTTAGGGCACAAAGAAAATCTGTACAAATTCAGAAGTATCAAAACCATTCCCCGCATTTTCTCAGACCACAATGGGATAAAATTAGAGCTCAACTCAAACAGCAACCACAGAAAATCCTACAATTCATGGAGACTAAACAACACACTGCTGAACCATCAGTGGGTCATTGAAGAAATTAAAACGGAAATTCAAATGTTTAGGGAATTCAAACAAGATGAGGACACAAAGTACCAGCTCCTTTGGGACACAGCAAAGGCAGTACTCAGAGGAAAATTTATATCTCTGAGTGCATACACCAACAGACTGGAGAAACAGCAACTCAATAATTTAAGGAAGCACCTTAATTTCCTTGAAAGAGAACAACAAGCCAAACCCCAAGTCAATAGATGGAAGCAAATAATTAAAATCAAATCAGAATTAAATCAATTACAGACAAAAAAAAATCGAAAGAATCAACAAAACAAAGAGTTGGTTCTTTGACAAAATCAACAAATAGACAGACCCCTGGCAAACCTGACCAAAAAAACGAAGGCAGCACACTCAAATAAACAAGATAAGAGATGAAACAGGTAACATCAGCACAGAAATAACCGAAATTCAGAAAATAATAAGGGACTATTTTGCAAACCGTTATGCCAACAAATTCGAGAACTTGGAAGAAATGGATGATTTCCTAGAAAAGATTCATATCCCCAAACTCAACCATGAAGATTTAAACCTTCTAAACAGACCTACATCCGGTATTGAAATAGAAACGGCAATAAATGATCTCCCATCCAAGAAAAGCCCAGGTCCAGACAGATTCACTGCAGAATTCTACAACACCTTCAAAACAGAATTCACACCAATATTTCTCAAACTCTTCAATGAAATTGAAAGAGAATGTTCACTACCAGACACATTCTATGAAGCCAGTATAAACCTCATCCCTAAACCAGGCAGGGACTCTGGAAAGAGGACTATAGACTGATTTCAATGATGAACATAGACACAAAAATTCTCCATAAAATTCTGGCCAATCGACTTCAACAGGTCATCAAAAAAATCATACACCACGATCAAACTGGATTCATCCCAGGGATGGAAAGTTGGTTTAATATACGCAAGTCAATTAATGTAATCCACCATAGGTGGAGAACCACATGGTTTTATCTCTGGATGCGGAAAAAGCGTTCGATAAAATCCAACACCCATTTATGCTAAAAGCCCTGGAAAAACTGGGATTCCAGGGAACATTCCTGAATATAATCAAGGCAGTTTATGATAAACCTACAGCAAGCATAACTCTAAATGATGAAAAACTAAAGCCATTCCCTTTAAAATCAGAAACAAGGCAGAGATGTCCACTCTCTCCCCTGCTCTTCAACATAGTACTAGAATTCCTAGCCAGAGCAATTAGGCAAGAGAAAATATAAAGGGGATCCAAATAGGAAAAGATGAAGTTAAACTTTCTCTCTTCGCAGATGACATGATCCTATACCTAAAGAACCCCATAGAATCTACCCCCAAGCTACTAGAGCTGATCCAAAACGTTGGCAACGTTGCAGGATATAAGATAAACCCTCAAAAATCAACTGTCTTTCTCTATGCTAATGACCCAAAGACAGAGGCTGAAATCAGGAAAGCAACTCCTTTTGCAATAGCTCCAAAAAACTTAAAATACCTAGGAATAACCTTAACCAAAGAAGTGAAAAACCTCTTTGATGAGAACTTTAAAAGCTTGAAAAACGAAATTAAGGCAGAACTAAGGAAATGGAAAAACCTCCCATGCTCCTGGATTGGGAGGATTAATATAATCAAAATGGCAATATTGCAAAAGGCTATCAACAAATTCAATGCAATACCCATTAATTTCCCAACATCACTTTTTAATGAAATAGAGGGAGTAATCCAGAAATTCATATGGAACAATAAAAGACCTAGAACAGCAAAAACAATCCTAAGCAGAAAGAACAGTGCTGGAAGAATTACAATACCAAACTTCAAGCTGTATTATAAAGCTATAGTAATAAAAACAGCTTGGTATTGGCACTGGAACAGGCCTGAAGACCAATGGAACATAATTGAAGACCCAGAAATGAACCCACAGAACTATGCCTACTTAATCTTTGATAAAGGAGCTAAAACAATAGTTTGGAAGAAAGATAGCCTCTTTAACAAATGGTGCTGGTAAAACTGGTTCAACACTTGCAACAAACTAAAACTAGATCCTTATATATCACCCTGCACCAAAATCAATTCCAAATGGATTAAAGACCTCGAAATCAAAACAGACACCCTGAAAACACGAAAGGAAGGAGTAGGAGAAACACTTGGGCTCCTTGGTGCAGGATGGAACTTCCTTAACAAAGACCCAGAAAGGCTACAAATCAAAGAAAGGTTGGACAAATAGGACTGCATCAAACTGCAGAGCTTCTGCACGGCAAAGGACATAGCTTGCAAGATAAACAGAAAGCCCACAGACTAGGAGAAGATCTTTACCGGCCATTCAATGGACAAAGGCCTCGTATCTAAAATATATGCAGAACTAAAAAAATTACCTTCCTCCAAAACAAAACCGCAAAGAACCAATAGCCCCCTCATCAAGTGGGCTAAAGACTTACAAAGAGACTTCTCTGATGAGGAAATGAGAATGGCCAGGAGACATATGAAAAGGTGCTCTACATCACTGGCCATAAAAGAAATGCAAATCAAAACAACATTGAGGGGCTGGGGATATAGCCTAGTGGCAAGAGTGCCTGCCTCGGATACACGAGGCCCTAGGTTCGATTCCCCAGCACCACATATACAGAAAACCGCCAGAAGTGGCGCTGTGCCTCAAGTGGCAGAGTGCTAGCCTTGAGCGGGAAGAAGCCAGGGACAGTGCTCAAGCCCTGAGTCCAAGGCCCAGGACTGGCGAAAAAAAAACATTGAGATTCCATTTCACCCCAGTAAGAATGTCATATATCAAGAAAACTAACAATAACCATTGTTGGAGGGGATGTGGCCAAAAGGAAACCCTACTTCATTGTTGGTGGGAATGTAAACTGGTTCAGCCACTCTGGCAAGCAGTATGGAGATTCCTCAGAAGGGTAAATATAGAACTCCCCTATGACCCAGCAGCCCCACTTTTGGGTATCTATCCAAAAAACCACAAACAAAATCACAATAAAGCCACCAGCACAACAATGTTCATCGCAGCGCAATTTGTCATAGCAAGAATCTGGAACCAACCAAGATGCCCCTCAGTAGATGAATGGATCAGGAAAATGTGGTACATATACAGTATGGAATTTTATGCCTCTATCAGAAAGAATGACATTGCCCCATTTGTAAGGAAATGGAAGGATTTGGAAAAAATTTTACTAAGTGAAGTGAGCCAGACCCAAAGAAACATGGACTCTATGGTCTCCCTTACTGGGAATAATTAGCACATGTTTAGGCAAGTCACAGCAGAGCAACACAAGAGCCCAACAGCAATACCCTTATGATCACATAAGATGAATGATGCTAAGTGAAATGAACTCCATGTTATGGAAACAATTGTTATATCACAGTTGTAACTACTTTCAACGTCCCATGTGTATCTGTATCTTCTACTATTGATGATGTTCTTGTATCACCTTCCTGTGGTTGTATCTACACTATCTCTGTAATCTTATCTGAGTATATTGGAAACCGTGTATACTGGTATTAGAACTATGAAATTGAAAGGGAATACCAAAATCGAGAGACACAGGATAAAAAAAGACAAACAACTACAAAAACAATACTTGCAAAACTGTTTGATGTAAGTGAATTGAACACCTCATAGGGGTAAAGGGAAAGGGAAAGGGGGAGGAGGAAGGGCGGAATAAGGGACAAGGTAACAAACAGTACAAGAAATGTATCCAATGCCTAACGTATGAAACTGTAACCTCTCTGTACATCAGTTTGATAATAAAAATTTTTTTTAAAATGGTATTTCCCACAGGTTTAGGTCAGCAACCTTACATTATGTAACTAAAACCAAACAACTACTAAACATAAAAAGGTCTAAAATAGACCTCTCAGTGGATCACAATAGCTCAAAAGCTCTGTATGTATGATCATATAAGACAAGGATAAGCAAACTCTATTGTTGACGTTATATTTAAAGTTCTAGGTGAATTTCCTTTGGCGTATGCCAGGTGGCTATTGTATATGTTTTTGGTACACTGGGTATTGTATATATGCGTACCTGATCTAGGGAAAGGAAAGAAAAATGAGGGTATAAAGTATCACAAGAAATGTACACACTGCCCTATTACGTAACTGTACCCCTTTTGCACAACACCTTGTCAACAAAATTTAATTAATAAATACCTTTTTTTAAAGGTATGATAGAACTTAATAGGGATTTATATAAAATAAGGTAATTTTAACAGATAGATGAAAAGTATCTAGGGACTAAGCAAGTAAATACATTAAATAAGAGCACTTGAATAACTGATGTGGCAGCATTTGGCCCTGAGAGTCCTAGAATCCAAAGTAAAAATGAAAATGCTATTAATGATCTAATTCTCATTAACAGAATTAATAAGGGTATATATTTCTTCATCTATAAGCTTTTTCCCCATGTAAACCTATAAACCCCAGAACAGCTATGAAAATCACAGCTATGAAAGTAATTATGTTTGGGAGAAGAAGAGGACTGAAAAGTGGTAATGGATATAAATAATGACATAGCAGTTATTAGTCATTTTGTAGATTTTTCACTTTAATTACTTTATATGTATACTTATAATTATTCAGTAAGCTGACAGCTACATTTTATTCATTACATGAATGTGTGTACTGTTTCACAATAAACATTTTAAAGTGACTGAAAAAATGTATGCTTCCTATATTAAACTAATAAAGGAAACTTTTAATCTAGTGTCTTTTTAATCAGCCATTTATATCAGTTTATTAACATTTGAAAAGTTTTAATAAAGTATATTAGTTTTTTTTTCAAAAGTTCTTCTGGATTTGAGTGTAGTCATTTGAGAAACACTGACCTCAAATTTTACTACCCATAGATCAGAGTTACATAGATCATAATTTCAACCAAGTAAGTGTGTTCATTGCTTTTTTCAGGCATCCAAATTTTTTAGCAGAGTGAGATCTCAAATGTAAGAACACCAATTGAGGGAAAGAATAATGGAAGAGGGCAAGGGAGACATAGAAATGTTATCCCTTCCTAAACTGCATTTGTCAGTGAGTTGTCTATTTAACAAAAGTACCTATGCCCAACTTTCATTTCCAATGTTTTTCTATATTAAAAGGAGGTGCAATTTTAACATATTTTCTATTTTAAATATTATAAAATGAAAGTACATACTACATCTTAGAGCTACAACAAAGCAAAAGATAAGAGGTAATATTATGTCTGCAGAGTATCAACTAGTTTTTTTTCCCTGTGAATGAATGAGTTAATTCTCATGTAGATCAGCATTTGAATTGACTTTCATCTACACCTATATCAGATCATTTAATCATAATATCTACACTATTTAGACAAAATTACACACACATTCCAAAGTTGGGAGGCCATAAAGGGAATATATTTTCCTGTATGCTTACTAAGAGGAACTCAATTGAAATAGTCACCTTATAAGCCAGCAAAGTTCACACAAAGGAGCAGGACAATTGAGAAACCCTTTCTGGATCAGATCCAGCAGAAAGGTAAGTTTTAAATAAAGGGTGGGGAAGTTGAAAAGAGGAAAAGTGGGTAAGAAGAAAAAATCTAGATCAAAATGAAGAAGATAAAAAGGAAAAATATAAGAGGCAAGATTCATATTTTTCAACATAGTTTAAAGAACTTATTAAAAATAGTTCTAGGGCTGGGACTATGGCCTAGTGGCAAGAGTGCTTGCCTCGTATACATGAAGCCCTGGGTTCGATTCCCCCAGCACCACATCTATAGAAAACGGCCAGAAGTGGTGGTGTGGCTCAAGTGGCAGAGTGCTAGCCTTGAGAAAAAAAGAATAGTTCTAGCTCATCATCAATGCAACTAAATCTGTCTGGAGGGCACCACAGACAGCTTACTTAATTGCTTTGCCAATACCACTGGTGTAAATAATTTCACCTTGACCAATTTCAGGCTGTCAGCAAACAACTGATCTGGTAAAAGACTGCCCAATTGACATGCAAACATTTGAATATGAACTTCTCTCCCCTGAAAGCTCCAAGCTCTGCCTGGTGTTAGGTGTACTGAGCCCATGTTTGAGTGGCCTGACTGAAGCAGGTGAGCTCATACCCGGTGCTTTGCTCGACCTGGGAGAATTAGGTGGGGATCAATCCTTCAATAGTTCTATGGCTTTCTCCACAGCCTTCAGCTAAATATTGGCTCCACCATTTTGCTTTAAAAGGTCAAGAACAATCGATTGCCTTCCTTAGAGTTTCTAAACAAACTTAGGCATAAAATTTTTCCATCCTTTGATACAGATATATTTCACCAGTCATTACTAGACTTCATTCCAAGAGCTAAAGGATCAGAATGCTGATTTGACTGACTCCTGTGACTGGGGTGTACTTAAGAGGAGAGAAACTATCCCACCGTTGGATCAAGGAAGTGAGAGGAAAAGCTATTCAGGTAGGAAGGGAAAACTCCAGGAAAATTCACCATAGTTCTAATGCTGGTCAACATGCCAGAAAAGGAACATGATGATTAAATATTTTAAAACAAGTCTCTGGCAACTTTTCACCTAATTCAGAGAAATAGTTATGTACCTTCTTTCTTCCAATACTTTTAACCTTGATAAGCCATTTTTAGAGTCTAAAAATACTTAGTCTTGAGGAATGTAACAATGAATAGTTATCATATTAATTTCATTACTTATATGCTTATTATTCCTATTCATAGAAAGGTTCTAGAGAGCTCTTGATCCCCAAAGGGTTTCTAATTTGTACTTGGTGCCATTTTTTTCAAAAACATTCAGGAAGATACCTTTTCAGTGTAGAACAGCATTACATGAAAACTATTTTTTCCCCTTGTTAACTAATATGCATTTCAAATGACCAGAAAGTAACTTTGATTTTCTGGGAACTCTGGATTATTCAAAATGTTTCATTTAAAGATTTTCAACCAGGAGCCTTAAATCCTGGAAACTGCTGCACTCCTGAACTTCTAAGAAGATCTGTTTCTTCTGAGAAATTCTTGCTGCTAAATGAAAGAAGACGCACACTGGTTCCATTTGGTGAAAGACAGCTGGGAGCAGCGGCTGCAACCTCAGAGCTGTGAATGTTAATCATGTGAAGTGTTTATTCCTTAGGCTTTCCCTTTTTGTTTTCTTTGGGTCTGCCTCCTTCATGTATGTGCCAGGAAAGAGAAAAAAAGTGGGGGGGGGGGGTGAGCTAAGATATTGAGGAAGAACTCAAAATGTGTTAGGAAGGCTATGGTTTCTTATGTGTGCTCATTTGTTTTGTTTTTGTTTTTATGGAAGCGCTTTATTTCTTCTCTTCAGTTTCCTTTTTTACAATCTTTCAAGGTATGGAGAGGTGTGAGGGTGAAGGTCAAAGACCAGTTTGAAATTACTCAATGTTAGTATTTCCCCCACCGCAGGTCCTCAGACCCTCTCACTAGCCCCCAGCTCCACCCACACCTAAACTCCTTGTCCTAGAGCTACATACAATTGGCCACTCCCACTCGCGACTCAGACCTACCTGCTACCCCTCTAGCCCCAGAGTTATAAAAGCTACCACCTGGATTAAGGTCCCTCTCGCATGGGAGATGGGGCCTCACTAATAAATCTCCTTATAAACCTTCTTCTTCTGTCAGTGACTGTCTCTGCTTTATCCCCGGGGATGGCTGGGACGGATTCGTTCACTCATAAGATAGCAAAAGGTTTTTGAGTGTGGGAAAGGAAGAGGACTACTGAAGGATGGAGAGTTGGAGCTAGTGCTTCCGCCAATTTTCCACAAACGTCACTGCCCCTAGGATTTGTGGTACATTTTGGGATTTCTGATTCACTGCCTTCTACTACCTCTTGTCTGTGGTGCCAAAGTTCACCCCTTCCTTTCTCTCCCAACTCAGAGAACTTCCTCAAGGGAAAGAACTATCTTCCTTCTTCTTCCTCATCTTTTGGCTTTGTATCTCTGGGGTGGGGGATAAGCATGTTTATTTATTTGTTGTTTGGGTATTTTAAGGGTTTGGGGGAATTATTATTTGCATTTTGTAAGTCTTTATTTTTCTTTTCTCTACATCTATTTTCTATTCTCTCATTATTTTCTATTCTCTATGTCTCTTTCTCAGTCTCTGTCCTTTCTCTCTCTCTCTTTCTCACTCTCTCTCCCTCCCTCCCTCCTTTCCTCCCTCCCTCAAGTCCTGGGGTTTGAACTCAGGGCCTAAGCACTGTTCTAAATTTTGTTTTGTTTTTGCTCAAGGATAGCACTCTACCACTTGAGCCAATCTCCAATTTTTTTGGTGATTAATTGGAGATTGGATAAGAAAGGTACTCACTGCCTTACATAGGAAACTGTAACACCTCTATACATCACTTTAACAATAAAGAAATGAAAAAAAAAAAAAAGAGTCTCAAGGGCTTTCCTGCCTGGCTGGCTTCAAACAGTGATCTTTGGATCTCAGCCTTCTGAGCAGCTATGACTACAGGCATGAGCCACCAATACCTGGTTCTGTTCTCTTTTTATGACTTTCTTCTGCTGAAAAGTAAGCCCCTATATATACATTGAAAAGAAAAGTAATTTAACAAATAATCTGGAATATTCTACATACATAAATCAAATATAAGTTCTATTCTTCTAATTGTAAAAATAAATTTATACTTAGCCATGGGAACATATTTTAACTATACTTATGAAATAATTTATCACATAAATGTCATCTTTTAAAAAAAGTTTAATCTCATCACAGAAGAGGAAAACTAGATGTTTTATCTTGACAGGAGAGAAAAATAACTGAAAAAAGTAGGTTTCTGAAGTTTTTCTATTAATCAATAATAATATTCCAGGTGTCTTTTTACTGTGATGTTCACTAGGACATGTCAAAATATTATGAAAAAGGTAGAAGTTATAAAACTTATGGAGTTTATAGTTTCTATGTCATTTGGTCCAACTCACAGAAAGCTAACATACTTAGAATTTACTAAAAATGAATTATTTCAATATTACTATCGGCAAATGGCAAATTTAAGAAAGATTGTGTTTAAAAGGAAAGGTTAGCTAAACATAAACAAATAGTTTGCAGTTTATTTTTTAAGCCTTTGAAGTTTGGAATCCTGGACTATATACTCTATGTATAAAGCTGTGAAGTGTTTGGAGAAGTTTTAAATATTGGAAAACTGAGAGACATTCATCATTTGTAAAGTTCTGCATCATACAACAGCACTGCCATAATTTGAATAGCCAATGAAAATTATTTTTCTCACTTTCAGGTAAAATACTACACATCTTCGTAATGAACGGTCAAAGGGTCAAATGTAGAGAAACAATTTTATGGATCCTGAACTGTACAAAAACATGGGCTCCTTCAGCTTCACTACTAGTAATGTAAGCAAATATTTCAACAAGCACTTGGTGGTAGAGGGATGTTGAGGAACTAGCAACCGCCTACATTTTTAGGGAGTTGTAATTTGGTTTGTGCATTTGTTCCAGTCTTAAACTTGGCATAGAAGTGCTTGATTGGAGTGTGTAATTTTTTTTACAAAATAAAAGTCAAAATTAGTTCTCTTATTATTGAGTCAAGGGCAGCCAAAAAAAACATGATTTTGGCTGAATATAGACACTTTACTCCATCTCTAATCAGGTTTCACTTTAAAAATGAAATGTTGCAGATATTTGTGGATAATGAAGACCAGGTCCAACTGGCAGAGTCTTGATGTGTGTGCACACAAGGCTATGCATGCAATACTAATACTGCACACGGAGCAAAACATCACTCTAGGTGAACCTCTCTTCTGCTTAAAGTGATGACAAAAATGAATTACAGTATAAAAATGTTCTATGTTGAAGTCCTAAAGCCTAACTATATTTGGATATAGCGATTTTTATGGAAGAAATTATTATTAAATGAAGCCATAACAGTGGGACCTAATCTGACAGGAGTCATGTCACTGTCAGAAAAGAGATCATGTAAGGACACAGTAAGAAGATGCCAGAAGAAAAAAATCCAACTTCTATCCTGAGGGGTCAATTTTTCCTTCCCATACCACCTCCATACTTGAGTACTATCAATGTAATAGTTTATTTTAACACCTCAAAATTTCCCATATATACTCCTATTAGGACTCTGTCATTCACTGAGAGAGAAATCTAGGAAGAGGAGGAAATCTTGATGAGGGTCCAACAAGTACATAAGCAAATAGGTATACAATCAAGTAGAGATTGAGGCTACTGTAAACTGAGAAGGCAAGGCTCCAATGTATTTATTTAATTAGGTGTATTGACTCAATAAGAAAAATATTTATAGATTGAATGGGTAGTAAAAGTAAAAAGGAAGATATTGAAAATGTGAAAGGGAAAATGCACTTATTAAAACTTGTTTTGAAATGAATGACAGGGAATAAAAGAGTTCCTGTCTGTAGGGTAGGTACTAGTCAGAACATGGTGGGTGAAAGAGGAGGGTGTATATCATTTAAATACTTTATGTACAGGTGGAATAAATCAAGTTTAATGATATTGGGGGGAATTTTCAAGATGGAGGGAGAGAGTTTGATCAAGATGTATTGGAAGTATATTTGGACATGTCAAATGAAGCCCTCATGCACAAATAATAGAGGCTAATTAAAAATAAATAAAAGTATATGAAAATACAAAAAAATTGTTTTGAACGTCTATGATATACCATGCTCCATGTTGTACATTGGGGGTTCAAGGATGGAATAGCATGATATTCTGCCATAATAAGAAAATTCCTTACTGCCCAAAGTTTCTAAGAAGGAAAGTGAGATTAGGATCCAAGTGGAGTCATTCACCTCAAGAATAAAGTGAAGCAGTCCATTCACAGAAATGGGATAAAGTCATCACAATGAATATAGACTTATTGACACATGGGCAGAAAAGGGCAACCACTAGAGAAAATTCTTACTTTTGGTATGCTTCTATTCTATGACACAGGAGATGCAAATCTAAACACACAAATAAAGAGCTCATAATAAAGATTAAAATAATTATTTACAGGAATAATAAAAGGAGGAGAGGAAAGATGGCACCGTCAGAGTAGGGAGGCACCCCGACTCGCTCCAACTGAACAGCGAGCTGGGAACTCCAACACCCAACACCCCATCAAGAACCCAGCAAAACCAGCAGCCAGAAGCAGTGGAGATACGCAGGAAAACACAAAGGAGTAAAAAAGAAGAGCCGAAAACCTACACGGAGCCAGAGAATCTCCGGGGCACCCTCCCCCCACCAGCCGACGGGTGGGGCCCCCAGCGACAGTGCCCTCTCTGGTAGGCGGACCCCGCACAGGTGGGCAGGGCCACAGCGGCAGCACCTGCTCTGGTAGACACACCTACACAGGAGGGAGGGCAGAGCTATAAACCAAACCTGAGAAGCTATCCACAGATCTCCAGATGCGCAAATCACAAAGAAACATAACACAGTTCATCAAAGAGCAAGCCAACTCGCCAGCTCCAAAAAGCAACACAACTGAAGAGGAGATGGAGACTAAAAAAGCAAATGAGGCCATGTTAACAGGAATGATGGAAAGCATCAGAAATGAAATCAGAAAACAATTCCAGGAGTTTAGAGCGGAAATCTTGAAGGACACCCAGGAAGCCAAGAAAGAAATGAAAGCAAAAATGGATACAATGCAAGCCGCCTTTAAAGAAGTCCTTAACATCCTGAGAATTGAAATGGATGAAAAAATAGATTCAAAATACAACTCTTTAAAGGAAGAAATTTCCACGATCAGAGCTGATCTGACAACCATAAATAGCTCTCTGATATCCATAAACTACGCAATTGAATCCGCAGCACAAAGAATTGACCATATGGAATTCAGAATCTCTCGCCTGGATGATGAAGCAGCCGACAACAACCAGAAAATGACCACACTCCAAGAAACGGTGAAGCTTCAGGGCAGACTAATCCAGGAACTAATGGACAAAGACAAGAGATATAATCTGCGCATAATTGGAATAGAAGAAGGAGCCGAATACCAGAGCAGAGGGTTTAAACATGTTCTCAATAAAGTTATTGCAGAAAACTTCCCCAATCTCACAAGGGACCCCATCCAGGTAACCGAAGCCTATAGGACACCTGGCAGTCCAGACCCCAGAAAAGCCACCCCAAGGCACATAATATTCAAGACTTCAGATCTCAAGATTAAAGAGCAAATTCTGAATTCAGCCAAAGCGAAGAAAGAAATTTTCTACAATGGGAAGAGGATTCGAATAACAGCAGACCTCTCCACACAAACTTACCAAGCACAAAGTGAGTGGAAGAACACCATCCAAGTACTTCAGGCTAACAATATGCAACCTCGGGTCAAATATCCAGTGAAATTGGAGTTCACATTCGAAGGGAAAACCAGATCTTTCCACACCAAAGAGGAGCTAAAGGAGTATGTGAATAAAAAACCATCCCTACAGCGAATTCTAAGAGGGAGCCCCACCCAACAGAGATCGTACAACACACACAGACAGAAACAGAAAGAAACTACAATAGCCAAAGCCCAAAAGAAAGAACAGCTCACTAAAGACAAGAAAAAAAAAAGAAGATAAAACAGCCCAACAAGAAAATGGAAGGAGAAAAAACATCCTTACCCTTGATCTCTTTAAATATAAATGGTTTAAACTCTCCAATAAAGAGGAGCAGACTGGGGCTGGGGATATAGCCTAGTGGCAAGAGTGCCTGCCTCGGATACACGAGGCCCTAGGTTCGATTCCCCAGCACCATATATACAGAAAACAGCCAGAAGCGGCGCTGTGGCTCAAGTGGCAGAGTGCTAGCCTTGAGCGGGAAGAAGCCAGGGACAGTGCTCAGGCCCTGAGTCCAAGGCCCAGGACTGGCCAAAAAAAAAAAAGAGGAGCAGACTGGCAGGATGGATCTGCAAACAAAAAGTTGACATCTGCTGCCTACAAGAGGCCCACCTTACAGCAAGAGACAAAAACAGGCTCCGAATGAAAGGATGGAGCAAGATCTACCAAGCAAACGCACCTATCAAAACGGCAGGTGTAGCCATCCTGAACTCAGACAAGCTGGACTTTTCATTAAAATCAACTCAAAAAAACAAAGATGGACACTACATATTAATACAAGGAAAAATCCATAATCAAGACATCACGGTGATAAATGTATGTATATTCACCAAACAAAAGAGACCCTACATATATCAAGCAAATTCTCACAGAATTACAGAACAAGATAGACACAAACACAATCATAGTGGGTGACCTTAATACCCTACTCCCTCCAAGAGACAGATCCAACACCCAGAGGATCAGTAAGGGAGCTGAGGACCTAAGTAACACCATGTCCCAAATGGATCTGACAGACCTATACAGAATCTTCCACCCTACAGAGACCCAATACACATTCTTCTCAGCAGCCAATGGATCATATTCCAAAATAGACCATGTCATAGGACACACAAAGAACCTCAGTAAATACAAAAGTATTGATGTCATCCCATGTATTATATCTGATCACAGTGGATTAAAGGTAACCCTCAATAACAAAGGATACCACAGAGGCTATACACACTCTTGGAGGCTAAACCCCACACTGCTATCGAACACTTGGGCCACAGACCAAATTAAAGGTGAAATCAACGAATTCATAAGCCACAATGACAATGAAAACACATCACAAAGAAACCTATGAAACACAGCTAAGGCAGTACTGAGGGGCAAGATCATTGCCCTCAGCACTCACATTAAAAGAATGGAAGCAGAGCAGGTGAATAACCTCACGATGAAACTAAAACATTTGGAGAAACAAGAAATGACAGAATCTGGAGGAGGAGAGAGATCACAAAGATTAAAGAAGAGATAAATCTGATTGAAAATAGAAAGACCATTCAACAAATAAATAAGACTAAAAGCTGGTTCTTTGAGAAAATAAATAAAATTGACAGACCCCTCACAAGACTTACAAATAAAAAGAAGAGACTCATATACGTAAAATCAAGGACTCCACCGGAAAAATTACAACAAGTACACACGATGTTCAAACAATCATAAAGAGCTATTTCCAAAACCTCTACTCAGCAAAAAAACAATAATTTTACAGAAATGGATCAATTCTTAGAGAAGTACAAACTGCCCAAACTGAACCAAGAAGAAATAAATCAACTAAATAAACCAATAACTTATAGTGAGATGCAGGAGGTAATCAAGAAACTCCCAACAAAGAAAAGCCCAGGCCCAGATGGATTCACCAACGAATTCTACAAAACCTTTAGTGATGAGCTAATACCAATACTTCTCAAACTCTTCCGTGAAATAGAAACAGAGGGAGAAATCCCAAACTCATTCTACAAAGCTAATATCATACTCATTCCCAAAGCAGGCAAAGACCCAACAAAAAAAGAGAACTACAGGCCAATATTACTAATGAACACAGACACAGAGCTCCTCAATAAAATATTAGCTAACAGGATCTAGAAACTGATCAAGAAAATCATACATCATGACCAAGTAGGCTTCATCCCACAGTCACAAGGATGATTCAACATCCATAAATCAATCAACATAATTCACCACATAAACAGATCTAAAATTAAGAATTACATTGTTATCTCAGTCGATGCCCAAAAAGCCTTTGACAAAATACAACATCTATACCTATTAAAAGCTTTGGAGAGAACAGGAATAGATGGAACATTCCTCAAAACAATAAAAGCCATATACAACACACCAACTGTTAATATCGTATTAAATGGGGAGAAACTAAAACCATTCCCCCTAAACTCAGGAACAAAGGATGCCCACTCTCCCCACTTCTTTTCAACATAGTGCTGGAATCCCTAGCCATAGCAATAAGGCAAGAGGAGGACATCAAAGGGATCCACATTGGCAAAGAAGAAATCAAGTTATCCCTATTCGCAGACGACATGATCTTATATCTGAAGGACCCAAAAAACTCAGTACCCAAACTCCTACACCTAATAAACCAATTTGGCAAAGTAGCAGGATACAAAATCAATCTACAAAAGTCAGCAGCTTTTCTGTACACCAGCAATATACAAACAGAAAAGGAAATTATGGAAACAATTCCATTTACAGTAGCCAAAAAAAGAATAAAGTACCTAGGGATCAAGTTAACCAAGGAAGTGACAGACCTATTTAATGAAAACTATAAAAATCTAATAAAGGAAATCAAAGAAGACACAAGGAGATGGAAAGACCTCCCATGCTTATGGGTAGGCAGAATCAATATAGTGAAAATGGCCATATTGCCCAAATTGTTATACAAATTCAGTGCAATCCCTATCAAAATCCCAGCCACATTCTTCACTGAAATAGAGAAACCAATCCATAAATTCATATGGAACAGCAAAAAAAACTAGAACAGCCAAAGCAATTCTAGGCAAAAAAAGCAGTGCAGGAGGTATCACAATACCTGACTTCAAGCTCTACTACAGGGCCATCATAACAAAAACAGCCTGGTATTGGTATAAAAACAGATCGGAAGACCAATGGATTAGAACTGAAGATCCAGAAATAAAACTGCACTCTTACAGCCAGCTGATATTCGACAAAGGGGCTAAAGACATACAATGGAATAAACATAGCCTCTTCAACTACTGGTGCTGGGAGAACTGGGCAGCCATATGCAGAAAACTCAAAGTAGACCCAAGCCTGTCACCATGCACCAAGATCAACTCAAAATGGATCAAGGACCTCAATATCAAACCTGAATCCTTGAAACTACTGAAGGACAGAGTAGGAAAGACGCTAGAATTTACAGGCACAGGAAGGAGCTTCCTGAATAGAGTCCCAGGGGCACAACAAACAGGGGAAAGACTCGACAAATGGGACTACTACAAATTAAAAAGTTTCTGCACAGCTAACGACATAGCCACCAAAATAGAAAGACAGCCAACCATATGGGAAAGGATATTTACCAGCACAGCAACAGACAAAGGCCTGATATCTGTCATCTACAGAGAACTCAAAAAACTAAGCCCCTCCAAGCCCAATAAACCTATTAGGAAAGGGGCAAAGGAGCTAAAGAGAGACTTCACAAGAGAAGATATAAAAATGGCAAAGAAACACATGAGGAAATGCTCAACATCCCTGGTGGTAAAGGAAATGCAAATAAAAACAACCCTGAGAAGCCACCTCACCCCAGTTAGAATGGCCTATACTCTGAACTCAGGCAACAACAAATGCTGGAGAGGGTGCGGGGAAAGAGGAACCCTTCTCCATTGTTGGTGGGAGTGCAAATTAGTATAACTACTTTGGAGAACAGTATGGAGGTTTCTCAAAAAGCTCAATATAGACCTACCCTATGACCCAGCCATACCACTCCTAGGCATCTATCCCAAACAGCAAACCCCAAGATATCAAAAAGACATTTGTACTTCCATGTTTATCGTGGCACAATTCACAATAGCCAAAATATGGAAACAGGGGCTGGGGATATAGCCTAGTGGCAAGAGTGCCTGCCTCGGATACACGAGGCTGTAGGTTCGATTCCCCAGCACCACATATACAGAAAACGGCCAGAAGCGGCGCTGTGGCTCAAGTGGCAGAGTGCTAGCCTTGAGCAGGAAGAAGCCAGGGACAGTGCTCAGGCCCCGAGTCCAAGGCCCAGGACTGGCCAAAATAAATAAATAAATAAATAAACAAAATATGGAAACAACCCAGATGCCCCTCCACAGACGAATGGATCCAAAAAATATGGTACTTATACACAATGGAATACTACATACGATTAGGAATGGTGAAACATTGTTATTTGCAGGGAAATGGTCAGAACTCAAACAAATAATGTTGAGCGAGACAAGCCTAGAACATAGAAAAGGGGCATGATCTCCCTGATATATGACTGTTAACAAAGGGAGACAGAGAGACAGTAGAGACCAAGTCTGTGAAACCAAAAACTGCTTGTCAAATAGTATTCCCCACAGGATTGGGGCAGCGACCCAACAGTATGTAACTAAAACCAAACAATTACTCAACAATTACTCAAAAATTGACCTCTCAGGGGAATACAATAGCTCAAAAGCTATGTATGTACGATCATATAAGACTACTGTCAACATATTGTCTAATATCACCACTACATTTTAAGCCCTAGGCGAACTTTCTTGGGCGTGGCCACATGGCTACTGTATATGTTCTTGATACATTGTATATTGTATATATGTCTACCTGAACTAGAGAAGGGATAGAAAAACAGGGTGTAAGATATCACAAGAAATGTACACACTGCCCTACTATGTAACTGTACCCTTTTTGCACAACACCTTGTCAAAAAATTTATGTTCAATTAATAAATAAGTTAAATTTTTTAAAAAAGAAATAATAAAAGGAAGCAATTTGAAGTAAGATAATCATAGAGCATAACTCAATCTAGTTCAAAATGAAGCTGGTAATTTTGGTTAAAAATCCAACTAATAGTTGAAATTTTTCCAGTAATATTCTGGTATTCAGTCCAAAAGTATGGGGGGGGGGGTTCATAAATGAAATTGTGACCTAGTTGCCAGTGACTTTGACAAACAGGTTAATGGATCACAGAAGGATTGAAATGGGTGTCCAGAATAAGATTCAAAGTAGAATGAGATCTTTAATGGATGAGGCAGGAAAAAATGACTGCGAAAAACAAGTTGCTATACGCTCTGTGAAGCACGGGATGAATAAATAGTCTCTATTGTAGATGCTTGCCAGAAAACGTGTGTCCTCAGCAGGGGGGCCTCGTTGTAGTTAGGGCAATAGAGATACATGGAGCCTTATATAAAAAATGAGTGTTTCTGTGGAATGTGGTTCCAGAAAGCCTGGAGCACATCTGAAAATGATCCACTCATCTAACAGGAAATAGGCGGCCAAACTGTGCTGGCTTAGAAGAACTAGGACTAAGTCTTGGATTTAAAAAATCTTGGATTTCTTGAACGTTATCTTAGAAATCAATGGCAAAAAAACCTGAAATGGCAGTGTCAAATAGAACGTTGTACAATGTGTTCTAGCACCTTCAAAAAATCAAATAATGGCTTCAGATGCTTCCTATCCCACCCCTAGAGGCTGAGGGCTTTCCCTATGTCACAGGTGAGGCATAAAATATGTAGTGGATGTTATCCTCCATTTTTAGAACACAGGTTTCTAATCCCACTCTATATGGTGTTGCTCTGGAGAAAGGGCATATCACTTGCTACATAGAAGATCTACCAACCTCCAGTCTACTGAGTGAGAAAGAAAATCCTTTGCTCTCCTTACAAAATTTGGACCCTTTCTTCCCTTCACGACTCCTTGCAAGGAGGCCTAGAGAAACAAAGGAGAAGATATGCAAAGAACCCAACTATCTGCTTGAATACAGAGAAATGTAACAGAAGAGCTGAGTACTAACTCAATGAGTTAATTCACCACATGGTGGCATTATTTATAACTCTAAATACTTAAAGAATACATTGAAAAGAAAGAATATTTCCTATAACTCTATCAATTCACTAACACCAAAGGGCTTTACTACCTCATTTAATTTTGCCTAAGTGTGAAAATACACACAAAAATATATTTCTAAATACTACCAATAAGGTCATCTCTTTGACTCTTCTCCAAACAACAGAAATGACCATAAACAACTTTCCAAATATTCCCAGTAGTGACTTTAGGTTTTAGCAATGCTGTTGGAACATTGGCTAATAACAATGTTACTCAATTTCCCTCATGATTTAATTCTGATGGTAAGGAAAATGTTGCCTGTAGATTGTCAAATATTGTGACTCTTGCCTTTCAATTTAATGTTTAATTGAATAATTTGTTTTAATTCTTCCTACTTCAAAGTTATATTTGAAGTGGCTACATTTTGGTATAATGCGAACTACTTATGCACTACATAACTCTTCCGTTTTTGTGTGTTTGCATAGCCTCATAAAATAATAAGAACCTTACCACTACCCATTTACAGATGAAAACATCTGCAATTTTTTTCTTTAAGGAAGCATTTAGAGTGATGGATTACCTCCTCAAAACACTTTCTTCTCTTGTTATCCAGATCATACTTCCTGTGATCATTCTGGCTAGCCTTTTTCTATAGCTTCTAGTTTGTGCTTCCTCAACTCCCAAACCTCTAAATAACGAAAAGTTTGAGGGCCCATTTCCTAAACATATTCTCTATTGTATCCATTTACCTGACTTTAAATTCTATTATCCTTGTAAGATTCACAGTTTAATATCTCCAACTTCTTCACCTCAACCATAAGGATGACAAAAAGCAGCTTGTATCCAAATGTTCTCTCCTTTTGCATTTAGATATCGACCTAACATCGGTCTTAGTTTATATATCATCACTATAACAAAATACCTGAGGATAAAAGATAGAAGGTTGCCTCAGTTCACATTTGCTTGACCCCTGTTCAGGGCTTCATGGTGCATATCATCATGTTGGGAGCATGTAAAGAAAAGTCTCTTATATAATGAAATAGTAACCCAGAGACATGGAGGTGGTAATGTTTGCTTTCTGTAAGTCACTCTCATGTCACTCTCATGACAACTGAGCTTCTACAAGAGCTTCTTTAGAGAAGGAAGCACCTCCAGCAACCTAATGACCTTGCATTAAGCTCCAGCTCTTAAAATTTCGAATACTTCCCAACATCAATATGTTAAGGATAAAGCTTCCAACAAATGAACCTGAGTGAAATACATTTACACCATATCCAAGCCATAACATCGTCTCAAATATGACATGTCTGAACTACAAACTCCTGATTTCAACTCCATATATTCTCATCTCCACATCTTCTCTGTGCAGCTGAGTGACTATTTCATGTTTCCAAGTACACAACTCTCTTAAAGTCATCCTTGAGCCAGTCTGTTTCTCACACTTCATAGTGAATTCATCTGAAATTTTTAAATTGTATTTTATTGTCAAGGTGATGTACAGAGGGGTTACAGTTACATAGGTAAAGTAATGAGTACATTTCTTGTCACATTTGTTACTCTCTCCCTCATTTTTCCCACCTTCCCTCCCCCAACTCTCCCCTCGAGTTATACAGTTAATTTCCCACATATTGTCTTGTATTGCTATTGCATTGGTTCACCCTTTATCCTTTGTCTCACCATTTTGATGTTCCCATTCCCATCCCTAATTCAGATAAATGTATGTACAATACCCAGGGTACCAAAATAAAATACAGTAACAACAGGGGATAAACCCTGGGAACAAAAAAGAACAGAATTCACATAGTACATTAAAAATAACAACAACAATGAAAAAAAAAAACTTCTCATCTTAAATTTCTTTTTCTTTTGCCTTCCAAATCCACCCAACTCCTTCCCAGTAATTTTGCTACCATCCTGGCCCAGAGAGCCTGTGTATTGCAAGGCTTATTACAATATCACAATATCACTGTCCTTACTTCCATTCGTATACTGCCAACCACTCTTTCTATATCCAAGCAGAGATCCTTTGACACCAGATCTTGTCAGTTTTCTGAGCAAAACCTTCCAGTGGCTTCCTATCTCAAAAACAGAAGCTACATTAAATCATGTCTTAAATCTATGTACTTCCTTTATATCCCTGACTGTATCGGACACTCAAGTACTCTATTCAGAAGCTTCTGGCTCCTCGTTATGCCCAAGCATGCCATCATTGCTCCTCCCCCAGGGAGTCTGTGCTTGCTTCCACCACTGCATGGAAGGACCCGCCCCTGCCTATCCTCCAAGTTGAGAACTTAGTTTCTTTAGCTTTTTGCTCATATATCATCTTCTTCATAATATTCTTTCAATAACTGTTCAACATTCTTGATATTCTTCTCATTCTACCTTGGTCATCCTTTGTATAATGACAACTCTACTCCCAGCCTCAATTTATCTTCTTGTTCGGCTTACTGTATCTCCGAAGAGCCTTATGACCACATATTATCTTATGTATTTTATTATGTAATTTGAGAAATAATGTATTGAAAACTACTATTCAGTTTAAAAGTGAGGAAACATTGTTATATTTTAGATTACTGGACTGTCATCGAAAACTTCTAGGATAGGATGTGTGTACACTATAATTTGGGAGGGAAGCTGGTGCTGGTGGCTCACATCTGTAATCCTAGCTACTCAGGAGGCTAAGAGCTGAGGATCATGGTTCAAAGCCAGAGTGGGCAGAAACGTCATGAGACTATCTCCAAGTAAGCACAGGAAACAAAAAAAACATATTACAAGTAGAGCTGTGGCTCAAGTGTTAGAGTGCTAGCTTTTATCACAAAAGCTCAAGGATAGCAATCAGGCACAGAGTTCAAGCATCAGGACTGGCATTTTTTTTTTTTAATGAGAAGGAATGAATGAGAGGGATGATAAGTGAGAACGCATCTCTTACTTTAGGAGGCTAAACATCTCTGCCTGAATTCCCAACAGAAAATTATTCACTGTTGACAGTGGAACATTTGTGACCTGTAAGGTACAGTGAACTAAAGTATGTTCTCTTCTAATATCTTTTTATGCTTTTCAAACTTTTCTTTTTTTTTTTTTTTTTTTGGCCAGTCCTGGGCCTTGGACTCAGGGCCTGAGCACTGTCCCTGGCTTCTTCCCACTCAAGGCTAGCACTCTGCCACTTGAGCCACAGCGCCGCTTCTGGCCGTTTTCTGTATATGTGGTGCTGGGGAATCGAACCTAGGGCCTCGTGTATCCGAGGCAGGCACTCTTGCCACTAGGCTATATCCCCAGCCCTCAAACTTTTCTTAAAGTATGAACAAGAAGAGATTGAGTTTTCATTTCTTACCCTGTGTCCATGCAGAATACTAGGTCAATGCACGCTACTTCAGTCACATGAAACTTGGTAAGACAATAGAGTTTCTTTGAGATCTGATCAGGGCTTACACTGACTCTCCAAGTGAGGCATGTGAATAACTTATGCCAGGTTTAGTTTCTTCTCTGCTCTCAATCTCTATGCAAACACCAGGGGCTGCTTTAATGTAAACATTCAAAGTACCACATGCATCATCATGGCCATCTGTTTCCACTCCCATTTCTCATGGTGTCTCTGACTTCAACTAATAATGCAAACATCATTTTGAAATTAATCATCAACAGAGCAGTGTGAATTGTTTTAAGTTAAATTAACATCTCTGGAGATGACTAATGGAAAACACCAATGTGGACAGATGTTTTCATTTGAGGAAATGTGTTATATTCCTTCAAACAAATCCCATAATCTACCCCCACAATTTCTACCGCTTAACAAGTAATCAAGTAAAATATAATAATTTAATTACATTATTTTTCAAACTTATTATTGTCCCATATTTTTCTTATTCAGTTTGGATTGATGGCCTTTTTAATGTTAACAATGTTAACAAAAATGTCTTTAGCTCCAAAAGGACATTAAATTTCTATGATATAAAATAAGTAAATAATCAGATACATTTTACAATAGCCTTTACCCCAATGGCAGTACATTAACATAACTTAGCTAGTTGCATATAGGTTACTTGTGGCCTTTATCAAGCTAAGAAACCAATACATTCTCAGAAGAAATTTTAGAAGTAATTTTATCCTGTTCTCTCCTAGAAATGACAGTAGCTAGAAAAAAAACTAACTTGGATTGGCATGTCCAATAATGTAGTCTGTGGGTGGGTATGAACAGGAACAAGGATGGAATGAAATGAATAAGGTCCAGTTGATCCTAACAGGATGATGTAATTGGCTGAAAGATACTCACAGAACCCAGTTACAGCTACACATTCTTTTAATGGAAGGAAAGGATGCAGGTTACAACATACACCATATCATATGCACCATTATTCTGTGGCAGCACTCCCAAGCAGAGGGCAGGCTTTACTGTCTTGAAGCTCTGAAATACATCCCCTACCAGGATTGTGTCATCTATAAGGTGAAGATCTTATCAGCTAAGGCATTCTGGCAACTGCGTTTGCCATTCTACTAGTGGTTTACATTTTTCATCCCCATGAATGTTTTCAACTTAAGTTTTTGCCTTCCTGCCACTAGGCGCAAGTTGACAGTTGACAAGCCTGAGTATTTGCTGTAGAAGCTGGTGAAAGTCAGTTTCCCAGGAAAACTTTTACAAGTGGCACACAGGATTCAGACCTGTGAGACCTAATCAGGCACTGGATTATTATTAGATCAATTGAGCCACATTAGGCTCCATTTTGTCAAGAGCATAATCTGTTGCTAGTAATGGGAAAAGGTACGGAGGAGACTAAGTTAATGTAAAACAATTATTACTGGAATGCTAATTGTGTGGAAAGAACATTGTCAAAAGAGAAAATAAAATGAATCTACAATCATGTCCAAAGACTGAAAATTTTAAATCAAGTAATGAAATACTTGATTTTGAATGGAAGTATTTCCCATAGAAAAATACCATATATTAATCATTGTACAGGAAAGAATTATCACTATTGAGTTATCAGTACTTGGTAATAGGAAAACCATTCCACCAATTAAAGAAAAAAAAAGAGTTGAAAACTTGTGAGGCTCAAGTATAAAAGCTCAAGATTTTCAGCTAAAAGCTTTTCTACTCCCCAGCAAAATCATTTATCTTCTGTACCCTATTTTAGATTTGCTCTGTTTTCTTTTTATTCTGATGAAAACTGGCTTTAGAAATTAGTAGACTTGAGGACATTTTTCAGTAATTTTAGTTGAGGGTTCAAGAAGATCAGCATTGGGCTGGGGATATAGCCTAGTGGCAAGAGTGCCTGCCTCGGATACACGAGGCCCTAGGTTCAATTCCCCAGCACCACATATACAGAAAACGGCCAGAAGCGGCGCTGTGGCTCAAGTGGCAGAGTTCTAGCCTTGAGCGGGAAGAAGCCAGGGACAGTGCTCAGGCCCTGAGTCCAAGGCCCAGGACTGGCCAAAAAAAAAAAAGAAGATCAGCATTGCCACAAAAACATTCATTACTATATTTGTCACAAAAAAAAGAAGAACATTTTAAAGAAAAATTGCAGCCTTGTAATGTGAGCCATTTAAACAGGTTAGAAATCATTACCTTCTTCATTTCCTATCTTAAAATTCCTCATTGGTCAGCTCTGGTCATCTCACTGACTAGGGAATCATAATTTTTCTTTTAATGATACTATATAAAATATCACCTTGGGGGAAGAATCTGTATATGCTCGGTGAAAAAACATTAAATTTTTCTGGGTTTTTATGTTTTTTGTATAAACATAATACAAAGCATTAGGAAAGGTTTTGTAATGTTTCAATAAATGAAATTTTCCAATTTCCTTTCAAAATGTTTACTAAGAAACATGAGATTTACTCTGTGGACATAATGAACTGGTAAACTGCTTTCTGCTTGAAATAACATAAGAAGGCTAAGCTCAATGGCTCATGACTATAATCCCAGCTTCATTGAATCAATAGCACTGGGCATTTTGATTCTGGCCTGTTATCCCAGCTATATAAATAGGAGGATAAATATAAATAAATAGGAAGCATAAATAGGAGGATTATGGCCCAAGATGTCCTGGGTAAAAATGCCAGGCTGTATTTGAAAATTAACTGTCACCAAAAAGATTAGGGGAATGGTTCAAGTAGCAGAGTGCTTGCCTAGCAAGCCGTAGGTCCTAAGTTCCAATCCCAGTACATTTCCAACAGTGGCTGTAAGCAAAACTTTATCAAGCTGATTTTCAGGTAAATTTTTCATAATAATACAATGATGTTTTGTCGACACACTTTATGGTAGAAAACATTTTAATAACATTTAAACTGGGGCTGGGGATATGGCCTAGTGGCAAGAGAGCTTGCCTCGTATACATGAGGCCCTGGGTTCGATTCCCCAGCACCACATATACAGAAAACGGCCAGAAGTGGCGCTGTGGCTCAAGTGGCAGAGTGCTAGCCTTGAGCAAAAGGAAGCCAGGGACAGTGCTCAGGCCCTGAGTCCAAGCCCCAGGACTGGCCAAAAAAAAAAAAAAAAAAACATTTAAACTGTTTGAAATTGCTTTCCTGTAGAATTAACACAGCTCAGATCATTCTGAATGAATTGTATTTCAAGAGTATCTGTCTTCAAGTTAAAAATTTTCCCCTTATTTTCCTGTGAATATTTCTATGAGAATGTTGACTTTAAACCTTCAAGCATCTGAAATTACAAAAATACTGTCCTTAATTCTACACAGATATTGTTTTATTCATCTTAGTTGTTTAGGATTTGATGGATAAAAGAAATCACTGGGAATCCCCTTGTGCTCCATCCGCTATTACTCTTCAGTGCCCATTCATGTATCTTAATTAAACTCTGAAGAGCTGAAAAATAAGATGAGCTATTTCAAAAGTCAGTTAACAATTTGTTTTCAAAATGTGCAAATATATAAAAAATATGAAACCCAATGAAATCATTCATATGAAAAATGTCAGTGGATAAATCAATGACACTTAGTAATTGACTTTACCTAATGAGGTCATCATGTAAAAGAAATGCTAGTAAGTTAAAATATTGGTATAGGAAACTGCAGCTCTTCTAAGTACTGCTGAGAAAATGCAGAAGGGAGTAATTACTTAAAACAATTGAAAAGAGAAAAGGTATAGATGTATAGCTAATTATGAAAATACATATTATTTATATTAAATGTGTAATGAAAAATATAATACTTAATGAACACACAAATCATAACTTTGCATAAGAAGACAATATACTTGTCACTTCGAATTATCTCATGCTATATAAATTTAAATACCTTGAAGCTATTGAACACGCACATGAAGATAGTAAAATCAATCAGAAAAATAAGAGAAAAATTTGAGAAATGTTTCAATAAAGTGATGTTGGTATAAATAAATCTCCCTAATGATTTTTTTAGATTAAAAAACAAATATTAGAAAAGAGTAAAAACAACTTCTACAGAAATTTACTTATTGTAAATATTTCAATTCAGGAAAAAAGTTACTTAATTATCTTAGAATAACTAGATAATTGGAAAATTCTCCACTTGAGACTTTGCAAATAGATGAAGTCCACATGAATTCATGTATACACATACACACATACACACACACTACAAATAAGAAAACAGGAAAAGAGTAGACATATGTTGTTAGACTTGAAGAAACTTTTGGAAGCTAAACATGAAACAACTAAACCAGAGACTTCTACAATCACTGCAAGCTCGGGGACTTCACGTTTCCTGTTGTCTTATTATAGACCTTTGATCATCTAAGCTCCAAGCAGCTCTCTCCTCTCTGATATCTATTCATTTATTATATATTTACCTTCTCATCCATGTCTTTGCTTTTAAGTCATAACTCAATCACTCTCCCTATTCCCCTTGTTCTTTCCCAATCAGAACTTTCCGTCACCTAACCAATTACAAAACAACAATTGGTTTCTCTTACTTATCATAATTATTGTCCACTTCCTCAACTGGATTATAAAGTAGCAAAGATTTTTTTTGGAACCTACATGACTACCTGGAGTATCTTGAGAGCCCAAAATGTATGTGAGGAATCAAAGAGAAAAATGAATAAATGGTCAAAGGAAAGCAGAAAAAAAAATGGTGCAAACTGAAGTCAGAATGGGGTAAAATGAGCAATAAGCAACAGAGCAGTAAGCTGCAGAGAGGCCTACTTAATTATTTTTAAAGTGGTCACTAGAATAAAAGCTAAGATGTCAATAATGACTCTGGTGAGTAATTTGGGACCCGTATTCCCAGAAATGATCCTAGCAGAAATACTGAATGTCTTTTGTTCGACGATACCTTTGCAAGGATATATGGATAGTAAGCTGACCTAGAAGCACTAGTATAGGGTCTATTTCTAGAACAAAAAGTAGGTTTGCTTACCACCTTAGAAGAAAGAGCAATAGCAGGCATGCTTCCTGGTGATTATTTTTTAAATGGACATTTCACTTCTCAGGATTCCTCCCTGGTACGGCACCTTACTGAGAACACAGGCATTAACTCACCCCTGTTATGCTCTTCTATGGGAAACTGGGAGTCAAGTAACAGAAGTAAAAGAGATGATATGTTTGCTGCTGCCATTGCTGTGAATAATAAATTCCCCTTCATCTCAAACCCTGAAGTATTGGTTTTCTGCCAGCATTCATTAAATTATGGCAGGCTAACTTATCCATGAGCAAGGAGGATAAACATCTCATGTCTTTGGGAGTTGTAAAGAGATAGATGGTAATGTGACAAGAGTTTGTACATACACACACACACACACATTATAACTAGCAATGACATAATCATTTCCACTCAATACAATATTAAATAATGCCTTAGAGATCGCACCTCAATTATCGTTCATCTACATGATGTTCCGTTTCAGAACATTATATGGGACAGTTCACCACAGTCATTTATCTATTTATCACACTTGGAAGCTACACGCAACACACTCACTTTAGCTAGCCATACATTTCCAGGATACGAGGAGCGATGAGGTGTGAAATGGAAATTACCAAACTATATGACTATCACTCAGAAATGTTCCAAGCATCCCATAAAACCATCAGAAAGAAATGAATGTCCTTTTTTGTTAACTTCAGTTCAGGGCCTGCGTGCCTGTCTCAGAACCTAGTTGCTGAAGGTTAGCACATGGTTTCTTGGTTCTGCCTACCTAATTTTGCCTTGAAAAATTTCGCATTGTCTTCCAAAGTCTTTAGTTCTGCCTTCTGAAAGGCATTCTCCTATCTGTTTTCTCCCTTGCTGGGAATCAAGGAGGCATTTGAGAGATTATGCCTCTTTGAGGCTGAAATGTTACTGAAGCCTGCTTCTTGCTGGTCCTGGTTTGGCAAGCCAATGGATTTCCTTAGAGGTTGAACAATTACAGGCTTTTGCAGGGCATGTTGTTGCTCTTTATCCATACAATTCCTTTAAAACTTAGTAAGCTTCTAGGCAATTTGTTTTGGATTTGTTCCATATGTAAGCAACTGTAGCCAAAGATCTAATCTAGATGCAGTTTTCAAGATGCTTGTCTTCATTATCCTGTGTGCTTTGCTCGCTCTCTCTTTGGAGACAGACTGCATGTGGGCTATCTGAACCATTTTGTTTGGGTGGGAAAGCAATACTCTTAATTTGATTTTGCCTTGGGTCTGGCTCCCAAATCTGGCAGAGCACCGAGCTTATCTCCTACTGAGGCAGTGGCTTTGAAGCCACCAATTATAATTACTTTGGTTTTGGAGTACTGAAGGAGTTGACTTTTTCAACCCTTAGAAGCCTCAAATTATAGGACTCACAGTGACTTTATTTTGCTAACCCAGCACAAAAGGACTTTCTTAGCAAAGCTGTATTCCTTTCCACCTCTGCTTGCTTGCAGACTAGTCTGAGTTCATCTTTGTCATAGGATTTTGCCAGAAGAACAAGACACAGTCAATACCCATCAAGATCTTGCCACCCTTTTATGATTTTCTCTAATGCTATGGTCTCAGTTAGTATGTGGTCTCCCTGCTAAAACACGTCAAGCTACACTCATACCAATGGTTTGCCTCAACATCCTTAAGAATCAATCAAGATTTTAGCCTCTAATACTTGTGTTCCTCCTACCTCCAAAAAACAAATATGCTACATATTTGGGCTATGCCTCTTGAGCATATCATATTTGACACAACATTTAGTCTTAAGATATGGGTTTAAAATATGTAACAAAGAGTCAAACATAGAAAAAAAGAGAGATTTAGTCTTTTCTCATTCTTGTCTTAAGTAGCCCAGGGCTTTCAAGAAGAACTGAGGCTCTTTCTGTCATGTGATTCTTTCTTCTCTACAAGGAGAAGAGGGAATGGGTGACTCACGACAACAGGATGACAAAAGGATGGAAAAAAGGCTAACCCTACCTCCTTTAAAGGACCTGTCAGAAAATGCTCAGAAGCACCTTCAAGAAGCTAGAAAAATGCGATCTTTAAGGCCACATGATCTGCTGCAAAGTTTTTATTGTTGGAGAAGGGGAAGGAATAGATTATCGGGAGATGCAAAGTTTTTGTTACAACTTTAGAACAAGTAACTTATTTATTTGCATGTAGCATGTTGTTAAATCAGAAAGAAATGAGTTGACTAGAGCATCACATGAAGACCAGATGTTGCTCCACCAACATTTATCAGAATTTTCACAAGGAACAACAACCAGAGTAAAAATTTTAGTGTAGATAAATGCAAATTTGCAATGTATCTTTGCACTAAACATCTGATAAACAATAGACATTTGATAGTTGTTTAGTGAAAAAATGAACTAATCAAGCTACAACAAGTATCAATTACTTACTATAAGACTATATATGAGTTATATATATGACTATATATAAGTTAATTGGAGTCCATTTTGATTTGTATCATTTTCTATGGTATAAGTACATAATTATTTTATTTTTCTATTAATATTTCTTTCTTTTATTGTCTTATTCTTAAAAGCAAATCTTAGACAATTCTACAGAAAATTTTTCAAAATATATATATCTCTAAACATTGAGATGTGTTATTTATAATGCTGTAAGTGCATTCAGAGAAATAAGTTATCTGCATACATACATAAAATTCTTCCTTTAACCACTGTAGCATACAGCATATCCATGGTTTCCAAGATACAACATCTTAGGAGAAAATACACAACTTCAGCTCTTTATGAGACCTTTTCTCTATAACTTTTTTATATTTAAGAACAGATAAACCAAACTGAGGACAATAGCTACAGAAAATAAATGTTCAATCCTTGCTATGCCACATGGAGAATCTCTTGTTAGAAATTTCCTTGGACAAGAGTTGTTGTTCTTTGGGAGCAGACAAAGTGATTGAATGTTCTATCGGGAAAATGCATTTTTAAAAAAAGTGAGCACTATCTTCCATTAAAGATAAGACATGTGCACTGGCTCACTCCTGAAAGGAAGAAGTGCTCACCCCCAATATTCTACCATCATAAAATACCTCCTAAATTTATTTTCTTTTTTAGTTATTCCCACCTATACTTACAAATGAGATTTTTAAAAAATAATTCAAAACCTACTAATGTTCTTTTTGTGAACCAGGTACAATTCTAGGCCTTAGTATTCAGAAATCGTTCCTACTTCATGAATTTCTGATGCACTAGCATAGAGAACAATAAGCTATGCTGTGAGTGTACTAGCACGGTATTACAGATGTAAAAAAATGGCCATAAGAGCCATGCGAGCATCATACCAGATGCTCATTAGAGGAA
The DNA here is from genome assembly GCF_023159225.1 of Perognathus longimembris pacificus. Taxonomy (NCBI): domain Eukaryota; kingdom Metazoa; phylum Chordata; class Mammalia; order Rodentia; family Heteromyidae; genus Perognathus; species Perognathus longimembris. The sequence continues at coordinate 21,759,995 of NC_063176.1, forward strand.
TAAATTACTGGAAACAAGTTTCGAGGCATAGATGTCAGTAGCATTTAATGGTGACTAAGCTGGCAGCAGCAAAGTTTAAATAGTAGAGCTAATGGCCAATGGGCTCAGGTGAGGAAGATTTCTATGAGGTCCCAGAAGGGCACTTCTCAAAAATGCAACACACAACATTTGCACATGCTCAAGCAACTGCCATCAAAACAGGGAATTAGCTTGAAACAGACACATGAAGAAATGCTCATCATCTGTGTCCATAAATGAAATGCAAATCAAACCAACCTTGAAATTCCACCTTCCTCCAGTTAGAATGACCATTATCAAGGAATCTAATAACAACAAATGATGATGGGGATGTGGCCAAAAGAGAATACTACTACACTGTTGGTGGGAGTATAAACTTGTTCAACAACTCTGGAAAGTAGTATGGAGGTTCCCCAAATGGATAAACATAGAGCCGGGCAATGGTGGCTCAGGGCTATAATCCTAGCTACTCAGGAGGCTGAGATCTGAGGACTGTGATTCAAAGCCAGCCCAGGCAGGAAAGTCCATGAGACTGCTATCCCCAATTAATCACCAGAAAACTATAAGTAGCACTATGGCTCAAGTGGTAAAGTGCTAGCTTTGAGCTGAAGAGCTCAGGCACAAAGCACAGACCCAGAGTTGAAGTCCGAAGACAAAAAAATAAAAAATAAAAAAGCATAAACATAGAGCTCATCTATGATTCGGCAACTACTTTTGGGTATTTATCCAAATGACCACAGACAGGTCATACTAAACCTACCATCAGAGTACAATTTGCCATCAATAAAATATGGAACCAACCCAGATATCCCTCAGTAGATGACTGGATCAAGAAAATGCCGTATATACACACAGTGGAATTCTATGCTTCCATCAGAAATAATGACACTGCCACATTGATAAGGAAATGGAAAGACTTGCAAAAAATCATATTTAGTGAAGTAAGCATGATCCAAAGAAATATAGACTCCATAGTTTCCCTCATTTGTAATAATTAGTATATGTCTAAAATAGTCCTAGCAGAGAATCACAAATAGCTAAATAGCTATGTACATATGATCATATAAAATGATGCTAATCAAAATGAACTGCGAGATACGGAAACAAAATGTTTTCCTTTGTTGTTGTTTTTAGTGTACTGTATGAAGTTATTTCTTTTTTTCTTTTATTTTCTCTCCTTTGGTTTATCCTCTGTGGTCACCACATTTTATTTTGGTACCCTGTGTCTTGTATACACGTTTCTAATTTGGTGAAGGCAAGGGGAACAATATAATGGTGAGACAAAGGACAAAGGGTAAACCAAGGGAATAATGATACTCACAAGACATTATGTTGGAAATGAACTTTCCCGCTTTTGGGGGAAAGGTTGCGGCAAAGGGAAGTGGGAGAAAGATGAAGGAAGGGGTACCAATGTTCAACAAGAATATCTTAGCTATGTTACTGTAACCCCTCTGTACCTCACCTTGACAATAAAATTAAATTTCAAAAAATATTAAAAAAGGAAATGTACTCATTACTTGACTCATATAATTATAATCCCTCTGTACATTACCTTTATAATAACAATAAAGTAAGTTAATTCAAAAAGAAAAGAAAAGGGCTGGGGATATAGCCTAGTGGCAAGAGTGCCTGCCTCGGATACACGAGGCCCTAGGTTCGATTCCCCAGCACCACATATACAGAAAACGGCCAGAAGCGGCGCTGTGGCTCAAGTGGCAGAGTGCTAGCCTTGAGCGGGAAGAAGCTAGGGACAGTGCTCAGGCCCTGAGTCCAAGGCCCAGGACTGGCCAAAAAAAAAAAAAAAAAGAACTCACAAAAAGAAAAGAAAAGAAAACTGCCCCTAATTCAGTGATTTCTCTAAACCTGCTAAGAAAAATAGAAGATAGAGAGGAGAAAGAAGAAAGGGAAAGGACTGGGGAGAAAATAAAAAGAAGAAGGGGGAAAGTAAGAAAGGAGGAAAGAGTAAGAGAGAAAACGAGGCACTTATAGTTGAAAACAAAGCACATGTTGTGTAAGACTTCAACTGAGCTGAGTTTATAGCTCAAAATGACAAAAAGTTTCAGCACCATATCCACGAAACAAATGAAAAATGTTGATGGCACATTTTAAATGCTAGAGAAATGTATCATTAAACGAAGTTAAACAGAAACATTTCTGAAGAGTTTATATTGTGTACAGTATATATTACATAATACATATTAATTTCTATATCCTGCCAATTACAAAATTTCCTAATATATTTCATATTCTCCCAGATATGAGTGTAATGTATGTTTTCTCTCCAATTTTCAGAGTACAAATTTGAGTTTTTTCAATTAAATGTACCCCTAAAGTTTCAACCAAGCTAATAATCATCTAAATACTTTTAGAGTGACTTGTTAGTCCCAGTTGATGACTGATTTTGTATTATTAGTTGAATATCGGGTGGGATACATGGAAACATTCCAGAATTTTACTAGGCAATTTGCCAGAGAGAGCTTGTCAAGCAAAACAGTGCTGTGATTTCAACTTTGAACTCTGAACTGTACATTGTGTGAACTTGTCAAGCACTCATCCACAAATAACTTCATGTCCTTTCTGCAACTCTTGTCAAATGGAATGAACCTTATTTAGTGAGAAAACGTTTGAAGCCAAGAAAAATACACACACTGTGTACAGATTGTCAATAATTCTGGAAATATTAGTTTACTTCTATTCATGATTTCACTTTCAAAGAATGCAGTGTTGTTTTTGCTTAAATATTTATACCATAATCGGCTAATTTTCCTGTCAAGGAAGCATTTTCTTCCTATGTTACTATGCTTGTACATTATTTTCCTAGAGTAATTAATTTGGTTTGTAAATACATGATGCTACGCAGGTCAAAGTTTCAAATTCTGTCCCTTCACCATTCCCCATTCCCACATCGATCATGCAAGCTTATACCATAGTACCCTGTGACTTAATTGCTGCCTGCATCACTTTAGGGAATACGGGTTAAGAACAGCCCCTGCTGATTTTCAAATCAAACCTGACATTTCATACGATACTAAGTGGATAATAATAGTAGAAAAATGAGTATAGAAAATTTATGGAATTTAGGATTAATCAGAAATTAAAGGAAAGTCGTTTATGGGGTGACCTATACAAACAGGGCAAAGGAGTAACATTAGCATAGATTCCAGAAATCATAAGAACTAGGGTAAGGTGTGGTGTCACAACTCTAGCAAAATTTATCTTTTCAAAATCTGCAATTTTTATTGGGTCATTGGTCACTGCATTGACTTTCTGTCTAGCATAGTAGCTTTGCGAAGTATTCTCTCAGAAATGAACCAGCACAAAGTAAAAGCTGTTCCTTAATTGGCTTTCCTTTATTTCTTTCCATGTCATCTAATATATAGCAAATTGGTAAATAATGACTTCAATAGACAAGAATTAGTAGACACACCAAGACAAGTGAAAGTTTAAATTTGCCATTAATTATTTCAAAATAAACAGTATGGCTTTCCTTGTCTTTTTATAGATATTTAAAGCACATAAGCAATTGAAATAAAAACAAATTTCTAAATGCCTTTAACCACTAAATAATCATGTATTTCCTATCTTGTTTAGATGCCTAAATTATTGCTGAATGTAGCTCCAAGATTTGAGAATGGGAAAATAATGTTAATATCACTGGGTGTTAATCTTTTAGGGTAAATTGTGAAGCATTGATCCTTGGGCAGAAGTGTGCATTTCTTGCACAAAATGTCACACAGAATTTTCAGAGTCCCCATGCCATTCAGCTACAACAGTTTTAATTAATATTTGTCAGTTTTGAATGCATACAAATATACATTTAGCTTTCATTTTTTCCTCTTAAAAGAATCCCAGATATTAGCATAAAAGAACAATAATGTCTGAGTAGATTTAGACTTTCAGATACAAAAGAAATTGGCAGTATCATTAACCAACAGAAACTCAAAGTTTATAAAGATTCCACCAAAACCATTCCTCATTTTCTTCAAGTGTCCAAGGAATATATATATACATATATATATATATATATACCTGTATATGGATAGACTATATTCTCAGCTTTAAAACAATCCCAAATTCAAAGGGATTAAAATCAAATTCCATGTGGTTTGTCAACAACAAAAAAATTAAACTTGAAATCAATTGTAAAGATGATGGACTCGAGCTCTACTGCACAGCATAATGCCTATAGTTAATAATATTGCATTTCATGCTTAAAAATGGAATTGTGGTGAGATCTAATGTGTTCTCACAAATAATAATAATAAGTATGTAAGATGATGTAATATGGAATGGTATATAACACATTATTTCATTTGAATTAAGCATATCAAAATATATACATTTATCAAATATTGTTGTATCATATAAATATATGTAATTTTATTAATCAACTATACATTCGCAAACTTATGTTGAAAATAAAATACACAACATCAGTGTGGGAGCCTACAGAAACTTAAGGTCTAAACAATATGCTTTAAAAGGAACCATACATACATACATATATATATATATATTCCTTAAACAAGCAAACGTATAGAAAAAATAAACCTATCAATGACATTCTAAACAGCTAAATGGTAGAGGAAAGTAGTGTAAATCAGTAACATTATCAAGCCTATGTTAATCTTTCAGAGAAAATAAAAACTAGGAATGTCAGGAATGACAAATAAAATATAACTACAGACTGTACATCAAAAGAACCACAAAAAGTACACAAAGAGCTATATAAATTTTTGACAAATTGGGTAAAACTGACCAATTCCTTGAAAAAAATAAACTTTCACATCTTCTCAATGAGAATCCGAGAATGGCAAGATCATAGTTTGAGGCCACTCAGGGCATAAAAGTTCATGAGACACTCCCCTCCTCCTCTGCTTTCAATGTATATTTGACCACCGTGGTGTACATCTATCGCCTATCTGGCTAATCCAGTAGTAAAATGGTATGGGTGCTCCAAAACATTTTTCAGAAATTAAAAATAAAACATAATTACCATATAATTCAGTAATTATATTCCTGAGCATTAACCTCAGAGAAAGAAAAACTCATTCACATCAAAACCTATGCATCAATATTTATAACAGCTGTATCATAATTAGTTGTATTCACAATATACCTACAGTGTTTATTGCTGCTTTACCTAAAACAGCCAAGGATGTCCTTTATGGGTGCATGCTCAAAGAACACATTAGTGAATAAGGAGGTGGAGTGAACAGAAGTGAGTCCACAGAAGTACATTGCAAATTCTTGTGGCCATGGTCTGTATCTTGACATCGGTGTCCATCTTGGGGCTTTGGAATACCAGAGCTGTCACATGCTACTAATGAAGGTGGCTCAAGAAAGGTGAAATCAGGAATTTTTTTGTTATTTCTTACAACTTTTTGGCTATCTATAATTATTGCAATATACATACTTGATTCCATAAAAACACAACATTGAAATAAATATGAACAGGGTGGGACCGGACTTTACCATCAACTACAACAACAGAAAAACTTGGTTGCACCTATGTGAGTTAATGCAAGAATCTGAGTTTCTATATTCAGTCCCATTACCAGTCATAGTTTTACCTGTTTTTACCTGAGTGTTTTCTTCATTTCTTCTGCTAATTGCCATTCCAATTCCATGTTTGTAGTTTAGGATCCTCTTCAAGCTATGGCTATTTCTTTGGGAGAGGGGATGGGTGTGTATATTTTTTTCTGTTTCATGAATTTTTATTGTTATTATAAAGGTGGTATGCAGAGGGTTACAGTTACATAGTCAGATAAAGAGTACATTTCTTTTTGGAAAATACTACCCCTTCCTTTACTCACTCCTAGTTTTTCCCCTCCTGATCCCAATCATAAGTTGCATAGTTCATTTTCAACATAGTTTATAATGAATATCAATGCTGCATTTGTTCACCCTTTGTCCCACCATTTCTATGCTCACCTTACAAAGATAAACAAATGAATGAACAAGACAAAAAGAGAAGAAAACAAAAACAGCAACAAAGGAAAAATGTCTTTTTCCATTTCTTGGAGTTCATTTCAATAAGTAAGATTTTATGTAATCAGAATATTTCTAACAGGGGCTGGGGATATGGCCTAGTGGCAAGAGTGCTTGCCTCATATACATGAGGCCCTGGGTTCGATTCCCCAGCACCACATACAGAAAATGGCCAGAAGTGGCGCTGTGGCTCAAGTGGCAGAGTGCTAGCCTTGAGCAAGAAGAAGCCAGGGACAGTGCTCAGGCCCTGAGTCCAAGCCCCAGGACTGTCCAAAAAAAAAAAAAAAAAAGAAATACAACAGAATATTTCTAACAATGGAAAGATTCCTGAGGAGCAAGAAATATCTATGCCTTTTAAGAATGTTGTGACTTTTGTCTTCCTTTGCCACTTTGATATTCTAAATATTTTAAAATCAATGAGTGATGAGGAAAGACCTATCAGAATAAACACAGACCATGAAAATCTGCACTTTCTCAGATAAATAGAATAGAATACTGACCTATAGTTGTCAACTAGCCCCAGTAGACCACCCCCCCACACACTGGAAGTAGTTTATACAACTCATAGTTGCAATTTGTGACTAGTCCTGTCATGTTCTAGTCCAAGCTAGAAACAAACTTAGGAAATGACAAGCACATCTGCTTTCTGTCAGTGTGTGGGACAGCTCAAATACACCACTGAATGTGAGTGACATAGCAAAGACAGAAAAGAGAGCCTCACCTCCCTGAGTGTATGACCTACAAATTAAAACTTTTGTGGTAAAACCATTAGGTTTTAGAAATTGGAATAGTCTGATATAGTCCCTCAAAATCTTGTTCAGTAGTCTCTAATAACTAAAGGTAGGTCAATGTTCTATAGGCAGTGTGCTGAAAATATCCTGTATAACTCACTCCGGAGTATAAAATAGAGAAAGCTAGATTCGCAATGAATTCTGTCACAGGCCCAAACACAGCAAAGAAACACACAAAAATGCTTAAGGACACCCTGGCCAAAACATGGTAAACTAGCACTTGACAAACAGCAGAAGGAAGAAGGTATCTTTTACCTTTCCAATACCTTTCCCCCCTGCAGGAATAAGACCTGCATTTAAGAGCTGACCTCCCTAACTCAGAGAAACAGGTAATATATTTTTTGTGCTTTTCTCTTGTTAAGCTGTCTTTTTGTTATAGGTGCCGGAGTCAGCAGCCTACAAAATACATTGTTGAAAAGAACTCTTTCCTTCCTTACAGTAAAAAGCAGATTCTATGAACTTGATGAAGTCCTCAGTTGCCCTGTGCTCTCCAGCAAGTAGCTAATGTAATAAGAGAGAGATTCTGACACACAGAAAGCTGGATTGACTCTTCACTGCATGAAGAGATGGCCCCTATTTTAAGGAATAAACAACTGAGAGTCTCCAAATCTGTATTTACCCAAGGGATTACACTGCCCAGAACTCCTAATTTTTATACTCTACAGAAGTACTAGTACCTGTACATTTCCTAATCATTTCATATGTCTCAACAACTCCTAGCTTCATGAGTAAAAACATACTGATATATATCAATAAAGAAAAGTAATAAGCATCTTAAAGATTCAGATAACAGTCTTCCAAAGGCTCTCACTAACGTGCATAGCTGTTGGCTAAATGAGTTTCATTTTGTGTACTTGGCCAAAAAATAAAACTCAATAATAATAATAAGCTTTTCTATGAGTTTAAATACATACACACACATTTGGTGAGATCAGTTCTCATCAAGTTTGTTTACCAGATCATTTCACTTTAACCTGAGATTCTATTTTTACACAAGATTATAACCATTCCCTAGTGTAAAATCACTCCCTGAGCAATTCCATGGCTTAACTGGCAATACCGCCCTCTTACTAACAACAACTCCACAATAAAGGCAATGATTTCAAACAGTGAATATGTAACAAGGCAACAAGTGATTAAAATTCAGTACATTATCTCTCTCCAATTTTATTGCTGCAGGTGTGATACAAAATTGCTCAGAGCCTTGTGAAGGGCAAGGTTCCCTTTAATTGAAAACAAGTCTATTTATACACCTGCCTGTACAAAGATTCCATGTAAAAGACTTAGAAACAGACAATGGAACAAAAAATAAATAAAACAGCCCAGATTACTTTCACAGAAGCTTAAACCTGTCCTTCCCCAAGGAAAGGGAAAGGGTGAGAATAATCCTTGATCTAACAAAAGTATCCCCAAAGTGTCTTGTGTTTTCAGAAATTCCTGTGCACTGTTGAATGTGGGAAAAATATTCTTTATAATCTCTCAAGAGAAAAATAATTATTAGGATCAAGAACCAAGAATGCATTCTTTCATTTGTTATGAAATCACTGCTTTCAATGCAATGGCTATGTGTTGAACATCTATTGTACTTTCCACACATATTTATTGACAATCATAAGACATGTGCAGAGCATATGATGTGAATAAAAGATCACATGAGAGATTAAGGGGTAAACCATGAAACATAAAAAAAGATTAAGAAATATATCACTAGTAAATAGATATATGTAGCAAATAGAAAGCATACACCATCTATCCAGAGTACCAGAGTGCCATGGTAATACAAAAAAAATAAGGAGAGGCAAAGGTTCTTCTCATACCTGATATATTGGCTTGATTGCATATTTCTTAAATCCATCTTCCACAATCATTGATTATCTATTGTCTTACATGCCATCTCACCTCTCAAGTATTTTAAAGGCAGTCCTTACATCTTGTCATTTTATATTTATCATTAGCAGATTCAGGCTTAAACACATATGTGAATGCACATACTATTACCACATATGGAAATATAAAATAAAACATAAACTGTAAAGAAATTTAAAATAAAATTTCCTTATGTCATATAATTCTATCTTCTTATGAATTTTTAATACCACTTTATATATAAAATTAGTTTTAAGATTTTGTTAACTTTGAAACTTCATGAAAATTTCTCCAAACAGTAATGGTAATTTTTGTTGAAATAAGAATTCTTAACTGGTCTTTTGTTATCCTGTGTTTACAGAAGGGTGTCACTAGGTAGCTCAAGCTTGTCTGGTACTTGCTGCATACTGCAGGCTGGCCTCTAGCTCACCATATTCCTGCTTCTCTTTGAAGTGCTAGAATTATAGATGTGATCTACCAAGCCCTGGCCCAAGAGGTCTTTTATTTCGGTTCTATATGAAAGATAGGACATTCCCTCTCCCACCTCCATCTCCACATTACGAGTCCATGACTGTCAACCTGTATTGTGTTGCTTTAAAAGGGTATCTAAGGTGGAGTCATTTATAACAAATGAAAGGTTACTGTCTCACTGTTTTAGAGGCCAGGAAGTCCAAGATCTAGGGACTGGCAGGTAGCAAGGGCTGTCTTGCTGTCATCCCATGGTGAAAAAGGATAGAGATAGACAAAACATAGTCAAACTAATCCTTCTTGCAGAACCCACTCCTGCTATAAAGGCAGCAATCCATTTGCCTGACCCCCATCATGGCCCAGTCCTCTATCATCAGGCCATACTTCCCCACACTGATGCAGTCATTGGAAATTGAGTTTTCAACACTAATTCCAACCATGAAAATGGCCATGTCTTGTAGCTTCAGGATTTTTAAGATTTCAGAGAAGTAGGAGAGATTCTGTAACTCCACAAGTATATAAGTCATAAGCTATATCTCAAAAGAGACAGGCACCATTCCTTCTGAACAATTCATAGACTTCATACTGGTTCTGGTTGAGAGCCATTGGTGTGTGCAAGACCCTCCCCATATACACAATCTGATTAAATGACATGGAAGTTCTTTATTATGACCTCCAGTAGTTGATGATAATATAGTCAAATGGGTAGAGAGTTAGTATTTAGTTATTTTTAATTTTTTTCTGGTCAGGTAATATGAGGATTTCTCCAATGTCTAGGTAGCTACCAACTCTTCCAGAACAAGCAGGAAGCTATTCATGATCTTTATTGTTCTATGCTGTTCTTGGTGAATAGTCTCTCAGGAATGAAAACAGAGAAACATTCTTATTATGCAAAATGCCATGGCTCTTTGGACCTTTGCTGCACTAAAACAGTAAAGATAATTTCATTACTATTAGCACAGCTACTTATCAATTAATTATATACCAAGTAATTATCACTGTAGTGCTCATGTCCTTGCATACACCATGGGTTGTATACTCTTTCACATATCCATCCTTCCCAGGCCTTACTGATCTCTCTTTTATTTTCAAGTCCAATTTTTTTTTTTACTATTTCTACATGTAAGATAAAATGTGATATTTGCCGTTCTCTGTCTGGCGTTTTTCATTTAACATGATGTCCTCCATTTTCAGCAACAAAATATAGATCTTCTTGCTTCTCTATCTCCTTATTGACACTCCATTCATACTGATAACATCCTTTTTTTTTTTTTTTTTTTTTTTTTGGCCAGTTCTGGGCCTTGAACTCAGGGCCTAAGACTGTCGCTGGCGTCTTTTTGCTCAAGGCTAGCACTCTACCAATTGAGCCACAGCGCCATCTCTGGCTATTTTCTATATATGTGGTGCTGAGGAATTGAACCTAGGGCTTCATGTATACAAGACAAGCACTCTTGCCACTAGGCTATATTCCCAGCCCTGATAACATCATTTCTTGGAAAGCTGCCTTCTCCCTGATGACACCTTGGCAGTCAGGACTCAAAAGATGACACTGTGCTTCGTTCATAATGGTTACAAGAAAGAGACTTAGCCAGAGCAGGCAGGAAAATTTGAATTAAAAAATTCTTTGGGTAATGTTATATATACCCTTCAGAATTGTATAACATAAAATGGACCTCCCAGGGGAGCCACTTTTTGAAATCTTTAGTTCATAGTCACTGCATTTCTAGAAAGTGAACTCTTGATTTTGAAAATGCAACCCTCTACCTACCGGTAAGAGTAGGCAGGGGCCTATATAGCCACAGAAAGAAGAATTCTTCATCTGCTACCATGCTTGATACTTATTAGGAGAACATACATCCACCTAGATCAGAGACAACAGAAGATACTGACAGGAGGGTCTACTGACTCACTGATGCTATAGAACAAAAGTCTGAAGTCTTTCAGGGGCCTGGGGCATGATCACCTGAAAGGACTGTCTGCAGAGGTTTGGGTGACCTCTCTTGGTATGAGCAATGGGAGAAAACTGGTTTCCCAGGTAAATTAGACTGGAGGCAACCCTTCCACTGGGAAATATATGGGTCCCCCAAGCAGCTTCATCTCAAGACACAGTGTCTCAGTGCCTTGCGTTTATCCATTACCTTTCAACAGCTATCATCAGTACATCAACACCACTTTTGCTGGCCTAATCTTGCATGGGATGAAAGAACATTGGGTTAGCATAGGGACATCTGGGAAAAGTTGCACAGCCAAAGATCAGGAAGCACCATAGGATCCAGTTTTAGACCTCCAAAGAAACCTACTTGATTACTTGACCAAAATAGATTTATAGACTACTTTGGCCCTCTATGGGAGACATGGAAATTATAGCCTCAAAAGATCAGATCTTGGATAAGCATCGCTCTGTATCACAGAATTTGTCTCAGATGATTTGTGATCCTACAAACCAGAGAATGGCTTAGAATATTGGGAGGAAGGGGTTTTCAGCAACTAAATTTAACTGAGCATCTTATATTTTCACTTGCAAGTTTAGCACTCCTAGCCATGTCACATTTTACTCACTTCAGGAATCAGCAACAGACCATTTATACCATGATTTATCCACTGCTAATTTTTATTATATAGAATATTGCTTAAGGTTTTCAAGAAATATATATGATATATATGTATATATACATATTACATATATTATGCTTTAGAGCACACACATGTCAGCTCAGCACTAAGTAGACTGGGGTAAGCGAATCATAAACTCAAGCCAGCCTGAGCACTGTGGCAAGACACTGATTAAAACAAAGAGAGGAAAAAAAATTTAAGCGAAGAATATGTAGGTTATAATGTTTTCTATGCATGACCAGGCAAGAATATCTCCATTTTTTACATACAGTGGCAGTTTGTGGTAGTTAGAAATGACTATGGGCTCTAGAGTTCAAGTATTGCTTAGAAAACTATCCTTAGCAGCACTGTCCATGACATAGAATTTTACTAATAATCTTGTTCACCTCTAAAAAATGATTTATATGTAAAATCTCCTTTTTAAAAGCCTTTCACATATGATATTCCTTACAATGTCATGATTAAGCAGATGGATGATGAAGACTAACAGTGGGGTTTATTTGGTTTTAGTTTCATATAAAAGCTCATTGGGAGTTAGATAAAAAAAAAAAGTACTGGGCTGGGGATATGGCCTAGTGGCAAGAGTGCTTGCCTCCTATACATGAGGCCCTGGGTTCAATTCCCCAGCACCACATATACAGAAAACGGCCAGAAGTGGCGCTGTGACTCAAGTGGCAGAGTGCTAGCCTTGAGCAAAAAGAAACCAGGGACAGTGCTCAGGCCCTGAGTCCAAGCCCCAGGACTGGCCAAAAAAAAAAAAAAAAAAAAAAAGTACTGGCACCTATGCATATTTCTTTTCTTTCCAATGATAAAGAAAATGTGCCAATATACAAGATCAGATAAATAAATAGTCCTGTTGCTTACCAATGTTAGGATTCTGTATTAACTCTTTTATCACACTTTGAACTACAACCTTCTAAGAAGAGATCATAGATTATCACAGCAAAAAAACAAAGTAAGTATAAAAATAACAAAATATGCAATAGGTAAACTGCAGTCAGAACATGGAGTCATAAAAAATCATGTTATAAAAGCATAATTCTATTTTTTCTTTTACAAAAACACAAAAATATCATAAACAGAAAATGCAAATTAAGATGGTAGAATTACTAAAATATGTCAATCACAAAACATAAATATATCAAACTCATCTGAAGAAAGACAAAGATGATCAATTTTTAATTAATTTTTAAATGCACAATTCTAAATGGCAGAATCAAGCTTATCAACATAAAGACATGCTACAGGCTTTTTACTAATCTTGGTATATCAAAGATTTAAATGAGAATTTAGATTTAAATGAGAATCACTTGCATTGCTCAGGTGATTGGCACACCTGTGGGCAGTTACCTCCCCTTTCTCTGAGGTCACATCCTGGACTTTCCTGATCGGTCCTCCTTTGGACCTTGGAGATTCCCAAGGTCATAACCACAGCCACATGTCTTCACACCCCCTCCCTACATCAACTTTAATCCTCCCAGGTATCCACCCCTTCCCCTGGGCACCTCCACCACATGAGGGCCAGCAATTTGGAATAAACTTTTCTTTTTCCACCTGAAGACTGCATAGGAGTTTCTTGTTGGCAAACCTTGCCTAATGGTGCCCAAACCCTGGAGGGACTTGAGACAGGAATAGCAGAATTCCCTCCACTTTTCTTTTTCTGAGAGCTAATTGGCACCCTGACCACACCTTTCACTGAGCAAACTGCTGCAGGAACTCCATGCCGGACTTCCCGCCTCTACGGTCACCACTCTCTGCTTCTGGTGAGTGTTCTACACTCTGACCTCTCTGACTCTCTCGCTCTCTGCCTCTCTCTCTCTAGACATGGTACAATACCAGAGAGCTCCATAGGCTGGCTAGTTGCTTTCTGTTTGGGGGACACCTGACTCAAAAATCTGGCACTCACTCTAAGAGGCCCAGGTGGAGAGGGTTGCCTTCCATCTAGTAACCTCTTTAATACTCACTAGTGTTGGGGATTCATCTTGGCCTTAAAGGGGGGAAGGGTGAGGAGAGCGCTCCCAAGACACTGCCCTTCCCCCAGCCCTGGGGCAGTGTAGAAGTGAGCCACACCTATCTCCTTCTGGGCCCAGAACCAGAAGGGGTAGCTTTGAGACCATCCCCCACCTTGCGCCAGCAAGCACACAGAGCAGTACTATAGGAAGTGACATTAGCCCATGAGGGAGGTCCTTGGGAGCTGCTCTTGGACGGACAAGCTCGCCAGCCTATCGCAGCTCATGCTCAATCCTCGTCATCACTACTATATTACTGTGAGCCCCTCCCGAATAAACCGGATTGCTCTCCGAAGCGTCTCTCCGAGATCCGTCTGCGCCTGGCTTCCTTGGTGGGTAAGGAGGGAGGAAAAGGGGATCTCGTTCGGCTACGTGCACCTTAGGCTAGCCCGTGTCCCTCGCTCCACCTTGGCCACCTGCTGGTCGGGTGCCCAGGGGAGAGGATGGAAAGGGGAGCACTGATAAGGGAGTAAGCTTAGCATCCCCACACCAGGGGAGGTAAATCTAGCCCGGCACACTAGACTCCTTCCCATGTTTCCAATGGGGTGCTGCTGTCACGCCAGAGCTGGGACACTCCTCATGAGTGCCTCCTGTGCTCTCTATGTGTCCGTTACCTCAAGGACTCTATAAAGCCAAAGTGCCTTATCTTTTTATTGGGATAAGGCCTGGACATCATATTGACTAGACAATCAGTCTCAACGGCCCCAAAACAGGACTTTTGATTATAATATTCTCAGAAACTTGGACAATTTTTGCCATTGCAATGGTAAATGGTTAGAAGTTCTGTATGTCCAGGCTTTCCTTATTCTCTGCGCTTGTCTTTCCCCCTTCCAATCTTGTCTAACTTTCCTTACACCCCTGGCATGTGGGCAGCCCATCTCTGCCAAATCACCAGAGACCTGGGAGATTAGCCAGGGGCCCAATGAAAATCCAGTTGATTTCCTCCATCAGTTCATGGTGGGGCTTCAGCGCTATGCTAAGATGGAGGGTATGGTTATTAGTCCAATGAGACCAGGTGAGCATGGCCTTTAAGGTTTTACATAATCAGAAGAGACAGGAAAAGGCTAGTAAAGCTGCCTGTAACAGGAAACGTGCCAGCTACTCTCCAGACTCCTCAAAGAGGCACCCAGCACACAGCACCTGGATCATGTTTCAAGTGTGGCCAGGAAGGCCACTGGGCAAAAACCTGCCCTGCTTGGCAATCACCACCTGGACCCTGCCCAAAGAGTGGGCAACTGAGACACTGGGTGTTCAACTGTCACTCCTTCTCAGCTCTGTCTGGGAGGTGGGACATCTCCTCCCACACCCTGCCCATGTAGACAGGATCCCAACTTATCAGATACTGGCCTCCATGAATATCACAATAGAGAAACCCAGGGCACTTTGTCAAGTTACACATCTCTGCTCATGGCCTCTCAGCCTTGTTTTGAGCTCAATCTCTCTCTCTCTCTCTCTCTCTCTCTCTCTCTCTCTCTCTCTCTCTCTCTCTTCTTACTTACTTGCTTACTTTGTAAAACTTCACCAAATCTTACCATCCTAGTTTGTTTTTTGTCATCTTGGCCACATGGTGGATTTTAAAGCCACCCCCACATACCCGAGTCAAGTGTTCAATGATGAATTTGTAATGAGTCTTAGCTATGTAGGTCTTGGTTAGCTGTGTAAATTTTTGCTTGTTAGAAAAGGTATTTTTAAATGTTAACTTTTCTAACACTGACTGAACTAACCAAGCCATCCAAATTTTAATTTTTTACCCTGATCCCTTACTTCTGCTGTTTGTGTGCCCTCTAATATTTTTCTGATTGCCCAGGCCTTGTAAGATTTCTTTCAGTTTTCATCCAAAGACACACAAGTGTGTTCAACACCAAGGAACAGTCACTGCTGCTTTCTCCCAGTCTGGACCAGACATCTCTGCCTACTATTTCTAAAGTCAATGTCCCTTAGCAGCAGGAAGTATCCATAGAGAGGCAGGGTACCTTTCATAATTATCAAAAGGATAGACTGTTAGGTCTACTGAGGAAAAGGGCTGCCTTTCTCAATGCAAGTCTGCACGAAGTCTTCCCCCTCCCCCTTTGTTTTCCATGCAAGAAGGCACATGTCTTCCCTAGAAGCCCCTGGCCCAGCTCCTGCATTATCCAAGTGACCAGCACAGCTAGGGGCAGTTACCTCCCCTTTCTCTGAGGTCACATCCTGGACCACCTCCTAATGCCTACTTTGGATCCTAATGCCTAATACCTAATGCCTGACTCTGGCATCTGTTGTGGCCACCCCTCCTCCCCCTCCACCCGTGGACCCCTTCTCTACGCACCTCCACCTGTGAGTGGAGCTGGCAGTTCAATAAATCTTCTTTTGGCACCTGAAGACTGCATGGCAGTTTCCTATTGTCAAGCTTTAAGATTACACAAATACTGGAGATATTGCTTCATGTACTTCCCTGAGGAATAAGTGACCAAAGTCATTTAGAGGAAAATGAAACAGAATAGCTTAAGGAAACCAAGGCCTGACGAAGGCAACTCAGAAATATGGTATTTAGAAACACAGAAGTGCCGTTTGGCTTCAACGAGAGACAACAGAATACATTCCTTCCTGAGAAAATTGCTTCTTCAAACTTAAGCCAGACCTTGCCCCAAATGCATATTACAGGTGCTCCCTTATCACAAAGATAAAGATCTGTTTTATGGACAGATCCATGCTTACCTGGAACCTCAGCAAGTAACACCAAGTGTGATTAGAGAAAAGACAAAGCAACTTTCTTTCTATAACTTTGAAGCCAGACCACCTGCCTTTACTATATAAATACCCCTAACAGCCCAAAGAGCTGTGTGTGTCTCTCTCTGTCTCCTTATGAGAGCACCTGCACTCTGATAGTGTCCCCTGCCCATCCATTTGTCCGTTTCTCTGCATGCCTGTTAATCTGCTTGCTTACTTAATAAAGCTCCACCAAGTTTTCTTACTATCTTAACTTGCCCAGAAATTCTTATTCTGTGATCAAAGTCAAGGACCTCAAGTGAAGACTTCCTACACCCAAAGGAAAACTTCACTAAACCGCACCTGCATCTGGTGACATAAAAACATTTTAAAAAATTAGTAGCAGCTTCTAAGCTCTTCAGTAATTTCTTAGGCTTGAACCACACATTGGCTAATCCAGAAAGACTGCCAAATTTTCATTAGATAGGTAACCACAGCCAAGGTGATAATATTGCCAAACAGCATTAGTGATAAAAGACATGGTTTTCAAGTTAACTTAGTTCAGCAAATATTTATTTTAAATCCTAGTTTTACTGAGAGAATCTTTTTAACAGTGTGGACATAGTCCTTGTGTAAACAGTTTCATTTACTAATCCATATTCATTGGTTACAACCATTGCTTCAGCACTTCTACATATAAAGCAGCAGTTGGTGTGGGTAAAATCATAATGCTATACTAAAAAGTTAAAGTCTCTCTTTCCTGGTTCTTAACACAGATGGGTATGAAACTCTTGCATAACAGATGTTGCAGAATAAAGGGCACAATTAGATGCGTGACTATTAAAGATGAAAGTCTCCCAAGGTACATATATATATATATATACATATATATATGTACTTTGGGTTAAAATGTATGTTTTAAAATGTATGTATTCAGAGAATGCATCCCACACCCTTGACAACCCTCCATCCACCACATTTCACCTGCATTTATTTTATCTGTGGAGTTATTCCTGATATCTCATTTGTAAAACTAATTCTGGCAGAGAAATAAAAGAAAAAGGCTTTCAAAATCACTTGCCTCATTAATGCTTTGTTTCTTCCTTAAACAGGCTGAAAAACAATGAGTTAGGACTATGTGGAAAATCCTTTGAAATTCTAGGAAAAAAATAACTGCTTTCTATTTAAAAATTAGATTTTGAATAATATTCTTCTTTACTTCCATTTTCCACATGCCACTGTCCAAGAAACCTTCTTGGGCATCTTACATGCCTCTCAGCCTCCAAGGAGAAAACTAAGTCTCCCATTTGGGTATGGTATTCTTGCTTGGTAAAATGACCTTGTCTTCCTAGACAGAGAGACTAGACCTGGGTCCAGCACATTCTTTCTCCTGGAAATTTGCAGTTATGAATCACAACTTTTATCAGTTCTGAGTCCTTGGACAAAAGGGTATTTAAGACTGTATCAATCATTTTCTGGCATAAACACAGAAGAACAGAGCAGCAGGCTTTACAGTTAAGGATAGGAAAGAATGACAGAGACATTCAGTCAAGTACAGAAAGGAGGAAGCATGAGGTTCTTTGAGACAGAATCAACTCCATTTCATGAAACCCAACTATAAAATGGGTGTCTGTTCCTTTAATTTGGAATCAATTCCATCCAACAGTTCCTCAAGTTTCTTAGTCCTTTCACTGTCCCAGATTGTTTTCCCTCTGTTTTAACTCATTCAGAGTAAGTTTCAGCTTAAAAGTCTAGACAGACAAATAAGGTTTCATTAAAGGTAATATGCTGTATTTGGAAGCGTGAATCCCGTCTTCATACCTGTAAATCTCTCTAGCTACCAAGGCCCACCCTGAAATATGTCACAGGTAAGTTCAGACACATTAATATCTTTTTCCAGAGATGCCTGCCGTTTACAAAAACCACCTAAAGGTAGAGGACAACAACAGAGTCAACAATCAGTAATGACACCAATGTGATTCTAGACGAGGCTCTATATTTGCTATATAATTCTAATCCTCCCATTTTCTCTTAAACCTAAACCAATTAAACTTTTAGCAAAATTTTACCTGTACTGGTGATATCACTGAACAAGTAGCTTTGGGAAATGCAGACACACACACACACACACACACACACACACACACACACACACACAAAGCCAATTATTACAAAAAGCAAAAATCTCTTTAGCTCAGTAAAGCATATAAAATAACATGAACCATTGCATTTATTTTTGCATTTTTTCCAGGTCAAGGAAATAAAGTCTTTGATTATGAAAGAAGTGGCACTGATCAAGATGATTATACTCAAAAACTGACATATAGAATTGAAATTCCTTTGTACAACTGCTTAAGGATAATAATTTTTAAATTCCTTGGTTATATACAGTATAATTTTATGGAAGATAGCAATTTAACTATGACACATATCACACAACCTCATCAAATTTTATCCCAAACATGAGTCTGCATCTTCATTCAACTCACATTTCCATATGTTCTCCAAATGCAGACACTACATCCTTACTATCACATTGAAAATAGACACCAGTATTAAAAATGAATGATAAATCTAAACTTATATAACTTATACACAGAATAGAAAGCTAATTAGCAGGCAAAGGTTTGAATTCTGCAATAACCTGTTAAATGATCTTAATGATCTTAAGCTAATAACTAAATGTAGTTTCCTCTTAGTTTCCTCATCTGTAAAATGAAACATAGAACCTTACTATGATTAAGTGAGATAATTTATTCAATATCTGATCTTCAATATAGAAGTAGCTATCTTAATTCCCTGAATTATCATTGCAGATCCATGCAGTTTAGAGGAAAAGGCCCATATCCCACACATACAAATGAAAAGGTTAAGAAACACTTTCTCTCTCCAGGGCCAACACTAAGACCTGTGGGGTTAAGAGGAGATCAAAGATCTGCCTGGAAATTGCAGGTAGCTCTTTGATCTCTGCCTTTGCTGAGTTCTACTTCCCTTCAGGGATAAGTGCTCCTAACTGACTGTCTTCCAGATATCTCAACGAGAGTGAAAACAATACGCACAGAATCTCAAGAGCTGGAAATGATTCAAAAGGAGACATGAGTAGCTCCTGCAGCTGAGGTGGGAGGACATTTAAATCACGCCCGCAGATGGCTAGGTATTTCTAGTTTTAAGGATCTCTTAGGACTGAACCTCCCCATATTCCTTGGTTACCTGTCTCAATGTTTAATCCCTTTTTTCTACTTATGTCCATCTTTATGACCAACTGAACTTTTTCTCTTGCTACAATTTAAAAGTATTTCCTTTTATTTGGTCTCCTGTGAAAGTAAAGAACATCTGTTCTGCATCTTCCATATAATAACCTTTCAAATACTTGAAGACAGTTAAATCACCCCCTTCGTCTTCCCTCCTCCAAGTTAAACAGTCCTGATCCCACTGAGCTGTCTCTCAGGACCTAGCCCCCATTCCTTACATCACTTTTGCTGATCTTCGCTGGACCTTCTCCAGAGTCTCCATATTCTTTGCCAAATGCAAAGACCAAAATCGAACACAGCAATAAGGCCAAATAAAGCAGAAGGATTACTTTTCAGTTCTGTGTCCCTCTGTTGATAAAACATTCCAAGTGGTGTGCTTGCCCTTTCTTCCAAAAATATATTGCTCTTTCTGAGGCTCTTTGCTTTGTAATCATGTGTGCTATCATTTTGTGGTACCTTTCTCCAAGGCTTATATCCGATTTCAGGTGCTTTGAATAATTCCTGTCAGTAAAGACCAAATTTAGAAGCACACTGTTTCATAACTTCTTTCTACTTTCTATAAAAGCTAAAATAGAAAAGCTGTGCAAACAAAATAAAAATTCATGCAATCCATGAAATAACCATCAACATTTACATCTTGATGACATTTTAAAAACATGTTTTCTTCTTGATGTGTACACAGAAATCCATCTTCCAACTCAAGAATGAAATAATCTAATAAGCTTTATGGGAGCATCTTTAAAAGGAAGCACAGAAAGAGCAAAACAAAAGGCCGGAAATTTATCCAGAAAAATATAGCAATATGTTTGTGAAAATGTTAAGGTCTAGAATATTTTTAATCTGATATGGGTTTTGCAATTTAAATTTACACTCTGCACTGTTGATTTAAATTGACATCAGCATTGGTTTAAATGCTTGCATGTATTTATCTAGTGATATATTTCTAAGGGTTTAAGAGTTGCCAATACTTATAATGTTTTATTTTGAACTATTAAAAATAATATTTGAAAACAGCTGAATTCTCTCATTTTTTGTTTCTGTTTAAATTTATAAAAATATCCAACTATTTCCACATTCTTACAAACATTTTAAAGAAGAAGTATACCTTCTTAACAAATATGGTCTTTTTTTTTTCAATATACTACTCAACCATGTTATTGAATAGCAATGCTAAAATTTCAAGACATACAAAGAAAACACAATGATGACCTAAGAACTCATCGTGGGTGTGTTTTCATTTTGGAAATTCAACTTCTTAAGAAAAGCAAAGAATTTTCTTCCTTTTCCAGTTATCTGTAATGCTTTAACCATTCCCTCAAAAGTCAGCAAACAACCTAACACATGAATGGAGGAGAGGTAAGCCCTCATCTTTCCTCTTCATATGATGCAAAGAAAGCTAGCTGGGTACTATAACCACAGATAATCAGGAGGCTGAAAGCAGAGGAAACGTTCAAAGCCAGCTAAGGCAGCAAAAGTCCATGAAACTTTTATCTCCAATTAATCACCCAATATCTGCAAGTGGAGGTGTGGTTCAAGTGGTAGAGCACCAACCTTGAGTGAAAAAGCTAAGGGACAGCAGCCAGGCCCTGAGCTCAAAGCTCCTTATCAGCCTATTTAGGTTTGGGGTGGAGGGCATGGAGAGGGTTGTTTGTCTTGGTTTTGTTGAAGTGAGGGCCTGCACACTGTCTCTGGGCTTTTGTGCTCAAGACTAGAACTCTACCACTTAAGCCACCACTCTGGCACAAAACACACACACACACACACAACACACACAGAACACTACATATATCTACCTGGGGCTTACGTGTCTGTTGAAGTAGACATTTTCAAGGCAAATAATAAGGTTTATAGCATACCCTTTGATATTTTGGAAACAAATGTCCAAAGCCTATTAAATAACCTGCCTGTTTTTCAAACCCTGAATCCAAACTCTCTATCAAAAATTATTCCTCTTAGGTCATATGTGGGACATTCCCTGCTATTGCTTTGCCATTGCCATTGTTTTCCATTACAACATTATATATCATGAAGAGTAGATATAATCAAAAATATCACCCATAATGCCATAGATTTTGATGAGGTACTAACAAAGGGTGTTAGCTGATATAATTGAAAACTAATTCAGAGCCACTATCTTATAACTAAACTGAATACATTTTCAGAACCTACAAAAAAAACTAAATAAAAATAATATGCTCTCCAGAAAATTGCAAAACGTATTGTCAGATAGGCTTTACAACGAATTCTAACTTTATATTCATAGTCTCTATATAAACTTAATGCTGTTTGTCAGATTTGAAACAGTGCTGTTAATTTAGATGTGAGCAGAAGGGTGTCCTAAAATACTTAGCAACACATGCGTGTGGAGGGATATTTATATAGAGATAAATAGATTGTTTTAACATGATAACCTTAATAACCTGATAAATATATATATCAATTTATATAAATGTATAAGGTTCATAGCATACTCTGATATTTTTAAACAAATGTACAAATCCCATTAAATAACCTTTCTTGTCAAACTTTGAATCAATATACCAACATTCTATATTATCCATCAAAAATATTTCTTCTTAGGTCTTATGTGAGACATATTTGTTATGGTTTGTAGTTATGGTTGCAATTAGTTTTATATATGTATAATTAATATTACATAATATATTTTCTGTAATATATTACATAATGTATTTATATACATAATTTACTTTTGTCCTGTGCTTTTTATAATTACACATTCTGAGATGAAGATGTTTACACATTTAAGTACTTAGCAAGTTATAACATTTAGAGAGTTAATAGGAATGAGGGGAAAAAATCAAAAGCATACAACATCCTTTCACATATTTTAAATGTCAGGAATAAATAACATGTGTAGTCGTGACTAAACTCTAGTGTTTCTGGAGTTTTGTAATGCCTATCAGGAGTCTGTTTTAGGGCCATGTCAACACTGATTCTTGAGACCACCCGAGAATATACATGGTGCCAGTCTGTAGAAGGCTAACAGAAACCACTGCTGGCAGTCCAGTGTCAGACACCACCTAAAAAAGTAAGGCAGGTCTGGTTCAGGGAGATGAGACCTACATTGGGCAGATAGAGAAACCAACAAGATCCAAAGTTTCATGGCCCTTAATGGCCTATATTTCCTGTAACAATTCTACCATAATGTCCACGATCCACCAAGGAATATGTGTTTGATGTCCTATGTTAAAATTTGACTGCTACTTTTCACACCCATCAGAAGGGCTAGTCTTAAAATTGGGAGGGGGGAGTACAGAAAATAATAAGAATTACCTAAAATGAGGAGACACTAACTCCTATGCACTGTTTTGGGGAATGTGAAATGATGAAACCATCATGGAAAACAATATGATTCATCTAAAATTATTAAAAGTGAAATAACCATATGACCCAGCAATCTGCCTTCTGATTATATACAAGATTTAAAGCAAGTTCTCAATATTTGTATGTATGTGTTCATAGTAGCATTATTCTCAAGAATCAGAAGGTAGGAACAACATAATGTTGATTAATGAGTTAATAAACAAGATGTAAAAGAATGCACCAGCAATTACAAAAGTATATGCTGTAAACCAACTGTACAACTCATGGTGGGGAAGGAAATGGGGAGGGGGAAAGTTAGGAGAACAATGAGGGAGGAGGTAACAAGTTGGATAAGAAAGGTACTCACTGCCTTATGTATGAAACTGTAACCCCTCTGTACATCACTTTGACAATAAATAAATAAAATTTTTTAAAGCACAAAAAATAAACAAGATGTAGTACATTCATAAAATATTATGTTATTCAATCTCAAAAAAAGAAGGACATTTGAATGAATGCTGCAGCGCAGATGAACCTCAGAATGTTGCTCCGCACAGGCAGGAACAAAGTGACAAGTGTGCATGATTCCATCTATATGAAGTTCCTAGAGTAGTGAAATTCACACAAGCAGAAAGTAGAATAGAAAGTGCCAAAAGCTGAAACATGAGCAAAATATGATTTGTTAGTTAAACTGTGTAGAACTGAAGTTCTGAAAACTGATAACGTTATTACTGCATCTTAATGTAAATATGCTTCACTATCAAACTGAAACTGTGTATTTTACCCTAAATAAAAATTACTTGAAAATTATGTTTCTACACATACACGCTTATGTATAACAGTTTATAATTATGTAATTACGTAATATTGTGAAATATTTTAACATATCTATAATTGCAGCACAACAATTGACCTGGAACTCTCACTTAGGAGCCATTTACCTAAGCACTTTATAACACAATAAAAACTAAGGCTTGAACAGATAAATAGGTATGCGTTTTTGTAATTTTTAAAACTACTTGATTTAAATTGGGAAACTCTTAGACTGGGTCATGTGTACCATACCAGACAGAACCCGGTCATCCATGCTAGACACACCTGCCAGATTTGAATGACAAAATCACTTGAATGGCAAATCACCACACTGCCATTTAATTCAAAACCCATTTAGGAATGAAACTCTCTAGTCTAAATTTAAAAAATTCTTCCATCAAGTATTAATATTTATCCATTGATTTGATAGACTCTGAAGAGGCATTGGTTAGCAAGAACAAAAGACAGCTGCTCACTCGGAACTCACTAGCACTTGAGGTGAATGGCACTGCATGTAGAAAAAAGGAGATTCAGAGAAAAATTAAACAGATCAATTAGCTGGCTGGCTTCTATGGACAGTGTGGGGAGACTTCTAGGGCAAGTGACACACAAGCTAGGATCACAGTGAGAAGGAATCATACAATGACTCAGCAAGCAACACAATTTCTGAGTAGAAAACACAATGTCAAGACTTTCTGTCAGGAACAAGCTCATATCCTCAAAGTAATTAAATCAGAACTATTTGTTAGTATTGGGGAAAATAAACAGGAAAATGATTTAAAACAATTGCCTATTAAACCTATGCATGATAACATTGCCATTAAATAAATTATCTCTTGAACTCAATCAAGCCTTTTAACTTTAACTTCTTCCAAAAAAGTAACAATGTCTGTTATAAGGAAATGCTTTTTAGCAACTATGTAAACAAACTTTATTTATTTATTGCTGCCATTGACTTTTCCAAAACTATTTAGAATTCAAGCATATTAAAATAACAGGAAAAAAATTAAATTCTAGTCCCAATTTATTCTAGGCTGAGAAAGTTAAGCTATTCAGGTCCAGGTGCAAAAACAGTTTGTTAATGTTACAAATTCACTGCTTAGAGAGAAAAGCTACCCAAACACACCTGCATCTCTTCAAAACTGATTTAACTTTATGTTAAGTAAGCATGTTAAGGACATGAGTGTTTAGTCATCAAAAAGCTCCATTGCTCCATCTGCTATTCAGAGTGAATTCAAGAGGCTACTGGGATTCTGATTAATCCCAACTTTGAATTCTGAAAACCCTCCATTCTATGACATACTTTCCAAACTCAATATTGTCAAGAAGAATTCAATAGTTATAATTTTACATTGTTATTAGGTTTTCTCTGTGAATTCGTAGATTAGAATAGGTAGCATAATGTCTAAGGAGAAAGTTGCATTGTGAAGATAAGAGTATTTACCCACAGAGTTTATTATGTGAGGCAACAAAGTATAGCTAAGAATCAAGTTCTGACAGTAGAATGAGTTTTAATATTGCTTTTGTTTCCTTGTAGTAACATATAAATTGAGATATAAACTCTGTGTGTACTATTTCCTTGTGTATATAATGGAGATACTACTTCCTTACATTCACCAAAATGGCTGTATTAAAAACACTTCTCCAGGGGCTGGGGATATAGCCTAGTGGCAAGAGTGCCTGCCTCGGATACACGAGGCACTAGGTTCGATTCCCCAGCACCACATATACAGAAAACGGCCAGAAGCGGCGCTGTGGCTCAAGTGGCAGAGTGCTAGCCTTGAGTGGGAAGAAGCCAGGGACAGTGCTCAGGCCCTGAGTCCAAGGCCCAGGACTGGCCAAAAAAAAAAAACAAAACTCCTCCAATACCTACTTCATATCAGTAAATGAGAGTTACAGTATTACTACTGGTTAATATGACATTAAATATAAAATATGCACAGGCTCTCTACCTTTGTGAAGGTTCATAATACATCATACATTAATTACAAATGTATGAAAATAAATACATAGAGTAACTACAAGTTGGAAAAGGTTATACACTGAAAAGTTGGTAAAAAAAAGAACCAGGCAAACACAGAAATTAAATTTAAACAGCCCAGTTGGACTGTGACCCTACCATCTTGAGTGTGACAGGGACTCAAGGCCTTAAAGCAGGAGAATGACAAGTTGGAGGCAGTCCTTAACTACCCAGAAAGATTCTCTCCCAAGGCAAAGAATAGCATTACTATAGCCTTATAGACAACAAAAAAGGAATTACACTAAACAGATCACTTATTATACTGAATAGAACAATTCTCCTAGAAGGTATATGTACGCTAGAAAGAACTCATTGAATATCACCCATTGTTAAAAATAATTTGGATGCTAAAACAATTCATCATATTAAATTTTTGGAACAGAGTATCTGAGTATTATAAATAGGAAATACATGTTGGATATAGGCCATTTTATATCAAATGTTTACAAAAACTATGTTTAAAGACTCGGTGTAGTGGCTACTGCTTGTTATCTCAGCTATCCGGGAAGTAAAGATTGAAAAGATCACAGTCTGAGGCCAGCTAGACAAAAACAAACAAAAATTTTAGAAAAGCCATATCTTATAAGTTGGATGTGGTGGTTTAGATTTATCATAAAGAAAGAAAGCATGAATATGAGGGTCACCTTCCAGGTCAGCTTGAGCAAAAACATGACATTGAAAAATATTTGCAAGAGAAAGGAAATGTAACAGTTGTAGAGCATCTGCCTAACAAGCATGAGGCCTCACACACACACACACACACACACACACACACACACACACACACGTACACACATACAACACGTGTGTGTTGTTGTTGTTGTTGTTCATGGGGCTTGAACTCAGGGCCTGGGTACTGTCACTGAGCTTTTTTTTTTTTTCTCAAAGCGAGTGCTCTATCACTTTGAGCCACAGCACCACTTCTGGCTTTCTGGTAGTTAACTGGAGATAAGAGTCTCATAGATTTTCCTGCCCCAGACTGACTTTGAATTGTGATCCTCAGATCTCAGCCTCCTGAGTAGCTAGGATTACAGACATAAGCACCTGGCTCATAATTTTCATTTGTTAATCATACTTAAATAAAGCTGGCAAAGAAACTCTCTGGCAAAAGAACTGGCAAAGAATATCAATTATTACAGTAGGGAAAAAATACATCACTGTGGGCTCTGGAACCATTCTGCCTGGATTGATTTGGATCCCAGCTTTGCTATGTATTAGTTCAAAGACTACAGCTTTCTTATCTTTCTGTGCTTCAGTTCCATCATCCATGAAATCGGGTTTTGGGTTGTTTTTTTAATCCTTTCTTTTTCTTTTCCTTTTTTTTTTTTTTTTTTTTGCCAGTCTTGGGGCTTGAACTCAGGGCTGGAGCACTGTTCCTGGCTTCTTTTTGCTCAAGGGTAGCACTCTGCCAACTTGAGCCACAGTGCCACTTCTAACTTGAGCCACAGTGCCACTTCTGGCCTTTTCTATATATGTGGTACTGAGGAATCGAACCTAGGACTTCGTGTATACAAGGCAAAGCACTCTTGCCACTAGGCCATATTCCCAGCCCCTTATTTTTCTTATTTGTATTTTTATATCAGTCATGGGCTTGAACTCAGGGTTTGGGTGCTGTCCCTGAGCTCTTTTGCTTAATGATGGTACTTTACCACTTTGAGCCACAAAACCACTTCTGGCTTTCTGGTGGTTAACTGGAGATAAATCTCTCACAGACTTTCCTCTGACTTTGAACTATGATTTTCAAATCTCAGCCTTTTGAGTAGCTAGGGTTACAAGCATGAGCCACCAGCCCCTGCCTAAAAATTTTTATGTAAAAGATTTGGTACTGTTCCTGAATTTAAATGTGCTTAATATGCTTAGCTGTTTTCATATCAATTAAACAATGAAAGTTCAAAATCTTTATAACTATGGGGCATACCTTCCAAAACCTCAGTGGATGTCAGTGATAGCTCCAAATCTCGGAGATTTGTGCTTTTCCTGTATATACATACCTCTGATAGATTTTAACTTAAAAATTAGCTACCCTAAGAGATAAAAGCATTAATAAAATGGAACAATTTTAACAATATACTGTAATAAAAGTTGTATGTGATCTCTTTCTCAAAAAAAAAGGCTTTCAACTAAACTAAGTAAGTTAGCCAATGCCGTATCTGAATTATTTGAGTTTGAGATGAATAGTTAGGTAAATCTTGTTTTTTCAATTTTTTTCTCTATTAAAGTCTTATCACTCTGCTTGTGCCTGCCACAGCTAGACCCGAGATCCATTCTACTTACTTACCCTTCTTCTTTTCATTTGCTATCATCCAGGTCTGCTCTGGTCTTATTAAGCATAAGTCTTTTGTCTGGAGTACATGTTTAGAAACAGCTGTGAAAACTTGGCTTTTGCTTCCTTGGATTTAGAATCACAACTCTAATGAAGTATGTTTTATCAAATCCCTCAACTCCTAGAAGAACTCATCAAAAACTAATGTAAGCCTGGAATGGGGTAAGGTGGGGTTGTAGAAGGTAAAAAGCACTGGTGGAAGCATTATTTGTTACTAGGATACCAGGTAGGAAGATTTAGCAAATACTATTGGGTTGAGAATTCAAAAGGTAATCCAGATAAATTCTTATCTAACTGATAGACATGCAGAGGTTTATCACAGAAATTCAAGGAGGGTTAGTAGTAAAAATGTCTCCCATGTCTATCTTGCAATACTTGGTAAAGAAAAATACTATAGGATCATCTGTCTAAATAAACTGCACATGAAGGGAAATGCCCACATTAAATATACACATATATGCTCATATGTACACAATCACACAATCACACACACGATTGTTAACAGGAAACAGTAGATAATATCCCTTTAAAATCAAGAACAACACAAGAGAAATCACTATCACCACTTATATTTCCCCAAGTACAGAGCAATATTTTTAAAGAATATTAAAGTCAAAATGATTTTAAAAGATGAAATAAACATCACTGATTTTACTTTATTGTTGGTTTATTTTGGTGTCCATTCTGGGTGTTGAACTCAGAATCTGGGTCCTATCCCTGAAGTTTATCGCTCAAGGATAGTGCTCTACCATTTGAGCCACAGCTCCACTTCCAACTTTGTGGTAGTTAATTGGGGTTGAAGAGTTTTTTGGACCTTCCTGCTCAGGTTGACCTTGAACTTTAATCCTCAGATCTCAGCCTCCTGCTTAGCTGGGATTATAAGGATAAGCTACTGGTACCCAGCTTTAAACATCACTGCTTTTACATGACATGACTACCTACATTGAAATCCCCAGGAATAATCCCAGGATTCATTTCTTGATTTTTCAGTTTTTATTCTATAGAAAAGCTAATATATTTTTATTACTGATTTTGAATCCTGCTACTTTGCCAACAGACTTGATCAGACCTAGCTTCATTTTGGTGAATTCTTTAGGATCTTTTAGGCATAGTGTAATGCATCTCTAGCAAGCATCCTTTGTATTTTAAGAATTAAGAGTTTTGGGGCTGGGGATATAGCCTAGCGGCAAGAGTGCCTGCCTCGGATACACGAGGCCCTAGGTTCGATTCCCCAGCACCACATATACAGAAAACGGCCAGAAGCGGCGCTGTGGCTCAAGTGGCAGAGTGCTAGCCTTGAGCGGGAAGAAGCCAGGGACAGTGCTCAGGCCCTGAGTCCAAGGCCCAGGACTGACAAAAAAAAAAAAAGAATTAAGAGTTTTGATCACTTGGTTAGTAAAAAATATGAGTAATTAGATACTAGAATAAAGTATCTATTTGATTGCAATTTGGGGGTTTTCTTCTTTATTAGCAATAAAATATTAAACAAAGGGGTTTTATTGTGATATTTCTATATTTGAATATAATGTTTTTTTTTTGTTTGTTTGTTTTTTGGCCAGTCCTGGGCCTTGGACTCAGGGCCTGAGCACTGTCCCTGGCTTCTTCCCACTCAAGGCTAGCACTCTGCCACTTGAGCCACAGCGCCGCTTCTGGCCATTTTCTGTATATGTGGTGCTGGGGAATCGAACCTAGGGCCTCATGTATCCGAGGCAGGCACTCTTGCCACTAGGCTATATCCCCAGCCCATGAATATAATGTATTTTGGTCAAATTCTTCCCTCTATTACTTTTTCTTTTTTCCCAGAAAATAAAACCCTTATTTTATTTTTTTTATTGTAAAGGTGATGTACAGAGGAGTTAGCTACATAAGTCAGTCAATGAGTACATTTCTTTTTGAACAGTGTCATCCCCTACCTCATTCTCTTCCACTTTTTCCCCTCCCAGACCCCATCCCCCTCAAGTTGTATAGTTAATTTTCAGCACAGTGTCTAGTGAGTATCACTGCTGAATCTGTTCCCTTTGCCCCACCGTTTCTGTGCTCTCCTTTCCCTTCCCCAAATCAGATAAACTTATGTACAAGACAAAGGATACAGAAATAGAGACAAAAGAGAAAAAAAAAGAGGAAAACAAAACAACAAAAAAAACACAAATAGTAAAATAATAAAAACCTCGTTTCCATTTCTTGGAGCTCATGTCTATAAGTATCATTTTATCAGATCATATGAATATATCTAAGGAGCCATTGTGATCCTTATTACTTTTTCTTACCTCACTTTTTTTCAAATTGGGGCTGGTTGAAGATGGGAATTAGTAGCAGAGGGGTGGAAGGAAAAATGTAGGAGTATGTTCAAAGTACTTCATAATCATGTATGAAAATAGAATAAAGAAAGCCATTAAGTGTTTTATATGTGTATGTTTTTGAAGGGAAGGGGGAATTGTAACAAATTGATAAGGGAAGATATTAAAAGGAAACAATTACTGGAGGAAGAATAAGAGTCTTTGCTATATAAGAAACATTGAATAAAGGTCAAAATCAGGCAGTTTCAAGGTCTCTTGAGCTTTATAACTAAGGCTATCATAGAAAACCTGCCAAGTCCTATTCCATGTTATATTGACTATCATATCAGAGACCAATCAAAGGGATGCCTTAAAAAAGACAACGACAGTATCTATTCCTGAGAATCTACATCTTCTTAACTTCTGATGAGGGTAAGAAAATCAGGAAAAAATTTGGACACACTCACCAAATAAATAGAAATAAATTATAAATGTTGGTAGATAAAATTAGGAAATTTGATCAGACCATTTAGTGGCAAGCTACTAGTTTTTTTAGTAAAAAGACTTTATATGGAACTATTTTGCTAAGTGTGAAAAATCACTGGAATGAAAAGTTTAAACCTAATGGGCAAGGGAGTTGCTTTTTCTAGTATTATTAAAGTTATAAAGTGTGGCTTCGGATATGGTTCACTCTGTCACATTAGGGTCTCATTATTTGGCTCCTTAGAAGAAAATTTAAACTTAGACCTTAGAGTAAAAACTATCTATGCTTCTTCTATTCAATGATTTTGTTTTTCTGAGTGGATTTTAATAATTATACAATGTCTGGGTGGCTATACTAGCCACTTAGGAAGGTGAGATCATAGAACCGTGGTTCTGAGTAGCCTGGGCAGAAAAGTCTGTGAGATTCTTAACTCCAATTATCTATCAAAAACCCAGAAGTGGAGCTGTGGTTCAAGGGGTAGGCAGCTAGCCTTGAGTACAAAAGCTCAGAGATAGTGATGAGGGCATTAAATAATTCAAGGTTCTTTCTCACTGCTCTGTGTGTGTGTGTGTTTGTGTATGTATGTGTGTGTGTGTGTGTGTGATGTATTTCCCTCTGATCTGCCTACTTAAAATAACAGATACTTTGCTCATTAACCTCAACTCAGCCTCATTCAATTTCTTCAATGTTTCCTTTTCTTTTTCACTAGTGCTTAAACTTTTATTGGCACAAGATATACTGTTTTCCATCTCACATTCTTTTGTAGAAATCAGGCTATAGGCAGTTCGTACAGAAAGGGAAGAGAACATTGGGAGAAAAGCAGGAAGAATGTTTTGAAAGCTATTCCTCAGAAACATGCTCAGACAGAGATCATGATGTATGAAGCAAGTTGAGATTCGGCAAATAGCTAAGATGTGATAAACTAAGCCAATCCAAAGTGTAAGAAGAATGAAAAATTTATGAATATAAGAACAAGAACAAAATAGAGTGTGCTGTTGATTGCCAGTGAGAAATGTTCGTCAAGCACATTTTGAAAGCATACTAAAATATATAGTCCACAGGGACAAAAAGTATTACCAGAATTTTACTAACTAGCATTTTTGTTTAACTGAAGAACTCAGTAAACGAACAATGAGCTGCCTTAAAGTATTTGACAGTTGATTTGACTATATTACAGTAAACTGCTACAGAGTCCAGAAGAGAGAGCAATCAAACTTGAAAATTTAACTGAATAGATAAGAGTGAGTGAGATAAAAAAAAAAGTGGCAGAATGTAAGAGGTATAAAAACAAAAAACCGGTCCTTTCAGAAAGATCCAAATTAGTGGCAAATGAGAAGATACAATAAAGGTAGCTGACATCAGCAATATAGAAGGCGAAAGAAAAGTTATACAATAACAAAAGTTAGAGGACAAACATTTTAATGGATAATTTCTCATTACTATTAAAGTCAATAGCAAAATATAAACAAGTAGGGTAAATCTGAGAACAGGTCCTCAAATTTGCTCACAAAGTACATTAAAAACAAGAATAAACATCTAAATGATATTCTGAATAGCAAAAAAAATCTTTAAGAGTGCAAATTTTATTTACTCTTGATTAATCTTTACTTGAGCTCTCAGTAATACTGGATTTTGTCTACATAATTTTCTCCATAAATTTATTTTAACCTCAAGATAAACTAATCCCTTTAACCAAGTATGATGACAATAACAACAAGCAAATTAAATATAGCCAATTTATCTAAGGAATGATTACATTTTCTGGACAGTTTGAACTAAATATGTATATGAACATGTTCACATAAGCACAGAACATAAAACAATGAAATAAATGATAATTCTGGATTAATGGATGAGTAAATAGATGTGTTGTTCCTCAAAACTAATCTGCAATTAATTGCTTATTGGGTGTGTGTGTGTGTGTGTGTGTGTGTGTGTGTGTGTGTGTGTGTGTGTGTGTATGGATGGCAGGAGGAGAAAAGGGAAGGCGAGTAAAGGTAAAGGAGAGGGATATAAGGAAAGAGGGGAGAAAAAGTTCAATGAGTAGTCTCAGTGATGATACAATAGCTAACTAGTTAATAGTGAATTGATGTATGATTTTGAGATTTAGTGGTGGTGTTGAAATTATTTGCACATATTCTTAGTTACTTGAGAAAGTAGCTTTCTATGAGGTAAAACTTCGTATAGGCTCTTTGTACATAGAACTTATTAAAAGAAAATTATTTGCTAGGCCATGCATAGTGGCACAAGCCTGTAATTGCAGGAGTGGGGAGGCTAAATCAGGAAGATTATGACTTTGAAGCAAACCTGCACTGCATTGTGAGTTTGAGGACAGCTTGGGCTACATAATGACACCTTATCTCAAGAAAGAACAAAAGAAGGAAGAAAGGCAAGCAGGTAATGAAGTAGGAAGGGAGAGGGCAGGAAAGAAAAGAAGAAATGTTGCATTTGAAATAATATTTAGTAATAAATTCCATGTAGAGAAATTTTAGGAGAATTCTAAACATGAAAACAATGCCACTCTTTTCTAACAGTTAAAATAAAACTTATAAAGAAAGACAATTTTAGCTGACAGAATTCATGCTTAATGGCTGGGATATGAGAATTTCATAAGGGATTGGAACATATTGCTTTAAGTAGTTAGCTTGTTAGACTTTATACTACACAAAGTAATAATTAGAGTACTTACTCTCCCATAATCCTAAGAGATAGAAATCATCCACCCTTAAAGTTCAGATGACAAGATTCTTGACCAAGTTCATGCAGCAGAAAACAGCAATGTCTACCACAGGCTGACAACAGGCCATGAAACATTAAATGTCAGTCATATGACAGAAAGATGTGCAGTTGCTGAGGGAAGAGCAAGAGCCTGGGGTGGCATAAAGCCTATACCCCCCACCAGGGCACAGATGTCCAAGGATTGCTGAGAGTGGGTTGAATGTTTTAAAAACCAAATTAAAGTAAAACAGTTTTGCAGACAAATGACTGATGAGGATATTCATCACAAGAACAATGGACCTACAAGACATGATAAACAATTACTCATGCAGAAGCATTATGCTTCCAAACAGCAGTGGCAATGTACACAAAGACAGATGACCAGAAGTAAGACAAAAATGGATAAATGTAAAGTAATTTTTTCATATTTAAAAAAATATTTTAATTGCAGTCTTTTGTGAAGATGGTAACAGTGAGTTTCAGGATTGACAACAAGGATGGAATCAGAACAGATGACAAGCCAGGCGGGTACCAGTGGCTCATGCCTGTAACCCCAGCTATACAGGAGGCTGAGATCTGAAGATTACAGTTTGAGGCAAGCCAGGGCAGGAAAGTCCATGAGACTCTTGTCTCCAAATGTCCACCCAAAAACCAGAAGTAGTACTCTGACTCAAAGTGGAAGAGCACTAGTCTTGAGTGAAAATGCTCAGGGACAGCACCCTTGCCCTGAGTTCAAGACCCATGACTGACAAAAAAAAAAAAAAAAAAAAAAAAAATCACAAAATGCTGGATGAATTACTAAAACTATGGTAAGGCTCTTAATTCATAAGAAAGGATATATTATGTAAAAAATAAAATAAAAAATTTTAAGACATTATATAAAATTAAAAGATTACAATCTATTTAGCAGCTTCTTTTTTAAAGAGTAACCACTAACAAAATGCTTGAAAGGTTACATAGTAAGGCAGAGGTAGAGAATGCTTCAGAAATGTTTATTTTAAAGCTAAATTCCAAGAAAAACAAGAATAAAGAAAAAAAGAACAAAGACTAAATTTGACAAACACAACAGAGCTGGCAAGGCATACCCTTGATATGCCTTAGATATCATCTACAATTACAAAAATACAGACTTGGTGATCCAAATATACCTATTGAAGCAAATAAACGACAGAACATTTTTAAAAAGCAAGATACAAACATATTGTCCATAAAAATCCATTTAATGTTTAACTATAGGTATTAGTCAAATTATGAGAAAAGTATCCCAAGCAAATACTCTTTCAAAGAAAACCTGGCTATATGAATAGCAGAAAAAAGTAGGTTGCATGAAAATTAATTTTGCCACAACTCAAGCTTAGAGAGTAAATCATGGCATAAAATTCAATTTTTGTTTCAAAAAGAAACTAAAACCATGAAGGCCTAGCATATAACATGAAAATGTATAATATTATGCAAATAAAGCTAAAAAGGCACATTGATGAATCCATAAGACAAATCCAAAGAGCTGGAAATTGCAACACTTATCTCCAGATAGCCTCAGAAGAGGCAGACAGCAAAGAGGCCCAGTGTTCATCCATGCTAGGACCACTGTGTCTATGAGTGCACGCTTGGAGACAGGAGATCTAGATGGGCCTAAATTAGACTGTCAAACCTGCAGCGGCTACGGCCCCCATATTGAATCCTAGCTCATCATGATTGTTATATTGCTACTTGTGAAAACCCGTTATTGTGACCACATTCATTGTTTTAATGAATGAGTTTCTTTTCTACCCTAATGGGGGAGATCTAGAATGGATGGCTGAAGACAGCAGTAATAAGTATCAGTTGTGGGTGTGATATAGATCATGATGCATTGTACTTATAGACTGATTTGTTGAATAGTGACCCTATTTAAGAACTACCTAAATATTATATATGTCCACTTGTGGCCGCCAAACCAACAGTAATGGAGGCTCTGGTGCATCCCACTAACCTGGCTCTTTGAGTTTCCGCCCAGAGAAAATGGCCATAATACTCTGGAGGAATTTGCTTCAGGCTGACCTGAAATGGATCTGTGTGCCACAAGGGGTGAACTATGGCAGAAGTGGAGATACATCACACATATACCCCTTGAAGAAAAACAACAGGTCTGCCGCCAACTGTAAGGGTCTTGGGACTTTGACAGACCCAGCAGCTTTCTAGCTGAAATCACACTTTTCTGTGGCAGCTTCCACATGATAATTGGCAGTGGTTGGCCACAGGAGGAAGACTAAAACCCAGCTAATATGTCCCATGTGGGACTCTTCATTGGCAGCTTTACTTGGGAGCTCTATGTTGTAATGGGAAAGTCTGTAAATATGGCATCAAGGTTCTGGCCTTGTTCTGTCCCTATCTGCTTCACTTCACCTGTGTCACATGGGCACTTCTTACTTGTAATGTCTGCTGGCTAAAAAACGCTCATCTGCAACCCATCACAACTACATGGTCAAGGTGGGGGAAAAGGGGTTAAGCACTGTAAGCCTTGTGAGAATAATTTCTGAGAATTATCATATGTGAAGCGAAGCAAAAAATTGAAACCATTTCACAGCCACGCTTAAAACATATAAATTCCTTCAAGTCATTCTCAAGTTTACAACACTCACTTCTCACTATAAAACTTTAACCAAAAATAAAACAATGAGATGAGAGAAAGCCATATTATGTGAAAAATTTGTCCTATTATCCAACTTCATTCCCATAAAATTAAATTCCTTTCATTAGTAGTTCCATTTTCTATTGTTAAAAACAAATCAAAGGAAAAAGTACAAATTACTCCAGAAAGTACAGGTTAACAGATGATCAATTGATTAGATCAATTAGTATAAGAAAGTTTGAGGATGTGTCTAGCTTTTACATTTAATGTGACACCCTAAGAGAAAAGGTTATAAGAATCTTATCCGAAATCCCCCTACAAATACTCTATTTTTATTCTAATTTTGATTTTATTGTAAAGGTGATGTACAGAAGGGTTACAGTTATATACGTCACATAATGAGTACACTTCTTTTTGAACAGTGTCACCTCTTCCCTCATTTTCTCCCAGTTTTTCCTCCCAAATCCTCTCCCCACAGTTGTATAGTTCATTTCCAACATGGTGTCTACTGAGTATCACTGCTGAATTAGTTCTCCCTTTGTCCCACCATTTCCGTGCTTCCCCTTCCTCTCCCCATGAAAAGAGCACAGAAATCTCTGCACATTCAGCATGCAAGTTCCTAACAAACAACTCTTTTTACTTTGTTTCCCCCCTACCAGGGTTTGAACCCAGGGCTTTGTACATACTCAGTTTGCTTACTTGTTTGGCACTCTACTACTTGAACTACAAATGCCTCCAGTACTTCAAGGAAACTGTTTACAGGACGTTGAAAGACTAATTACCAAGTCTTCTGAGAAGATAGCAACAGCCAACCCAGT
Organism: Perognathus longimembris pacificus; assembly: GCF_023159225.1. Taxonomy (NCBI): domain Eukaryota; kingdom Metazoa; phylum Chordata; class Mammalia; order Rodentia; family Heteromyidae; genus Perognathus; species Perognathus longimembris. The sequence continues at coordinate 21,797,074 of NC_063176.1, forward strand.
TCAATTAAGGTCTATCAAATGGGGTATTCCTACCATCAATGTTTCCGAGCTTATACTGTAGTCAAATAAGGTCATTAGCCCAGAACCAGTTGCAAGAGGAGTTCACTCATGTCCTACTAAATAAACTGACCCAATTTGAAATGGCTACTGATTTTACAAGTTCATCCAAGAAACTGTCCATCCAGAAGCATGATTCAGTTATAATTATAAACTAGACCACAGGAGCCCAGTATTCAGCAAACAGCCAAAATCCATCACTGTTCTACCTATGGAAATCAGCTCCATTTCTCACTAAAAATGGAAGAAGCCTGTATGAAAGGAGTTTCCTCATTTAAAAAATGCAAGCAGCCTTTGCAGGAGAATAAGCTACACGGTCCTTACAAAGAGCATCCCCTAAACTACTTCCATTCTTCTTTTCCAAACTTGATCGTTTCTATCTGTAACTATGGCAATCCAAATGAGAGACTTTCTAAAACATGATTTTCACATGATATATCTGAAAGAAAAGATTGATGGCTAATATACAACCGGTTCCACTCCCACCCACTTCTCCAATGCCACACCACCAGGCACAGCCTCGGCAGTGCGGAACTGGGTGGCCTCTGAGCTGGGATAGCATTGGTGGGGGCAGGGGGGATGTCGTAGGGAAAACACAGGCATCAATTAAAACTGAATGGAGAAAATGGTTTGTGTTGAAGCAGAGTAATGATAGAACCAAGACTAACCAGATGTTCTCACCTTTAATACCTCTCTTTGCCTGGTGAATTCTGCCTCATTCTTTACAAGACAACTTCACAGTTATGTCTGAGGAAGACCGTTCCATATTTTTCACATCTTTCTCACAGATCTTCACTTACAATGTCTTCAGGGTGACGCCACAGTTCCTCTGATTTCATAATCATCTACTGTTGTAATTGTCTTTTCTTTTGAAATAAAAATCACATACTATGGGTGACCAATTTTAGTTTTTAAAAAAGTTGTGTAATTTTTAATAAATCTCAATATATTTACAATAATCCTTGACAAATTATAATTACACATTTTATCATCCTCCAAGAGAAATTTCCTATCTGTTAGCAAACATGTGCCTGTCATCACACTTTCCAGGCCTACTCTATGTACTGACCTATTTGAGAGATTTATATAAACTGAATTATATGGTAATACTGTCTTTTTGTCAAGATACTCCTTTCATTTAGCTTTACATTTTTATGATGTATCTATGCCCTAACATGAAACAATACTTTCTATTTTTTATGACTAAATGGATTCCATTATGCTATTGTGTGTGTGTGTGTGTGTGTGTGTGTGTGTGTGTGTGTGTGTGCTGAACTTGGGGCCTAGTTGCTGTCCTTTAGTTCTTTTGCTTAGGGCTGGTGCTCTAGCACTTTAGCCACAGTTTCACTTCTAGCTTTTTGTAGGTTAACTGGAGATAAGAATCCCGTGGACTTTGCTGCCTGGGCTGGCCCTGAACCCTGATCCCGAGATCTCAGCCTCCTAAGGAGCTAGGGTTGTGGCATGAGCCACCAGCTTCTATTAAAGTTATATACAATGTTTTTATCCATTATGGCTTAGGGTTGTTTCCACTTTTTGCTACATGCCAATGAATAATGCTGTCATGAGCATTCATGTCTGGATAAATGGACCTAGGCTTTCATTTCCCATGCTCATATACTCAGAAGTAGAACCACTGGGCCATACATACTCAAACATATTTAACTTGTTGAACAATTACAAAATATTTATCCACTTTCCATTCCCACTTACAATATAATTTCTCCCATTTATCTAGCCCTACCTTTTTCAGAGCACAAACCAGGTCTTGTGTTCTGCTGTATTCCCAGAATATAGAATAATGCCTAACACAGTGTAGTTACTTATATTTGTACAAGATTCAGTAAGAGTCCCAAATAGCTTTTTCTTTACCTTATGCTTTCTTATAGCACTGCTCCTCATGAAAATATTCCTTTCTAGTATCTTTAACTTTCACCCTTCCTTTGAAGCTATTGTAAGTAATGCATGAATGGGCACTCTAACAATTGCTCCACCAGAGACTTGTGACCTAAGTTGTGATCTGCATTCTAGAGAAGTTCGTACTATAAGGTGTCTCATAGAGCAGACTAAATAGTCTGCGTCAGTGTTAGTAGATAGTCAGGTGCCCCAGCACATTTCCTAATGTTCTGAGCAAATATTCTTGGCTCTCGGACGCCCTCTGCTGGCCCTGCTGTCAACAACACTAAAAATGGGCTAGCAAGGAAGACAGCAAAGTGACTCCCACATGGGACAAGAGGCAACATATGGGGCGCATCCCAATACAAAGGCAGCCAGAGAAGCTCTGCAGATGAAAGGCCTTCCACTCCCAGAAACTCAGGATCAGCCTCCCAATGCTGGCACTTAAGTAGCCTGATGACTTCCAGCTCGGACCAGTGAAAAGGCCATGGCAGAGGAAATACCCACTTTGATCCTTTAACACAAAAGGGACACGTGACCCAGATGGAACTTGTACTTTAAATGAGGCCAACTCCTCTTGATATGAAAGAGTTTATATCTCTTGTAAAGTCACATGTGAGTAAACATAAATTCCTTGTAAAAGTCTCACAGAAATCTTTCCACTTCTGCTCTTGACTCCTTAGACTGGAGTACTGATCCTCACATGGAGGACTGCATACATACAGTCTGTGTCATTTCAATGACAACTAATGCAGACACAGGACCTCAGTCCTAACCCTGCAGAGCCTCCAGCCCAGTTCAACCAACAGCAGACTTGAATTCTATAAGTTTTTGAGCAGGGGACCCAGATGAGATACACTGTATGAAACTGTTTCAACCGTAATCCTTTATAGCAGCAATGGCGAATTATAATATTCCCAACGAGCAGTATCATAAATTCTAATATTCTAATGTTCTTAATATAAAATAATATTTATCTAAATGAACTACAGGAAATGGAACTACAGGAAATGGAAACAAGAGGATTTTTTTTCCTGTGTTGTCTTCATTTTTCTTTTCTTTTTGTCTTGTTTGTTCCTTTGTCTTTGGGAGGGTAAGGAGGGCACAGAAATGGAGGGACAAAGGATGAACAAATGCAGCAATGCTACTCGCTACATACTATGTTGAAAATGAACCATACCACGTGTGGGTGGGGACAGGAGGGGAAAACTGTGAGACAGCAAGGGAAGGAGTGAAACTGTCCAAAAAGAAATGGATTCATGATCTGATCTATGTTACTGTAGCTCCTCTGTATATCACCTATGCAGTAACAATTTTAAAATAAAAATCTCTAGACTGTCCACTTAAAATTGTACATTTCTGGGCTGGGGATATGGCCTAGTGGCAAGAGTGCTTGCCTTGTATACGTGAAGCCTTGGGTTCGATTCCCCAGCACCACATATATAGAAAATGGCCAGAAGTGGTGCTGTGACTCAAGTGGCAGAGTGCTAGCCTTGAGCAAAAAGAAGCCAGGGACAGTGCTCAGGCCCTGAGTCCAAGGCCCAGGACTGGCAGAAAAAAGAAAAGAAAAGAAAAGAAAAGAAAAGAAAGAGTCTCAAAAATTGTACATTTCCAGGACCTATTCATATCTCATTATTTTATAATGAATATATTGAAAATGTCTAATAAAAATCACCAACTATTTTACAGAACAACTTAATGTTAAATATATTTTAAATATTTAATATTTTAAAATAATTTCCTAGACAGGCACCAATGGCTCATGCCTGTAATCTTAGCTATGCAGCAGGCTGAAACCTGAGGGTAATAGTGCAAAGCCAGCCCAAAAGGGAAACTTGGTGAGTCTCTTAACTCCAGTTTAACACACAGACACACAGACACACACACACACACACACACACACACACACACACACACACGCTAAAAAAAAAATTTTTTTAAGCCAGAAATGGAAGTGTAGTACAAGTAGTAAGGCTCTAACTTTGAGGATAAACCTAAAGGACAGTGCTCAGGCCCTGATTTCAAGCCCCAATACACACACACACACACACACACACACACACACACACACACACTCAGAATTTCACAAAGCTAAATAAAAATAAAAACAGAGTGATTCAAAGTTATCATCCTACCCAACATTTACAAATTAATAATTTAATTAAATATATGATTCCTTTGTCACGTCTTACCAGTTTGATACGCTTCACTTCAGGAATACTTATTAAATACTTTAACATATTTTATTACCTGCATACTATATATAATCGCATATTAGTCACATTAACAAAAGCTAGTGATTGGTAATGTAGGTGAGTGAAATCAATGTTTAGAAAATTCGAGAACATAAATGATGCTGACGTTTACAGACCTCAAAAGTACAAAGATATCTAAGGCAAATGTCACTCATATTGTTAGTGTACAAATGCATAAAAAGCAGTAACAGTGAGTTACTTTTTAACAGAACTTTATTGGTACGATGATCATATTTTGGCATCTGCATTTCTTGAATTAGCACTCAAAGATGCATATGACTTTACTGCAAGTATATGATAGCTCTTCCAGTTCCTGATCTGCAGAGCACATGCTTTGGGTATTCCAAGTTTTACCTGCTCCCATCAGTGCTTCCCAATTATTGCAAACTGCAAAATGGACTTTCTTACAGACCCTAGAATATAAAAAAAAAATCAGGAATTGGAATATAGACACTTACTTTTTCTGAGTCCTTTCAGCCAGCCTTGCAATCTCTATAGCTGCCTTCCTTGCTTCAAAATCTTCCCTTTTCACGATCTCTCCAGTCCCTCGGTAGCCTAGCTCCACCAACTGGCGAGCCAGGCCTTCGTCCTGGAGATAATCAATTCATAAGCAATTGTGTAAGCTGACAAATTGAATGCATTGTTTTAAAATGATACAAGTTAATAGATATGAAAACTAGCTCTCCCACAATAAATTTAGACACATGTCTTTCTGTGTACCACAGATACAAGATGAAAGGAGAAATAACATCAACCACTAGTTTCTCTGAGGGATTGAAAGACAAAAGTCTACTATGTGTTTAATCAATTTATGAGAGCAGCAATAGACAATTAAAAGTATATCTTAAAACAATGAGTTAGAGACAATTGTGCCCACAGAAGAAAGACTTTGAAAATCAATTGCACAAAAAGAGAATTCAGCTGTTTTAAGGAAGTTCAATGCTTCCCACTTAGTTCCTTGAAGTCAAGTAACTGATGACACAAAACATTGTAACTTCAAATACAACTAAAGCAGAGCAGATGAATTGCTCACTTAATTGGAAAGATTTGTTTCCATATAATGTTGGTAGCAATAAAAACAAAAAAGTAGACGCCCAAGAAGATAATCACAACAAGCTTCAAGTTCAAAAATAAATCCCCACAGTAATTTAGGCTTTTTATATTTCAGTTAATTGTCCACTGAAATTGACAATGTCAATTGTTAAGTGCATAACATACTCAAAAAAAGTATTTGTTTTCTATGATTTGAAGGAATATCATGTTATATGAAGCTGCTAAAATACAAAATCATATGAAAACATTCATTGTAAAGGGCTACAGGGGGCTGGGAATATGGCCTAGTGACAAGAGTGCTTGCCTTGTATACATAAAGCCCTGGGTTCGATTCCCCAGCACCACATATGTAGAAAATGGCCAGAAGTGGCGTTGTGGCTCAAGTGGCAGAGTGCTAGCCTTGAGCAAAAGGAAGCCAAGGACAGTGCTCAGGCCCTGAGTTCAAGGCTCAAGACTGCCAAAAAAAAAAATAAGAAGGGTTTCAGCTATGTAAGTCAGATAGTGAGTGCACTTCTCTTTGAATAGTGTCATCCCCTCCCTTATTTTTTCCCAATTTTTCCAATCATTACCATCTTAATTAAAACACAAGAACAGCATATACCTTTTTATTATAGATCATTAATCAGTATTATCAATATTGAATGAAGGAACTGTCAAACAAATCAGGGTATTTAAGATGCTTAACAATCTTCCAATGCACAATGACTCTTTTAAAAATAAAAATATCCAACCAAAACCTAATATTTTAGATACTAAACCTACTACTTCCTTTGCTAAAAGTTAAGAACCTAAACTGAACTCCATTGTATTTACCTGGAGTAAATACACACATTTGCAAGGTTATTACAATGCAAAGTTACAGACCTTAGCATTACAAAAATGAAATGTATGGATGTGGGAAATACCACTTTAAGTAAAGTAAACCAGGCTCCCAAGGACAAAGGTGACATGCTTTCCAGCATATAGGAATGCTAGACTTAAAATATAAATTTATGTGTAAACACATATCACCAGATCATATGTGTGTACATGTATATGATACATGTCTACATAAACATATACACATGTACACACACAGAGTCAATACAATTAAAATATGGTATTTGCAGGTGTGAGATTCTATAGCAAAGATCTTTTTGAACACTAGGGACTAGTGGAAAGAGAGTGGACAGAGATGAGAAAGAAGGGTGAATATCGTTATAATAATCTATGTGCATGCATAGAAATGGAACAGGGAAACTAGAGGAGACGGGTTTGGGAAGAGGAAAAAGGAAGGAGGGGGAATAACAGAGGGGATGGTTACGATCAAAATGCACTGTTTCTACAAATGGACATCTGAAATAAAACAACCTTGTATAACTAATAGCACTAATAATAATTTTTAAGAATAACATTAATCCAAAAAACACTGAGATTCAATCATGGCTACTGAGAAATTGCCTCAAGTTTTAAGGACATCCCCACATATGAACTTCAACAGACCTACAGAGTAAGTTTATTGGTGGTAAACTAGGGGGGAGAGCAATTTTATATATTAACTTTATAATAGCAGTTTAGGAACCAAACTAATGATATTTATACACACATTATACACACACACACACACACACAGTTACAAGCCTGGGAGGCCAAAAGCTATAGGTCTTGTTTCTGAAGCACTCTTTTTAATAGATTCTCTACTGCTATACACTTTACTTAGTTTGACCGTAAAACTGAGCAAATGTCTCCACCTAGTGGAAGTAATCTTTAATAGGAAAACCAATGTAGACTTGGGAGTTAACTAGTGAGATGATATGTATATTTATTTTCATAAATATACTACTAAAATGGAAGTTATGGAAAGAATTCAGCTCTGCAAGACTGTATTACTCTTCAGTATGACTAGAAACGTCTTATGGTAAACACAATATTTTTATGTAATACAGATCATTAAGAAGTTACTGTACTTATTTTGCATACACAGTGAATTTTCTATTCCTAGGTACCTTATCTGGGCTATACAAAATCATTTGGATTATTCTGCAATCAGTAACTCTGTAATGTAACAAATAGTCAAACTCTTTCGACCAAAGAGGCAAACTGTCAATCTTGGGAGCTCATGGAATCACTAGTCATCTCTACACATAGTTAATATATTTCTTATATCTCTGGAACATGCTGGTGAAGAGCACAGCTATTTTAAATCATATGTATACATACATACAATATGCTTTAATTTCTACTGAATTTATTCAATTACATTGGTAAACAAAATTCAGGATTGAAGATCAAAAAGTCGGTGTTAATCGGAAAATAGAGGAGAGAAAGGAGCAAGGTAAAAGAGAATAGGGGAAATACTATCAAAAATTCAATGCATATCTTGCAGACTTAGAGAAAGGTGGGCCTGGAAGGATGTGTGCAAAGGTTGAAAGGGCTAACACTGATGGAGATGCATTGTATGGATGAATGGCATTGTTCAATGCCAAATCCTTGGTACAACTACATAAAGATAATATAAATAAATAAGTAAAATATTTATATGATAATACCCACATAGCTACTGAGCCTTTGTGGTCCTCTCCTGAGAATGTGAATGTCTAGAGTCCTGTATAATTTATCATTTTTTTGTCTTTTACCATCCAGTGTGTCTACTTGTATATTTATAGGCCCATTTTAGTAACAACAAATGAGGATAAGCCATGTAACCTATGTTTCTTTGGGTCTGGTTATTCTGCTTATCATTGATTCCAAGTCTTACCATTTCCTTATTAACTCTAACCCCTCCGTACATCACCTTTAAAATAAGTAAATAATAAACATTTGTATTAAAAAAAAAAACTACTATGCCAAGGAAAATTATTCCAGGAAGCTCCTGTTGTCAGGAAAGAGGAGGGATTAAAATAACTTACAAAATCTGGCATAACCTTTTTTCCCAACTCCCAAAATAATGCTTTTAAAGTCTAATGCCAATTAAAGTATAATGCCAATGCTGACATGTGACAGCCTCCTATTTCCAGTATCCAGAAGAAGTTTCTGTAAAGGAGGCAGATTTGCATCCAAAAATAAAATCAGAAGAGGTATAATGCCTCAGTGGTATAATGCCTGCCTCGCAAGCACAAGACCCCAATGCATCCGTTTTATGTTTCTGGACTAGGATTCAGAAATGTGAAATCTATGACCGTCAGAAAGGTAATAACTGGTCATTTGTCTCACAGCCAAAAAAATGCTACTAATTTCACTCTGTCTTTCCCCCTTTGAAAAAGTAATATTATAATCATTATAAAATGAAACTTTGAGACACCGGATCAACATATGACCCATATCACCCTTAGACTTACCATGGTCTTTTTCAAAGATACTTCCTGACATCCTGGTATACAGTGTTTCAATGCTTATTTTTTGCTTATGTAAGGGTAGAAGAAAGATCATGAATAAAAGTAAGATCATGCTATACAAAGTCCCTCGTGGCCTACTTCCTTAACACTTAAGGATGCATCTTGAGCGGGGTGCAAATACCTGGCATCGGTAATCCTCAAGAAGCTGAGGGTGAAGGATTTTGATTTGAAGTCAGCCCGGGCAAGAAAAAACAAAAACAAAAAACTGCGCGAGTCTCCACCTCCAAAATAAGTAGTAAAATGCTGTACTGGAGGCAAATATTTTTCCTAGGTAATTGTCTGCCTATAACTTAATATATGTCGCGTCCACCTCGGCCAGCAAGGAAGACACAACACCGGATTCTTCTCTCAGCAGTTTATTCAGGACCTTGTAAAATCTTCTCTCTCTCCCGGGGGCTTCCCGCTTGGCCTTAAGTGCAAACTGGGTAGCCAATCCCGGTAAGCTACGTGGGGATTACCGATAGGTCCAGGTACGCGGAAGCAAGCCAGAGTCCAAGCTTTAACCATATTAGGCATTGTTTATCACAGAGAGCACTCGCCGTCGGGAGGGCGGAGGGCAGAAGCCGGCGCCATTTCAGGGCGCAGCTGCTCGCAGCTCTCTACAGTTCCCCCCTTTTTATTTTCTGAGCGGCAGGCAAGAGTAGAGGTCAGATCTCTGTGAATGTTATTTGAGGGACATTGTACTGGCCTTCACTTAGGTGGCGCCTTCCCAAGGACTACCAGACCCGTCCGATGCCTTTTTTACAGAGGTGGGGCCTAGGGCATCAACCCACATGCAATCTAACATGCTCTTCTTGGGGCGAGCGCCGGGATGCGTCTCCCAAGTGCAGTGCGCTAGCCTCGCATCCTGCGCTATTTCTTAAGTGTGGCAAGCCACACATGGGGGGACTGTCAGGCCTCCATGGCAGTAAAGGCTTGGACAAGCATGGCTGTATTGCGACGCTGGAAGCTCCTAATTCGGCAAATGCACCACAGGCACACCAGGATGACCATGGCCAGAAGGCCTATAAGGGCCCCCAACGAGGCCTCTGACACATCCATAGGAAGGTAGAGGGCATCAAGTGTCCTGTTGCTACTAAATAGGCGAGGGAACATTTGAGCATCATGCCGAACTGGCATTGGTTTTGGGAATACCGACAGAATCCCCCATCTCAGTACTGTTTTTCCTTGTTGTACTAGGGCAAGCACTAGGAGGAGGGCTGACATCTGCTGTATCCCGTGTCCTCTCATCTTGGGCTTTTCTCACGAGGCGTTCAGGTACCCACACCGGATCCTGCTGGTCCTGCGGAAAAACACAAACAGAGCCTCGTGCCCATGTCAGCACGGGATCGGGCCCACGCCAGAGCCCTGTCAAAACATCCTTCCACTTGACTAATCCTTTTGTTGGGCTATGGGATTCATAATGCCTGTCTGCTGCGGACCTACCATTGGCATCCAAATTTAAAAAATTTATAGTAAATAAAGCTAGGGAAAGTCTTTCTTTTGGTGTACGGCCATGGCCAATTCCCCCTTTCTGTTTTTGTAAGCATGTTTTAATAGTGCGATGCGCACGCTCCACAATGCCTTGGCCTTGGGGATTGTAGGGCAGGCCATGCACAAGTTGTACCTCCATGGAGCTGCAAAAGGAGGGAAACTGCCGTCCTGTATAAGCAGGTCCATTATCAGTTTTGAGTTGTTGAGGCTTGCCCCAAGCTGCCCATGCCTCCAGGCAATGGGTGATAACATTACGAGCCTTTTCCCCAGTTAAAGGCGTGGCATGTATGACGCCTGAACAAGTGTCTACAGACACGTGGACATATTTCTGATGTCCAAATTCAGGAATGTGGGTCACATCCATTTGCCAGATCTTTAGTGGCAGTAGACCGCGGGGATTGACTCCGATGCTGGGTGGATGTTGATGAATGATGCACTGGGGGCAGTCTAAGACTACTTGACGTGCATCTGCTCGAGAGAGCTGGAATTTTTGTTGAAGGGTTTTTGCATTAACATGAAAGTTTTGGTGAAAGGTCCTGGCTCTGTTTAGGGCAGAGGCAAGAAACACCCAGTCTTGCCGGGTCCACTGATCTACTATATTGTTTCCCGCACTAAGGGGTCCTGGCAGGCCTGTATGGGCCCAAATATGTAAGGGGTAAAAGCCAGACCTCCTGTGCCATATTAGCTGCTGCAGTTGTTGAAAAAGTGGGCCCACCGGACTGGACATTTTGATAGGTCCCGCAACTTCCAAGTCCTTAAGTGCATTTACAACATAAGCAGAATCAGATATTAAATTAAATGGAAATTGACATGCTTCAAAAACTTTTATAACAATTTGTAACTCCACCATTTGAGGGGTATCGGGATAAAATTGATGCTGTACAGGTTGCTGGCCTTCAATCATATATACACCACATCCCGTTTTAGAGCCGTCCGTAAATACATTAGGGGCTCCCTTCAATGGGTGAGACAAAGTTACTTTTGGAAATACAACGGGGTGTTCCTTAAAAAAGCCTAATAACGGGTGTTTTGGAAAGTGATTGTCCATATCTCCTGGAAAGCTGCACAGTAAAATGGCCCATTCATCAATGGTAGCACATAAGGTCTTAACCTGGTGACTAGTATAGGGGGTTATGATGGAAGATGGAATAGTTCCAAAAAACTGTATGCATTGTTGGATGCCAGATAAAGCAATAGAAGCCACTGAAGTAGGATAATGTTCTATGGATTTCCCTGGGGACATTTTTGGGTGAATCCACAATAGTGGTCCTTCCTGCCATAGTAGCCCGGTGGGTTGTGTTACAGTCGGAAGGATGCACAGGAGAATATTTTTGCCTTCCTGAACCCTTTTTAAACATGCATGTTGAAGTCTCTCTTCAACCTTTTCCAAGGCCTCTCTAGCTTCCTCAGTCAACTGTCGAGGAGAATCTAAAGCAGTGTCTCCTTGTAAAATAGCATAGAGGGGTTTTAGCTCACAATTGGGCAATTGCAAATAAGTGCGTATCCAATTAATATCACCCAATAACTTTTGAAAATCATTTAAAGTTTTCAAGCCATCTTTTCGTATTTCTAATTTTTGCGGCAACACACTTGTATCTGTTATTTTGGCACCCAAATAATTAACTACCTGCTCCTGTTGTACCTTTTCAGGGGCTATAAATAAGCCCCTTTTTTGTAGTAAATTGACTAAATCCCCATATGCTGAATGTAACAAGCGTTCATCCTTTGCTGCTAACAAAACGTCGTCCATGTAATGTACACATCTCAGCTGAGGATATTTTTGTCTGAGCGGACTGATGGCCATATCCACGTACAATTGGCACATAGTGGGACTGTTAGCCATTCCTTGAGGCAGGACCACCCATTCATATCTCTTATCCGGCTCCTCATGGTTGTAAGAGGGAACAGTAAATGCAAACCGAACACTATCTTGGGAATACAATGGGATAGAAAAGAAGCAATCTTTTATGTCAATAGCAATAATAGACCAAGAGGCTGGCAATGAAGACAGCAAAGGCAAGCCCCTTTGCACCGGGCCCATGACTTGCATTTGATTATTAATGGCGCGTAAGTCATGCAGCAACCGCCATTTTCCCGATTTCTTTTTTATAACGAAGATGGGGGTATTCCAGGGGGACACCGATGGTCTGATGTGTCCCAATGAAAGTTGTTCCTGAACTAAAGCCTTGGCAGCAGTCAATTTTTCGGAGGAAAGTGGCCACTGAGGCACCCATACTGGGTCCTCCGTTATCCAGGATATGGGGATCCCTTCCTCAGTGGCCCCTAGGAAAAACCCAGGCCCTGTCTGTCTCTTTTCTGGTGCACTTTTATAGGTTCCCTAGTTCCTTGTAAATATCCTCCTAGGCCAAGACCAGGGCAATACCCCATTTGCATCATCATATTCCTAGAAGGGGGAGAATAATCATTGCTTAATGTAAATCCCATTTCTTTCATAAGGTCCCTCCCCCATAGTGAGACTGGGAGCTCTAGCACATAAGGTTGAAAGGTGCCTGAGTATCCATTTTTATCTTTCCACCGTAATTGTCTTGTACTCATGTCAGGGGTCCTTGCATAACCCAAACCCTGTAATGTCTGTGAAGAAGCTTGTACAGGCCATCCTGTTGGCCAGTCCTTTTTAGCAATTATACTTTTGTCTGCCCCTGTGTCCAGAAGTCCTAGGATCCTTTTATTGTCAACCTCAAGTTCAAGGACAGGTCTTTGATTTAGGTCGAGAGACAAATAGGCCAGGTCCACTCCCGTGGATCCGAAACCCTTCTGATCTCGCGATCGGGGCTGTGCTGGGAAATTCTCATGCAGACTAGGCAAAAGCAACAACTGAGCAATGCGATCTCCTGGGGAAATGGCCACTATTCCTCTTGGGGATTCAGCCATTATCTTAACCACACCGGTATAATCAGGGTCGATAACTCCGGGATGTACCCTAAGGCCCCGCAATATGGAGGATGATCTTCCTATTAGTAAGCCCACTGTACCTGGCTCAAGAGGTCCCTGAAAGTCAGTATCAATCAGTTGTACCCCCATTTGGGGAGTTAGTACGAGTCGGGTGGCCGCACAGAGGTCCAGTCCTGCGGAACCCGCAGTGGCTCTCCTTGGTCCTTGGGGTGCCTGAGTGTTGGCCACCGCTCCGGGTAAGAGCTCTTGTCCTGACTCTCGACTGCCCCATATATTTGAGGGCCCTGAGGGCGGGGGCCCCGCTGGCCATTTTTTGAATGGTAATTTTCCTGTGCTTGCCTTAAAGGCTGTCCATTAATGTCTTTTACCGACCGGCACTCATTTGCCCAGTGTTTCCCCTTTTTGCATCTCGGGCAAAGCCCAGGCTGTCTACTTGGAGGGCCCCTTTCAGCCCCTATTAGGCCCCCTTTTTCCGGGCAATTGCGTTTTATGTGTCCCGCTTTACCGCATTTAAAACACACCCCGGAGTTGCCTCCCCTTTTCTGTGATAATTGAATCACCGCCGCGGCAAGCCCAGCATTAGTCAATGGCCCACCCAGTTCCCTGCACACTTTCATCCAGGCTTCTAGCCCTTTGTTTTTGTAAGGGGTTATGGCTGCTTTACACTCTTTTGTACACTGTTCATAGACTAGCTGCTTGATCAGTGGCATGGCAGTATCTGGGTCCCCAAAAATCCTTCCTGCGGCTTCTACCATACGGGCTACGAAATCTGAAAAAGGCTCTGTGGAGCCTTGCAGGATTTTCGTAAGGTTCCCGCTCACTTCTCCTTTATTTGGTAAGGCCTTCCATGCTTTTATCCCCATGTTATTGATCTGTTCATACACTTCAACGGGGTACCCTGTCTGTTGGTTAACAAATCTCCCCTGCCCAAGAAGCATATCTCTGTCCCAAGCCGCGTTTCCTGCCGCTTGGTTAGCCGCTGCCTGCTCATTGGCAAATTCAAGCAAAAAGGCTCTCCAGTCTAGGTACTGACCAGGGCTAAGGCAGGCTCGCACGAGCCCGCTCCAGTCACTAGGGGTCATGCAGTGTCTGCGCAAAGCTTCCACTTGAGTGACCGTGAAAGCAGCGGTTATTCCATAAGCGCGCACAGACTCTGCCAGAGATTTGATGACTTTGAAGTCCAAAGGCTCATGATATCTCTGTCCCTGCGGATCCTGAAATATTGGGCATGCCAGGTCTAACTCTGTTCTAACGGTTCTCCATAGTTCCGGGTTGAAAGTGCTGCCAGAGCCGCCACTTCCGGATCCTCCCAAGTATAGCGGAGGAGCGGAGGGAGTTGGGGAGCGCCCATAGGGCGGGCCTTTATCCTGCTGCCGTTTTTCCCTCTCTATTCGTCTCTTTCTCCTTTTCACCCTCATCTCCTCTAATCGTTCTAAAATGGTTTCCATTTCTTCAGAATCTGTAACCTCAGAGGAATCTAATTCTGCAAGATCTGGATACAGTCCCCCTATTGTCCCTCCACCTTCGCTCGCCGCTTTCTCTGATCTTTCTTCCTGTAGTTTCTCTAAAGCAGCCTGTCCATTCTCCACCGCCTCACTGTAGCGGTGGTCCCCAAGACAGCCTCTGATAAGCGCCCATATGGGCCTAACCCCGCTCTTTAGGGTTCCCTGTTCATGGGCAAAGTCCAGATCTCTCCCTAGTTTCTCCCAGGATGCCACGGTGAGGCTCCCCGAAACTGCAAACCAGGGGGCGACTGTGTCACATTCATCCAAAAATTTCTCCAAAGTACTCTTCTTTATCCTTAACTTCTTCGAGAGCAACAGCTCGTTAAGAGCCAAAAAAATTGGGTGCGACGATGAGGCGCCCATAATTATAAGGTTTTGCTTTCGCTTTAGCCCGTTCCTCTTAACCTCTTTCCCTTGCCACCCGGGGACCTCTTGCTCCTTCTTTGTCTACAGCAAGGAGCCTATATTCCCTTCCCGCCTTTTATCGCGGATCCCCTTCTTTTCCGGGGACTTACCGGTGCACCACCCTGGCTGCGGAGAGTTCTGAATCCTTATAGAAACGTTGTTCCCCGTACGGGCCACCACTTGTCGCGTCCACCTCGGCCAGCAAGGAAGACACAACACCGGATTCTTCTCTCAGCAGTTTATTCAGGACCTTGTAAAATCTTCTCTCTCTCCCGGGGGCTTCCCGCTTGGCCTTAAGTGCAAACTGGGTAGCCAATCCCGGTAAGCTACGTGGGGATTACCGATAGGTCCAGGTACGCGGAAGCAAGCCAGAGTCCAAGCTTTAACCATATTAGGCATTGTTTATCACAGAGAGCACTCGCCATCGGGAGGGCGGAGGGCAGAAGCCGGCGCCATTTCAGGGCGCAGCTGCTCGCAGCTCTCTACAAATATAGTTTTGTTTTTACACCTAAATGTTCAGCGCATTGGGAATATAGTGTTTTGATTTTAGAAAGGGAAGTACTGTTGCTTCCTAGAAGTTTTTTTTTCAAACTAGATAATTGTGACAACATTTTTAAATACTGTTTATTTCTCTACTAACTTGAACTTCTACATTTTAGCAAACTGTACTTCCAAATAAATATCTGAATCTGGATTTGTCTTTCAATTTATTTATTGGACTCACTCAACTATTTCAAAAATAATAAGGCTATATCCCCCTAATTTCACTCAAGGAGGAAAGGTCAGTGTTAAGTGCTAGAAATTGTACTGATTTTGTCATATTAAAGTAATATGACAGGCTGTCAATGTGGCTTAGTGGTAAAGTGCTCGCCTTGCATGCATGAAGCATGGGTTCGATTCTTCAGCACCATATAAAAAGAAAAAGGCAGAAGTGGCTCTGTGGCTCAAGTGGTAGAGTGCTAGCCTTGAAGAAAAAGAAGTCAGGGACAGTGCTCAGGCCCTGAGTCCAAGCCCCAGGACTGGCAAAAACCAAACAAAAATACATGGATTTTTAAAAGAAACAACATGACATTTGAAGAGTATACCTCTTAAAGGGAAGTTCTCTGAGAAACAGATTTTGGTGCATATATGAATGTGTTTATATGTGTGTTTGTGTGTAATATATACGTGTGTATGTATGTATGTGTATGTAATATATGTATATATGTAATGTACATGTATATATGTATATATTACACACACACTTTTATACATTTCTGAAAAGAATCAGAAGTATGCATTAAGATTGTCCACAAGTCCTTGGCAGCTCCAATATTGGGAAGGCCCCACAGAACTGGTGGTCAAATCTTTATAACTTCAAAATGGACAGCAATCAGATAAGAGCTGCCCCACAAAAGAGCTGACTTTGGAAAGGATGAATGGGATGACAGCAATTAGCCCTTAGAAGTTTGCTGATTTTGATATTTGGTGAGACAGTGTTTATGTCACTGATGGTCTCTACTAATTTTCAACTTTTCTGTTTCATTTATTTCAGCTCTTATCTTTATGAACAACTTCCTCCTGTTGGGCTTACACTTAGTTTGCTGTGTATGTGGGTTCAGAGTATGAATGTGCTGAGATCTTTAATTTTTCGATCTTTCTTCTTTTCCAGTATAAGACTTTCAGGCTATAAAGTCCCTAGTATACATTCAATCAATTTAACATGTTTTATTTTCATTTTTAACCAAGTCAAGATATTCTTGCTTGATTATGAATTATTTAGAACTAAGTGTTTAAAATCCAAATATTTAGAAATTTTCAGTTTTAGTTCTGTAATTCATTTGTAGTTTTCATTATGTTATGATCAGGGAATATATTTCTTATATTAAGACTTTTCTTATGGCATACCAGATATCACTTTCATGAATGCCCCACATATCTTTTCAAAAGAAAATGTAGTCTGTAGTTGAATGACTGTTCTATGAATGTCAATTAGAACAAGCTGGTTGTTAGTACTCTTCTAAACTTTTATGTCCACACAGATTTTCTATCTTCTGGCTTTATCAATTAATGAAAAAGGTACCATTAACATCTCCAGTTACAACTTATTCTTTCAAATATCTATCAGTCTGTTTTGTGGATTTTGAACATCTGTTATGAGGTGCATAGACTGAGTAATATAAAATGCCCTTCCTTACCCCTGAAATATACTTTGTTTGACCTATTTGGCCTGATACTAAGATCATCATTCCAATTCACCTTCTATTTGTATTTGCATAACACAAAGTTATTTAACCTTTTCCATTAAATACACTTAACATATCTATATGATTGCTAAATTGCTATTTGTATTTAACATAGGACAGAATATATGGATCTGAAACTCTTTTTTATACACTTTGTTTGGCTTTTAATTAAGTATTTATATAATATTGCTATATTTTTATGCTATAATATTTCTCATTGTTGGATTTTTAATCCACTACCTTGTTTTTCTTTTGAGTCCACTTATTTTTATCTTTGTTGGCTTATAAGAATGAATATTTTAATACTTTTACTTTGCTTGTCTTTAAGATTTTTCTCTTTATCACTGATTTAAGGAAGTCATGCTAAGATAATCTTTGAGGTGACTTTGTATTTATTAGGCTTGGAATTAACTGAATTACTTGGTTTTGTGGATTTTCATTCTCATGAAACCTAAAAGCTTTTAGTAGCCCCTAGATCTTTGGCTTTAAGTTTGTGTTTTAGAGAGGGTAACATGCTTTTACTCAGTCTGACCACGCACCTTGATCCTCCCATTACCACATTCCGAGGGCCTGGAATGATAAGCGTGAACTACTATGCCTCCCTCTTGTTTCTATTTAAGTGTGGAATCTATAAAAGCCCAATTCGAGAGTCAAAGAATAAAGAATGTAGTATTATTATTGATGAATACAAAGTTTCAGTAGGAGGAAAAATTATTCTATTACCCAGTGTGTTAAACATAATAAATAATAGCCTGTATACTTCAAAGCTGATAATAGAGTGAATTTCAAATCTCACTACAAAGTCCTAAATATTTGGAGTTTTATATATATATGTGTGTGTGTGTGTGTGTGTGTGTGTGTGTGTGTGTGTGTGTGTGTTTAGGTAGTTTTTATTATTTAATTATTCCATACTGTATCCATAAACCATAACTACATTTGTGTCCTATGGCATATATCATTAAGAGTTGTTGATTGACAGTTAAAATGAAACTTTAGAGGAGCGGTTGTGCCATCCACCTATAATGACAGCTACTCAAGAAGCTGAGATCTGTGGATTGATTGCTATTTAAAGCCAGGGCAGGCTAACAAATCCAAGAGACACTTATCTTTAACTAATCATCAAAATCTCAGGGGTGAAGGTATGGTACAAGTGGTAGAGAACCGGCCATAAGTGACTAAGCTGAGCAAGAGTACAAAGTCCTGAATTCAAGTCCCACTCAATACTAGCAAAAACAAATAAAAATGTAGTGCTTAATGAATTGTTATAAGAGAAAAGCATTTGTAACAACCACTTACATGGTCATAAAAATAATTTGTTCAGATAAATTCAAGAGATCTGATAAGAGTGGGGGTGACACTGTTCAAAAAGAAATGTACTCTTTACCTGGCTTATGTGACTGTAACTCCTCTGTACATGACCATTACAATAAAAAATTTAGGGGCTCGGAATATGGCCTAGTGGCAAGTGTGCTTGCCTCATATACATGAAGCCCTGGGTTCGATTCCCCAGCACCACATATATAGAAAACGGCCAGAAGTGGCACTGTGGCTCAAGTGGCAGAGTGCTAGCCTTAAGCCAGGGACAGTGCTCAGGCCCTGAGTCCAAGCCCAGGACAGGCAAAAAAAAAAAATTAAAAATATATATTGTGACTGTAGTTACTAACAATATATCATGTGTTTGAAAATTCTAAGAAGGGGCCAGGTGTGGTGTTGTATATATCTAATTCCAACTATACAAGATATATAGGTAAATGCAATCCAAGACTACCCTGGACAATGATATGATCATTCATCTAAAAAATAAAGCTAAAAGGGCTGAAGTTATGGCACAAGACCCTGATCGGGCCTTGATCAGTACTGGTAGCAGCAAAAGATGCATAAAAAGTAGACTAAGTATTTTTACCACAAAATTGTAATTATGTAAGGCAATAGATGTTAATTAGCTCTATTTAGCCATTTTACTGTGTGTGTACATATACACACACAGTATATAAAAGATATACCCTATGTATTGTGTATATAGTACACACTATATACATGATATGTCCTAGATAATATATGGATAATAAAGATATACATCTCTATATAGATAATAAAATATGCTATATGGTATATAATGTATGTGATTTACTACATAGTATATTAAATTATATATAATTATATATGTTATACACACAAACACACACTTTGAACTATTATGTTAGCCAGGGGCAGGTGCTCATGCCTGCAATGCTGGTTACTTAGGAGGCTGAAATCAGAGCTTTTCTCTTAAAATCACGAATGTGTTTTTGAAGGATAAACGCTTCTCAAATCTGTCGCTCACATTCCAATGAAACTCCTCAGTGATGCAGACTCTGCAGTCCACAATCCGTTCACTAAAATGCAGAGTGAGGAGGCACATGAGAAGCGGTTCACATCCTTCCCGGCCTTCGATGTGGTTTGACAACACGCAGGGACTCCTGCTCTGCCAGGCCCGCATCTGGAGGCGGCACTTCGGCCTCTTGTGGCCCGGTCAAGGCCTCCAGGACCACAGAACCCCTGCGGCTCAGTCCAGTTAGGAGTGTGCTCTTCCCTTCCTGCTCATCCTCTATGCTCCCCCAGGAGAAAAGGTGGACTGATTTTTTTTTTTTTTCCATTTTAACCATCATCATTCTTTACAGTCATCAACTCCCTAACCCGGAATCAGAAATCTGCCCGACTTTCATGTGCCCCAGAGGTTTATCCAGGCATGTTGGTAATCCATGAGAGTGGGGCGGTTGCTAATGAGCCCAGTTGGCCAAGATCACCCCAAATACAGCAGGTCTGTGTGGCCAGCCGCCCTGGGAAGACGCCGCGCTCTGTCCCCGAGTAGCACTGGGCACCGTAGAGGGAAAGTTGCCCCGAGTTACTCTTTCCACCCTGAAGTGCAGCCCTCCTCCTCCCCCTTCCCCTCCCCTTCCCGTCCCCACCTCCAGACTCTCAGCCGGGCTGAGACGCTCCGTCCCGGGAGGCTGAAGCGCACCACTCCCAGGCTCTCCGGAGTGCGAGCGCGCCAGGGTCCGCGCTGCGTGGCAGGGGCACCGCACGACCCCGCCTACCCTCGACCCCGCACCTCCTCCGAGGCTGGCGCCCGCTAGGCTGACGCCCGGAAACCGACTGCCGCGCCTGCCGCCGCCAGGGGGCGCGCGCCTCGAGATGGCGCCACCGTCCCCGGAGGGCCCCAGGGACCCGGCAGCCGCCCCCGCCCACCCGCGGCCCTCACCTCCAGGTAGTACAGATCCACGGTTGTGATTTGCGAGTCCAGGAAATCTTCATAGGTGCTGAACTGCGTGACTATGTTGTCCACGGCCGTCATCGTATCATCCTGAGCCATGGCTTTTGCCTGGGGTTAAGCGTCCCTAGCAACCGCAGCTAGGGGGCGGGGTGGGAAGGCCCCGCCTACATCGTTCCTTCCAATCACCTGCGAGTGGGGGGTCGCGATGGCTTGCTGGCCCCGCCCCCTGGCTTCCGGCTGTAGCTCAAGCTTTGGCCAAACTCTTAGGGAACCCCGGGAGCTGGGTCTCAAAGTACCCCCACTACATGTTCAAGTTCTGCCCTAGCAGGCTGACCCACAGGCTGACTCACACCCCCAAGAGATGTGGAAAACCAAGTCCCCATACACACCAAGTGTGGCACTGCTCCAGTGCTCAAATTCTTTAAAGACCTCTTCTGGTTCTAAATTTTTGCTTTATAATTTTCTTTATCTTTTGCTATTTAAATTTCAGTAAACCCATAATGCAAACGGCCTTTAAAAAAAAAAAAAAGGTTTGGAAGGGCACAGGAACTGAGGGAGGAAGGGTGAACAATTGTAATCATTACATTCAGTATACATTATGTAAAAAAATGAACTATGTAACTTTAGGGTAGTGGATGGGAAGTGGAAAATAAGGACAAATGAAAGAAGAGGTGACATTGACCAAGAAGCATTGTACTCAAAGCCTGATTTATAAAATTACAATGATAAATTTACCATTACAAAAGGGTTACCATTTTGTACAACTACCTAAGGATAATAAAAAAATTTAAAAGTTTAAAGTTTTTCTACAAATTTAGAAAGTAAATGCTTTTTTCTAATATTTTTGTTTGGAAAATAGTGTTTTTTGTAATTTTAAAAATAAGGATTTAAAGTAACCCAATAGACAGATGGCAAAACTTTTCAGAATAATTTTTTGGATTATATTTTTTTAATTTGTCCTTGAGAATTAGCACATAGTACTATTCTATGCATTGGTTACTTTGTAAATGCTTACTTAACATAGAAATTGTTTATAGATTTGCTGAAATTATTTTAATGACAATATTCAGTAGGGTATTTCCCTTTCAGTTATCTTATACAATTTTATGTTGTTTTCATCTTTGTATTTCTGGGGTCTGTGAGTAGTACTAGGGCTTGAATTCAGGGTCGCAGTTTAAGCAGGAGCTCTACAACTGAGCCATGTCTCTAGTTTTAATTCCTCTCAAAAAACAATCACGGTGTCATAAATGTGCAAATTTTAAGTGGTATAAATACAATAATCGATGTGATGTTAATTTTATTTAACAAAATATTAGGAAATGTTTTCAGAAAGCCCTCAAAACTTTCTTTTTAAGAGCAAAAGCACTGAATTCGAGAGAACAGAAAGAAAATATTTAATAATAATACTAACAACATTTACTGAGTACTCAATTTATGTGCCAAAAGAAGGATGGTTTCATTGACTAGTATTTATATTAATCCCCAAAATATCTGAATTTTACCAACCATAAAAATATTTTCAGTCAATGACTCCAGTAATCTACTGCAAACTTAAACACTCACATTCTCTACCAATAGTGAAATGAAAAAGAAAATGTGTAAGTTTAGCCACGTTACAAATACAAAAGCTATGGTAAGCCTAACTCCCTTGTCCTTTATTTCAACTTTCAACTTAAGTTTCAAACCATTAAATGGTGAATGAGAAGCATGGAAGAATGATAGTAAAGAAATGAATGGGTTCCAACACATCTCTCTTTCCCATTGTAAGATCTTTGTTATGATCAAGAAATACTTTACTTTGGATAACATGCATTTCTACTTCAAGTCCAAGACTTTTAAATATTGAATTCTGGAATTTAGCACCAACCCAGAAATTGCATTCTTTGCCAAAAGGCAAGCAAGGATTATATATATTCACAATAAAACTCCAAGATGTAGAAGGCCAGAAATAGGAGTCATGTAAGAATAACAAAATGCATGCCATATTTAGCTTAAAGGATTTAAAACAAAAAAAGATTCAATGTAAAAATAATGAAAGTTGTAGGCAAAACCAAGCAACAGCAACAAAGAAAAAGTATGTATTTGTAATAAACAGGCTTTGGTATTATACCAACATGCAGGAGTAATACAAATAATTTCTAATTAAACTCTATATTTTTCCTGTTCCCAAATGTTTAGTGATAGTTTATGGTAGCTAACAAAATGAATAGAAAACATTGCTCAGCCTGATGACAGGACAGTAAAGGGGATACTTTGCTTAATAATGCTAATTAGTGCTGAATTCTGAGTAAGAACTCAGAGATGCATTATGAGAGACTTAACCATATTGTAGGAAGGAAAAACATCGGCTCACTCTGCTAAGATAAGAGATTTTGTCTGAAGTTGCCCAACTGCTTATTAAGTGTCTGTGATTCTAGATGAGAGCTATTGCTCAATCATGAGCCAAATCAAGCTCTTTTGAGCTTCGTAATAATGATGACACTGAATTTATGTAAGCTATTCTTACAATGAGGTCACTGGGCTTCCACTCCATTTGTTATCCTCGGGTGCTGGAGTTCAGGTTTCTCTACTTCTCACATGTGGAGACTGAATACATTCATGTCGCAATTCCCAGGTTTTCTCCTTTCTTTTCAATTTCTGGCAGTTTGAAAGACTCCAGGAAAAAGGATGATGTAAGATGGAATTGCTTGCTGGACTCCTGATATAGGCCCCTGATAAAGAATGAAAACTCTAATGGGCACTGGGTGCCTCACACCTGTAGTGCTAGCTACTTAGAGGATTAAGATCTGAGGATCCGTGTTTGAAGCCAGCTCATGCAGCAAAGTCCATGAAATCTTATCTCCACCAAAAATCTGGAAGTGGAGATGTGGCTCGAGTGGTTGAGCACCAGCCTTGAGCATCGGGACAAAGCCTCAGTTCAGGCCCCAGCACCAGCACAAAACAAACAAAAGGATGAAAACTGCTCCTGTGTTATAAATTAGATGATGGGTGTAATCACTGCATCCAACTCCAATATAGTAAAACTTGGGCTTCTCAGACTCTATATCCCCAACATGCTTGCTTAAGGCCTATAGGGAAATCAAGCACTACCCTGAAAAGGCACTCTCAGTAAGTGATTAAATACTCAGAAAACAAGTCAAGTGATTAGTAAAAGATGGCCACACAAAGGCCAGGCTGGTTCAAGCCTGCCTGTAATCCTCACTATTTAGAAGGATGAGATTTGGGAATCTAGATTCAAAGCCAGTCCAGGCAGGTGACAGTCTTACTTCCAATTAACCATCAAAAATCTACAAGCTCTGGATCAAGTTGCAGCATGCTAGCCTTGAGCCAGAAAGCTCAGAGACAACACTCAGGCCCTAATTTCAAGCCCACCAGGATTCTCTCTCTCTCTCTCTCTCTCTCTTTCTCTCTCTCCCCCTCTCTCTCTTACTCTCTCACTCTCTCTCTTTCCTCTTCCATTTAGTGTGTACATTTTAATTTTTTCCAGTCAGTGTTCTTTTATATAAATGTATTTTCAAGTAATGGTTTGCAAAATAGATAACTAAATTCTCATAAAAATACTCTCAAAAGTTAGATTATGATCTTATATATATAATTGTTTACATATTTGATTGCTATTGAAGAGGGGATATATAGAGGGGTTAGTTACATGAATCAAGTAATGAGTATATTTCTTTTTGAATGATGTCAACCCTTCCCTCCCTCTCTCCTGCTCCCACTCACAAATTTTCCACATAGTATCTAGCAAGTACAGCTTCTGTATTTGTCCCAGCTTTTCTGTGCCTCCTCACTTCACCCTCCCAAAGACAAGTAAACTAGCAAATGTGACAAAGGTAAGAGACAACCAAAACAGCAAAAGCAACAATAAAAATCTCTTGGTCCCAGTTCTTGGAGTTCATTTCACGAAATACTATTTTATGTGATCATATGCAATTAGCTATTGAGCCTTTCTGACCTGCTCCTATGAATATCCTCCTTTGTTCTTACCATGTGACCATCTAGAGACCTGTATGTTTGTCATATCATCTATCTATCTATGTGTATATATACATATATACATATACCATCCAATGTGTCTAATTGTAGATCTATAGGCATATTCTAGCTGTAACAAATGAGGGGAAATATTCAATCTATATTTCTTTGGGTCTAGCTTACTTCATGTTACTTAATATAATTTTTTTCCAAGTCTTTCCATTTCCTTACAAATGGTATAAATATCATTTTTTCTGATGGAAACATAAAATTCTATTGTGCATATATACCACCATTGTGCATATATACCATTTCTCTGATCTCTTTGTCCACTGAGGGGCATCTGGATTAATTCCATATCTTGGCTACAGTAAGCAATGCTGCCCTTAGCATCCTAGTGCTAGTAACTTTAATATGGCCTTGTTTGTGATCTGTTAGATACATGCCCAGGACTAGAATTGCTGGATCATAGGGCAGCTCTATGTTTAGTCTTTGAGGAACCTCCATACTGCTTTCCAGAGTGGCAAAACAAGTTTATTTTCCCACCAACAGTGTAGGAGCGTTTCCTTTTGGCCACATCTCTGCCAACATCCATTATTGTTCCTTTTCTTGATAATGGACATTCTAACTGGGATGAGGTAGAATCTCAATGTTGTTTTGATTTGCATTTCTTTTATGGCAGAGATGTTGAACATTTCTTCATATGTCTATTGGCCATCCTTACCTCCTCTTTTAAGAGTTCCTCTATAAGTCTTTAGCCCATTTATTTGTTTTTGTTTTTGTTTTTGTTTTTGTGTTTTTTTTTGGCCAGTCCTGGGGCTTGGACTCAGGGCCTGAGCACTGTCCCTGGCTTCCTTTTGCTCAAGGCTAGCACTTTGCCACTTGAGCCACAGCGCCACTTCTGGCCATTTTCTGTATATGTGGTGCTGGGGAATCGAACCCAGGGCCTCATGTATACGAGGCAAGCTCTCTTGCCACTAGGCCATATCCCCAGCCCCTTTAGCCCATTTATTAATAGGGCAGTTGTTTCTTTGAGGATCTGTTTTGGGGTAACTTAATCTTTTGAATTCTAAGTATATTTTAAATATGAGGACCTTGACTGATGCATAGTGGTAAAAATCTTCCTCCATTCTGTGGACCTTCTATTTTTCTTGCTAGCTATATCCTTTGCCATGCTTCTATTTATCTTGTTACCTATATGCTTTGCCAGCACTGTTCTTCCTACTAAGGATTGTTGCTATTTGAAGTCTTTTTGGTTCCACATGAATTTTTGGATTACTTTTGAGTTAGAGAATTTTCTGTGATAGGTTTTACTGTTGAGCTCTAATTTTAATCCATTGTTGGTCTGACAAGGATGTAAGGAATAATTTCAATTTTTTTAATTTGCACAGATTTGTTTTGTGACCTCAAATATGATCTATTTTTGAGAATGTTCCATGGGGTGCTGAGAAGAATGTATATTCTTCTCCTTCTGGGTAAAGTATTCTGTTGGTGTCTGTTAAGTCTATTTGGTCAATGCAGTTACTTAGATCTGAGGTTTCTTTGCTGAGTTTTTGCCTGTATGATCTATCCAAAGGTGACAATGATGTGTTGAAGTTGCCAATAATCAAGGTGTTTAGATCTATGTGTGTTTTTAGGTCACATAGCTTGTGTTTGATGAAATTTGGTGCCCCGGCATTTAGGTCATAGATGTTTAGAATTGTTATATCCTCCTTTAGCAGAGTTTCCCTTATTAGCAAGTAAAGCTCTTCTTTGTGTCTTCTTACTAATTTTAATTTGAAGTCTATTTTATCTGATATTAGAATTGCTACTCTGGCCTGTGTTTTGGGGCCATTTGCTTGAAAGATTTTATTCCAACTTTTCACTTTGAAAATGTGTCTGCTTTTGTTGGCAAGATGTGTCTTTTGAGGACAACAGATGGACAGATCTTGCTTTTTGATCCAACCAGTCGCTGTGTCTTCTAATTGGAGAATTATGTCCATTGATATTGAGAGTTAGGACTGAGAGGCATCTGATAATCTCTGTCCTGTTAGCCACCTTCTTATAGGTTGTGCCTGTTCTATTCTTAGTATATTTATCCTAGGTGTTTAATGCTTTACTTGGGGAAATTCTGAGTGTCACTGTTTTCTTAGTGTCCTACATGGATATGCTTCCCTAATTTACAATTTCGCTGGTTCCCACATATGCCTCACAGGAACCAATTTTGTACATAAAGGTAGATTTTCAGTGCTGTAGTCATACTTTCACTATTCCTTTGTGTGTGTTGCGTGTTCAGTCACTCACCAGGAGCACTCTTTCGGGGTACTGCTTCATTTTCTTGTAGGCAACAAGGCTTAGGAAGCCTTTGGCAAGCTTGTTGAATATAGAATCTCTCATATATTGCCTCCTCTTCTCTCAGTGACTCATGGAGGCAACTTGCCAAGTCGTCTTGACCCTGGCCTTTCCCAAGTTTTTAGTCTACCAAGTTCATCTTTTTTTGCGAGGGGAGGGGGGCAATACTGGGGTTTAAACTCAAGGTCCTGAACTTGTTAGACAGGCACACTATAAGTTGAGATATACCCTAAATCTTTTTGGGGGGGCTTGAGTTATTTTTAAATGGTGTCTCATTTATTCCCAGGCCAGTCTATACCGCAATCCTTCTATCTATATCTCCTGAGTTGCTGACATGACAGGCACCAGTATGCACAGCTTTTTGGTGGTTGAAATCAGTTTCCATAAATTTTTTTACCTGGATAGTCCTTGAACTACAATCTTTCTAATCTCAACCTTCTGCGTATCTAGAAATGTGGGCATAAGACCCAATGTGGCTCCTAGAATAGTTATGTTTGAGTTCTTCTGTTAACATGGCTTACGAGACCATGTTATAGACCTTCATCTGCCATCTCCTATCTCTCGTGAAATGTATCATGTACACAAGATGGCTTTCAGTTTTCAAAGGAACCATCAACTTCTTTTGCAATAATTCCTAAATATATACTATTGTTTGTGGCTTAGAACAGTTTATACAGTACAGACTTTTCCCATTCAACTGTTAATTTTCTACATAGATGTTTAGAAGGCACACAGAAGTTAATACACACACACACACACACACACACACACACACACACACACAGCACTTTCTAAAAGCTTCCATATAGATCATTTGTCCTGAATATCTTGCCCATAAAATATTTGCTAACTATCAATACTGCTTAGAATCTAAAACACAAGAAGTTGAAGATTATGCATAGTATTTTCTAAGATGTATTTACTAAATGAAACCACTTTTCTATACATCTTAGTCATTCATCTTAGACACTGCACTTAGTGTGAGAAAGGCAAAAATAAACAATCGGAGTTATTTGAGTTTCAAAAGGAACTTGGTATTACCTGTATAAGAAGGACATGAGATAGGAATAATTTTGAAATGCTATACAAATTCAGAGAAGTGAAATTCAGTTCCAATAAGGGGTGATTAAGGAAAGTTTGAAACCTGACATCATCTTGTGTGCTTAATTATACATATAGGGATGATAAATCGAGGCACTGATTAAACGGCCATCTGAGTGAATCACTTGTGCTAAAATTGTAAGGTGAAGAAGAGAAGATGTTCAGAGAAGCATGTTAGATAAATCTGATGATGGTTCAGGATGTATCCAGGAGGGAATGGAAGGTCACTCAGAAATGATAGTGATCGTTCTGGGCTCAGTGTATTTACAGCTATCTCACCTTGCTCTTTCCATACCTCATGCTTATAACCTAGCTACTTAGGAGTCTGAGGCCTGAGGTTTGTGGTCCAAAGCCATCCCAAGAATGAAAGTCCATGAAATTCTTATCTCTAATTAAACAACAAAAAATGACAGACTGGAGGCATGGCTCACATTGTAACACACCAGTGTTGAGACCACAGCTAAATGGTGCATGAGACCCTGAGAACCTATGTTATACACAACACACACACACACACACACACACACACACACACACCTCAACCTATATACACTAAGCCAAAAACAAAAAAAGAAAGAAAGGAAAAAAGAGATTCTTGAAAACTACCTATCTTCACATCTGTAGTTTGAGAAATCCTCCTGACAGCAGTGAATGACTGGAGGGAGTCAGGAAGATGTCTTAGGTCAGGAGAGAGAAGGGGTAAGTCTGAATTTCAGAGTTGCTACAGGGGAGATGGAGTTAAAAAGAAACTTGGGGAAGGATTTATACAGACAAGGATTTATATAAGTTCAGTACATACTTTACCCTTAAGCAAGAATCAGAAGATTTTTGCTTCAGATCTAACGTTTACTGGCTCAGAATAAGAAGTATAATGATGTAGTGGATTCTTAATAGAACTTGCTGGTACTTAACTCAAAAGATGAGGCAGTGACTTGAGGCTGAAAAAGAAATTCAGATGAAATTTCAGGAGAAAATAAAAAGTGACATCTTTAAAACCCCACAGACAAGTCAGAAACAGGCTGCCTCGCTGAGGAGTATATTTAGCCCCTCTAAGATACTCAGTGACCTCTATAGAATTACTAAGAGGAGAGGCATGATCTATTTTAAACCAGCATCTTCTTTTTAGCTTCTGAGTACAATGTCAGAACTCATCAGGTACTCAAGTACTTCTGCGGCTATGGTACTAATACAATCTCAGGAACAGCTAAGCCAATGCAGAGAGGAAAAAAAAAATGAAGATCACTAGACTTTCTAAAAGCAGCATGAAAGAAAATGGTGTCAATTCCATTAAGAGCTAATTGAACTCATTGGCCCCAGCCCTGCCTTACCAGGACATGAAACATTCTTTGACTACAGGTAAATTAATCACAATAAAAGTGTTTTGATCCATTTATTCTGTCTATATTATTGACTTGAACTGAACTGCAGCATAAGTGAAACTTATTCACAACAGCATTCATTTAAGGTAAGCAAAGAGTCATGTACTATGCTGGGTCTTCAGGTGCAAGAAAAATAATGCTAAACCCTTTTGTTCAGTGATATTCTAATTGAGTTGGTTGGGTAAAAGAACAGAAATAACCTATACAGATTTGAGAGTGTAAATTTGTGAATAACCAAGGTAAAACATGAATAAAACATGTACGTGGTTTTATCATGTATATGTGCAGATAGATGGATAGATAGAATGTATGTATAGTATGGAATGTAAGTCAGATTGTATATGAAGACAGACTTAATAGAAAGAATACAAGAAAAATATGTTTGAAGAAATCAACAGCAGGAATGACCCGAATGAAATCAGGAAAGCAACTCCTTTTGCAATAGCCTCAAAAAACATAAAATACCTAGGAATAACTTTAACCAAAGAAGTGAAATACTTCTATGATGAGAACTTTAAAAACATGAAAAACAAAATTAAGGCAGAACTAAGGAAATGCAAAAACCTCCCATGCTCCTGGATTGGAAGGATTCATATAATCAAAATGGCAATATTGCCAAACGCTATCTACAAAGTCAATGCAATACCCATTAATATCCCAACACCATTTTTTAATGAAATAGAGGAAGCAATCCAGCAATTCATATGGAACAATAAAAGACCCAGAATAGCAAAAACAATCCTAAGCAGAAAGAACAGTGATGGAGGAATTACAATACCCAACTTCAAGCTGTATTATAAAGCTATAGTAATAAAAAACAGCTTGGTATTGGCACCGGAACAGGTCTGAAGACCAATGGAACAGAATTGAAGACCCAGAAATGAACCCATACAACTATGCCTACTTAATCTTTGATTAAGGAGCTAAAAAATAGTCTGGAAGAAAGATAGCTTCTTTAACAAATGGTGCTGGCAAAACTGGTTCAACACCTGCAACAAACTGAAACTAGATCTTTATATATCACCCTGCACCAAAATCAATTCCAAATGGATCAAAGACCTCAAAATCAAAACAGATACCCTGAAAACACTAAAGGAAGGAGTAGGAAAAACACTTGGGCTCCTTGGCACAGGACGGAACTTCCTTAACAAAGACCCAGAAATGCTACAAATCAAAGAAAGGATGGACAAATGGTACTGCATCAAACTGCAGAGCTTCTGCATGGCAAAGGACATAGCTCGCAAGATAAACAGAAAGCCCACAGATTGGGAAAAGATCTTTACTGGCCATACAACGGACAAAGGCCTCATATCTAAAATATATGCAGAACTAAAAAAATTACAATCCTCCAAAACAAAACTGCAAAGAACCAATAGCCCCCTCAACAAGTGGGCTAAAGACTTAAAAAGAGACTTCTCTGATGAGGAAATGAGAATGGCCAAGAGACATATGAAAAAGTGCTCTACATCACTGGCCATAAAAGAAATGCAAATCAAAACAACATTGAGATTCCATCTCAACCCAGTAAGAATGTCATTATCAAGAAAACTAACATTAACAAATGTTGGAGGGCATGTGACCAAAAGGGAACCCTACTCCATTGTTGGTGGGATTGTAAACTGCTGCAGCCACTCTGGAAAGCGGTATAGAGATTCCTCAGAAGGCTAAACATAGAACTCCCCTATGACCCAGCAGCCCCACTTTTGGGCATCTACCCAAAGACCACAAACAAGAACACACTAAAGCCACCAGCACAACAATGTTCATCACAACACAATTTGCCATAACTAGAATATGGAACCAACCCAGATGCCCCTCAGTAGATGAATGGATCAGGAAAATGTGGTACATATACACAATGGAATTTTATGCCTCTATCAGAAAGAGTGACATTGCCCCATTCGTAAAGAAATGGAAGAACTTGGAAAAAATTTTACTAAGTGAAGTGAGCCAGACCCAAAGAAACATGGACTCTATGGTCTCCCTCATAGGGAATAATTAGCACAGGTTTAGGCAAGTCACAGAAGAGGATCACAAGAGCCCAATAGTGGTACCCTTATGAACACATAAGATGATGCTAAGTGAAATGAACTCCAGGTTATGGAAACAATTGTTATATCATTGTTGTAACTACTTTCAATGTGCTATGTGAAACTGTAGCTTCTATTATTGATGATCTTGTATCCCCTTCCTGTGGTTGTACCTGCACTATCTCTGTATCTTATCTGAGTACATTGGAAACCGTGTATACTGGTATTAGAACTAGGAAACTGAAAGGGAATACTAAATTCGAGAGACACAGGGTAAAACAGACAAACGACTATAAAAGCAATACTTGCAAAAGTGTTCAGTATAAATGAACTGAACAACTCATGGGGGGGAAGGAGAAGGGGGAGGGGGAGGGGAGGGGTATGAGGGAGGAGGTAACAAACAGAACAAGAAATGTATCCAATGCCTAACTTATGAAACTGTAACCTCTCTGTTCATCAGTCTGACAATAAAATTTTTTTAAATAAAGAAATGTTGGGGTCCATCTTCCCCCTAGATGGAAGGGGCCTGAGGCACCTCCCCCAGCTGGGGAATGCAGCCCTTCCATCCTCCCTACATTGGAATCTGGAGAAACCGGTCCGATAAGAGACCCCCGACCTAGCTGGCAGCCAGCCTGGCGCCTACCAGCCCCGCCCTGGAGGTCGAGTGACGTAGCCCCTTGGAGGTCAAGTGACCAGCCCCTTGGAGGTCACCTGACAGCTCGTGGCCTATGGGAATCCTGGCCAACCCCCTTCCCCTGATCATCTACCCTTGCCCCTCTCTCAATAAAGTTAGTTCGCTCTCAGAAGCTGACTCCGTGGTCTATGTCCGTTGCTTCCAGAGTAGGATAGCGGTCACATTACCACGCGGGTCGCGCGCCCGCCAGGACGGAGACATCCCCACGTCTCACCCCGACAAACCTGCAGGCCGAGGGTCGGGGGAGAAGGCGATGCGAGGATAATAAGAGAGAAAGAAATGAGCACTTGAGCCGGAGCAGAGAGAGCAGTCCCCACAGAGTGGCGCCCCACGTGGTTTGCACGAATCCACGCAAGAAAGCCCGGCTCCCGACCGGCCCTGACGGAAACAGGTTGGAAATCCTGAGACGCGCGATCCTCCCACCCCAGGTAAGAGGATGGGACAAGTCCAGAGTCGGCGAAACAATTCGCCCCCTAAGATCCTAAAGTTCACCCTCCAAAACGCGGGGATTAATATCTCAGAGCCCTGCGCCATACAAATTTGGGAGGAATTGACCCACAGGGTCCCGTGGCTAACTGGAGCCAACCCACTCTCATGGGAAACTTGGGACCAACTAGAGCGGGAATTACAAACAGCACCATGGGGAAAACTCCCACTGCGAGCCATTAAGACTCTCAAGGCTTGCCTCTCTTGGGACCCGGGCGGGGAGTCCCTGGATTCAGGAGAAGGAAGCCGGAGTTAATTTTGATCTGGAGTGGGCCCCGATGCCTACTCCAAAAAGCCCTGGGACCAAATCTCGTTCGGTACCCAGGAACCCAAGCCGCGGCAGACAGGAAATGAGCAGAGCAGCCACAGGCTTGCTACCCCTCCCCCATGTGAAACTCAGCTTGACTCTATACATATGCAGATTTCGGCAGCCCTGAGCCGCTTTTCTGCGGCGGCGGTGCCCCGCAGCAAAAAAAAAAAAAGACCGGCCTGGCCACTTTTAAATTCAGAGGCCTTGAAACTACAGATTTTCATGAGTCCAGGAGGATGGTTCTTGAGAGA
Organism: Perognathus longimembris pacificus; assembly: GCF_023159225.1. Taxonomy (NCBI): domain Eukaryota; kingdom Metazoa; phylum Chordata; class Mammalia; order Rodentia; family Heteromyidae; genus Perognathus; species Perognathus longimembris. The sequence continues at coordinate 21,830,037 of NC_063176.1, forward strand.
GGCAGGCCGAACACGCCCTGGGCAAAATATTAACTTTACAGCCTGGCTTTCAGATTTCCCACCAACCAAGGCAATAAACAGCCTAAAGCCCCTTGCTGGGCAGTCCCTATTGCCAGAGACAGTAATCATGATATTTGGAAAAAAGTTCCGATTCTTAATTAATACAGGAGCAGATCGGACCATATGCATTTAATTGGACAACATTATTATTGGATCAGCAGATGCCCATGTGCTAGATTTGGCCTATAGCAAGGCCCAAACACTCCTTCAAAGAGGAGGGCTGCATATAGCCAATAACAAGGTTCAGAAAGTATACCCCTTCAAGATCTTGGGGGCAGAGCTTAAACTAGACTCTGTATGCCTACTCAAGCCCATGTTAAACAGCCAATGAACTTGTTCTCTGATAGTCTATATGTGGTTAACTTGCTACCCAACCTGGTATGTTCACATATCAAGTTGGATGGAAACCCAATCACTCCTCTGATGATCCAAGTCAGGTCTCTGTTAAAAGAGCGGAGTGAGCCTATTTTTTTACAGCACCTTCGTGGACACCAAGGACTGCCTGGGGACCTGGCACAAGGTAATCGTAGGGCCGACCAGCTGGCCACTGATGGAACCATCATAGCTCTAGCCATCGTACAACCTCAAAACCTCCAAATGGCCAAAGGGCTTCATGAGCGTACTCACTTAAATTGGAGAGGGTTACATCAGAGATTTCCTTCAATTCCTATAAAAGACTTAAAAAAGATTATAAGGACTTGCAAATCATGTATGCCTTTCGTGCAAGTCCCTCCCTTACAATCTCCAGGTGTGAATTTAAGAGGTTTAAGACCCAACTTAATTTGGCAGACTGATGTGACCCATTACGCCCCCTTTGGAAGGCTAAAATATATATTTATGTCCATTGACACCTGCTCTGGTGCATGTTGGGCCTCTCTGCATACCGGTGAAAGAGCACGGCATGCTGAAAGCCACTTCTTACAATGTTTTGCTATCCTAGGACTGCCTTTACAGGTTAAAACAGATAATGGACCTTGTTTCACCAGTAAGCCTTTACAGGCATTTTTCCAAATGTGGAATATTAAACATACCACTGGAATACCTTATAACCCAAAGGGTCAAGCCATAATTGAGAGGCATAATAGGACCCTGAAGGATCAATTATTAAAACAAAAAAGGGGGGGAAGCCCCCAGGACCAACTGAGGACAGCGATGTTTACATTGAATATTTTAAATTTTTCTAAGGACCAACCTCTGTCGGCTTTCCAGAGACACTGGTCAAGCCAAACACCCTACTTAAAAGTGGAGGCCCGGTGGAAGGATTCTCTGACAGGGGCGTGGCGTGGACCCGACCCAATTATCAGCGCAGGAAGGGGATTCGCCTGCGTCTTCCCTACTGGGGAACCGAATCCAATCTGGATACCAGCTAGAGATGTAAAATATTGTCCAACAGAATAACCACCCAAGGGCATCTGCCCTTGAGGGATGTCTCCCCTTGTTTCCTCTCAGGAAAGCAAAGACCGAGGTGGAATTTTCTAAGGAGAAACGGGAAAGCCTGCCTGCACCAGCGATGGACCTGGACCCAGTGTCGGCCCTGTTTCTTCCCTGGACCCTGCCTGACGCCCTTTGGAGTACCGTTTGCTGTGGCAGCCTGACCCACAGCCTTGCACAAGGACCAAAGGGAAATTTTGCACGGTTGTCCCTCTCTTTCGCTCCCCCCTTTGCTGCTTATCTCAGGGGTCCCCATTGGAGGGAAATAGGAGCTAAAGGACTTGGACACTTTAATGTTTTATTATAAATGTTTATAATAAGTAAGGTATTGGCACCTTGCTGCAATGTTTATTATGAAGTGTTTTACTAACCTCAGTTGTTAAGTTACCAGCATCCTGGCCGCCACATCACCAGGACCTGAACCTGCCCCTCTACCTCACCATCGAGGGAAGGAAGAGCCATCTGTGCTGCCTTGAGCGACACCAGACTGGACCAGAATTCCGTTTTCCGTGGACTGACCCCGATAAGAGACCCTCCATTGCCTTGTGCCTTGTTGTAATTACTCATGTGTTACAGTTGCTCATGTTTGCATTTGCCTTGTATTACGATTGCTTATGCTCATGTCTGCTTTATGCTCCCATTCACCTTATGTTTACATTGAGTCTCTTGTTGTAAGCGATGGGCCAGAGCTGTCTAGGTACCAAGTGGCCTTTAGCCTTTTAGCCATATAAGCACCCCAAGAGGCTCGTCACTCAAACCCTAGGACCGGCTGCTCAGTAAGGTCCGCCGGCACCGGAAAAATTATCAGGCTCTCTTTCGAGTGCCAATCCTACTCTCCCCAAGGCCTCTCATCGGGCCCGCCAGCCCGGCAGGAAGGTCAGCCTGAAGAGCTAGGGCGTTAGCCCAAGACGGGTAAGACTCCCCTTGGGGGGGGGGCAACCTAAGACATGGCGCGCTCTCGAGTAGGGCGCCTCCTGCTGTTCGAAAAAAAAAAATATAAAAGAGGCAGATGTTGGGGTCCATCTTCCCCCTAGATGGAAGGGGCCTGAGGCACCTCCCCCAGCTGGGGAATGCAGCCCTTCCATCCTCCCTACATTGGAATCTGGAGAAACCGGTCCGATAAGAGACCCCCGACCTAGCTGGCAGCCAGCCTGGCGCCTACCAGCCCCGCCCTGGAGGTCGAGTGACGTAGCCCCTTGGAGGTCAAGTGACCAGCCCCTTGGAGGTCACCTGACAGCTCGTGGCCTATGGGAATCCTGGCCAACCCCCTTCCCCTGATCATCTACCCTTGCCCCTCTCTCAATAAAGTTAGTTCGCTCTCAGAAGCTGACTCCGTGGTCTATGTCCGTTGCTTCCAGAGTAGGATAGCGGTCACATTACCACGCGGGTCGCGCGCCCGCCAGGACGGAGACATCCCCACGTCTCACCCCGACAAACCTGCAGGCCGAGGGTCGGGGGAGAAGGCGATGCGAGGATAATAAGAGAGAAAGAAATGAGCACTTGAGCCGGAGCAGAGAGAGCAGTCCCCACAAAGAAAAAAGAAATTAATAGCAAGCCAGTCCAGAAAAAAGTTAGTTCGATTCCCATGTCAACATATAAGCCTGGTAGGGTGGCTTGTGTCTGTAGTCCCATTTACATAGGAGGCATGGGTATGAGGACCACAGTCTGAAGCCAGTCATGGGTGAAAATGAGAGATCCTGTTTGGAAAACAACTAGAATCATAAAGAACTGAAGGATTGGTTCAATAGCTAGAGCTTCTGCCTAACAAGCATAAAGCCATCGTTTCCAATTTCAATACCAAAAAAGACATAGATGATGAGAAAGAACATAAGGAAGAAGAAAAGGAGAAGGAGAAAGAGAAGGAGAAGGATAAGAAGGAAAAGGAGTAGGAGAGAAAGGAAGGAAGGAAAGAATGAAGGGAGGGAGGGAGGGAGGGAGGAAGAAGAGGAAGAAAGGAAGAAATCAGGAAATAATTTTATCTTTTGGAATAGAATAAGGTATGGCCACAGAGGCTTCAGAATTCTGTAATTCTACCTTATACTCTCACTAAGTGTTTGAATTTACCCAAAGGAAATAGCTTACAACTCATCACCTATCATGTGCTTTGATGGAGGATAGCACTGGATTTCATAAATATATTTCAATACCATAAATAGAAGTGTGCCTGACAATAAGCAGGCTATTACTGTCTTGGTATGTCTGCTGTCTTATTTTTAAATGATTTTTTCACATCTCCATTCCTGTGTGTAGACATACCTCCCTCTTCCTTCACTTAATCTTGGACCCTTATCTCTCTTAATTTATATATTCTCCCTAAGGAAAATTTCATCCAGTTCCATGACCATAAATGATTTTTTCCTGTTACAGATTCTTAAATGTTTAACACTAGCTTCACACTCTTCTCTAAATTCCAGATGCCTATCCCTGTCTACTTGACATTTTTACTTGTATATCCATTAGATACCTCAGAGTTCATATGGCCAAACATAGTGCTTTCTGTTTCTACCCCCAGTGATGCACTGTCCCAACAAAGAACATTACTTACTCTGTTGCGCAAGCCAAGAGCCTAGGTGTTCACTTAAGTACAAGTTTAGTTTTCCCTGCTGCCAATATATAATTTCTAATCTGTTCACTTCTTTCCATCTGTGCTGCTTCCGTCCTAGTGCAAGACAGAACCATTTTTTCACCTGGAAAATTCCAGTAAAAGACTACATGTCCTGCTTTCCCTTTCACGTTCTCCTTTAATCCAGACTCCACACAGTAAAAGAGTATTTGATTTTAAAATATCCATGAGTTTATACGACTCTCCTGCTAAAGTCCTCATCAACATTCATGCAATTATGAAAAACAAAATCGAAACCCTTTTCCTGCCTTATGTAGAGAAGCCCTGCACCTCACTCTGCCTTTATTCCCTAGTCTTCCTTTTTACTACCATCTTCCTTAGCCCCCAGTACCATCCATCCAAGTTTATTTTCTTTCTGTCTGCAAAATCTATGATGATCATTTTCCTCAGGCTCAGAAGGCCATCTCTCGCCTTAACCTTATCTTTTCCTAGCCAGCTCCTTTCTATCATTCTCTTATCAGGTTATCAGATACACACCAGGGAGAATACCAAACTCCCAGGCCACAGTGACCAAGTGGGACAAATCCCATTATCAGTTCTCTGCATATTGCTACTTACTCACACATATTTACATTCACCTAGTGAAATGTGAATGCTATGTGAGAAGAATCTAATCTAGGCATACTTCTTTACTACATTCTAAGCAGTAAAAAGAGTGTCTGGAATATACTTTGTACTCAATTAAGATTTAATTATGGTAACCATACAACTTTCATAATACTATTGATTTTTATCATTACTATGAAACTATTAAAGCAACCACCCTTAAGCAAAACACCAATCTCTTATACATCCATTTCTAATTGGCTTCCTTATATCTACTGAAACCTATAAGGAATCATTTAGTACTTCAGAAATGTCAAATACACAGAGGAGACCACAGCTGGTAATATTCAGCTGGTAATATTCTATTGTGACGAGTGAAAGCTGATGTACGCATCATCAGAATGCAGTGATGATCACACTTGATATAAAGCCCTTGGTGAATCTATAGTTGAAACTTAACTTCACAGTACTTCCCTGTTATTCTAATATTTTCCCATTTGCCTCCATCATTTCCTCCTTTTCCAAATTTCTCAGAAAGTTTACTTAAACAGACTACAGGCTCCTGAATCATAACACACACACACACACACACACACACACACACACACACACACACACAATACATTCTCCAGAGATATATAAATAAATGCAAGCATATGGGTTTCAGGCATACAGGAGCACATTGCATTAAACAGAAAAAATATGTTCAACTAGATGAGAGACTGAACTACCTTCCAATATCTGTTACTGGCAGTTTCATAAGGAAATCCTTTGTGTAGAAATAAGAATGCTATTTTTATTTTCTATTTTTAATGTATTTATTCATGTGGGGGAGGGAGTATTAGCATGAGTACATGCTAGTACTGGCCCTTAAACTCTAAGCCTCCATGTCTTTCTTGGGCTGCCTAGGTTGGCAACAAACCTTTATCCTCACAGCTTCCTAAATAGCTAGGATTTCAGGTATAATCCTATGACAGGGAGCCACTGGCTGTGATTATTTTTTTTCTTTTACTAAGATTACCCTACCAAAATTTCTGTGATTATTACACTCATCTTTAACTATATTCATTAAGGCCAGTAAGATTGCAGATGTGTTTTCACTACTTCCTGTGTAGTCTGCACGTAAGGTAGAGAATTACAGAAGTTACTGGCAAGAGGTACTCTTCCCTTCATCCAGAAAGACTTAGAAAATAGGACTATTTTCCACAGTTGGGCTGGCAGGAATGACTTTATTAAAATATCCCTCTACACTGTATGTCCAGATGGCCAGTCAGTCATATAAAACTGGAATTAGAATTTCTAGCAATATGGTATGATTTGTAAGAAACAATGTGACAGTAGAATTTAAGTGGCTGTTTTAAGACAGAATTGTGTTTTAACAAGCCCTCAAATACTAACTTAGAAGGTCACTAGCTGTAGTCATTGGGCAAAAACTTTCATTTGCCATCACCAATTTAATTTTCAAATGCAAAAATATAGGATAGATATTATTTTTAAGAAAATTCAGACCTGAATAATGATATTGCTAGCCAAATAATTTAAACAGTAAATATACTTAGAACATATTTGTCATTAAAAATGAAAAGATTTTACAACTAGATGAGGCAAAGTGCTGATTGACATTACCCACAAAAATGACTTGTTGTAATAAGCAAGAATAGGATCCATGCTTCCAAAAGGGGAAAAAAAGTTAAAAAAAATTAAATAAACAAGTGAAAAGAAGCAGTGGAGAGACAGAGGGAGATGAACAGTAGTCATGCCAAACGTGTCTATGAGGCTGGATAGCAGGGGATCGTGCCTCTAGTGCTAGCTACGTACGTAGGAGGCTGAGATCTGGAAGACAATGGGGCCAACCCAAGCATAAAAGTTCACTAGATTACATCCCCCAAACTAACAAGCCAAAAGCAGAGCTAAAGTTATGGCTCAAATGGTAGGGCACCAACTGAACAAATATAAGTTCCTTAATTCCAACCACAATACTGTCAAAAATGGTTTTAAATGTCTCTGACTCTATGTATCCTCTTTGCTGTAGTCATAGCCCCTGGTGTGTGTCCCAGCAAAAGAACGGGAAGAAGTTCCTCATTTAGAAGATAACAGAGGGGCTGGGGATATAGCCTAGTGGCAAGAGTGCCTGCCTCGGTATACCCGAGGCCCTAGGTTCGATTCCCCAGCACCACATATACAGAAAACGGCCAGAAGCGGCGCTGTGGCTCAAGTGGCAGAGTGCTAGCCTTGAGCGGGAAGAAGCCAGGGACAGTGCTCAGGCCCTGAGTCCAAGGCCCAGGACTGGCCAAAAAAAAAAAAAAAAGAAGATAACAGAGACCACAGTCACTCAGGGCATGCCTATAAAAGTCACTGGGGTCAGTGTGTACCAACCGTGTATTAGCTACGTGAATGTATAAGTTGCATAACACACATTGAGATGTTCAGGAGTCACTGTTGTGAACCCAGGAAGGACTTCTTAGTTTTCTTTGTTTTCGTTTTTGTTTTTATCGGTTGTGGGGCTTGAACTCAGTCTGGACACTGTCCCTGAGCTCTTTTGCTCAAAGTGCTCTACCACTTTAAGCCACAGTACCATTTCTAGTTTTCTGGTGGTTAAATGGAGACAAGAGGCTCACACACTTTTCTGCCCATGCTGGCTATGAACCACAATCTTCACATCTCAGCCTCTTGAGTAGCTAGGATTACAGGTGTAAGCCACCATTACCTAGCTTAAGACTACTAGCTTATCACTACTGTGTTACAGTAGTATTTTAATGTAATCTTATTTCAATAACATAAATAAATCTATACTATCATGAGCCTGTTAAAGAACGCCTAGTTGTTTCCTTTCCTGCTATTACTACATTAATATTTTTATTTTTCTACTTTTATACATTTCTCCAAAAACATGTTCTCTGTGTTTATTCAGGATATCAACTGCCATATGGATATTTGAATGGAGATTTAACAGTCCATGTCTTCCTGTAATTTTTTTGTGTGTATATGCCAGAACTGGTCACCAAAAAGGAAAAGAAGGAAGCCCCTCAGTGCCTCTGGACATTTTTCTTTTTGACTGGCACATTAAGCCACACTTCCAGTCTGGCATTTGCTTAATTGGAGATGGATTCTTGATGGTTTTTCTGCCTAAGCTGGCTTAGAATATTCTCAGCCTCCTGAGTAGTTAGAATTGCAGGTAGACTACTGGTGCCCAACTTCTACTTCTTTACATTATTGTTAACTTCAGAAATAGCTTTCTTCCAGGGACAGCCCTGGTAGTTTCCCTGGATTTCCATGATTGAGAGAGAGAACACCAAGACGCAAGAAGTGTGTGACAGCAATACAACACAATGTCCATCATGAGTCTATGAGACAAAAATAAGACTAAAGCTTCAGAATGACGCTCTACCGGCATACTTATCCATCAGTAAGTGCATTGGTACTGATAAATTAGGCCTCCATTTATTATGCAATGTAGAATGCACTATACTTCCAAATTTTCCTCTTTTCTTTTACTGTTTAGTTTCATAAATCTTGAGGGGGTTTTGTAAAAAGGGCTGATAATAACAATTGATTTCAGAGTACTTTGAGAGCCTTTCACAACAACCACTCTAAGAGCAACATAGTTATTCAGCCCATGTTCTTCCTTAATGTTTCCCAATAGGTTACATATTCCAGAAAGTGAACATGTGGTATACAGTCAATTTCTGAGCTCTTAAAAATGTAGTTGAAGAATATTATCGCTTGCTTCAATTAAAGATACAGTTATCTCCTTGAAGAACTATCATAATAATAATAAAAAAAAAACAGTGCGGCTACTGGCAAATATTCTAATTAACCTCAATCACTTAAAAGTTTCCAAGTAACTACTGATATACAAGGAGAAATCTAATTGTTAATTCAAAATCATAAGATGTTATTAAAATAAAATTAAATATCCTACTGAATCAGAAAGTTTGACCTTAGTAATTATTCATCAGTGAGTGATTATATTATTTTCATGAAATATTTGCTTTCCATTAAGAGACTATATAATTTATCAACCATTATAATATACATGACTAATTTGTTCCTCCACATGTTAAACAATGTTAAATAATATCTTTTTTATTTGAATGTGATTTTAATGTAGGTCTTTGGATACTTACACAAATATAAAGTAATCAAGTTTTTTTGGTAGGTCAAGAAGGCAGTCATTTTCTTGAGAAAATTTTCTTGAGAAGTCAACACCTAATAAAGACCGTATAAGTTTATGTTTTAGAAAACGAAAGCCCAATCCTAGTTCTTACACATATTTACTTGGGCATCTTAGTCAAACTTTACAACCTTTTGTAATCATATTTTTCCTATAAGAGATTGTACTAATTAGTTTCCATCAAAACATAGTTAAACAGTGAAGTTAATTGGAAGAAATGAGCTACATAAAACAGACCTTGCTGTCTTCTTTTTCTTTTAAGTCTTCTTTTTCTTCAACCCATGAGATCTACAATCAAAATATCAATTAGCAGCCAGCTTTCAATCATATGTCAGGACCCCAGTCTAGAGCCTATTGTTTGATGTGTATACTGTATTCACACCACTCTCTCTCTTTTCTACTACTGATGAAATCTATCCTTGCCTAACTTGGCCCTCTACATCATACTGTATTTTACTTTCCTAATGATGACCTTGACTATTACTTCTCACATAGAGATGTATATATTTCTTCCATATAGCATCTTGGTTTGTCCTTCTCTAAGTAATACGGGTAGTATAACTTCCTGTGGGTGGCGCTCCTGCCTGAGTTTCCCCAGCCCCAATGCAAGATCCAATCTTTGTATCTTCTCTGCCCAAAATGCCCTGCAGAATCAGTTTTGTCCACAGGTGAAGCTGTGCTGTGGAATGGTTTGAAGAGCATCAGGCCTTGCCAACCAAAGGCTCCCCTGGCAGTCTTCCTGAAAATACCAGCCAAGGATCATTAGTGTTGCTCCTTAAAATAACTTTGTTGTCTTGAATCTGAACCATTCTAGCCCCCATTCCAGCCTTTGCCTCTTGAAATAATTGTTTTCTTACATAATCACTAAAAACTAGAAGTTTAAGATTTCAGTAACCGCATGATAGCAAAACAAACAGTTCTTGATAAGCAACGCTTCAATGTGCCTTACAATCTGCTTGTGTCGCTTTTATTTTACTTTACATTTATAAAGAAAAAGAAATATCTTTAAAGATTGGCCTCCTCACTAAGGGCCAGTAAAGGACGAAGGTTTCACCCAAGCTGCAAAACTACAGTCAAGGGGCTGGGGATATGGCCTAGTGGCAAGAGTGCTTGCCTTGTATACATGAGGCCCTGGGTTCGATTCCCCAGCACCACATATACAGAAAACGGCCAGAAGTGGCTCTGTGGCTCAAGTGGCAGAGTGCTAGCCTTGAGCAAAAAGAAGCCAGGGACAATGCTCAGGCCCTGAGTTCAAGGCCCAGGACTGGCCAAAAAAAAAAACTGCAGTCAAAATTTGAAGAATCCAAGCAGACACATAGAGGATGATCAAGGCCAAACTTAAAACTTAGGATGCTCTGGGCTTCTATCTCTAAGTGCAGGCTGTTTTCCTGTTAAATGCCTTCTGAACAAAGATGGATTAAAACAAGACTAAGCCTTTTGTTGTTCATAAGAAAAAGCATATGAATGGAATCAGTTAGTGGGCTGTCAAAGATACATTTAACTATTTAAGCAATTGACAATAACATAGCCTTTACTGGTACAAAGGGAAAACCTATGTTGATTTGAGGTAGGAAAAGAAGAAAAGAATCTAGGGACTGAGCATAGTCCAGGTGAGGTTATCTGATTTAGAGAGAATTATAAGCATTCAAAGTCAAAAGAAGGAATATGGGGTGATTGCTTAGGTGTTGAGAAGAAAATGCCAGTAACACTAAAAAAGGAATAAATTGGGAACAGAGAAGATTAAAGTGTGAGATCTCTTTCTCTGTCTCTGTTTCTTTGTGTGTCTGTCTCTCTCTATCCCTCTGTCTCTCTGATGGTCATACTGGGCCTTGAACTTGGGGCCTGTCTGAGCTTTTTTGCTCAGCCACTTGAACCACAAATCCACTTCCAGCTTTGTAGTAGTTAATTGGAGATAAAAAGTCTCAATTAACCACCACAAGGCTGAGCCTCATGGACTTTCCTGCCCAGACTGGCTTCAAATTGAGATCCACAGATCTCAGCCTCCTGAATACTTAGAATTACAGGCATGAGCCACTGGCACTTGGTTTAAAGTGTGCAGTTAATCAACTTAACATTGTATCTGGAATTTACAGTTAACTTGCCTTGAAAATACATAGCTGTTCCTTGCAGAGTCGAAGTGATTCCATGATCATAGAAACGTACATGACAGGATACTTTCATAACAAATAGTCAATACCTACTCCCTAGTCAACTCTAACATTTGCTTGGCTTGGAGCCTCCTCCCATTTTCTCCCCATTTGTGGTTCACATGCATGTGGATACTGAAGCTGCAGCACTTAATCTGGATCTGCTCCTGTCCTAACCACTTCTCAGTCAGAGTGTACACAGCTGCCTATGTCCATGGGTCTCATACAGTCCCTATTTACAAGAAATAAAGAAGGATGTGGAGAAAGAGGAGGGCCCTGGCAAACGTATTCTTTTGGCCTCTTGAATGCCTCTCCTTGATAGGAGCAGGAGAGGGAAGCAGGACCAGAGCTGGGTGTCATAATCCCTTCCCACCATGAAGTATATTGACCCAGCAAGATGGAAGCATCCATAATCAGCACCAAAGGCACTTTATGACATGGTTCATATCCCATGACATGTCTACATCTACAGCCAGGAGCATTTGCTGCTGGGCTACATGGTTCCTCATGTGCCTTACACTTTGTCTGTCTGTCTGTCTGCCTGCCTGCCTCCCTTCCTTCCTTTCTTCTACACTGGGATTTGAATTCCAGCACTATGCTTGCTAAGCAAGGATTCTACAATATGAGCCACCCCACCAGTCTCTTTTTGTATTGGTTTTTCTTTGTCAGTACGAGTGTTTGAACTTAACTTGCTTGCTTAGCTGGTATTCTACCGTTTGAACCACACCCCAAGCCCTGCTTTTTGCTGGTTATTTTCAAGATGAAATCTCATGGACCTTTCTGTCCAAACTAGCTTCATATGAGGTTTCTCTAGATCCCAGCCTCCTGAGTAGCTAGGAGGACAGTCTTCTGCCACGGACACATGATTGTGTTGGTTAGTTTCAAAAGAGGGTCATGCTTTATACCAGGACATTTTGGACAATGACCCCATTTGTTCTTCCCTTTGTCACTGAGATGGCAGGTGTATACTATGCCACTGCACTAGCCATGTGCTTTTCCTATGTCTATGCATGGCAGGATCACACCACAGTTGGGTTAAAGTCTCATGAGTTTTTATGCTCAGGTTGTCCTAACACCACAATCATCTCATTCTCAGCCTCCCGAGTAGCTAAGAGTACAGGCTTGAGCCACCACATCTGGCCATCATAAAATACTTGTTGAATGAAAAAACTAATATCCAATGGCTGATCAAGTAACAGAAGCCAGATGGATTCTTGGTTCCTGGTCAATGGCTTGTCCAGCATTCATCCATACATTTTCCCTAACTATGTTCAGCCATGCATTAAGACATAATCCTCATTATTTAGGTCTATAAGGCAAAATGTGGAAGGAGTAGAGAAAGTGAAAATAAAAGCCGAAATAATGCACTGCCAGTCACAAACATATGTTTCTGTAAACTGCTCATTAAGGAAATTACACTGCCAATTCTTCTAAGGGGCATAACAAAATGTCCTTGCCTGCTGCTCTGTGGGCATAAGACCCCACAAACAAAGTCATTCTTACCTTCTGCTTAACTGGGGTCAAAAGAGGTTTTCCAGAGCCATAGGCCCATACAAACTAAAAAAGGAAGAAGAAAAGCTAAGAAGGGAGAAAAGAGGAGAAAAGAAAGAAATAGAAGAAGGAGCAGGGAGGGAAGAGGAGAAGGGGAAAGGGGAGGAAGAATGAAACTAAAGTATATGAAGTGCACTTAGCTTCTGTCTTCTAAAGAAAAACTAAACAAAAGTCTGACCCACTAAAACCGCTTAGACTCCTTAGCAAATGCACTGTGCTGGTTTTATTTTACACTATGAAATATTTTATCTAGACACAGCAGTTCATTGAGACAGAGAAATGGATTCAATGAATTTTTTATTAATGGCTCGTTTTAAAAAATATATATTACAACTACAGATCTGCTAAAGGCATGGAGTCATTCCCAAGCAAAGCAATGCTCCAAATGTAATTCCATCTGCTTGGTACTTTGACATTTTGGGTCTGAAAAAGCACAGGGTGAAAGATGGCAAAAGAATAAAAAGGGGGTGGGAATTTTTGTTCAGAAGTGAATGGCTCACTTAAGAGTACAGCTTTAGGAAGGCAGAATCTAAATTATTTTACCTACGACATTTTTCGATTAAGTAGTAAGGCTGCAGCCTCAGGGGCACACCAAATTGGCTCTCATGCCAGCTCTTCAGGATTCTGATTCAATGCCCTATGATTATTTTCATGGCTAAAAAAGAATAATAGGTTATAAATAATGAATAGTTCATTGGAAAGACTCTGCTTTCTGAAAATAGTATTTTCTACTGAGTTACCAACAACCAAATAAATGGATCTAAAGGTTACACCAACTGTTTCTGAGGATAGAGTGCACCTGTTTTAAAATGAACAAAAGCCTAAAGAATCTGTTCTCCTGTTTCATGTCCCTTGACCTTTCTAACCATTAACTTCACAATGCTAATAAATAACACACTGAGTTTAAATGAATCCATATTTTAGAAGTATTTTGGATACTTATGCACCCCAACCAAAGTTCTCAACAAAAAGTAGTTTACAAATGTTCATTATTTTTCCTAAGTGTTACTTACTGGAAACTACATGTTGAACGGGATACTTAATATTGAGAGTATAACTATTGTTTAAAAATAAGACTTTTATTGGTAATATTTTTGAAATATAATTCACATATACAATTCTTAAACTTAGAACGGATAATCTGATAGATGTAATTCACCCATATGTATATCAATCAACACTATTAGTTTAGAATATTTAACCAACCCCCAAAGAAACCTTCATACTGTTTAGTTGTTTTCATTCAAAACACCACACACACACACACACACACACACACACACACACACACATCCCCAGCCCTAGGCAACCAATAACCTATTTTCTGTCTCTGTATTTGCCTTATTCTCAACATTTTATATAAATAGAATCACAAAACATGTTCTGTGACTGAACACTTTTTCTTAGCATAACATATTAAAGATTCATTGCACTATTTTTGGTAAGGTAGTAATCATATATATGCATATGTATACATATATATAGTAGTTGATGAATATTTGGTTTGTTTCCATCATTTGTCTACCACGACTTCTGAGGCTATGACTATTACTATACAAGCTTTTGTATGGACACATTTCTGGATACACCTCAGAGGAGAAATTCTTGGTCAAATGCTCCGTGTTTAACTTCGCGTTTTTTTGTTTGTTTGTTTTTAAGTCAGTCTTGAGGCTTGAACTCAGGGCCTGGGAGCTGTCCCTGAGCTTTTTTTCTACTCAATACTAGCGTTCTACCACTTTAAACCACAGCTCCACTTCTGGTTTCCTGGTGGTTAATTGGAGATAAAAAATCTTACAGACTTTTCTGACGGGGTTGGCTTTGAACTGTGATCCTCAGATCTCAGCCTCCTGAGTAGCTAGGATTTCAGGAATGAGCCACCAGCACCCAGCTATGTTTAACGTTTTGTGGAGCTAACTGTGGATTTGGTTTGTATTTCCCTAAGGAATCAAAATATTGCACATCTTTTTTGTGTTATTAGCTATTGCTATATCTTCTTAGAGAATTCTCTTCACATCCTTAGTCCAGATTTAAACTGAGTTACATGCCTTTTTACTATTAAATGGAGAGAGTTGTTTTCTTTATACTGCATATAGTTACCTTATCAGATATATGATTTTCAAATGACTAATCTTATCCTGAGGATTTTTTAAACTTTGCTTAGTATTACTTGAAGTGCATGTTTTAAATTCTGATAGAGTTCAAAGTATCTGTTTACTCTCTTTTTCTGATGCTCATGCTAGTATTAAATATCTAGGAAATAGCTACTAAATACAGGATGAAGACAACTTGTCTTTATGTTTACTTCTAAAAGTGATGTTGGCTTGTTTTTATTTATTTTTTGGTAGTATTGGGGTTTGAACCCAGTCCTTCTCCACTTCTTATTGTGGTACTTCACTACTTGAGCCAGACCTCCAATGCAGTTTCTTGATGGCATTTTGGAAATAGAATCTGTCCAGGCTCGTCTTGAAACACAATTTTCCAGATCTTAGCCTACTGAGTAGCTATAAGTATGTAACAAAAGCAACCAACCAGATTGTATGGTTTTATCTTTTATTTAATCAACTTTTAAATTCTTTCATGCAATATGAAAACCAAAAATAAAATTATATTGATTATAGACAATCCACAAAATCAGAGCAGGAGATAACAATTGAATTGCCCAAAAAAAATCATATGGAATGAATAAAATTCTCATTGTAGAACATTTTTGCTTTGTCATTTCTTTTCTTGAAATTTTCATTCATTCATGTCATGAGTGATCTGTTTCTATGAATCTTCTCAAGAACAAGAGCCATATCTTGTATTTCTCTAGGTGTCCCACAGTGCCTACCACACCACTTGATAAAATAATAGGATAGTTGAAACATTGATTTTAAAATTATGGTCTATATCTAAAATATGTTATATAATTTCACTTACATCAAATCACTTTATATATTTCAAGTGAATTTTTGTATGAAGAATTATACCATTGTCTAATTTTATTTTTCTATGACTTTCAAATTAGCACTGATTTATTTATTGAAAAGTCTCCTTCTCCTTTTGAATAGTCTTGGCATCCTTTTTTGAAAATCAAATCTGCTGGGCCTGGTGGTACAAGCCTGTAATTCCAACACTCAGGTTGAAAGAGGAGGATCACAATTTGAGGCCTGTCTGGGCTATATAGCAAGACCCTATATGAGAAAAGAGAGAGGGGGAGGGAAAGAAAGAGAAAGAAAAAAAGGAAGAGAGAAGAAGGAAGGAAGGAAGGAAGGAAGGAAGGAAGGAAGGAAGGAAGGAAGGAAGGAAGGAAGGAAGGAAGGAAGGAAAAAGGGGAAAAAACAAAAAGAAGAAAAAAATCAAATTAATTGATCATGTTATCTGAGTTTAGTTTTGGCTATTCTATAGATATAATACACACATACTATTTAAGAATATGTTTTTCTGTGTGCCTGTATGGTATATGTGTATATATAATATACTTTTCCTAATGATAATCTTTGACTGTCTGGATAATTATTATTTTGTAGAAAGTTTGGAAATTGGGATATGCAAATCCTCCCAAATTTCTTCTTCTTTTTTTAAAAATTGCTCTGGCTGGTATAGTCCCTTCAATTTCTACATGAATTCTAAGATTCGTAACTATACAGAATCCAGCTGGAATTCTCATAGGAGATGCACTGAATCCATAAGTAATTTGGGGGAATTTTAACATCGTAACAGCATCATGTCTTCCAATCCATGAGTTTAGAATATATTTCTGTGTGCTTAAATATTTACTTTAATTTTAATAGTGGTATGTAGCTTTCCAACTGTTAGTTTTATCCTTCCTTTGTTAAATTTATTCCTAAACACTTTATTCACCTTGATTCTATGGGATTGCTTACTATATCTTTTTGTGTTGTTCATTGTAAGAGTTTAAGGATACAATTGATTTTGTATTTTACTCTTGTATGCTACACTCTGGCTGGATTTACTCATTAGTTCCCCTAGTTTCTTAGTTGATTTCCTATGATTATGTAAGAACATAACAATGTTTTACTTCTTAATAATTCTTTTTTTTTTTTTTTTTTTTTGGCCAGTCCTGGGCCTTGGACTCAGGGCCTGAGCACTGTCCCTGGCTTCTTCCCGCTCAAGGCTAGCACTTTGCCACTTGAGCCACAGCGCCGCTTCTGGCCGTTTTCTGTATATGTGGTGCTGGGGAATCGAACCTAGGGCCTCGTGTATCCGAGGCAGGCACTCTTGCCACTAGGCTATATCCCCAGCCCCTTAATAATTCTTTTGAAACAAAAATCCATATTACTTTAGCCACAAATGAAACCACTGAATTGCTATATCTAAATGTATACACTTAGACACTTGTCTGGATTTTGCATTCAGTAAAAATCTAATTTTCATTATTTTCAATTATTTCCAATAAAGCATTCCTTTTCTTTTTGTTTTTTTAATATAAATTGCATTGACAATTAGCTCTTTTGCCTATTGCCTCCCAATAGTGAAACCCACCACAACTCTTCTGCTAAAGGAAAATATTATTATTTTGTAGAGTATATTGTCTAACAATAAGTAGTCAGTAGTCTCTACTTCAACAAAATTAGACAACTTTTCTTATATAATTATTTTACATGACAAAGTACAGAAAAGCATTTTCTGGCACAAATCTGATAGAAAAGTAATAAAAAAATTAGACAAGAAGTCTGTAATGGTTCTGAGACTACTGTTAAGTTTTCAACATGTCTCTCCATTTCAGCCCGAAGTCCATCTATCTTCCACATCCAACTCTTCATTAAAACTGTTCCTGGCCCACTCATCAAGCAGCTCAGCTGTCAGGCTAGTGTTTTACCGCAGAGGGTGAAACAGTTCAGAGATAACCGCTTCACCTCAAGCAATGGCCTCCAGAATCCAGGGGTTGTTCTATGGAATATGGCCATAACAGTTCTTCATGAAAAATATCTTCTCTTTTGTGGAGAGAGAGGAGAGAGTGACAGAGACAGTCAGAGAGACAGAGAGGGAGGGAGAGAGACACAGAGACTGAATTGCTACTATAAAAACAACTCTAAGACCTCTGTCAGAAGAAACAGATTAACCTGTAATGTAGCTTTAGTTCTGCTTTTAGATATATTGCAGTACATGCTTCTAAAAAGAAAATGCATGCAATCACAGGAAATGCATAAGCAATTGTCCTCTAACCTGGCTAGCTTTGTTTTCAGATAATTTTGTATTGTCTTCAAATAGTTGTACAAAGGGATTTCAATTCTATTTATGTGAATAATGCATCTTGATTCATGTCACCTCTTGCCCTCTATCCCAACCCTACCACCTTCTCATTTCCTACCTTCATTTTCACCAAGCTACGTGAGTATGACTTAATTTGCCCACCATTCCTCTCTTCATTCATTCTCCTTCTCTAATGAACCCTTGTTCCCTTCAGGTAAGACTTTTTAACTGTTACACAAAGAGTTATCAAAGGTATGTTAAAATTTGGCAGAACCATTCATAGGGAAATGGAAAGACTTGGGAAAAAAAGTATATTAAGTGATGTAAACCAGACTCAAAGAAACATAGGTTGCATGGTTTCCTTCATTTGTAGTAATTAGAATATGCCTATAAATCTACAAGTAAACAATAGATGATAAAATATTTTTAAAGTATTTACTCAGAATTTATATGCCAGACCCAAAGAAACATAGGTTGCATGGTTTCCTTCATTTGTAATAACTAGAATATATCTAAGATATTCTTAGCAGAGGAACACAATAGCTCAATAGCTATGTGCATATGGCCATATAAAATGATGCTCAACAGAATGAACTCCAAGAAATGGAAACAAGAGAGGTTTGTGGTTTTTGTTAACTGTACTGTTTGCAGTGTTTTTCTTTTTTCTTCCCCCACCCCCAACTTGGGTTTATTCTCTGTTGTCATTGTTTTGATTTCTGTATTCTTTGTCTTGTATATATGTTTATATGATTTGGGGAAGGGAGGGGGAATCACAGAAATGGTGGGACAAAAGCTCACCAATGCAACAGTGATACTCACTATGTTGGAAATGAACTTTACAACTTGAGTGGGACGACAGTCATGGTGGGAAATAGAAAATGAATGAGAGGGTAACACTGCTCAAAAAGGAATACTCATTACGTTACTTATATAACTGTAACTCCTCTGTACATCACCTTTACAACAAAGTTTTTTAAAAAACTTGACTTAACCTTTTGTGTTACAATTTCTAAATTCATTACATTTCATTATATTATAACATATTATTTTAAGCGTCTAGTTATAACAGAAAAATACTATTTACAAGCTATATAGATCCAAACGAGAGAGGTACTGTAAGCTCTGCTTACTGAATTTCAATACCAGTTTAACCCATCTACCAATTATAGAAAGCAAATACAGTTCTGTCTGCCCTGTGATCACTTAGCCTCTCATGCAATGAGAAGGTACTGAACATCCTTATCTAATGGAGGTTTTGTTCTCTCTGGTCCTGTAGTTTACCCTCTAGTAGTGAGTAATGTGACTGCCTTCAAGATTAAGTTTTAGGTCAAGAAAAGGAAATGGTTAACTGAGAAATCTGCAACTATGCACATATACACAGATGTGTATCAAAGTTTATTAAAATGAAATAAAAGAAAATTGGACTATAATCATTAATCTGTGCTTCAACAAATACAAACATTTACAAGACACTTTAAATTGATTGAATTGGCTAAATAGTTGGAAATATATTAGAGTACAAGACAAAGAGGAAAGTGATGTTGGAGAAGACAGAGGAAAGAAAAGAAAGACATCTTTTATGCCACAGCAGAAGAAATATTTACAACACTAAAACGCAAGAGGGATAGAATAGTAGGGTAATAAAGACAGAGGTTCGATTTGTCTCCTTAAGTACTCCATTTAGAATCTGACCCTTGCATGGTTTCCAAACTCAGCAGTTGAAACCAACCATGATGAATGGAGTGTAATAATTGTGCGATATGCTTCATATGGTACCTTTCAGAATCATATGCTGTCTGGAGCATCATTTATGAGAGGAAAGGAATGTACTTCAGCCAAGTTCTCAGCTTTAGCTTCTGAGTTGGCTTCATAATAATAAAAGAGTCACCCGTACATCTTATGCTAATGTAAAAAGTTCTATTTGAGAAGCATCTTACCTTCTGAAGGTAATCTGTTTTATGAAAACTTGATTTTAGAAGCAAGCTAATATGTTGTTCCTTGTGAATTTATAGTTGGAACAAACAAAATGGACATTGTTCTCCGTGTGAACATAATTCTAGTAATTTCTACATTTTCCTTGGACCATCAGTTTCATGTACTGAAGTGAAAGATTAAAGTTAATAAATGGAAAACCTCAAAGTGTATGATTCAAGGATCAAAATGTGTGGTGCAATGGATTACATGCTCTCTTAGCATATAAAATGCATATGTTCATGTAATCTATGAATATACAAATGACCACTTTGCCTAAGGCAGAAGAAACTAAGCGCACAGCTCTTCCACAGGTTTTATTTTTCAACAGTATAGATGAGAGAATTGAGGCATAATATTTACATTGTTTGACTCAATTTTGGACCTGGTTTATGGAAATGCAACTACTCCAATTTAATGTAGAATTCCTCATTCTGAAAACATACCTCTTTTCATGCATTTGACCATTTTCCTTTGCATGTAGAGCAGTGGGCTTACTTTAAAGGTGGCCATCTGTACTTCTGTATGGGCTCAGGCAGCAATAGAAAACTGTGACATAAGTTCAAGCTAGGAGCAGTGACAGTAGCCTGTGGTCTGGAGGTTCCACTCATTATGATAGAAACTCCAGGTACACAATTGAATGGTAGCTGTTACTTCCTAGCACAAAAATTTCACTTTCACTCACTTGAATTTTGTGATATCTTAAGGAAAGTCTCTACAACAGTGATTTTTCAACCCAAGCCATTAGAGTCAGGAATATTAGAGACTCAACATTAGAACATCTGGAGAGCTCTTAAAAATACATGGAAGCCTGCAGGTTGCTAAGAGATAGCCTGGAATGACAGATTTATGTATCGTGAAGTGAAGAGGTGAACTATGTATAGGACATTGGTCCATAGGTTATAACGGAACTGAAACATTCCTATCATGTGGTGACAGCATAGCCCTTGTGGAAGTGTAGAACAACACATTAATCGCCTGCTTTTGGTGATGCCCATGTGAACAAACTCATAGCACTGCTCTTGGGATGAAAGAACAGCACTTCCAATTACACACAGCCCCACACAAAGTTTGATAATGAAATCAGACAGTGTATCAATAGTTTGAGTGTTTACTCTATCCTCTTTTAATATTGTATAAAATCAATCTTTCAATTCCATAATAGTTTCTCCAACTTGATTTACCCTCATGTTGATTTGTTTATCACAGGCCTAGAAGCATTACAGCACATCATACAACCTAGGCTGTCCTAACTAGGTAAGTATGCTCTGATATTTTCATAATGACAAAATTGCTGAATGACACATTTCTCAGAATGCACAGTACCTTCATCATTAGGCAAGATATCATTGTTAGTAAGGTAAGATATCGTTTATTAGTAAGAATGCTTTGAAAGGTATTTTTAAAGTACCTGCATGTGGCCCTACTATTCAGTTGCAATGGAGAATGACCACTCTTCAGAAGAAAAGCTACCTTGAGTTCTCTTCTAGTTCTAATTGTCTTTATAGAAATCTCTACTAGGGGTAGTTGAGCAGAATCACAACTAAAATCTTAGGTCAATACATTCTAAACCTTCTGATACTGGCTTTTAAAAAGTTGTCCTAAGACAATGATTCCCAACCTTCTTATTCCTCAGAATCCCCTGCAAGACTTGCTACAACAGATTTCTGGGCTTTATGCCCAAAGTTTCTGGTTCAGTAAGTTTGGGATGAGACCAGACAATTTGCATTTCTAACAAGATCCCAGGGGATGTTGTTGCTGCTCAGGTCCTAGGATTATACCCTGAGAATCCACACAGCTGAGAAAAGCCCACCAGCAGCCTTCTTCCATGATGATCTTTTCCATCATACAAGCAAAGACTCTTCACAACTGGCTCCCCTCAGCCCTGAGTGCATCTCTTCTCATCAGAGCCTAGCCTTGAGCAAAGATACTGACCTCCCAGTCACATCAGTAAGCCACTGGCAGATTGCACCTGCTAGGCTCTGCCATTTGTTCTCAGATTTTTTTCAGAATAAATTGCTTTTCCACAAAACATTGTACAGGCTTTTGAGCATTTGAGTGAATAGTTATCTAAAGGCATATTGGTTTTCTTCATCTCTAGTACAAGTATAGGCACACTACCATGTCTCCTGGATATGTCGTGTATATATGGGTGGGCCCAAAAATGTTACTCTTTTGCCTCTCCACACCATACAAATAAATGGGTTGAAAATATTCTACCAAGTTTCCTCTGGAATGTGTTATTTCAAGGGAACTATTGCTGGTAAATAGAAACTGATTTTCAATGTCTAGGAATCAATAGGATCAATTTCAGTGAGGAAAATACACGGAAAAGGAACTAACATTTACTAAAGTCAGAATCTTGCATTATGAATATTTAATTCGCAAGAGCATTCTATTTTAGCAAGCCCTCCATGTGATTCTCAGACAGACTAAAATGTAAGAACCAAAGATCTAAGGAGTAAATATTTGAAAACTAGTATTTTCTCAAAAAAAGGAAAAAAGAAAAACAAAGCACCCAACACCAAACACACACATTGGAGTTTCAGCAGACCTGGATGTCTCCTAAAAGAGAAATACATAATCAGAGAAAGAAGCTTCCTGGGAAAGGGGAGAGAATTCCCCAGGCAGAAGTGACTTAGAAGACATGGCCCTCATATGTATGTCAAGCAAGCTGCAAACTGGCCTATCCCCGCTCATTCTCACGTCACTTGGGCAGATAAAGCCAGAAGACCCTTCCTTGCTGGGAGGCAGAAAAGAGCTGTTTCAGCCACAGCTTGTCCAGTTACCTTTCAGAATCAATCCCTCTCCATCCTTTGAATGTTCCTAGCACTCCCTCAAAACTATGTCAGAAAGGCCAGGAAAAGTCATAAGTAAGGAAATCTCTACCTAGGGGGAGGGATCAGAGCAGGGGATGAAGAAAGAGTGTTGTCTGAGTCAGACAGATTCAGACTTAATCCTGATAGTCACTTCCTAACTGGTGATCTCAGGCAAATTACTTAATCTAACTCAGGTTTTGTCCTTATCTATAAAAGGGGATAATCATACCTACCTCAGAGAATTGTTGTGAGGATTAAAAGAGATAATGACTTGCTTGGCACCCAGTAGGAACGCAATTGTCCAAAAGCAGCTGGCAGCCCCAGCTTCCCCTCCGGCATAATGGAAGTCATCCTACCTTTTCCTCTTAAGCAGAAGATTTCTCCCAGGGCTTTTGCTTTTCATTATCTGCTTTGTGTGAGGAGAAATGACCAGGGAGAAAGCAGTGTTGACCTCCTGGAGATGTGACCTATCAGCCTGACTTCCTCCTCCAGCTCCCAGAATTGTCGGTCTTTTCCATCCAGCTCTGGTATGGGGTGAGGGAAGTGGGGGGTACCACCCTAGGCATGTTGAAGTACCCCTCTAACACCCAGCCAGCTCTGCTCAAGGAGTCAGCTATAATTAGTCACTTACCCAGCATAACTCAGCAAATCCTTGTTTAAAGAAAAAATATTCTCTACAGACTTTAATTCCTCTCCTTGTCATTTCACGTCAAAGAGGGGAAAAGGTCTACTCAAGTTTGACGAGGCTTTAGGTCTCGTTTTTCTTGCATCTGCCTGACTTAGATTGGTGGAGGTTAAGAGTAAATACCTCCTAGACGCAGTTGTATTCTGCATGCCAGCTACCTGTCAAGTATAGCAAGTACTCAGCCAGCTACTGCATTAGGTTTTGGTTTAAAGCCACTCTAAATGATTTATTGTTTTTAAATTATTTACATGGCATTATTCCTTTCTTGTAAAATGCTGAAGTGCTGTCAGGAACAGCACGGCAGCAAGGTTATGAATGGTACTACAAGTAAATCAAGGTAATTAGGCTTCAAGCTGCAAATACTGACAAGTTCTCCACCAGCCACCACTTCACTGATGATAATAAAATTTGCATGATTTCCTGACATTATATTCACCACATATTTTCACTGCACGCTCACTGTAATTACACAGGGCATGATCTCACACTCACAGCAAGCAGAACTCTCGCTGAACCCAGCCGTCCCTATTTCAGATGCTTAGACATGAAGCGGTGGAATTAAGGGGAGAGTTCCCTACATAGCTTTAGGGATCTGTGATGTATCAACTGAATCTTGACAGCTGAGAAAAAGGGGATTATTTTCAACTACTTCTAAAGTAAGAGCAGGTCAAATTATAATGAGACTGGGGTATCGCAAAAAGATATGCTATGGGTACTGGGTTTTGTGACAATTGACTCATGTAATTTGTTTGTGGGTTCTTTGATGTTAAAAATCTTGAAAGCACATCTAGGCATAACTCTAGGTGTAATTCTGGAAAGAAAAATCCTGTTATTTCTCAAAAGATGGAAAAAATGGGGAAAATGATTCAATATACCAAAAGATCAGTGAGCACTTGTAGAAGTGCAGAGTGACAAAAGCAGCTCAAACTCAAGACTGTAATTCATTTCCACCTTCTTAATTGATCACTCAGTGGTCCATCTCTCATGTGTTCTATCCATGTTCAAGCTTAGCCAAACAAACTTGTATCTGATCATTTGTTCTCCTTTTCTAAATTCTTTATCACCCCCAGAGCTGTCTCTAAAAAAATGGAGAAATTAGGTTTTGAGGCAATTTATTTATAGTTTCCACAGCATGTAGAAACTAAACTTAGTAAACAATATCTTTCTGTGTGGCAGAGTAGAAGACAGAAAAAAAAAAAAAAAAAACAACCAGTTGATTCTCAACTTTATCTTGTGACCTTGACAGATTTGATAAAATGTCTGTGCCTCAGTTTCTTTGAACCTCAAAGGAAAGAATTGTTCTGTGTAACACAAACAGTGGTTGTGAGGACTAAAGAGCTAAGGTGAAAGCACTCAGCACAGTATCTGAAATATTTGTCAAATAGGACTTTGAAGATACAGCAAGTAAACCAGAAATTCCTACTTCTTGTAGGTCTTTCACACACATTAAATGCTATGTTGAAAATGAACTATACAACTTGTGGAGGAGTGGGTTGGGAGGGAAAAACTGGGAGAAAACAAAGAAAGAGGCAAAACTGTTAAAAGAGAAATGTACGCATCGCATAATAAACCTAACCCCTCTGTACATCACCTTTACAATAAAAATAAAGAAATAATTTTAAAGTCTTGGTAAGTTAAGTGGTGTCTGAGTTAAGAATACCCTAGAAGACAGCCAGAAGTGGAGACTTATTTTCTACAATTTAATAACACTTTGTCAGACCTGAAAAGAGGGAGAATTTTCCAAATGAATCATCTATCTCCTCCCCACAGAAAGCAGCTAGTAGCATAGCAATAAAAAACAACTGAGTTTGAGCAATCAGATCTTGGGTATTGGCTTCCTCCAAATCTTAGTACTCCCACATCCAGAGGTGTCTTACTGGTATATCTTTACAGTAATGGAATTCATAAAGAATTTCTACATTTGGGCTGGCCATGGTCAGTATTCACTACAATGGTATCTAGAGTAGCTTCCTCTAGGTATGTTACAATGCAGAAATCTTTCTGTGTTTCAATGTGTTGATATAGGGGTCATGTTTTGTAATGGAAAAGCCTATGAACTTGTAGTAACGTATATGCAATCATTAGAAAAGTGGAATAAAAGTCTGTTGTAAATAGTTTGTGTTAATTAGCTTAAAGATTACATCAAGCTCTGCGGTAGGTTTACTCATCTTTAATTATATCCATTTTTAGACCAGTAGTAACTTATGAGATTTCTGGAATGTGTTTAGTAATCCACCGAGGAGACTGAGTCAGAATCACAGAAGAAAGATACCCAGTGTGTTCAATTGTCATGACTCTTGACTTCTACCATTTATTCCTTACTCTTTAACATGAATAGGGAGTACATCAAAAGTACATAGTTCAATTTGCACAGCAGCAAGTACAAGGCTATTGTCCAGACGTGACACATCTTATGTTGAATCATATGAGTGGTCATAACTTTTGCTAAAAATGCACATGCCATTTTTCAAGTGCCCTTTGACTCTGCCTTTGTATTTTAAAGACAAAACATTTTTTATGAATTCATCAGTCTACTCATTTTCCATGTTGTTGTCATGCACAACTATAGTGTTCTCATTTCTTCTGCTCAGGACATTTGTGAAATTTGTCTTTTAAAAACCCTTAGAGACAAGATCATGAGCATTCCGAATTCATAAATTTATTGAATGTGTGGCATATCATTGAAATATTTAAGGTTACTTCTTTTAAATTCTATTTTAACCCTACTAAGCTTTAAGTTGAATGACCTACATTATAATTACTGTAGCAACTAGCCAACCAAGATGTTTGCTACTAATGAGTATACTTTATGTACATTTTTTTAAACTTTGGATTAAGAAAAGATTTAGAGTGCCTTGGCAGCAATTTAGACCATCTTCTTACGTCTTTGCCTTGTTTTTTTTAAGTCATGTTAACAATTATTAGACATTTTCTCCCTCCCTTTCTTTTAATTTGTAAAGAATTTACTCTGAGAAAGAATAAAAGAATCCTGGAATTGAAATGAATTTCAAAAAGAGAGACTAATGAGAGCCACATTAAGAAGTGTGATTTATCTTAGGAGAGTTAAGTTGAAGATAAAGCTTTAATTTAGTAGCTGAGTTTAGGGTTTGGGTTAACTTTCTTTCAACCTAGATTGGAATGTTAAGAGGTATTTGGGAATTTATGTACAGCAACAAAGGAGATGAACCTATGTTTGTTAATCTTTTCATCCATTCACTTATACTAAGTGTTAAGCTAACCATGTTTTAGTGGTATCTTCCCCTTTTCTCTAAGTAAATATTAAATTATCACTACTCATTGACTTCATATCCTAAGCAAAATATTTCTCTTAACCATATCTGCCTACTAGGCTCTTTTCTAAAGGGAGCCTGCAGATGTCTACAAAGTTATGGTGGAAGAAAAGAGTTCTCTACAATATGTATGGTAGGCAAAGAGGGCTCGGTTTTAATTGGATCCCACTTGGAAACTGGCTAGAGGGAAACAGTAGAAAAGCCAGCTCATAGGGCTAGAGATTTACACACATCTTCAAGTCAAACCCCAATAAGATATCCACACCCTTCTGGCGAATTCATGACAAGGCTAAGTTATCTACCAGTCATATCTCTCCTATCTGCCAGTCATAGCTCTTCCAAAGATAAAGAGTGCTTTCAAATGAACGCAGGTTTAGAGAACTTGTATAACCAATGAAGCAAGACAAACATGGGTAAAACAAAGAGAAGAAAATATTCTCTTGTCATTTTAACCTATCTGCACATTGTAGATTTTTTTTTTTTTTTTTTTTTTTGCCAGTCCTGGGGCTTGGACTCAGGGCCTGAGCACTGTCCCTAGCTTCTTTTTGCTCAAGGCTAGCACTCTGCCAGTTGAGCCACAGCGCCACTTCTGACCGTTTTCTGTATATGTGGTGGTGGGGAATTGAACCTAGGGCCTCATGTATATGAGGCAAGCACTCTTGCCACTAGGCCATATCCCCAGCCCCCTGCACATTGTAGATTTGATCAATATTATCTGATAACAAAATGTGTGGTGTCTTAAAACAATTTTTTATAATATATGGTTATTTAAACATTAATGTATTTTATTTTTAATTGTTGCTGACCTGTGTAGTTGGAAATTGACATTACTTAATAATTAATGCATATATGAGCTAAAAATAAAATGAGGCCAGTATCTAGTAATTGTGAGCTCAATTACTGAAACTAGTAACAAAAATATTCCATCCAATCACAAGAGCCCAATAGCTATGCCCTTATAAACATCTAAGATGATGCCAAGTGAAATGAACTCCATGTTATGAAAATGAGTGTTATATAACTGTTGTAATTACTTTCAACATGCCATGTGAAACCGTAGCTTCTTTTGTTGATGATCCTCTCGTATCCCCTTCCTGTGTTTTTCCCCGTGCTATCACTGTATCTTATCTGAGTACCCTGGATACTGTATATACTGGTATTAGAACTAGGGAAAGGGAATATCAAAATCGAGAGACAAAGGATAAAAAGACAAACAACTCCAAAAGCAATCCTTGCAATACCATTTGGTGTAAACCAACTGAACAACTCATGGGGGGAGAGGGCTAGGGGGAGGGGGAGGAGGGAATGAGGGAGGAGGTAAACAGTACAAGAAGTGTACCCAGGGCCTAACATATGAAACTGTAACCCCTCTGTATATCACTTTGACAATAAATAAGTAATTATTATTTTAAAAACTATGCCATCCAAAATTTCTATGTATTATCAATCACAGACTTTGGACTTAAACTATCTAAGTTATGTGTTTTCCTTTTAGTTTCCAGAGTAAATGTCATCTCAGAAAGATAACTTACTTTGAAGATGATAAGATTAAAGCTATTTGATAACATTAAAATGCAGGATATGATGGGTCAGGTCTATAACCTTAGCTACTTGGGAGGCTGAAAGTGTGAGTATCATGGTTTGAATCTAACTCAAGGCAAAAGTTACCCTTCTTAAACAATAGCTAGGCACCTGTAGGTAGGCACCTGTAATTCCAGATATCAAAAGCATCTCAGTTCCAGTCCAGCTATGACCAAAATATACATATATGTATATATATATTTATATTTATATATGTATAAATAAAATATGTATAAATATATGTATAAATATATGTATATATGTGTATGTGGACATATATATATATATATATGTGTGTGTGTGTGTCCAGATGACTCTATCTCAATGGAAGAAGCTGCATATGGTACAACATGTTTGTCATCCTAAGTGGTAGAAAGAGAAAAAAACAAGATTTTGGTCTAGTTGCTCCTCTGCAAAACCCCATCTCAAAGATAACCAGCACAACAACAAAAGGGCTGGAGACATGTCTCAGAGGTAGATGCAACTTTATTTGGCCCTGTAATGAAAGTGTGACTAATAGTTAGGTATGAATATACCTAATATGTTCTTTAGGTATATACACCTATATTTATATTGTGTATGAGATATGCACCATCAATATGTTTATTGTATTAAGTTTTTGTGAGGATAAAAGACATTTGTTTCCACTATAACCCAATGCATTCATTGCTAAAAGCCAGAGGCTAAAAGAATAAGATGATTTAGACTAAGTACTGAACACTGACAGAGAGAAGTAATGGGCTCAACTTAGTTTGAAGATTTAGCCGATGAAAGCTGCTGATAGGCTGAAGAAATGTTATGTGCAAAATAAAAGACTCAAGAATTATTTCTAGACAGTTGGCTCTGGTCATTGCATAAATCATCGTACTGTTTGTTAAACTCATTAAATTGGGAAACTTTACCTTCTTGAGAACAAGAATTGAGTTTGAGACATGCTTGTTTTGATTTCCCTGCTTGATGTCCCATAGAGGGCAGGCAGATGATTATGTGAACTGGAGCTCAGGAAAAGATTCAGGTTAATGATATAAACTTGAGGATAATTTAGTCCACATGCAACATTTAAAGTAGAGATGAGATCAAGAGCAGCAAAGCTGCAGAATGAATAAGTGAATGAAAAGAGGCAGAAACTGAGTGCTGTGATCCTCAGGTTAGTGAAAGAGGAGCCAGCCAAAAAGATAAGAGAGGAACAGTCCTGATCATCAAGAGGATGATCACTTGTTGGAAAACAAGTCTTTTAAAAAATAATGCATTTCATGAATGGGAGAGTGATCTACTCTTTGAGAGACTTTCAGAAATGTTCAAGGTAAGTCACAGACGCATTTAGGGAAATACACTATGTGTTTTAGAGCAGTCCTTACAATCACAGGCTCCTAGTTAGTATTTTGTGAGCAACGAATTAATTTCTTATGAACCTGTTTGGAATAAGTATTTCAAGGTTTGTGTAAACAATGAAACTTTTGAATCTGGCATGGCTTATGAATACTGTATAAAAATCCTTATGCCCATGAGAATGTTGAAATGTATCCCTCCAAATATAAAAACAAGGTCACTTCTAGAAATAACTAAATGTGTTCTGAAACCTAAGATCATTGAGCCAAAACCAAAAAATGCTGTTCAAACATAAGGAGGTAACTACTGTAGTAAAGTGATTGACTAATACTTTACCCATAGAGCTCAAACCCTCCTCTGTAGTACAAAACAGATGTGCATCTGAATCCATCATCCCATCTGGACCCATTAAGTTTCTGTAAGGAAAAGTCCTATCTTATTTATCTCTACATGCCCAATATTCCATGCCCTGTTTAGCATATATTAGTTATTCATCTCACAGTTATTGAAACCAAATAGAGACCAACTAAGAAAGCCAACCAAATGATAATGCATACTAGCTAGAACTGCCTTCTTTTAGAGCAAGAGGAAGTTTCCTATCTGGCCCTCAAAATCAGTGTGAGACATACAAAATTGTCTCTATTCTCCCTGAACTTTGCGTTCCTTTGTTAGGCGATTAGACTCCTGACCAATCCCTGAATCATTTGGTTCATTAGATGTTCACTTACTGAGTTCTTCTTAAATGTATGACTCATGATGCTGTTTTAAAAAGGAAACAGACCCTTTCCTACTTGGAGCCCTTTGGGAACTTTTGAAAACCTTAACAATCAGTTTCCTCAAGGGAAGAAGTCATTCTGTTACCTAGTGAAAACCTGCAAGAGGCCTCTATTTCTCTTTTAGCCTGCAACCTCACCTCTTATGAATGTTCCCTTCCATTAACCCTTGAGTGAGTCACACTGATGCTTGATGATAATCCTCTGGTGGACATGCCTCTCCTTCCAGACTGAGTGTTGACATGAAGTAGGCTCCAGATTCCCTACAGCCAGACTAGTGATCCCAAAGTTTAACCACATTGGATCTGGCCTGCACATCCTGCCTCTGGCTTCACACCCACCTCTCCGCCCACGGAGTGAAGCTGTGACCACAGAGGCAGATACTGGCAGGGTGGTCCTCTGAGCACACCCTCGGGGAAAGAGACATGAAATGTTTATTGACTGCAGGCCAACCTTACAGGAACGCTGGCTGGAACCACTGCGAAGGTGCCTCTAACACCCAAGGTAGACACAGCAACATTTGCCAGCCCCCTCAAATGTCCTGGGGGAGGTTCATTTGCACTAATCCCAGCAGTCCAAAAACCAGCAGCTGTTCTCAAAGGGAGTCTGATATATAATCCCTCCTTGAAGACCAACAGTGGGAGGTGATGTTTTATTAAAAATGTGCTAAATTGTTAACAAATTTTCCCCAGCAAGCAGGTAGAAAAGAGCTGAAAAGTTAATAAGCAAGATTCTGGACTACATTCACATCTTGATTTTTTTAAATTCACCACCTATTTCTGCACTATTGTCATTCTTCTGAAATGAACTGAACTCAGGAAAGTATGATAAAGTTTTTCTAATATCTGAGAAATCCTGAAATCATGCATCCAGTTCTAGCCATTAGGTCAGTGTTGTCTATAACAGATAGAATTTGAAGTCTCCTTTTAAAAATTTTCTATGTATCATTATCCTATATTCTAATGGATCCTCTTTTTTTAAAAGAGAGTAGAAAAAACGTTGCATCCTTGACAATACCCTGTAGGTCAATAATTCTGGAAAATGGGCCATGCATTTCCAACAAACACACCAAGTGAAAGTGCAAGTCACTTCTAAAATATATAATGTAACCTACAACTCGAGCTTTTGAATCCATTATGGTGACAAACCATGTTAACACATTAAATTCTTTTGGCAAGAATAAGTGCCATTTGTAACCTATTGAGACCAGTATATAACATTCAAAGAATTCAATTTACTGCTCTGATAATTTAAGCAAGATGCAAGTTTTCCTCCAAACAGGTATCATATTTAATTCTATCCCCAGAATGCCAGCAAAATGCCAGGTGTACTATAAAGGAGCTAACTGAATATTGAAGGCACTTATTTGAAATTTATTAGTGGTTTCTGTCATGCATTATTAGCAACCAAGAAACCATTATTCTTTGAGTTTGCCTTGGCTTCTTTTAGACTTTGGAGTTTTGCTAAACAGAGTTGATTTTGCATAAACTCTCTAGACTAATCCTGAGGTCTTAGGATCAGTGTTCCACATGAGCAAGCTGGGATAGATATGTTTTTCTCTCCTTTCCTCTCATTCTCTCTTGACTAGGTTACAAATGTAGGTAGCATGATTTCTAAGGTAAAATCTCTCAGAGTTTACCATAGCAAGAAAACTACTTCAGCAACCTAAGTGGGAATGACTTCTTTTCCTAATCATAATTTACAGGAATTCCAAACTTTAGAGTGGTTTATGGAAGCCATTCTTCTACTACTTAAACAGAAAACATGTTTTCACTCCTTTGTAATGCATCCTTCATGTAAAAGAAGGAGAGAATGTGCTACTTTCAAGCTGCTTTTCCTTTCCAAATTTTAAATTTGTTCTCTCTCATGTTCTGTTAGGACGGGGGCTGTTCTGGAAGTCTTTGTACATCCTCCCGGCATATTTAATAATCTAGAATACAGAGACATTTACTCTCAGGGGCCTTTTATGGAGGCAAGTGTAGGACAACCATCAAACTTTTTAAAATGTAAATATATCAGAGCATGGAAACAGGTTAAAGGATGCATGCATCCCACAAAGAAATCTTTACCATAAAATGAATTACTGCTGCTGGAAGCACAGTCATAATTGCTCTCTGGAGAGCAAAAGACACTGCGTTGCTTCCTCAGCAGAAATTCACTTCCATGTATGAAAATCTGATAAAAAAAAATTTCCAGTTTCCCACAGAGGGGACAACAGAGAATTTAATGAGAAACACATTGGAATGGGACCTGTCACTGTGTGATTATGCATTCACTAATCTCTCTGTAGGGTAGAGAAAAAGTCAGTCTTCACTGAGGGAATTTATCTGAGGAAAGGAAAAAATAACACATCTAGAAATAAATTACCAAGAAGAAATGTCTTCACTCCCCCACTGATACCTACTGACATCTCATTGAACTGTTTGTCCTACAAATAGCCAAAACATCAGAATTTTCATGGTGACCTATTTTTATGAATGCCAATGAAATTGAAGTGTCACAGGATAACTAATTTATTGATACCTAAATGCAGCTTGAAGGGCAAGATATTTTTAGTTTGGTCTCAAAATTTGTATGTAAGAAAACTAAGCATGAGGGCCAGTGAACAATCCTATTCTTATTGTAGGAGATGTCTTATATTTAACATGAAATTCTCTTATCTTCTTCAAGTAAATCTTATTTTGCAACTCTATCCATCCTAAAAAAAAAAATCACTTTTGAGCAACTAGCATATGTCTGGAACCTAGAAATACAAGTACATACTAAGCTTTACAAATAAGTAGCATATCCAATTGCTTTTACAAAACATTTAAGTAAGAGGGACATGTCATTCAAAATGACTATCAGCTAAGAGAATTTCTTAGGTTCTTTTTATTAGCCTGATGTTAAGTTGTACATAGTGCAATAAGATCAGATGCATGTCCTCCAATTTCACATTAGGAGAATACACTCATGCAAGCATCAACAAAAATACACTGAACAAGTACCGAGCAAATAAAAGATGTCTTACTAATTGGGTGCTTTATACAAGAAAAATAACTTCTTTAGTCAGTAGTAAAGTAGGTAAAAAGGTAACAGAAAGTTGAATTGCGAGCTATCCTATTCTGGCTGTAAAGAAAATATTGCTCATATTTCTTCATGAAATATGCAAGGAATGTGGAACTTTAATCACGAAGAGGTAGTCAAAAATTGTATGTTCATTTATTATCAATAATCATACCATTCTGATCATTCCCCTTTGGATTCATTCAAATTTTCAGGGACCTTCATAAAACACTAAACTTTTTTGGTCCAATCTCACACTTCCTCCATGCTTTTCATTTTGGAGATCAAACCAGGACCATGCTGGGCAAATGCTCTACCCCTGAGCTACACTCCCAGCCTGAGTTTTACTTTTGTTTTTTAAACTAAAATGATTTTTTTAAAAACAAAAACAAAAATGTTATTTTCTGGAAATTGTCATGTAGCTTTCTTGTTTTATCTGTCTACAGATTATTTCATCTGAAGACGAACCATGTCCCTTTTTTTCCACCTCAGCAAAACTGTTATCATTTTGACTCATATAATCGTTAATAATAAAGCTGAAAGTGAGGTTAGAGATCAAATGGTAGAGGCAAAATGTGATATCTATGACAGAATCAACCCAAAAGTTATTTAATAATGAAAATGTGTATAAGAACTCTTGGTGTATCACTTTTGTTTTTTACTAAAAATTGATAAAATGTTGCTTGATGGTTAAATGCTGTTTCATTTGACTAGTTTAATGCTTTTTGTGATTTCTTAGACATTAAAAAGACCACCTCTGACTTCAGACTTTCAAATAGAACAAAGAGTCCATGAAGGAAGATTTCTTAATATAAAAACCTACTTTTAAAAACTATCCAGGGGGGGCTGGGGATATAGCCTAGTGGCAAGAGTGCCTGCCTCGGATACACGAGGCCCTAGGTTCGATTCCCCAGCACCACATATACAGAAAACGGCCAGAAGCGGCGCTGTGGCTCAAGTGGCAGAGTGCTAGCCTTGAGCGGGAAGAAGCCAGGGACGGTGCTCGGGGCCCTGAGTCCAAGGCCCAGGACTGGCCAAAAAAAAAAAAAAAAAAAAAAACTATCCAGGGGGCTGGTAATATGGCCTAGTGGTAAAGTGCTCACCTCGTATACATGAAGCCCTGGGTTCGATTCCTCAGCACCACATATATAGAAAAAAGCCAGAAGTCTCACTGCAGCTCAAGTGGTAGAGTGCTAGCCTTGAGCAAAAAGAAGCCAGGGACAGTGCTCAGGCCCGGAGTTCAAGCCCCAGGACTGGCAAAAAAAATTTTTTTTTAAGAGAACTATCCAGTACAATTATACTGACTATCAAAAAATAAGTGAGCCATACTCATTTATCTCAAAGTTACCTCTGTAAAAAAAAAAAAAAAAAAAAAAAAAAGGAAGAAAGAAAAAAGGAAAAAAAAACACATTTTTTAAATACCACTGGCTTAAGAAGTAGATATTACAGATGCAAAATTTGTATGTGGCAATGAAGCAAAAACCTTAAAAAGGAAGTATGGAATTCTTTTGCAAATTACTTTTATTTTTCCCATTGCGTTTACTTTCTATATCGTTAAAATTATCTCTCTACTATTAGCTACAACTGTGAAACCAGAATCATCTTTTTAAGTTTTTGTTAGTGCAACATTTTTATTTTGCCTTTGTAAGTGTGAGAAGTCATGGCTTTGTTTCTCTCTCATTTGGAAAGATAAACAAAAATAATAATGTTGCTGGTAAGAAAGTAATTTTGCCACTTTAAGATCAATTTTGTAGACATTTTTCCTACTTGGTGTATGATGTTTCTTTTTTAGTTATTAGGTTATGTATAACATAGAAACAACTTTTGCCAGCATCCCTTATTTTTATCACAAAATTTCCAACTAGTGGAGTATGATAACTAAACACACACACACACACACACACACACAAAATACTAGGATAACATATATATATATTACATATATATACACCCATATTCTCAAATGTAAGGCTATTTTTAGAATGAAGTATTGACTTCATGAAGTAAAAATTCAATTTCCCATGGCTTATTTGGAAACACATTCCTACAAGTATTCCAAATAAGTATTAAATTAAAATTTAAACAATATAATTAATAAAACTAAAATGTCTGAGTGAAGATATTTGTCATTTGTCTTTGAAATAAGTTTGGTTCCTACATATTAGCATAAAATTCATTGAAATTTATTTTTAAATAAGCATAATAACAATCAAATTCATTTGATGCTAGATCTAGTTACTTCAAACACTACACAAAAACTTTCTTAGGAGCTTTTAGGAATAAGCAGTTACATTTGTACATGTTATCTCTACATGAGTCTGCGTAGAATTAATTTAGGTAAATGTATGTTTAACTAAACATTAATCAAATACAATTTTATGATTAGTAAACTGCAGATAAGGATAATTTATTTTCTAATTTTAGTTTGGCTTTAAATCTTGAAATTAATGAGTCCTGACTTGCATAATATATACTTGGTAGCTATCCTACCTTTACCATCATATGTAAATAAAATAAGAGCACAAGGTAAGTAATTTCTTTTTATTTTAGTGTAAATTATTTGTTAACTTAGTCTGTACTTATGATTATTATCATCTGCCCCTTATCCATTTAGAAACACAGATAGTAGTCTCTTGCCTTACAACTTAAATATTTCATGTTGTCTAAGAACTCAGAATATAGCTCACAATTCTTGACAATAGAAGGGCATTTGTAGCTTTGTGCTCTGTATGTAAGGTGATTTGCCAGTTAAGAGAGGTGCTTGTTGAGAAACATTGTTTTACTTAACCCAAGAGTAATCTAAAGAGCAAACTAATTTAAACTTTTGTAGCATTTCCTTTTGTACTTTAAACTCATGCATCAAATGCAAGTAATTTTTTGTCATATTATTGACTTTATGATGAATTACTATGCTAGTGTATATGGGTAATATTTTAATTGGTAGATGAATTTTATATACATAATATATACAGGTGTAGTTTGTTTCCATTGAAATGATACAATTTGTTGGGGCAGGCAAAGTTCAATTTTGATAAGCTTTCACTCTTCACCAAATAAGCCATACTTTGTTAGGAAAAAAATAATAAAGGTTCATCAGTATTCTATAAATATACATAAGTGCCAACCACAAACTTTTGCTCTTTACCATAAATGACATACTTCTAAACATTAGCTGTATCTTTTTTATTGCAACATTTCTGAATATAAGATGAACATTCACATTTCATGAAACTCCATAAAAATGATTATCCAAGAAAACAAATTGTGTAAATAATTGTAAGTTGTATTTGCTGTGATTTACGTCCACCATTAAATTTTTGGGCTGAGAATAAAATCCCTTTTCAACTCATCAAAATCCCAAATTAAGTTTCCCATATCACAAGTCCAGATTTTTGTGAAAAATATATATCAGAAAGTTTCCTCATCAAAGGGTAGATCTATTCACTGGAATGATTCCTTTTAGGATAGGAATTTCAAAAGGTAGCTAGCTGAATAATAAGAATTTTTGACAATGGGTTCAACATGGGTAACTGGTCAACCATTCATCTCCAGTTCTCCATCAGCCCGTTCTAAATGGCTGCTCCTGGGGATCTGTACAGTAAGAACAACAAGGTCACAGAAGTATTTTAAAGCACTCCAGTTTCATAGTGTATGCTTGTTGGGCAGAATAAAATGTATTCCTTCAGCTGTTCAAGAATGAGGGCAGGGGGTAGATGAAAGGAGAAACCAAGAAAGACAGAATTAGATCTCGATAAATGCTGAAAACTTAGTGTACTTTTAACCTCTAATTCTTTTCTTTACCTCCACCTTTTAATTTCATCAAAATGTCCTGTTGTCTCTTTACTTCTAACAATTATATCCTAGCCACTAAAGGAGTAGGATTCTATATAATGCTATGAATTTGTATAGACACATGGAAACCCATGCTGAGCCTTTGGTTTTGTGGAGGAGAATTTAAACATTAGAAAATATTGAACTAAGCTTACATTATCTGAGGTATGACTAATAAAATAAAAAAAAAACAGTGAATTAGAAAATACAAAGGAAATCGCCACGTGCACATAAGCTATGAAAACATGTGTAATTCAAAAACAGCATTAAAATGATTGCTTGTCATATTAATTAGAATAATAAAAGTAAGAAAATATGCTCAATGCAGAGGTACTTTAAGAAAAACAAAACAAACAGTTAATAAAATATTTTATCTGCATCAAAATATTCTTTGGAAACCAAAAAAATAAAATGTTTCATGTCTGTTCTTTCACGTGGATCTGTAAAAGTCAGAAAAATACGTAGTCCAGACTATTTAACTTTCTGAAAAACATGGAATTCCAAATATCCCTTAAACATAAAGCAAAAGGCTTTATGTGTTCTTGAGCTGAAGTGGTATACTCCCTGTATTGAAACACAGAATTCCAGTTCTGTGAATAGCAAAGAAAGCATTTTTTGTTGTTGTTTTAGTTAAACCAAAACATATAACCTGACTTCCATACAATCTAAGTTCAGTCTGAGACTGTGTCTAAAAGTTCTTCAAAGCTCTAAAGACACCTGCAGAAACTCCTGAAGGTAAACAGTGGTTTCTCCCAAAGCGAAGATGAGAATTATCCAAAGCGGAACTTGAGTCTGTATTTCACTGTATTGGGGTTTTTTCGAGGTGTAGACAAGGGGACCTTTGGCTTGACAGGGTTAGGTGGCTTTTTCTTTTCAGGAACAGTAACTGTGAAAGAAAGTTCTGGCTGTTCAGATTGCTTGAATCTGGGTAGAAAATGGGTGGATATATGCTGGGGCTTCACCCGCGGGCTGCAGCCTCTTTTGGCTTTCCCTCTTTTATTCAGGGCCACGTACCACTCCCGCCCTGTCTTTTCAGTTCTGTGTATTGCTGAAGCATAGGTATTATAGCTGTTTTCTTGAAAGCGTTCCCTGAACTTGCAGTCGTCAGTAAATTTGGCCTAGATGTGGAGAAAAAAAAAAGGAAATTTAAACTTGCAGCAATGTTTCAGCATGTAACAAAGCATGAGGACTAAGAACCAAAAAAAAGAAAGAAACAAATCCAAAATTTGACTGATTACTGCTCCATTTCTTTTCATAAAGACATGCTTGTTTCTTTCAGAGTTCCTTTTGTAATTTCCTATTTTTGTTTCTCTATTCCTAGTTTACTCATCTTTTATCACTGTATTCTGTTCACTGTGCATTTAGAGACAGAATGCCAATGTATTTTCGAATGATAACTAAAACTCTTCAACATATAGTACTTTCCATTTTATTTAATACATTCAAATGTTTCCTGCTCCATAGAAACTTTAAAATTTGTAGTTAAACTTTCTAATGTAGGATTTTTGTCCCCTCAACATTATCAAGAAAACAAAATAGAACTGTGTGTTAAGAAATAACTGCCTAGTAAAACATGAATGAATTCATGTTTGCAGAAATAGGATCAAATTATTCATTTGAAACAAGTATGCATTTTTCACTGTTATCAGTGTAATGCATTCTGCTGAGAGATGGGTAGCATATGGCCCAATTAATATTGCATGTGCTAAAGTTCTTTAAGGAAAAAACATTATTATACATGTGAAACAGGACAGTATATCAGATTCCAGGAGAAAAAAAGCCATTTGAATCATTAGCAAGACTTCAGTCATATCTACACACATACACACACACACACACACACACACACACACACACGGACTTAAAATGCTCAGGAAAAGCAGGCAAGTAGACACAGATCATGGCACAGATTAATGAATAGAATTATGACAGCAGCAGCAGTACACAAAAGGCACACTGACAGTAGAGAGGAAGGACATCTTAGAGAGCTGAGATGGCAGGACCAGGGCAGGAAAGTCATCCTAGAAAACCTGACACTTGAGTCAGATCTTCAACTACAACTATATATTAGAGAGACTTTTGAGTCATGTCTTGGAATACAGTTACTTAGATTCGCTGTAAGGGAAGCAGGGGTAAAGAGAATTTTCAGGAAGCAGAAAGCCTTCAAAAGTCAATATGATACTTTGAACACCTATAAGTAGTTTGATGTAACATCCATTAGGGAGGGCTGGGAGAAAGACCAGCAATGAGACTTCCACAGAAAGGCAGTACCGACACCAAAGGCTTGATTTGCCATTCTGAGGACTCTGAAGGAATTATAGAAGATAGAACTTGAGTATGGAGTCAAATGTGCCATTAAATATCAATTCGGCCAATTGTGCTCTTAGTCTTAAGCTTCTTGTCCACAACCTGCTAACCCAAAGACTATTGTGAAAATCAAAATATTTTTTTTC
Organism: Perognathus longimembris pacificus; assembly: GCF_023159225.1. Taxonomy (NCBI): domain Eukaryota; kingdom Metazoa; phylum Chordata; class Mammalia; order Rodentia; family Heteromyidae; genus Perognathus; species Perognathus longimembris. The sequence continues at coordinate 21,869,542 of NC_063176.1, forward strand.
TAGTGGAGAAATCTAGTTTCATCCAAGCAAAACTCATCAATAATCCCCAAGAAATTAGCATTCCTGCATAAATCTAGACTACCAAGTGTATAATTCCATAGTGTTCTGTTTGCATAGAATTATTGGGCTTGGGAGAAATATTTTATCTTAATATATAAAACTCAAAAAATATGTGATAACATATCAAATAAGAAGAGTTCTAATTGGAATCAAAGCACCCCCTGTTCTTGCTTTTTCTAATAATGTTTTTCTAAATGTTTCTCTAAAACATTTCTCTGCAATACAGATCGCAACACTATAGTCTAAAAATCTGAATACTGCAAAGCAATTTACAAGGTCCACAAAGACCTGGGCCAGTCCTGAAAAGCAGGTGTATTAATAAAGCACTACCGCATGCAGGCAGCATCATCTCTCCCTGTCCTAGGCCCAGGCCTAAGTTCAAGATGATGATGATGACAACACTTTAGAAAATCTGATACTGTTGCCATTTCTGGTTAAAGACTTTCTTACAAGTTAAACATAGACTTGTCTACAGCTGCTTAGCTCTTGCAAGGGCTCTCTCATTTAATTAGATAATCCCAAAGTTTTATTTGAAAATAAAAGCTACAATCATCTGGAAACTTTCTGACTTCATTATGGATAAACATTTTAGAAGGATATGGAACATTTTATTTAATACAGTGACAAGGGCTGGACCTGTAGCTTAGTGTTAGCACATTTGCTTAGCATGTGTGAGAAATCGTCTTAAAATGTCATTGAGAAGTATAGATGTGGCTCAAGTGATTCAGCAATGGTTCTGGGTTCCATGTTCAATTATGTAAAAGAAGTCACTAACACACACACACACATACACATCGGAGTTCATTTAAAAACATACATCAATTCTATCCAAGAATTCCTCATTCTTCTACCATACCACTAAAATTATTCTAACTAAAAACTTTCTTATGTTCCCCTCCAGAGTCATATTCAAAAGATATTTCTCAAAAGTAGTCCTTTTAAGAAGATAACCGATCAAGCTGTAGATTTTTTCCAAGGTCACCTAGACATCATAAAGAGCAGAACACATGGAGTTCTAAGGATTCACACACTGTATGCAGCATTTCAGCTGTTCTGATTCCTACATGAACACTGGAGTAAAGGCAATCCAACTATTTTGGCTTTCCTAATTGACTTCTTATTTAATGTTTTGTCTGAAAAATTCTTCCACCTCTCACAAAACATAACTATTTGAACAAATATATCAGTAAAAAATTATTTTCATTAGGAGATCTTGTTTCTTCTTTTTTTTATTTTTATTTTTATTTTTTTTTGGCCAGTCCTGGGGCTTGGTCTCAGGGCCTGAGCACTGTCCCTGGCTTCTTCCCGCTCAAGGCTAGCACTCTGCCACTTGAGCCACAGCGCCGCTTCTGGCCGTTTTTTGAATATGTGGTGCTGGGGAATCGAACCTAGGGCCTCGTGTATCCGAGGCAGGCACTCTTGCCACTAGGCTATATCCCCAGCCCCTCTAGTTTCTTCTTGAAAGATGGATTGCCCCTGTCAGGATTCCTTGCCTCTCAGGGAAGGTGGTGAAACTAAGTGATATGTCCTTGTACACATGTGAAGCATAGCATCTCTGCCAGTGGTGTCAGCAAGAATCATAGGTCTTGGCTGTAACCACTAAAACCTATGAATTGGTCATTAGACAAATTTAGATAGTAACCTTTCTATTCTCATCTTCATGTGCAAATTCTCCTGTGAATTATTTGGCATCTTTAATAAAATGTATGCTCCTTCAATAATAGAAATACAATATTTCTCTAGAAAAAAGGCAAGAGCTGGTATGTAGCTCAGTGGCAAAACACTTTCCTAGCAAGTGCATTGTCCTGGGTTCAATCCCTAGTACTGAAACAACAAAAAAGAAAAAGAAAAAATGCAAGTTGTCACTCAAGGTATGAAATAGGGGAGTAAATGAAATTTCAAATAAACTATTGAAATTAAGACAAATCATCTCACTTGCCTACCACCATTAGCTACTAGGACAAAAATAATCATCCAATGTTTCTAAAGTATCTCTATTTTTGTTCCAAATTCATTCTTAAATAGTTTATCTAAGAGATGTTTAACCCTAACACATACCAGGCAGTGTGCTGATTGCCGCTTCTATAAAGAAAAACAATGGATATTTTCCTGATCCTACCAAGATAAATAAATAGGTAGATATATCTTGTTATCTATCTGGATTTTGCTCTTTAAGTTTCTTTCATTTATGTTACATTCAACAAGCCATAATTTGAAAATCAAAATAAAATGCTTGAATTAACCAATTCATTTAGTTTAATATTGACATTAGTTTTAATTAAGTTTAATATTAATTTTCAAAACCAATCTTAGCAAATTGAACTATGTTTGAATATTGAAATTATTCCAAGGTGGGAAAACACACTACTAAGGAAAATAAGTTTTAAAAAGTAATAAAAACATACTGTCTTGAGTCTATTCATCTCTTCTTATAGTGAAAAATCCATTTTAAATAACAGATATTTGCGAAGCGCCGGTGGCTCATGCCAGTAATCCTAGCTACTCCAAAGGCTGAGATCTAAGGTTCATGGCTTGAAGCCAAGCCTGGGAAGAAATGTCCATGAAACCCTTATCTCCGATAAATCACTCAAAAATGGAAAGTGGAGCTGTGGCTCAAAGTGGTAGAATGCTAGCCTTGAGCAAAAATGCTTAGGGACAGCACCCAAACCCTGAGTTCAAGCTCTCCAACCAACAAAAAAATAAAATAAAATAAAAAATAGCAAATACTTAAACAAAGTCATGGTGAGGCCAGGTGTGGTGTTTTTTGCCATAAAGGCCAGCCTGGGCTCCATATGCACACTGTAACTCAGAAATTGTGTTGTGGGGGTGATGGTGGAGGGGGGCAGGGAAGTGTTGGTCAACTTGTTAAAAAGCCAAATTTAGGCAAAATAGAACAGTCTAGAAAAGACTAGTTCTATCAAATTGTAATTAAACAGAAGGTTAATTAAACCAAATAGGTAATTCTCTCTGAAATGATATTTTTAAAAAGAATCTCTCTAAAATCTGTTAGCAGAGATATTTCTTCGTAATGATCATAGTCTATGATAGTCGAAAGTCTAATTAATGAATGAATGGGACCAATGCAAATGCCAGTTCTCCACACAGAGCTATAGGGATATGAATGAGGGATGCTAGACTATACCAGCATAAACCTTAGACTTTGTGAAATATTTAATCACTTTTAATTCCCCATTTCACTTAGGAGTGTTTTGTTTTGTTTTGTTTTGTTTTTTGCTGTTGTTGTTGTTTAATTTATCTCTTGCTCCTGAGTAACCCAATGAAGTTAAGAAATAATTAAGTGGAAAAATTAAAATGTTACTCTGGACTGTAATTTAAAAAATTAGTGACCAAATCATGCTCTAGAAAGTTCCCTTGTTGCAAGCATATCCATGTGGCAGATTCCTCTATCTCCATTCAGAAGTGGAGGATCTCTCTTTCTTCAGAAGCTGCCTTAAAATTACACCAGGAGTCAGTTCAAAATGTGGATTTTCCTAAGCACTATGCCCAAAGATTGTTTTAGTTCCTGTGGGGTGAAAGGCTTAAATGTACTTCATCAGTCAGAGCCCTGGGTGAGTCTGATACAGGCAAAGTAAAGATCAAATCTGGAAAGAAGTGAAATATGACAGAAGCTTTCTTTCTGATACCCTTAACTGCTCTCAAAAGGTGGGCTACACAAGGCTTGTACCTATCAAGTAGTAGTTTACTAATTTATTTACCTCTTATAATAATTCAGTGATGATTAGGATACTATTTGTCTCTCAATCAAGAAATTAAATCAATCCTTAAATTTACCAAGTGCCTGATTGGGCATATGATTGAAATCTAACTTCTGATAGCTAATGTCCTTTCCAATACATTATGTAGGACAACCAAGTCGGTCTCTCAACTTTTTTTCAGTGTACTTGCTCTCAAGTCCTTCCATGTGAAAATACTGGCAGATGTCATGTATCATTCCCCAAGCCATCAGTGAAATATAGCACCATCCCTTCTTTAAGGCAAACATGCCTCTCTGATGCTGCACATCAGTTCATTAAACATAAACTTCCTCACTAAAGTACACCTTCTCACCACACTTGCAGAGTGAAACACTAGGGAAAAGCAAAAGAATTTAAATGGCAATGGTAAAGCTCCCAGCCCACTTGAGGAGACCCAGAATTCCCAGGCAGCTATTTTTTTTTAATAGGGGAAAAGGATGTTTCTTTGCAAATGTCTTGCCATAGGTCACCATCTTGACCCACAGAGTAGAGTTTACTAGATTGTTTTCTAATGGTGATAAGAACTATTGTCCCATATCCCTTTTCATCAAACATGCTCAGCTTAAGGGGCTGTCGACTCTTACTCTGCCGGAAGTCCAGCCTAGACTCTCCTCTGGGCCAGCCAGCTGGCACCCTCTGAACCCAGGAAAGGAGGGTGCTCTAGTTCTTCCTTAGGCTGATCAAGCATGCATTCCATGCCTGTTTCGTAAACTCTGCAATTAGTCTCCTTCCAAATATGATCCCCTAAAACCTTAAGAAACAAAAATAATTCAACCACATGCTTCACTTGGGATTTTTAAAATTAGCCAACATGTTTTCCCCCAATAGGCAAAAAGCTACCACGTTTTATGAAAGAATAAAGAATACATGGTACTGCCTTTTCTGGGATCTATATTTTTTAGAGAAATCAAAATAATATGGACCATAGGTCTCCTCAAAATAGCAATATTATGAAATCCTTGCCTTTTGCAACATGAGATTAGAAATTTTGCTTCCAAGCTGGTTCTCTGAAGAAAAGGAAGCACATCTGATAAAGGATGATTGTATGCACACTAGGTCTGAATTCAAACATAAGAGGTCAACGAAAAGTGAGGTTTTAGAGGCTAGCCGAAATAACACAGCTGCCTGACCTCAAAATGAGGAAGAAAGAAATTGTTAATAACCAACCAGCTGACAGTGTATTCAAGAGGATCTGTTTACACATTAAGAGGAATACTTTTCAAATTCCATTCTAAGCATTCTATTTGTATTAACTCATGTGGCTACTCCTTTTACCATTGATAAAACCAAAGTATAGAAAGACTAAATAAAATGTCCCAATAAATCATGTATAGCTCGGCCATAGTCAATCAGACTGCACACTCAACTACACAACCAAGAACTTTCACTCATATCAGAGCCCACCGCAGACAATTCCCGAAAAGCTCTTTGAAGGGTTTTCAATAAGGACTCAAAGTCTATGGACAAAACGGGAACACACGAAGGGACAGAGACAGGCAGAGAAGGGCATAGTCTGAGAATGTGGAGATCGAAGATGGTTCTGACCCTTGGGGTGCTCTGGGAAACAATTACCTCTTTCTACTCTCCATGATTCCTGACACATTTTGACAAGAAGAAGACAATAAACTTTACCCTGTAAAGACTGCTTAAAAAACACTGCATGGTAAGAACTTGTCTGTCTTATATATTTACAGTATGCTAAATGTTTTAAGGAGAGCCACATGTACAAGGGAAGTTGGAACAAGAGCAAGGAGCCTCAGGTAGACAGCTGGAGCTGAAGACAAAACAAAAAAACTCATGGAATTGACTAAGCATACACAAAGAAAATGACCCCAGCTTCAATGCCTCCTAAATCTAACTTCTCATACCCTAACATTTTTTTTATCTTTGTGTCTACTACCAATAAAACCAAATGAAGGCTGCTTTGAACTAAGAGAATAATTTTATTTTTTGGAAGTTCATCTTGAGAGTTTCCCTAAAAGAAACTACATCACATTGAAGAATCAACACTTAGAAAAGTCTGTGTTCACTTCTGTGACAGATATAGTCCTGATTCTCTAAACTCTAAAATCAAGTACTGGAGACAAAAGTGATAAATGAAAGTGTTGAGGAAAGTCTAACACAAGAAAGAATTCTGAACCAGAGAGCGAAAGAGGAGAGGGTTCTGAGAGAGAAAAAGAAAGAGAGAGACACCAAGAGGGAAATTTGTTATTTTCCATGTCTAAAATTTCATACTTCTTTAGCCAAGTGTTTCAATTATTCTTCGGGAGTAATTTATAATGTTCACTTTTTAAAATATTATACACTAATATTATTAAGTCCTGCACTTATTGATTCCTTAAGCAAACGCTCATCTGCAATTTTTGTAGCATTTAAAGAAAGGAAAACAATTTTAAGAGTGTATAGTTTGGAGTCCAATCACTTAACTTTGTATCCTTAGGAAAACAATTTCACATCTCTGATTCTTTCCTCACCTCATTATCTAATGAGATAATGTGAGTGAAAGAGGTTTCACAGAACTGTCCCTATCTAGTAACTAGTTAATACTCTTTTGGCACAAAAAGCAGCTTGAAAATTGACCATTATGCATGAATATTTTTCATTGTAATGGGAGACATCTTGCCCCCAAATTACATGAATACTTCAGACTTCTACTTCTCATTTATTTTGTAACTAGAACCTATGGATATGCCTCTATATGCCTTGTTACAGCTCGCAAATTACATATCTAATACGTATCTAATCTTAGTCTTTTTTGGTGACACTGTGATGGTATACAAATTAAATCTAAATAAAATAGTCACATTTAAAGTTATAAAGACAAAATTTCAACATGCTTAATTAGAAACTGAAAACAGGAAAGAAACCATCTGGGCATAAAAACTGGTAATTACTAGAATTAATACTTATTTCTAAGATCAAATTCTTTAAAAATAAATCACTTCATAATTTAATTAGGTTTCCAGCAAGTAAAAAAAAAAGTGTTAATAAAAGCTCAGATAAGAGAAAGTGGGTTTGAACAATAGATTTTAAAAGAATCCATATAATCATGGGGCTTAATTTTTTTATCTATGATTCAGCTCAAAGTCACCAGAATGACTTTTATATCAAAGAGAATTGGTGAATGACAGGAGCAAGACTTGCTTTGTAGTGTGTAAAAGTCATTATTCCATGAAATAACTTTAGCTTGCCAAGAAGAGAAAGAATAACAGATGCTGTTTTTGCATTATCTGCATTATTCCCTCTAGTCCTCCTTAGACATTTGGGTCAGATTTCTAGAAATTTGTTACTTGCTTTTGACAGAGGAATCATGTATCCTAACCTCTTGGTTTGACCTTTCTAATTGGCATCCATTTATAATATTTTGCTTTCTGTGGCAATTATCTTAAGCAGGTCCAAGTTTCATATAATTTTTGCATGGACTTGTGCATAAATAGGGATTGTTTTCAAAGTGAAGATTTTTTAAGCCACAACAAACAAAGCAGTGAAAGTTCTTTTATGCATATTGTACATCATTGTGATCTTTAGATTTTGAAGACATTCCAATCTTATACAATCTTAAAGTACACTGAGGAGAGATTAATCTGTTCAGAGGTGTTACATCATTATGTTCAAAGCTGTATGTAGACTTTTAAATTTCAAATCTTGTTTTAAATAAAATGAAATATCTGTCTTGTTCCACAATGATTCATAATTTTGTCTCGAGAGAAATAAATGAAAACACCAATATTTTCAAATGCTCAATCAGAGTGATTCTTTTATGAATACTATGTTGTAGCTTGCTATTGTGCAATAATCAGCTCAGAGAATGAAATAGATAAATTATAATTCTGGCAATAAGTGATTTCAGAGTGTAACAAAGTTTTCCATTTATTTTAATAAGCCAAGATTTTTGTAGATAATTGTGTTTATATTATATGTAACTTTTTACATATAATAGTCTGTAATATTTATTGAGTACTTAAAGCATCAAGTATTACTTTAAGCAATATATATGTATATATATGTATATATATATACACAGTTTCATTTAAATAACTACAAAGCACGTTCCAACTCTAATGTGTTCTTTAAAAACTATTGACAATCACCTCTGGATGCTGAGGAAAGGAAAATTGTAAAAGTCTTACACATAGAACCAAGTAGAAATCTCACTGCAATATTAAAGGTCTATAAAGTAAAAGTCACAAATATGTTTAAGTTGGTTATACCCTTAATTAAAAATTGTCAAAATACTTTGAAATTTTGGAGAGTAATATTTGGCATTCTTTTTAATACAAACTAAAAGAAATAAATATTAAAGAACTAACTTTAAAGAAGAATTTTATTTTAAAATAACTTCATTTGAATAAACTTGAAATGCCACAAAAAAGAAAGCTTAAATTGTTTCTAAGTGCCATGAATATTAATACAAATAAACAGAATCGGAGAGTGGGAAACTTAATCTAGACATATTTTATTATCCTTTAGATATATTTATGTTTTCCAACTGGCTGAACATTTTCATAACAAAGCAAAGAAATAATTTATAGATTGATTATAAAGTATAGAAGTAATCTAGTCATTATATTTGATATGACAAAAATATAAGATAAAAATATAAGATGAAAGTTCTCAAATTCATCAATTTTCCCTATGGGATTTCTCCCTTACTAACATTTATAAGGTAAAAATAACTATGTTCACCCATATTTCAGCATCATATTTTACAAAATTAAATAATTACTAAACACACGCCATCACAGAAACATGTAAAATTAAAATGGTATATAATATCTTGTCACTATAATAGCTCTCTGTCCTTGTGCTTTTCTAAGAAATAAAAGGTATCAAGTATTTTGAGAGGGCTATTTCCAAATGCATTTACTTCGGAAATTCAAATAAACAAAATATTTAAATGATTGCTTACAGACATGCAAACAATTCTCTTGGCTATAAGAATATATAATACTAAACGAAAAAATGTTGAGCAAGTTATTGGCCTAATCAATTAATTAAGAAGTCACTTCATTTTTTGTTACAAAAGTAAAGTCTCTGCGTTACCTTCAGCAAATATAAATGATTCTACTTACACTTGCATGGAGTTTTCCTTTTTTTGACATCGCTAAAAATTTGTTGCTGAAAACTCCTCGTATTCCTACAATCCCCTGAGACACAGCAAATATTTCCAAAATACCTAGGATGACAGAAATCCCAAAATAAAACACAAACTCTTCTGCATGTCATTGTGAAGAATTAAATTTTTACATATTCTTTATTACTGCAAGTAAAAAATAGTACTTAAGATGCTTTTTTGTGGTATTCACTATGTTAATAATGGATAGCATTCAAGTATTCACTTATGATGATTAATTTCAAAGTTTAAAAGTTCGATTCTGCTTCATCGGTACGTCCTATTTTTATTATACATAACAAGTTGTTTTTAGTAAACAGTATTTGACAATAGACTCTTCAAGTTCTAAAAGGTAAGACATTTCTCTCACTCTTAAAAATAATTTTCATCCATTATTTTGTCACTGGAGACAAATATACCACTTTAAGTATAAGCCATTCCAAAGCCTGGAAAAGAGCAGCGATTTACATAAAATAAATCCCTCTTCTCAAGTTATCACAAGTTAAAAGAATAAGATAAGTATATACCATGCTCAATCATTTCTAGTGGTTCTCTTAAATTCTATACATAACAAGATCATGAAAACATAATAACTTGAAATTATTGTCTCAGTGAAGTGTTTAATGGATTATCCCTTGAGACATGTTGCATTTTAATCATATCCTAGAAAATTAATGAGATATTTTATTACATTATTGTTACTGTTTTGAATTTCATAGTTAGCTTTATTATGACTCTTGCCTTCTTCACTATGGCAAAGTTGACATCTACTGAGTAAAGAGAATTGCTCACCACAACTCAAGTATTTTAAGATAAGTCACAATCTGTGTACAAATAGGGAAAAGGCTGCTCATTTATCATAAAAATCATGTAGAATTTTATGAGAGTCCATAATACTTTTGTTAGTTATCTGAAATTGCAATAAGTAAATAAATAAAACAAAGTTCACTAGACCTAAGAAAGAATCTTTATTAGAAAGGAACCAAAGGAAAGAAAAGGAAACAGGAAGGAAAAGAAGGAGGGAGGATAAATAATATCCTAACTTGTTAATGTATACTAATAGAAGCATTTATACTGAAATTGTTTATCATAAAAAACTTACAAAATAAGGGAGTATATATAACACATGATATACATGAATAAATTTTCAGCAAGTGCATTGCACAATGAAAACTGAGCACCATAATCGTAACAAATACTGCTTCTTATTCATTTCGTTTCTTAAAAATAATTGATTAGGAAGTTCATGGAGAAAGGGGAATAACTCTAACAACACTTTCCATTATGAATATTCTCTGCTCAGAATAAATAAAACCTATCTTTAAAAAACTGCATAGAAAAACTGCAGCTACATCTTAGTTCCTTTCTTTTCTTCTTTTCTTTTCTTTCTGTTTTTGGTGACAGACCTGAAGTTTGGGCACTGTCCTTGAGCTTTTCGGCTCAAGATTAGTGTTCTACTACTTGAGCCACAGCTCCGTCTCCACACTTTTGGTAGTCTCATAGACTTTCCTGTCTGACCCCTCTTCAAACCAAGATCTTCAAAGCTCAGCTTCCTAAGTAGCTAGGAATACAGGGATTAGCAACTGGATTCAGCAATAACAATAAAATACTTATTCTAATGGGAAAAAGGGAGGAAATCAATTGCTTTTACTTTAGTAAGAAACTACCAATAAAGATACAGATGTCCCATTCATCATTTCCTTCAGAATGTTTTCAAAATGCTCTTTACATTAGAATTTGTAACAAAAGTCGTCCAACTGTGATACACACACAGAAGACTTCAAAGAATTGTCATTGTATCATATAGCAAAGTACATAGAATACTTTCTTAAGTTAATTATACTACTCTACTGGTATATACACTACTCTACAGGTATATATGCTTTGCATATTTTATATCAAACATAAATTACTTATATAAATATGATTGCATACTTCATATAAGTATATAAAGTGTTTATACAACTGCAAATTAAGTAGTGCATTTACAACTTTAAATTACTAATCTATATCATGTGAACATAATGTATTTAACTTTACAAAGTTAAATTACAAAGGCATAATATAATAATAGCATTGCTAAGAAAATGCTCAGGACATCTGATATAATGATGTCACTGTAACTGACTTTGGTACACTGGGTACTGTGTGTACGTTTATCGGAACTAGGGAAGGGGAACACCAAAATGGAGAGACAAGGGATAAAAGGCAAACGAATGCAACTGCAATACTTACAAGACAATATGCTGTACAATTTGGGGGAGGGGGAGGAAGAAACTGGGGTGAGGGGAAGGTGGGAGAAAAACAAAGGGGAAGGTAACAAGCTTGATAAGAAATGTACCCACTGCCTTATATATGAAACTGTAACCCCTCTGTACCTTACCTTGACAATAAATAAAGTTTTTAAAAAGAAAATGCAATTGGCTTTCACTTTCATAATGTTTTAAAATTGTATAGACCTAGGACACAATGTTATGAGATACATATAGACAATAAAAGGATTACTACAGGGAAGGAAATTTTTAAATGATATTTAAAATATCACAAACTATATTTTAAAGAGCATGGCTCTGCTTGTGAATTCTGTATAAGCATTTGTAGTTAAAAACAAGCAGGGAAAACATAAAAAATCTTTCTATTTGGATTAATAAATACAAAGGAGACAATGTAGAGTCGGTTGACAAATAGACTAGGCTTTATATCTACTGATATATGCATTTTTAGAAGCTTTTATTTCATTCTCTGGGAAATTACTTTGCATGACAAATATAAATCAATTGTATATTAATGAAAATATAGTACTAAAAATACCTTCTCATAAGCATGTGTGTTCAGGCTAACTTTTAAGATCCTGATGTAAAAGGAGTTTATAGTTACTTAATAAAAATACTATTTTTATCATATCTTATTTTTAAAGAAAAAATCATGTTGACCTATTTAACTTGTATATGTATGTACAACCTGTGTATATAGAGTATATATGCAATGAATTTTGAGAGGGTTATAATCTTATTATATTCTATGTGGGGTCTTTTTCTTATAAATTCCTGTGCACAATGAGTTCTTACCAGAGAATGGAAAGATCTGATAATTTTAAGAAACGGAAATAGAAGCTTAAAAACACATGATTATACAAATTATTCTGTTTATTACCGTGAATGGTAAAAAGAGAAAAGATGCAGTGAGATTTTTTTAAAAAAATATTTTTCACACAAGCAAACATCAGTATTTATATTTTAAATGTTAATGTAATTATTGTTTAATATTGGACTTACTATTAAGACTATTACACAGAAATATCAGAAATGCTTTCATATTATCTTACTTTCTAGAATATTGATGTGTAAAATCTATCTGCCTCACAATTCAACTTCCTGTTCCCTTTCCTGAAATATAATGGGCTATTACTTTATTTATTTTACAATACCAAACCTCAATATCTCATTACAGAATTGTGCATAGTATTTTAAGCTCATAAACATTATACCACCCATTTGTAAATTGCAGAAAACCTTTCTCTACCTCGGACTTTTTTATTTAAGCATTTTAAAGACTTATCATTGGGGGCGGGGGGGGAGGGTCCATGAAAATCCACATTGTTTGCCTTATGCCAAGACAGTATGCTTCAGCAAAATCATAGAAGATAAAGCTTGTCTCACAGGTCACAGTCAATGACTGCCTGTAGGTTCGATTGTCTTCTCTGACACTCACAGTATGGTTTTCCCTGCTTCAAGACATGTGATGTCCTGCTCTTTTGGGCCTTTCCTGTTTGGTGGTAGGGCTCGTTCCTTATTAATTAACTCACAAGAGAGTGCTAGTGTGCTATCTTCCCTAAAGTATTGTTGTTGAGGAGAACTAAAAGAAGGAGGTCAATGATTGACATAAGAAAGTCTCCCTTGGTAGAATTTCAGGGTGGACATCTAGGTGAAGCGGAGCAAGGCAAAAATTTCTTGGTGTCTCTGAGATTATACATCCAGTTTATTCTACTTATTTTAAAAGATAATCATGCCTTATGAAGCAAATTTAATTCAGAAAGAATACCCATGTAGACATTTTGTCTTAACTTAATCCTCTTGAGATTACTAATGTAAAAGAACTCTTCATGGTGGTAGTAAGAGTTATAGACTTGATGACTAAATCTAGAATAACACAGAAATTCCATGTGTGCGGAAGCTTCAAGCTGCCCATCTAAAAACTTCTAGGGAAGAATATTTTTAAAGGTGAAGTTTCTTTATATGCATCCATGTAATAATAGATATGCTATGCCAATTTATCATATCTGCGATTTAGTTAGTAACACAAAATTTCCACTTGAGCTTCGAATAATAGATAAAATTCTGGTTTATCAAAGCCTGGTTTGTCAAGGTTTATGTGGTTTATCAAGGATTCATGAGTAATGTGACACCGAAACAGATAGCAATTCAGATTTTTTTTAAAAAAATCAGTAAAATTAATGGTTTCAGTAATCAAAATGTGAATGAGATGTTTTACATTCTGTGTGAATGCTTTGGCTTAGAAAGCCAAAACTTTCAACTTTTTCTCCCTGGACTGACTTACTTGATTCCTTAATTTTACTGGTACCAGGTAGGTCAATTGGAATATTAGGTCAAAAAGACACTTGAAAGCATGGCAGTTAAAGCTGTTTGTTCCTGCACAATGGTTGGATAATATCATCTGTCTTATTTTTTTATCTTTCCCCAATATTTCCTCATAATAAGGGCCTTCATGCAATGACTTTGGTTTTCTTTTCTATTTTTACAACTTGGGATTGTTATTGTATAAGAGAAGTTAAGACTAGATTAAGTGATACATATAAACTAAAGAAGTTATGTTTCAATTTGCATGAGCAAATCATACTCCTAATGATGAAATTAGAAAATACTCACAATTTACAAAAATATTTATTGTTGAATATGAATTGTGACTACACAGCTATTTGTTCTGTCTGTCAAATCATATTACTGGGCTTAAAAGAACCTCCTAGAATGAAATTCCGTGGCAAAATGTTCACTTTTCCTGAAGTAGTTGGCTTACAGCAAAAAAGAATACCAATTTTCTATTATTGCTAACTCTCTGACAGTAGTAGAATTAGATGATAATGGAAGACCCATCTATCCTCCATGAACCTTGACCCAGCTCACCCAGCCTCTCTTCCAAAACACAGCATTTCTTCATATGCTCTAAGCAATAACAGATGACCAACAACAAAGTTTACACAATGTCAGGAAACTATTTAGGGCTACCTTCAAAGAAGTGAACGACAAACTGCACTTAGCAAGCTGTTCCTGCTTCTCTTTCATAGCTATGTAAAGGCAGAGACCCTTTTTAACTTTCTCAATTATAGACTAACCTACTCAATATAAGCTCTGTTATAATGTCTTCATTGAACAATGGTAGTAAAATTTTACAAAGCAGTATTAACACACCAGCCATCACAAAGCTATCACTATGACTTGAATTTTTAAGACATATTTTCCTTTGTGAAAACAAACAAATGAAACAACATCAACAAAAACTAGCACCAAAATAACTATGACTGGTGCAATAGGTATTCTACAATACGTGCATGAATGGATGAATGAGTGATTAAAACCAATTCATGTGAAAGACACAGACCAAACTCTGAATTGTTTTAAACAGTGACACATTAGGAAAGAGCTAATTACATTTTATGCAGGCACTGTTTCAGTGACATTACTGTTCTTTTGAAGACATTTTTAAAGATGGGTTTAAAATAAGTTGTATTTTGGCAACAACAGACAATGGGTCAAGGTCTTCTTTAGCTGACATGGTTTTCTTTGTTGATCAGTTCTTCCCCACTAGCAAGGCCTAGCTACAAAATCTTTAATTCCAGTATTTTTGTAGAGAAAAGGGCCAGCATTCTGGGACTGATCCCTGTTTTCAGTAATCCCTAGACACATTGGTTTAGTCCCTGGGCTCCAACTGCTGCTTGCTGCCTGGCTACTTTGGGACTTTCCTTAAGCACATAAAGATTGTCCTGGGCTGGCACTGATTTCATAAATAAAATACAAAAACAGAATTCGAGGAGGTTTTTTCCTGAAAAGAAGAGGGAAGATTTCTCAGTGGAGAATAAACTCTGACAATCTACAATGTGAGACAGATAAATAGAAATACAGAAACATAAGTAACCTTCTCTGCCTCTAAGTCTCAGAAAACTCACCTTCACCACAATAGACTGTTGTTGCTTTGTTCTCCCCCAAAATGGGAGTTGATTGGATTCAGCGAACTTTAAAACCTGAAAATAGGTTTCTCTGAGGAGCTTGGGGTGTATGCATGTGGCCCACTCTCTTCTGGGTGCTCAGATTTACCTCCATGTGTGCGGCTAAACCAGCTACAAATCCCCAAGGACTAAACACATGCAATGGGCAGAAGGTGGACTGCCTTGCCTGTCCTGGTGAGAAGCCTCAGGTCTTTTGCTCCTTGCTCCCCAACCTTTCCAGGGGAGGTTTGTCAGCCAACCACCCCCACTGATGTTGACACCTCTCAAAGCACTTCATGGGCTCCTGCCAGATTGTCAGCACTCTAGGAAGCCTGCACTCCTAGCTCCTCCGGAAGTCCGAGTAAGAAGCTTGGCGCCCCAAAGAGGCCTTTGGTGTGAAACAACAAGTTAGGCACACTTGTGAGCTGACTGAAGGGCAGGTGACAATGCCTAGTGTTCTATTTCCTGGACACATTTCCTCTCTTCTTGGGTATCCCAGAGGCCCTAGCTCTGCTTTTTATGTGGCTGACTAATCTCACCCCACTCCACCCCCAGAAAAACAATCTGCTTTTGTTGAAGAGAAGCTCTGTGTAGATCACCATTCACACCCCAAGCCACCTTTCAGCCACTTTTCCCCTCAGCTTCCTAGAAGCCGTGTGAGGCATAAGAGGAACAACTGTGATGGTCTAGAAACTTGGGTGGCAGGAAAAGGAGGGAAAGGGTGGGGGCACTATTGGGGAAACCCAGAAAAACAATGTGTAACTCGTTTCTTTAAAAGTTCTGCACCCATATCAAATTGACTGTATTAGACAATTTTTTTAACAAAGAACTTCCCTCTCATTGTCCTTGGGGACCAATGAAGAACTGGCCAGCCTTCTCACAAGGGAGTTTTCATGGCCTCAAACACTCAATGTTGCTAAACCCAATTACTGGAGTTAACAATTGCAATGTCCATCCTATCTTCTTCTCAAAACATATCCAGTTTTCCAAATCCCACTGCCTTCTCCTAAGCAGGACTCTCTACTCTCCATATCTGCCTTGATCTATCCATCTAGACAAAAATAGACATGGTTAGGTAAATAAACAGATGATAGACAAAGCAAACACACCTGTCCATACACATCTACACATTTAAGTGTATGTATATGCTCATACAATATTAATTGGGGGTTCACGGTAGCACTTAGAGAAAAGAAGTATTTGCGTTCTCACCCCACAAGCGAGCAAACAACTTAAGCTATGCAGAGGGAAAAGTGATGCCCGTTGACGCCTAGTGACTGACAAACGCCAGCAGAAGGTAAGCAGAAACTGCTGGGGAAGAAAGGAGGTGCGGGAAGGGGCGGCTCTCCCCCTCGCATGGGCAGAAGCTCATCTTTGGGACCAGAGCATCCGGGGAGCAAGGTGCCTGTCTGAGGACTAGCCTGAGGGTAACCTGCACCTCCGAATTCCCCATTCCTCGTGCCCAATCGAAGGGTGCGTCTGCGCGCGCCCATCGCGACGCTTCCCCACTCAAGCTCCCCCGCAGTTCCTGGGACCAGCCGGTCCCAGACGCTGGGGCTCCGGGACGAGATCCCGGGAACGCCAGCCCCCCGCGGGCAGGGGTGGAAGGGGAGCAGACAACTTACTTAACATATTCGCTTCGTGGGAGCCGTTGACTTTGCCATCCGGGTAGATCTGCAGATGGAAGCCGATGCCCACCCTGCAGTAGAGGCTGCCGGTGCGACGCCCCGAGGGGCTCCACTGGAAAGTGCCCTGCTCCGCGCCGCTGCCCGGGCCGCCCGCGGACGCCGCCGCCGCCGCCGGGGCCGAGGGGGCCGGAGACCCACGCGCGCTACTGCTGTTCCGACGGGTGCCGGAGTCCCCCGGGTTCCTCTCCGTGACAGCCGGTCCCACTTGCCCTTTGAAGGCCAGACGCTTCTCCCCGTGAGCCCAAGCACTGACGATCAGGTGGCTGAGGAAGAGGAGGAGGAGGAAGGACAAGCTCATGCTTCCAGCCGCGGGGGTCCGAAGTGCATCTTGGAGGGTTGCGGCTGGGCTCCGTGGCCCCCGCGCGGCTGCGTGCCTCTGGCGCTGCCCCCCGCGCCGCCCTGGGTGGACATAGCCTCGGGGAAGAGAGAGAGAGGGAGAGAGAGACGAGAGAGAGAGAGAGAGAGAGAGAGAGAGAGAGAGAGAGAGAGAGAGAGAGAGAGAGAGAGGCCACCCGAGCGGATCTCGCGCTGGCACAGGGATATTTATAACGCCAGTGATCTCACTGCTCCGTGAACGCCGGCGAGGCTTCCCCTCACCCGCCGCTTTGTGTACTCCCTGGCCGGTGCGGGGAGGGAGCCTCTGAGTCCCGGGGGCGGGAAGGGGGGTGTGAGGGAGGGAGGAGATAGGAGAGAGTGAGTGGGAGGAGAGGCTGCACCCCGACGCTGAGTGCGCCCACACAAGGGCCACGCGCCCCAGCCGGTATCACGCACCACGCCGCCACGTCCCTCTCCAACTGGACCCCGACACCACGACATCCACCCCACGCGCGGAACTCGGTTCCCGGTTGAACCCACCAAGGACACGGACGGAACACTGGGGGGGGGCGGGGCGGGGGGGACGAGGGAATGCGGGATGGAGATGTGGAAACTGGGCTGGCCTCTTCTGCCACCTTTTCCGCGCACACGTGTCCTGGCGTGCACCCTCCCCGGCCCGGTGCCCTGACGCCTTTCCAGCGTCCTCTCCTCTCGCCAGGTAGATCCACCAGCTCACCCCAACAGCCCCCTGGCAAGCGATCCCGGTGCTTTCGGCAAGAACCAAACCCCAATTCCCACCTGCGCTTGGAAACGCTTTCGTGTGGCTGGTTGGGAGACGGAGGTGGGTTTTGTTGTTGCTGGCTTATTAATGAGCAAAAGAATGGGTTTGTTCAGCGTTTCGAAAACAACTATGAATCACTACGCCACGACTCACGAACTGCTTCCCTATGGCAAACTCTCTCTCAGTTGTTGTGGACTTTCTTCCTAATTTGCTTTTCCTTCTGGGACATCGGATGTGTGTTCAGGCAGGTAAGCGCAATACGATACACGCACGCGCTGCACGCCCATGCCCAGGTCCAGGCAAGGGGGGCTGGACACCAGCACGTGTCTCCTACGGCCCAGTTGTCCCCTGCGCTCCAGGATGCCTTTGGCAGGAAGGATTAGCTCTCAGCCCGCCTCAGCTTACTCAGACATGCCACCGAAGCGAGGACCGACCCGGGGATGATTGATGACCCGCACGCTGGATTTCAACTTCAGGAAACCTGAGAGCAGAGAATTTCCCTCTATGCAAAGCCTTGGCTTTTGTTTATCTGAGAAATATACCTGACCTGCATTCTTGGGATATTTCTTTCTGAAAACATATCTCAAGCTTTGAAAAATGAAGTTATGATACATTATTCATTGGTCATTTTTTAATGGAAAAATCTGTGGTATTGACTCATAAGGTCAATGTACAGAAGCCAAAGTTGATGCTGAGATAGGGCCTGATCCATTATTGAATATTCACTTAAGGTGTCTTATCTCAGTAATGAAGAGCAAATCAAATCTCCCACGAAGTAGTTAGCATGGAGGAAGCTGTTAAAAAACAAAGTCACCTGGAGCACTGAATGAAGCCACTGTGGAGAAGCTAGGGCCTATGTCTGACACAGAAGTACAGGACACCTGGCCTGGGGCCTCTGACCTGCTATGTAAAGCACTGTTCACTTTGAGCATTCTTTCTACTGGTACAGGTGCATGCTGTGTGCTTCTGGATTAACAGGCGGTTGATAGACACTTGGAAAGCCACCCTGCTATTGGAGTTGGAGTGTCATCACAGTGTCCACTAGAGCTGTCCTCATTCTAGGGAAGATGAATGGAAGATGCTGCAATAGGGTGTTGTGCCTTTTGTGCCACTGGGTCTGTGACAAAACTCTCGGGGCTAAGGTACATTGGGTGCTATTGGTCACTTCTCTATAGCATGCCTCACAGTCTAGCCCTCAGGATTTCTAGTGGCCAGGATTTCCTAAAACAACCCCACCTGCTTGTTTCTCTTCTTCCTGCAGAGTAGGAGAATGACTCTTGTAGCAGATGCTTTATCAGCCTCCTTTTTAAGGAGTGTGAAGTAAGACAACTGTGGGGTCATGTTTCTAGATACTGCCTCTTGTCTTTTCTTTGTAAGATTGGCTTTTGAATCACAATGGCCCCTGAGAAGTGCTAGCTGGGGACCAAATCCTTGTCGAAGAATGATTGTGGAAAGCCAAGGTTCTTGCTCTGGCTCTAGCTTGTCTCAGCTTAGAGGCAGCAAGTAGTCTTCTAGAGTCTGAGGGGGCAAGGAATGTCTTCACCAAGATGAGACAAGAGCATATCTGTTGTGGATAGTGCTTAAGTTTGATTAAACTCTCTGATTAAGCTGAGGCAGGCTGGTAAACTTGTCTTTTGTAGCACAGAGAATGTCCTCACAAAAATCTCCATTTGGTGTACATAGCAAGTAAATGAGAAAAATGTCAGAAAACATATTGAGATCCTGAAAAAGTACTACAAAGACTGACCAGTAGGACTGAAAAGACCACAGAATACCTGTCAATGGTGTTAGCTGCCAACCCCCGCCCCTTCACAGCTGTGTGGTGATAACACACAATCCAACCTAACTCCCAGGCCATGCCTGCACTTCCAGTCATATCTAATCTGTGTTCAGTGCATATTGGCATTTGGAGAGGCAAAAAAATATCTCATTTCAATGCTGGGCCATAGTGGCTCACTACTGGCTAGTCAGGAGGCTGAGATCTGAAGATCACTGTTCAATGTGAGCACAGGCAGGAAAGCCTGTGAGACTCATCTCCAATTAACCACCAGCAAACTGCAAGTGGAGCTATGGCTCAAAGAGGTAGAACATAAGCTAGCCTTGAGCAGGAAAAAATTCAGGCCTTGAATTCAAGCTCCATGACCAAAAATAAAAAATAATAATCTCATTTCAGTATCTTGGCTACTCTTGGCTACTATCAATTCTATCCTAAAGAGAGAACAGATCCATACCACAATTCTGGTAGGCAGTTGGCCAAAGCCTCCTACTGGAAACATTCTGAGCATCTTCTCACAAGGGAGTCTGGATAAGCTCCCAACAACTGAGGCATACAGGTGTGCTCACAGCTGACCCACTATTCCCAGGTTCCTGTTCTGGAGCCAGTATGCAGGGTATGGAGAAGGTGCACGCTCTTGATTAGCTGCATAGATGAAGATAATGGTCCTGGAAGACCAGTGGCTTCTCACTGCCACCTAACAGAGCAATCCTCCCGAAGAAACAATAAACTACAAAGAAACCACCACCTAACAGAGCACCCCCCCCCCAAAAAAGATGGAAAACCACAAAGAACTCAACACCACCTTACAGAGTACCATCTCTACCCCCCCAAAAAAAATAACAAAACAAAAACCACAAAAAACTACCCAACAGGTTAACCAGGCTTACCTACTGCAACCCTTGCTAGCCTAGAAGCTTGATCATCTCAGACTACTGTTTCTACACCCCAGCCTCTGAGTTCTCCTTCCAGATTTCCTGTCTCCCTTGAGGAAATCCTGGAAGTGAACTTCTTTATAATCTGGCTCCTATATTACAAAAGCAGACACCATTATTCTACCCTCTGTCTGGAATCGAAATAAATGAAGGAAAGAGACCTGAGATAAAGAAATCAGTGCCTAAAGTTGCCTTCACCCAAGGGACAAGCTCTCCAGTCATAACTCTCCTCTGGAAATGTGCATAGTGGGACGACCTGAGATGCACAAGAGCAGACTGTGGGATAGAATGAACAACCCAGGGTTGTGCAAACCAATCCCAGGAGGCTGCTACTCTGAAGCAGGTTGCTGCAGTGCCAGGTTTCTTTTCCAAAGCCTCAGTCCAGCCAGATCACTGCTTCTGGAGTTTGTCTGCTCTGTAGCTTTCAACACTGCACGATGGGAAGGCCAGGCCTCCTTTCCTCTGTTGATACCAAGAGAAGCTCAGGGGTTTTTCAGCATGTCCTGAGAAAATTGCTTCAACCCTGGCTTTAATAAGAACTCTTCTTGTAGCCTTTCTACAAACTCAGAGGCTGTGTCCACATAACAATATACTACTCTTTGCTATGTTCTGGGCATCTTCCAGCCACCTCTGATTTCATGCCATTTTAAATGGAAGTCCTGTGGTCTGAATATGTGGGTTGCTCCCAAATTCCTGTTGCATTGCTAATCTCCAATCTGATGGAATTTGGAGATGGTGCAGTACATAGTTAGGTCATAAAGTAGGGTCCCCACAATGAGATTGATGCCCTTGGAAGAAGGGACCAGTAAAATTCAGGCTTCATCCTCACCCCTGCCTGCCATATGAAGAAACCACATGGAGGGTCCTCAGTAAAGCCTGGCCATGTCAGTACCTTCATCTCAGATTTTGCAGCCACTTGAATTGCAAGATATATACGTTTCTTGCTTAAAATCCTCCTGTCTCCAGTCTTCTTGTTACAGCTGCCTCACAAAGGCAGATGCATACTTGCTTTGTAGGAGTGGGAACTGACCTGTGGGGCCCTCCGTCCATGCTGGTGCCAGGACCCTCTGCTTCCTCCAGGTCTAGCTTCCCTTCCCACCAGCCCAGTTGGCAGCAGCTACAGCAGCAAATAGCCTGTGGCTAAAGAAGCAGGATGAGCAGGTTGAGAAGGGTGGGCAGGGCCGGCTAGGTGAGAAGAAAACAGCAGAGTGAAGTGTGGTTGGAAGAGCTTAGACTTCTTCCCCCTTTCTCCAGAGTCCACTGCTTTCCTGTAAGTGGAGAGCCACGAGGCAGCAGCCATTTGGAAATAGCCATGGACACCCATTTGCTTCTTATGGGGCTGATGGCAAAGTAGTCTTTGTTGCTAACAGGAGGCCTTTTGTGGCCTGAGTGAACTCATTTATTATTCCTTATAAGCTCCCATGGTTTCCACTAACCTTGTGATGAGGTCTGCTTTAGCTTGTGGTACATCCAGGTACGGAGTCCCAAAGCATTCCACACCTCAGTTCCTCATTGCACCAGGACTGGTGGCAGGGAGGCATCTGTCCTCAAAGTACGAGAAGGCCAGGGCTCCCTGTGCCTGTTTCACGTGGATACCAATGTCATGATTTAACCCCACACTACCTGCTCTCCCTCCAAAACAAAGCCCATTCTGGTTCTTTGTAATTGACTTTGGTTCAATATATATCTAGTATAAGAGATATGTGGTCAATTGTGCAACAATGTAGTACTTTCTGTATATATTTCCCATAACTTCTACCTAGGGTGTGAAATCAGAAACTTTTCTTATCTATGAAGAAGAACGAAGAGGAAGAGGAGGAGAATGAACAAGAGGAGAAAGAAGGAAAAGAGGAGAAGGAGGGTTGGGAGGAGGAGGCAAAAGAGGAAGAGGAAGAGAGGAAAGGAAAGGAAAAATGAAGAGAAAAAGGAAAAGAGGGGAGGAGGAAAAAAGGGAAGAAGAGGAGAAAGAAAGGTAGAGGAGAAAGAGAAGGAGAAGGGGAGGAGATGAAAAAGAAGGGAGGAGAAGGAAAGGAATTATTTGTGAACCATCATTTTGCTTTTTTTTTTTTTTCAATATTTCCAAATCACAAAATAGCTAGCTGAACGAGCCAGAGGGCAGAGTGCAATGACTCCTTCCTATGATCCTGGCTACTTGAGAACCTGAATTCCGGGAATGGTGGCTCAAGGCCTGCCCAGGAAGAAAGTTAACAAGACCTCCATTTCAAGCAAACCAGACATTGTGGTGATTATCTCTGATCCCAGCTAGTCAGGAAACATAGGTAGGAGAATGGCAGACCAGGTTAGTCCAGGCAAAATATCTGAAAAATAACTAAAAGCATAAAGGGATTGGCACATAGCTCAAATGGTTAAGGGTTTGCCTAGAAAGTATAAGGCTCTGAATTCAAAATCCAGTACTGTCAAAAAAAAAAAAAAAAAAGAAAGAAGGCAGAAAAATTCTACAATGCTTGGTTGGTATAGTGTAAAATATTTGATAAGTCACAGTATATGACAACTTCCCACCATACCCTCTCTCTGTCTCATGGAAACATAGAGAAAATGAAACTCAAATTAGAGCGCAGGCAGTGGCTTGTGCCTGTAATCCCAGCTATACCAGAGGCTAAAATCTAAGAATCACAGTCCAAGACAGTCCATGAGAATATTCCCTCAAATTAACCAGCAAAAAGCTGGAAATGGAGCTGTGGCTAAGGTAATAGAGGACTAGCTTTGAGGGAAAAAGCTAAGGAATAGCTCCCAGGCCATAAGTTCAAACCTCAGTACCAAAGCGCGCACACACACACACACACACACACACACACACACACACTCACAAATGGAGCACAGAGACTAAGACATAAAACATTTCTATTACTGTGATCCTATGTATAATATCTGAAAATCATGTTAAGTATGCGTCTTTTGATATATTTGTTTTTCATTCCACTAGCTGATGCAGATCAAACAGTGAGTTGATTCTGAGGGGAGGAAAAGTGTTTGTGTGATACACTTCTGTAAGCCCAGCTACTCTAGTTGGAAGAGAAGGATCACACCTAGATAGGAGATCCTGTTTCAAAAAGGTAGAAAGAGGGAGACATACTGAAGGACTGATCCCCACCCTATTGCCTCAGGCCCAAACGGACACCAGGCAGAGCCTCAAAATACGAACTTGCTTTGATACGCGGGCACCAGGCAAAACCTCAATATGGGATAGGCAGGCAGGACTTCTCACCTAGACCCAGCTGTAAACAACCCTTTGTGGTCCCCAACTTCCTAGACTTAGTGGCGCTTTCAATTACCTTCCCCTTGCTCAGACCCCATGTAAACCTGGTCCCAAATTCACCCCCTCGCACAACCTCCAATCCCGCAGCAAGGTCTGTGCCTCTCCTGCTCCTCAATAAACAGTCCTCGCCTGTTGATAATGGACTCCGGCCTATTCCTTTTCCTGTCTCCCCCGTTTCCCAACACAGAGGAACAAACAGGCAGACAGACACCGGGAAAGATGGAAGAGAGAGACAGAAAGAGGAGAGAGGAGGGAGGAGGGCCAAGAAAGAGGGGGGTGGAGAGGCAGGTTAGAGTGTATTCACAGACTGAATTTAAAAAAGAAGAATTTACCTTATGCAATCCACCCTGCTGTCTGCCTTGGCTTTGAAGCTCAGGCGAGATCCTTAAGGGTGGGATTGAAGACTTTACAGCTTTTTACGAACACTATTTCTCTTGGTTGCAAATGAAGCAATTTCCCGCTGGGAACCAGAGGGCAACACAGTGAAACCTTTTGCCATCCTCACTGAATGAAGAAGCATTGTTGTTTATGACTTTGCTCCTTCGCTTTTCTCATGGGTTTGTATAATCTCAAGTAAATTGTAAGATCCCCAAAGGCAATCTCCTTTCGGCATATACCACCTTGTAATCTCCCAAATGCAAGACAATGTAAATCCAATGTGACAATCCTAGCAAACAATGGCTTCAAAAGCTGCTAAATAATTGTTTAAATGTCTCCCCCCAACCCCCACCCCTAGCAGCGAAACGTTTGCATTTAAAACTGTATTGTAATGCTGGCTGATCTGCTGCCATTTCTTCAAGTCAAGAGGCCTGAGGATTTGGAAGAGGGGTGTGTGTGTGTGTGTGCGTGTGTGTGTGTGTGTGTGTGTGTGTGTGTGTGATTTGCATTACCATGGCTCTTAATTACAGTAATCATTTTTGCAATGGGCTTTGTTTTCTACTCCAAATCTCCGGCTTTTGGCACGCTGCACCCAGCAAACACCTGTTGTCTGGCTTTACAGAGAAACACCTGTCAGTGGAGCGGCTAAAGTGCTAGTACAGGGGCTGCCGTGGGGGGCTTAGGGACCTTTGCTAGTGTCAGAAGAAAGGAAGAGCACCTGCCTAGGGCTCAGGAGATCCGAATGACAGCTCATTGACTTGTGACAGAAGATGTTGGTGAATCCTTCTCCTTTTACTCTCTACTCCTGAGAAATGCAGCCTGGGGCCACAACATCTGTTAATGAGTGAATCAATGCAGTCCTGATTCCAAGAAAATTCCTCTCTAAATGAAACTCATTTAACAGATAGGAGCAATGTTACTGTTGTATATTGAACTGATAAGAGTTGAGAATGGGCCATAAGGAGAAAAAGGAGAGGAAGCAAAGAAGTACTGACATGAAAATGGAGACAAAGGAGCTTCTTTTTTCTGCATGATCCTTTCCAAATAGTGACATTTTGAGTGCATTGATGGTACTGAGCTGGTTCTGTACATAGACAGATGAAATTGGAATCACAGACCTCACTGCAAAAGTCAGAATCAATTCTTGAAGCAATTTGTTTTAATTATTTAGATATGGCTTATACCCACATATAGAAGATGAAGGAAAAGAACAAAATTTTTTACAAGGAAGCTTGAGGAGGAAAAAGAGCAAAAATTAAAGGCTTACTTTTTTTTCCAAAGAAAT
Organism: Perognathus longimembris pacificus; assembly: GCF_023159225.1. NCBI lineage: Eukaryota > Metazoa > Chordata > Mammalia > Rodentia > Heteromyidae > Perognathus > Perognathus longimembris. The sequence continues at coordinate 21,895,123 of NC_063176.1, forward strand.
TTTAACATCATTCTTCATTTTAAAATACCCTAACCTTTTGTTTTGTTAAGCTCAAGATGTACAGAAATCCATATTGGCTCAGGGAAACTTCTGGAACCTGCTTCGACCTATGAAAGATTGCCCAGAGAGCTGTATATCCTAAGCATCCACACACATCCCTTTCCAGTTGGAAATGTTCCCATGATGCTCTTGGGAAGGAGCTGCCAGTCTATCTTCTTTCTCCAGGTAGATGATTCTGGTTTCTGCCCCATTGTCTCATGAATGTACTCTAATTTCTCAAATTACAGCTTTTTCCTAGTCCTGGGATACTCTGTGCATTAAATACCAATTAATACAATTTCAGGCAGGAAGAAGAGCAGGCAAGATAAATCATTAGGAGGATTGGATTCATCCTTGATTTTTCTTTCCCCTGCTCTCCCTATATGCAATTCATCAGGCCCTTCTTTTGGCTTTATGTCCTATGTATATTCTTGATCCAAAGCCTTCTTGCCAGGTTCACTGATGCCCCTAAATGTAAGCCCCCTTGGCATTTCACATTGGTGCCTATAATTGTCAGTCTTCTTGCCTTTGGCCTTCACCCACTGAAATGTATTCTCAATGCAGCAAAGTAATCTTTTTTTGTTTTCAGAGATAAATGTTGGTTCTTGACCCTCCTCTTTTAAAACCTATTCATTACTTCTTATTTTACTCAATATAAAAGGTAAAATCCACCGGGTGACTGCCAGGCTTCCAACTGATTTCCAGGCTTACCCTATTGGAGCCATGCTGGCTTCCTGGATATTCTTTCAAATCAATGTCACATTCTTACCAGAGGCCATTTCTTCAGCTGGAGCTTCTCTTCTCTGAGGTGTCTCTCTTATTTCTTCACCTCCCTCAAGTCTTTGCTACACGAACGTGCTAAAAAAATGACACCCTCCACATATTTTATAATACCATGCTACAGGGTTGGGAATGTGGCTTAGTGGTAGAGTGCTTGCCCAGCGTGCACAAAGCCCTGAGTTCGATTCCTCAGCACCACATAGAAAAAGCCGGAAGTGGTGCTGTGACTCAAGAGATAGAGTGCTAAACTTGAGCAAAAAGAAGCCAGGGACAGTGCTCAATCCCTGAGTCCAAGTCTCAGGACTGGCAAAAAAAAAAAATAATAATAATACTATGCTACTTTTCTTTTTTATATATATTTTTCCTTTATTGTCAAAGTGAAGTACAGTTTCATATGTAGGGCAATGAGTACATTTCTTGTACAATGTTACCTCCTCCTTCATTTCCTCTCCCCCATCTCCCCCTTTCCCTCTCCCCGACATGAGTTGTACAGTTGGTTTACACCAAGTGATTTTGTAAGTATTGCTTTTGGAATCACTTGTCTTTTTATCCTTTGTCTCTCGATTTTGATATTCCCTTTCCCTTCCCTAGTTCTAATACCGATATAAACAGTATCCAGGGTACTCAGATGAGATACAGTGATAGTAGGGCTACAACCACAGGGAGGGAATATGAGAGTCACACAAAAAAAAGGTACGGTTTCACGCAGCATGTTGAAAATAATTACAACAGTGATATAACACTTGTTTCCACAACATGGAGTTCATTTCATTTAGCATCATCTTATGTGTTCATAAGGGCATAGCTATTAGGCTATTGTGATTTTCTGCTACTTTTCTTTTAAAATTATTTTCATAGTAATTTTAATAAAGAGCTACAAAGTATCCACTATAAGGCAAAGAATATGGCCACATATTAATTCAGCTAATGCTCATAATTACCTTAGGGGAAAGACACTATGGTCTTGAGTCTTTAAATCATCAAAAATGAGCCGTAAAATACCAAGCATCAGTGGCTCACACATGTAATCCTAGCTACTCAGGAGGCTGACATCTGAGGATCATGATTCAAAGCCAGCCTGGACAGGAAAGTTCTTGAGATTCTTACCTCCAATGAATTACCAAAAAGCTGGAAATGGAGCAGTGGATCAAATGTTAGAGCACTAGTTTTGAGCAACAAAAGCTCAGGGACAGCATCCTGGTCCTGAGTTCAAGCCCCAGAATCAGCACCAAAAAAGAAAAAAGAAAAAAAAATAAGGCAGGCTCAGAGAAGCTAAGTAAGTTAATCAAGTCTCATTAATAGGACATAGTGGAGCTAAAGAGGCAGTGTGGCTCCAGGAGTGTGAGTTATCTTGGCTGGTGTTTTGTTTTGTTTTGTTTTGGACAGTCCTTCCTGCTCAAGGCTAGCACTCTGCCACCTGAGCCACAGCGCCCCTTCTGGCCGTTTTCCATATATGTGGTGCTGGGGAATCGAACCGAGAGCTTCATGTGTAGGAGGCAAGCACTCTTGCCACTAGGCCATATTCCCAGCCCTGTTTTGTTTTGTTTTGTTTTGTTTTGCCAGTCCTGGGGCTTGAACTCAGGGCCTGAGCACTGTCCCTGGCTTCTTTTTGCTCAAGGTTAGCTAGCACTCCACCACTGGAGCCACAGCGCCACTTCTGGCTTTTTCTATATATGTGGTTCTGAAGAATCAAACCCAGGGCTTCATGTTTACTAGGCAAACACTCTTGCCTCTAGACCTTGGCTGTCCTTTATCACTTGACTTAACATAGGATATATTTCTTTGTCACTGGATTCACGTGTGTGTGTGTGTGTGTGTGTGTGTGTGTGTGTGTGTGTGTATGTTTGCATATTGTGAGTTCTGGGCACTGTGCATCACCCTGCTAGTTTGTAAGTTCAATGTTAATAGAGCACTTTCCTCAGTTTGTAAATAGTTATGGAAATCCTAGATCGATGCTTCATATATCTTAGTATTCAATAATTAATTGTTGAGTAAACAAATGGACTTGATGATTGAGGGCTTGAGAGCCACTATTCAGGTGTATGGACAAAATACCCTTTTCTTCAGTACTTCAGTACCTGAGTTCTACTCTAAGAGTGGTCTGGAAGAGCAGAACCGGGTCAAACAGAAGAACAGGGTCAAACAGCATCTGATTTAGACTGAGTTGATGCCTTGATGAGTTTTTGCTAATGCTCTTTCAATTTCATCCACTCTGTAAGGATGGAGGGGTATGAGGGGACTGAGGAAAGGACAAGTCCAGTGTTCCCTCTCATTCTTAGGCAAACATACTAACCACCACCTAGCCACCACATCCAACCTTGCTTTCTGAGAGAAGTTAATGCACAACCACAAAGGGAATTGCAGCCCAAAGACAGGGACAGCATGACAGATCTGGCTGATTTTTCACTGAACTCACTCTTGAAAACAAAACTATGTACAACTGGAAAAAAGAAAATGACATCTAAATCTCTTTTAAAATTCTAGTAGTGCAGGGAAAAAGAACACAGAGGCCCAAGATAGTTTGTAGATAGCAGGGAAGCATGGATTGAAAAAAAAAAACCCTCAATAAAAGCAAGAAGTCTGAATTCTAATTCTATAGCCCCATTAAATATAAACACATATGTAGGGACACACACACACACAGAGGGGCCAAACTTCAGAACCTTATATATATATATATATTTTTTTTTCTACAAAAACTGGCATCATAATTTCTATTTTGATATCTTTTGATTTTAAAAGAAAATAAAAACAAGTGTTACCATGCACACAAAGTAATTAAACAAAAATAATTTTGTGTTAAAGATGTCAAAGTATGAGTCTGAGTAATCTATGATTCTAGAAGTCTTTTAGTCAGTTCATTTTGCCTTGGAGAAATGCAGGCAGTAAAACAAAATCAAGGATCTTGTATATCATAATATATGGCAGAATGTCTTGGTCAAGTAGCTTTTTATAAGGTTGGATTGTGGATCTCTACTGGTAGGGTAATAGCAAAGGCAATTTCATGAACATTTGTAGAATATAGGTGCATGAGATTCATCTCCTTATTCTTAAAGACAGTACTGTATAGAAATAACTGAAGTAAAGAAGCCCACTTCTATTTTCAACCATCTTCAGTGACACTTTGTGTTGCCAGAACTACATAAAGGTAGCAATAGTCCACAGGGTCATAGTTGCTTACCTCCTAGCATCCAGCAGGTGTAACACTTGATAGATGTGTGGGTCTATGGAGATAACTTGCCAGTTCTTTGCAGGGGATTTTTTTTTTCAGATTTCTAAGTCAAAATACCACTGTAACAGGTGCCCTTATGCCATAATAGTTAAAGCTATGTGTCCTAAAATAAATCAGGTAATCTCATATTGACTCAACTGAATAACTGCACAGGGAGCAAGTAGCTAAAGACAACAAAATCCAACTCATTTTTGCCTCCATTTCTTCATTGGTAAAACTAAGACACAAACACGCAGCTTTGAGAGTTTCCCTCATCTATAATTAACTCCTAAAGTTCAGGAACAGTCTTTTAGAATCTCTTACTGAATTATATATAGCTTTATTTGTTTAGATAAAGATGTACTGCAGGACTCTATGTTGAATACAACATACCATTTTCGCAAAAGCTTTCAGCACATCCAAGACAAATTAACGTTTCTATATGTTTTAAGGAAAAGAAGTATGCTGAGCGTGATGACTCATATCTGTAATCTCAGCACTCAGGGGTCTGGGGGACTTTGAGTTCCAGGTATGGGCTATATAAGGAGCAAGAGGTAGAGTGGAAAGGAAAGAGGGAGGGAGGGAAGGAAAAAAGGAAGGAAGGAGGGAGGGAGGGAGAGAGGGAGGGAGGGAGAAAGAGAGGAAGGAAGGAAGGAAGGAAGGAAGGAAGGAAGGAAGGAAGGAAGGAAGGAAGGAAGGAAGGAAGGAGGGGAGGGAGGGAGGGAGGGAGGGAGGGAGGGAGGGAGGGAGGGAGGGAGGGAGGGAGGGAGGGAGGGAGCGACAGCATATAAGTATAAATGACATGTCTATTTCAGTGGCAAAGATCACCATGGCTTTGTTACTACCTTTGATATTATTATTAGAATCTTTATTATCTTTTAGTGATAAGGATGAGGGAAACTTTTACAACGTTCCTTTGCAATTGTTTCACAATTACAATTTATCATTGAAATCGGAATGGTTCACTAAACCAAACCCTAGGGACTCTACAGTAAGCTGAAGTCATTGTGAATTCCAGAAATTAAGAAGTAATGAGGCCTTAATATGAATTGATATAACATACAGTCCTTTGGCAGGAAGAAATCAGCATAGAGCTAAATAACATTAGAAATGTTTGCATGAGCTACTCAGCATTATGCCTTCTTCCCTACCAGCATACTGAGTCTAGTAATGTAAAGCAAACAAACCCCCTAGACAGGCACAAGTCTCTCTCTCTCTCTCTCTCTCTCTCTCTCTCTCTCTCTCTCTCTCTCTCTCTCTCTCTCTCTCACACACACACACACACACACACACACACACACACACACAGCTTATAGCCTGCAGCAGATTTCATACCTTACCTGAGCTTTAGTTTCCTCACTTATAAAAATGGAAACAGCAATAATCTCACCATACTGTCTTGAAAATTAAGGAGTGCATGATTTAATAATATACATTTCTGTCACATTGTAAAACTGTTGACCATGAAAATTGAATCTCCGTTGTTCCCTAGCAGATTTTAGAAGAAATAAGTTTATAGGAGACTGAGAATATAACTTAACAAATGCCACTTAAATAGATATGTTTTCTAAAATTATATTTATATTACCGTTAGTTGTAAAAAAAAAAAGGAGATACCATTGAACAAATCAGTTTATTGATGCATCTTGATCAATATCATCCCATTTATCATTCTTTCTCATCCTTCCCAACCCAATCATTCCCCTCAGTTTTCTTAATTTTGTAGGCTATACATTGAACATTATGGCTACATTCTCCCTTCCTTCCTTTCTTTATTTGATTGACATTCTTTTTTAAGGTAGATTATTTCAATTTTGTGAAAAGTAAAGAATATACTATTTAATCTGAGTAGTAAAAATCCAAGGTATTTCTTTTGTTATAAATATTTGAGATAATGGTATCAGATGACAGGCGGAGAAATGACAGCCCTCCAATTTAACAACAATAGTACAAGAGCCTTGCAAGCTATGAAATAATGATCACTCATGTCTTCTTGTTATAAGCGTGTTGGCATTCAGGAACCTATATCATGTGTTCTTCTGAGTGTAGCTATATCTCTTCTAGATAACAAAGGCACCTGTCATGTAGTGCCAGAATAAAGCCTTAAAAATGACACTTCATTTGTCAAATCTGTATGCTACAAAACATATTTTTCTTCTGGGGGATTTCTCTAGCCTGTCTACAAGTACAAGCTTTATTAAAGAGACCCTCTTGGGTTAGAAATATACAACAATCAAACAAATGAAACAGAGTGAGCATTCCATTCCCAGGGGGAAGATTAGAATTTCCAGGAAGCATACTTGATCTCTCATGCTACTTGTTGCTGAAAGAACTTGCTGGAGGAGTCAATGATGGATTTAATTTGTGCTCTGTTTTGTTTAATTTATGTGCAATAAAATTCATTCTTTTGCTGTACTTATCTGAGTTTTGATAAAGGCGTGGTCATGAAACCATCACCACAATCAAGATCTTAACTTAGTTTTAATTGGCCCTAAGGAGTATGGAATGCAATTTAAATGCCAATGAACCAGACTTCATCCTTCAAAGGGAAAACATAAAAGATGGGACAAATGTTGAGAAAAGGAACTTGCATTTCTATCTCCTGAAATGAACCCTCCATGAACCCCATGTTTGCCTTTTACTTACTTACTGTACTAATATTTCAGAATAAAATCTGCTGTCTCAAATGAGCTTGTCCTGACTCATCACCACCCCAAATCTAGATCAGCCCTTCTGTGACATGCTTTCAGTGTTTCCTTCTCTCTAACAGGTCCCTAGGTGAACAATTAATTAAATCCACATTGTGCCTTCTCTACAATGCTTTGTGCCCCCTATTTTTACTCTTTTAAGCTTCATATTTTGGTCTACAAATCGTTGTACATAGAAGTTACAATTTAATGTGTCTACTTCTATGTACAGTGCATCTTGATCCGTCACCCCTCTGTCATCACCCTCCTCACCTTCCTCTAGGAGTCCCAACACTTCCCATTTACATAGTGAGTGTCCTCCCCTCCCCCCTCTGTGTCAGTCCCTGAGCTGCTTTTTTTGCTCAAGGCTAGCACTCTACCACTTGAGACAAACGCTCTGGTTTTTGCTGTTTATGTGGTGCTGAGGAATTGAACCCAAGGTTTCATGCTCACTAGGCAAGCACTCTACCATCACTATGACACAGTCCCAGCCTTTTCTCTCTTTTTGGGGGGTGGGGTGGGGAGTGGTCTTGAACTGAAGGCCTGAGCACTGTCCCTGAGCTTTTCTTCCCAAGGCTAGTCTTCTACCATTTTGAATTACAGCTCCATTTCCTGTTTTCTGATTGTAAATTTGAGATAAAGAGTCTCACAGACTTTCCTGCCAGGACAGGCTTTGAACCCAGATCATCAGACCTCAGGCTCCTGAGTAGCTTAGAACTACCAGCAGCTTACAGTCACCAGTGCCTGGCTTACATGGTTTTTTAATGGCTAATTTGGCCTAATGTCACTCCTATACTGACTAAGCTAAAAAATAAAAATAAAAAGTAAAGGAGTTTAATGGACAGTAGGCTCATGACTAAATTTTTTTTTATTTCAACAATATCTTTTTCAGGGCTGGGAATATGGCCTAGTGGTAGAGTGCTTGCCTCTCATACATGAAGCCCTGGGTTCAATTCCCCAGCACCACAATGAAAATGGCCAGAAGTGGCGCTGTGGCTCAAGTGGCAGAGTGCTAGCCTTGAGCAAAAAGAAGCCAGGGACAGTGCTCAGGCCCTGAGTCCAAGGCCCAGGACTGGCAAAAAAACAAAAAAATAAAAAACAATATCTTTTTCAGACATTAGGTTGGAATAAGCCTAATTCTTTTTACCAGATTCTTAACACCACATTACCAAATTACTAGTAATGACTAGACAAGGGTTGTGTAAGAGTCAGTGTATCTAACTGAAAATTGGCATTAAGGTTATAAGGTACATAAATGCAGTCAAATATGGATCACTTTTATATGAACTTATAGGAAGTTATTTTCCAATCAAGAGATGACACATGGTCTGCCACCAGCTTCCTGTCATCTAGAGTTAGGTTCTACAATCTATTATACCTCATAGTCATTTTCACTGGACAATAAAGTCTAAGCATAATGGGTACACACAAGTAGATCTGCCTTTGAAAACCTGTAAACCTAAAAAGTTTGCCTTTTTTTTTTTTTTTTTTACTAATTGAAGCAGAATCAGTGAACAAAGAGAAGAAAGTTGACCTACCACAGAAGCACAGATCATAGGAGCTCGGGAGGAGCTGGGAATGCATGATTGCTCTCTTCCTCCTAGTTCCTTAGGCTGGTACATGAAAAAAAAAAGGTTTGTTTATTCAGTCTTTTAAAGAATCAATATACAATGTGGTAAGTAGATGCAAAAGACTATGAATATGAGTATGTTATATTTTTAGACTATGGGAAGAGGCCAAAAGACTCAAGGTTCTATCCATTAGGAATTCTCACTATTCCACAATTAAATGCTTCCAAGTTCTCTTTCTTATGGTAATATTAGATATATAGAAACCCAGTGACAATTCACAGTGGACTCTTGGGGAATGGGCTTTCTAGTTTAGTCCCTACTGAAGTGACTCTACATTACTTGTAGCAGAGAAGGTACTCCAGAATTATTTATTTTGTGATTGAGTATATGAATGAATCTGCTTGGATTCTGGCTCTGACATGTTATTGGACAAGTTACTCACCTTTGTCATCTCTCCATCTCTCTTCTGTAAAATATAAATCCTGTAAAAACTATTAGATGGCTCAAAGTTTTTAATCCACTAAGGTAATTTTAAAAGCTGTACTCACTTGCTGGGTACTGGTGGCTCATGCCTATAATCCTAGCTTCTCAGGGGGCTGTGATCTGAGAAGAGTGGTTTGAAGCCCAGGCAGTCCATTAGTGAGACTCTGGTCTCTGATTAACTACCAAAAAAGCAGGAAGTAGAGCTGTGGCTCAAGTCCTAGAGTGCTAGACTTGAGAAAAAAACAAAAAACAGAAAAGCAAAAATCCTCAGAGAAACTCAGAGACAGCACCCAGACACTTGAATTCAAGCCCTAGGAGCAACCAACACACTCTCTCTCTGTGTCTCTCTGTCTCTGCCTCTGTCTCTGTCTCTGTCTCTCTCTCTCTCTCTCTCTCTCTCTCTCTCTCTCTCTCTCACACACACACACACACACACACACACACACACAGATATAAAAACTGGACCAATGTAATAAACGTAAGGACCAGCAACAACACAAAAGTCATTATGTCTATTGTTAATCTCAGCCTACAACCAAGATAGAATGAACAATAGAAAAAAAAATGCTTTAATTCTAATGCTAATAATTGGAATGCGGCATTTTACATATCACTTGAATAGCATAGGTCTTCATTTTCTTATATATAAACATCAAGCTATATTAAGGAGTTTTTAAACCTTTTTCAGCATCAACATTGAACTATTCTTTTATATTTTTTTATTTAAAGTTGTGCTTTTTTAAAAAAAGAAAATCTTGGCAATTATGTCACTTAAGTATCCAATTTGCAATAATACTCTTTAAACTTGAGTCAAGTAAATAAATCACCTAAATTTAATAAAGAAGAGAAAATTCATGAAAAAAAGTTATTTCTGAAAAGCACAATAGTCAGTATAAGACAGAGGAAGGGGAGAAAACAAGCACAGGGGAAAATACTCTCTCCAGAGAAGAGACTTCTCATGTTTGCTCAAAATTACATGTAAACAACGACAGGATTTCACTGGTATTTCTTGCCACAAACAAGATTAGATTAATCTTTTCATCTTCCAAACTTCACTTTCTTCTCTTTGAGACAAAAATTCTGACTTGCTCAGTGTAACGTTGCCTTGTCAGGACACAGGCAGCTTTCATTTGTAATTTCATTTAGCCTTTGGAAAAGTGCCAAAGATTGTGGATCTATCCCGATTTCAACCACATTTCTGATACCACGCATCAACTACGCGATGTGACCCAGGAATAGGTTGGTTGCCTAAAGGTAGTTTGAAGGAAGGAAGGAAGGCTCACTTAAGTGTGTTACAAATCTTTCTTACACTGACAAGACCCAGAAGAGTCAAAATAACTGTCATTTCACATTTTAAAAACATTTTGTGTTTGTTAGAATAAAGGATCAGAGAGGTTGGAAAGATTCCACTATGCACGACAATTAGAGAAATGCAAGGAGAGTACATAAGTCTCTAAAAAGAAGCAAGAGCTGTGTGTGATCACATGTGAGGAAGGAAAGGGTCAGGTAATGTGCTTGAGATCGGACTATCTTTTGTTTTTTCAGCATTGGGAACCAAATCTAGAATGTCATGCATGCTAGGTAAGTTTTCCATCACTGAGCTATAACTCCAGCCTTAGACGAAAAAAGGAAAGAAGGAAATAAAATAACAAAATAGGATCTGTGGTAACACAGTAACAACAGCAAATGTAATTTTGTGAAAGAACTGGAAGTTTGAAAAACAGAATGATCAAGACAATGATTAAAGCCAGTTTTTTAAACATAAATTTATTTTGTGTGTGTGTGTGTGTGTGTGTGTGTGTGAACACTGGAGCTTGAAGTCCAGTTCTGGAACATTCCTCTTGGGTGATTATATTTATCTTTAAACAAATACATAAAACCTGGTTAGAGTACCATAAAATGTTTGATGCATGTATACATTATATAATTTTCAAATCAACGTAAACATATCAATTTGCTCAAACACTTTTTCTTTTCTTATTTATTTTTTGTGCCACTACTGAGACTTTGAACTCAGGGCCTCATGCTCTGTCTCTGGGCTTTTTCACTCACTTGAGTTCACTTTTGGCTTTTTGCTGGTTAACTGGACATAGAGCCCTACAAATCTGTCTGCTTAGGATGACTTCTGACCATAATCCTCAGATCTCAGCCCCCTGAATAGCTATGATTACAGACACAACCCATCAATGACTGGCTAGTACAGGGTTGAACTCAGGAACTTACACTTGTCAGGCAAGTACTATACCACTTGAAACATGCCCCCAGTCTATCATTGCTTCATGGCGAAAATTTTCAAACTGCTTTCTCACTTTTTGAAATATCCAGTACTGTGCTATTACATGATAGATAGCACACCAGGACTTTTTTCTCCTCTCTAATAGTAACCTACTACACACTGATCAACCTTTCCCCTTCCTTTTCCCCTCCTCCTTTCCCCAGCTTCTGGTAACCACCTTTCTACTTACTTCTATGAGGACATTTAAAAAAATATTCCACATATGAATGGAATCAGACAGTGCTTAAAACTTACCTTTGATGATGGGTGCCTGTGGCTCAGCTTTGTAACCAAGTCAGAAGGCTGCAATCTGAGGATAGAGGTTCAAAGATAGCCTGGTCAGGAACGTCCATGAGACTCTTATCACCTATAAACTAACACAGAAAAAGCTGGAACTGGCTTTGTAGCTCTAGTGGTAGAGCAATAATAGCCTTGAGCACAAAGAAGCTCACGGACCAGCACCCAAGGCCCTGAGTTCAAATTCCAGGACTGATCAAAACAAAAACTATCATTGAGGTGGCACTGATTAATTTTGGCTTTCTAATGTTCATCTTGAATTAAGCCTTTGGAATCTCTCAACAATTTTACATGTCACATCACTCATTATCTTTGTTGTCATTTTTATAGGAGCCTGCGACAGGATTTGCTGTAAACTGCAGTATTTTTAAGATAGTCTAATAAATCAGAAAAAGAGATAGTTGAGAGAATGAAACCAGAAACACTGGGAAAAAAATATTTTCTTCTTCCTTTCAAATACAGATTCTAGTTAAGGGTGTCAGTGCCTTGGAGAAAAACTTGAAATAGAAAAGCAAATGTTCAATTGCTCCCTTTGAGATTGGGCCTTATTAACACACATGTCACTGTGATATCTGTACCCCTGCAATAAGAAAAGCATTTGGGCAAAAAAGCTGTGGTAGGCACCAGACTGTCTGTTGTGATCTTTGTGTTAAATTGCTCTGTCCCCTGTACTTTTCCATGAACATAGTCTCTACTACCAGGTTGCCTAAGCCAGAAGGCTTTCAACTATCCTGTATTTCCCCAGCCCTCCATTTCCCACACACAATATTGATAAGACTTGCTCTCTTTCTTGTTGTTGTTTGTTTCTGTTTTGTTGTTTTGTTTGCCAGTCCTAGGACTTGAACTCGGGGTCTGAGTGTTGTACCTAAGCCTCTTTGTACTCAAAGCTAACATTCTACCATGTGAGCCATGATATCACTTCTGGCTTTTTCTTTTTTTTTTTTTTTTTTGGCCAGTCCTGGGCCTTGGACTCAGGGCCTGAGCACTGTCCCTGGCTTCCTTTTACTCAAGGCTAGCACTCTGCCATTTGAGCCACAGTGCCACTTCTGGCCATTTTCTGTATATGTGGTGCTGGGGAATCGAACCCAGGGCCTCATGTATACGAGGCAAGCACTCTTGCCACTAGGCCATATCCCCAGCCCACTTCTGGCTTTTTCTGAGCTGTGTATTGGAGATAAGAGTATCACAGACTTTGCTACCTGGGCTGGCTTGGAACCGTGATCCTCATATCTCAGCCTCCTGAGTAACTAGGATTCTAGGCATGAGCCACCAGAGTCCAGCCTCTCCTTTGTTTTGGTAAGATTTGCTTTTTTTTTTTCCCCATTCCTAGCGCTTGAACTCAGGACCTGAGCACTGTCCCTGGCTTCTCTACCTCTTGAGCCACAGCTTTTTTTTGTTTATGTGGTGCTGAGGAATCAAACTCATGGCTTCGTGCATGCTAAGCAAGCACTCTACCACTAAGCCAGCCCAGATTTGTTTTCTTAACATGATTTTTTTCCAAGTCTTTCCATTTCCTTACAAATGGGATGATGTTCTTTCTCATGGAAGCATAGAAGTCCATTGTGTATATATACCACATTTTCTTGAGGGGCATCTGGATTGGTTCCATATCTTAGCTATGGTAAATAGTGCTGCAATGAACATAGGTGTGATGGTGTCTTTTCTGTGGCCTTATTTGTGATAATTTGGGTAAATGCCCAGAGTGGGATTGCTAGATCATAGGGAAGCTCTATGTTGAGTCATATTAAGTGAAATAAGCCAGCCCAAAGAAACAAAGGCTCCATGGTTTCCCTCATTTGTAATAATTAGTGTATGTCCAGAATAGTCCTAGCAGAGGATCACAATAGCTCAATAGTTATGTACATATGATCAAATAAAATGATGATAATTGAAATGAACTCTAACATATGGAAACAAAAAGGGTTTTGTTTTTGTTATGGATGTTGTTGTTTTCAAGGTACTATATGATTCTTTTTCTCTCTCTCCCTCTCTTGCCTCCCTTGTTTGCTTCCTGTCTGTCTCTGTCTTTCTTTATTCTTTCTTTCTCTCTCTCTCTCCTTCTCTTCCTTCCCTTCCTTCCTTCCCTCCCTCCCTCTCTTCCTTCCTTCCTTCCTTCCTTCCTTCCTTCCTTCCTTCCTTCCTTCCTTCCTTCCTTCCTTCCTTCCTTTTTCTTTCTTTCCTTTCCTTCTTCTTTCTCCTTTGGTCTATCCCCTGTAGTCACTGATTTTGATTCTGTGTCATATATATGTTTATTTGGTTTGGGACAGAAGGAGAATAACAAAGTAGTAAAACAAGGACAGAGGGTGCACCAATGCAACAGTGATACTCACAAGACACTAGGTTGGAAATGAACTTTACAAATGAGAGGGAGTGAGGGCAGGGGTAGTGGAAGAAAAATGAGGGAAGGGGGAACAATGTTTGACAAGAAATGTACTCATTACCTTACCTATGTAACTATAACCCCTCTGCACATCACCTTTACAACAAAATTAAATTAAAAATATTTGCTTTATTTGTGCTATGACAAGAACCAAGTAACTCAGTAGTAGCTCAGTAGTGTGATTTGTGTTTACATTGTTTTGAAACAGATCTCCAGAACTTTTTCTTCTTGAAACATTGAAATGTAACCCCACTGAATAACTCCTCTCCTCCTCTCTCCTCAGCCAAAGTAACCACCATTCTGCCTTCTGTTTCTGGGAATTTGACTGTTCTAGATACTCTCTTAGTGGAATCACATAATATTTATCTTTTTGTGGCTAATTGGACTTAGCCTAATGTCCCCCAGGTCTAACCATGTTGCAGTATGTGACACGGCCTCCTTCCCAGGAATATTCCACTTCATGCTTATACCATATCCATTCATCCACTAATGGGTATTTGGACTGCTTTTACCTCTAAGCTATTACGAATGGTAAGACCATGACATGGAATGTGATTCCCTTAAAGACCCTAGTTTCAATTCTTATTTGGACAGAAGTGGGATGGCTGTATTATAAAATGTAAAACTATGATAGAAAATAGAATGAAAGTTCTTCAAATAATTAAATTTAGAACTACTATAGGATTTTTTTTTTTAACCATTTTGCCTTTCACCCAGAGTTCTTCCATTTGCTTCCTATTTCCTTCAGTCGGTTGGCCTCAGTGCCTTGAGGACAGAAAACAACAAATCTAACCCTGTTAAACCCCTATTTGAGGTCTTTCAGAGAATTCCCCTAATCTTGAGGATGGAGTCGAACCTTGCTTATCATACACAGATATGGAATAAAAGGCCTTTCTTGAACTGGCCCTTGCTTATCTTTCCAGTCTCGTTATTTCATTGATAATGAACAAGATTTGTTCTCCCATCTCCTTGACTTCACTCTGTCTCTTTTGCCTCACTCCTCTTTATCATCTTTCAAGATTATTCTCAGTTATCTCATCACAGAAGCACTGTCTAGTCTTCTCCTTAGTTTGGGGGATGTGCCAGTTCACCATCTGTCACAATGTCACACGGTCTGCTAACTATGTGTTTATTGCACATAGGAAAGGGAAGTAACTTGCAGTAGCACTTAGTAATCCTAATGCAGGTGGTCTTGGAACAACACTTGGAGAGCTTTTGTGATGCAAAACTCACCTAGTGTCGAGTGCAATACTAATCAAGGCTTTTCATAATACTTTTACAGCCACAATATAAAAAAAATATGTCTCTGTATTTGGCACTACTTTGTTTATCAGCTTAGTTCATCAATTGCCTCACTAATTACATAGTGTTGCACTGAATGGTTTAAATTTCAAAGATTCATAGAAGCAAAGTTATTGATACTAATGAGTCAGCAAGTGCAAAAAAATTGGTTCAAATAAAATGAAGGTTACTTTAAATTTTTTTTAAAAAATTGGAGTGACTTTCCATGTAAATGTCATTAAAGAAAATTAGGAAACTATCAAAAAGAGGTAAGAGCAAATACCCTATGATTCTAATATCTAGCTGTATCAGAATCAATGTGTGTGTGTGTGTGTGTGTGTGTGTGTGTGTGTGTGTGCACACATTTCAGTCCTGGGGTTTGAACTCAGGGCCTAGGCACTCTCCCAGAATTTTTGTTTGGTTGGTTGACTTTTTGCTCAAGGGTAGTGCTCTTCCCCTTGAGCCAGGACTCTACTTCGGGGCTTTTGCAAACTAGGAAGAAAGATATGGATAAGTGTTTTCAAAACAAAATAACATCTTACAATAGAATGCAGGAGAAGTAACCCACATGTGTCATAAAGAACTGAGGAAAAGCCTTTGCAACGGAGTTGAAAGATTTAGAGAAATTTGAGATAATGAAACAGAATTGGGGGGGCGTGGTTATACTTGGGTTTGGAGTTGTAACTTTTTTTTTTTGCCGGTCCTGGGGCTTGGACTCAGGGCCTGAGCACTGTCCCTGGCTTCCTTTTGCTCAAGGCTAGCACTCTGCCACTTGAGCCACAGCGCCACTTCTGGCCGTTTTCTGTATATGTGGTGCTGGGGAATTGAACCCAGGGCCTCATATATAGGAGACAAGCACTCTTGCCACTAGGCCATACCCCTGAGCCCGAGTTGTAACTTTTTGACCTTTACTGAATATATTCCCAATTGGAACCCTAATATGTAAGTGTGGACTTCAGGAGTGACAAAGGACCAGGCATAGTGGGGCATACCCTGAGCAGCCCCATCCCTTGGGAGGCAGAGGCAGGAAGGACATCAGTTTGAGGTAACCTGAAAAATAAAACAGCAGAAAGGTGATAAAAACCTATGGTCATAACTTCATTAAGTTTGAAAAACTATTAATAGAAACCTAAATGTTTCATGTATGAAAACCAAAGGTTACTAAGGTTTAAATTAGTCATTGTAACTGGGAAAACAGTTTTATATAATTTCCAAATACAAAAGAAATCCTTGAAAAACATAACTTCATATAACATTATAGACAAGCATGACATTTTTTAAAAGTTTCACACTTCTAGGTATTTTTATAAAAGAAATGCAATATTCAAAAAAGTGTATTAAAAATAGAAATAATATTAACTACATGTAATATTTTTCCAGACCTTTAAAAATACAATTATAAAACATCTACCCCAAAATATACATTTGGGTTGCTTTTGTTAGTTTTGATAAATGATGCCATGTAATCTATATGGTTGTTCTTCACATAAAAACATAGTAAGGGTAGTCTCTTACCCTAGGTTAATACATATGAACCTAATCACCTTTCTTAAATAGTTACTTTATGTTATACAGAATGATACATAATAAATTCATATGCTTTAATAGTTATTCACATTGTTTTGGTTTATTTTTCCTACCTATTTATAATGCATTAATAAAACTTCAAATATGTCAATGATTTTTTTTCTTGTGATGTAGCTTTCCATAATTGGGATTGCTAGATCTGTTATGTAAATTTACTTTTTGTTTCAAAATATATGATCAGATTAATTTTCAAAATGTTACATAACTTTCCATAGACTCCCCAGGCAATGCTTGAACTTTTCCTTTTAAAAAAAAACACACACACACAGGATCTCATGTTTGTTAGAACTTTACCAATGAAATGCACCCCAGGATGGCCCCTTTTATTAACACAGGGTCTGGCTATATAAGACAGGCTAGCTTCAAACTATAGTTTCTTCTGCCTCATTTTCCTAAGTCCCTGAAGTTCTTGAGTCCTCACTTTTACAAAAATAACATTATTCTGAGCTTTATGTTTTCATAAAGGTATCCTTAATAATTTAAAGGGCAATGAAAATGTTATTAGACTATTTGGAAGTTAAAAATACAAGTAATATGATTAAAATAGCTTTTTAAGGTATTTCCTCAACAATTTCAGCTTCTTAAAAACAAAATAGACTTTCTATTATTTTTAACTTTATTTACTTATTGATTTTTTTCTAATTGCATTTTTACTGTTATTACAAAGGTGATATACAGAGTGGTTATAGTTATATGTCAGGTAAAGAGTACATTTCTTTTGAACAATGTTACTCCTTTCCTCACTTTCTTCCAGTTTTTCCCTTCCATCGTCAGCCCCAAGCTTACATTTCATTGTCAACATAGTATCTAGAGAGTACCACTCCTGCATTTGTTCACTCTTTGTCCCTCCACTTCTGTGTCCCATCACCCTCCCCCAAACAGATAAATGAACAAACAAGACAAAAGGAAAAGAAAACAAGAACAGCAGCAACAAAACCTCTTGTTTCCACTTCCTGGAGTTCATTTCAATAAATAGTATATGATCAGATGCACATAGGCATTGTGCTGCTGTGTTCCCTCCTAAGCATATCCTCACTGTATATGAATGCCTAGAGACCTGTATAGACCATGTATGCTTTTAAATAGTTCTACTTCTAGAAGTTGTTTCTTGGAAATACTCTTTCCCCAAATAACTCTCTTATCTGAATGATAATTTATTATTTAAATAGTTGATTCATAAGATTTGAATTAATCATATTTTGCTCTCCATTGTCTTATTATGCTATAGAGATGAAATTCATAAAAACCTTAATTTTTATTACTATATAAACAACATCCATCTTCTTCTTTTCTCGTTCTCACCCTCTCTCACTGCTTTTCTCCCTCCTTGCTATCTTTCCTTTAGCACTTAGAAAAAAGTGAATATTACAGGGCATACTTCGCTTGCAAATATCCTAGTTATCTTTTATAGATCATTTATTAATATTACTATTCACTTTAAATTACAATTTTATTTAAATTTCCTTATAAACACTATAAGGCTCTTTTTAATGGACTTATTTCTATGCTTTGTAGATAATGTCAGTGGTACTGGAATCAAACTTTTGTCAACTATACATCCACCCTTCCTCCCATATCAAATTTTGATATGAGAATCAATGGAGATCACTTCCAAAGCAAGACTTATTGGAGGGTAATTTGAAATAATGGCATTTATTTCTGTAGAAGTTGTAGTTCTTAGAAAGCTAGGAAATATGTATGTATGTGTATGTGAATGTATGTATATATATACACACACACATACATACACAATTATATGTGTATATTCTTATAACATTAAATGCCACAGAGCCCAGAATCAGGTGGTTAAGTACCCAGGCAGCCATGAGAGTGAGTAGCTCTCTATCTCAAGGATAGATGACGATATTTCCCAGATGTCACTGTTCAGTTGTGCTACTCTCCAGTAGCAGCCACTGATTAGAAGAAAGGAAGAAAAAAAATACCCTTTATCCTCCTGAAGGAGCTTGGCCAGCTCTGAAGGCAATAGGGGAGGTTTTGGCAAGGTACTGGGACAGGTGGCAGCAGCAGGTGTGTTAGGCTAGAGATGACAAGGGCATAGAGTGTGCTGTTGGCAAGCTGTCGGTAGCCAGAGTTCAGGAACTACTGATAGTGAAGAAACCACAGCGACGGTGGCACAGGATAGAAGAGCAGGCGGAACAGACTGTCATAGCAGGATGACAGGTACCTCCCGAGCGCAAACGGAGCGTGATGGGAGTGGAAGTAGGGGCCCGTGGCTCCAAAGTGGCTTGGGAAGCTCACCACAGGAAGACAAGGAAAGCCTGCAAGACACCAGCAGACCTGAAAGTCACCACAGCTCGTGTGCCAGAAGGCAGGTGGCCCCCGATGGCAACATGGAAAGAGGAAAACAGAAATGCATCTCAGTGGTTTTCTGTTTTTCGTTTACTGTTTTATGTGTTTAATTTTTTTACCCCAGGAACAGTAGTTTGACATGAGCATCCAGACATTCTCTATAATTCTGAGGTCCAGACTCCTTAAACAGGGACTCAGAGGTAGCACATCGTGTTAGAACTCAACCTCAACTGCTCCATCGCTGTGAGAAAACCATACATCAAGATGGCTAATTATAGGTGATTGTAAGATTCTTCTCTCAGATGATTCAACTGAGTAAATATTTACTGATGCCAGATTGCTGCCGAAAAGTTCTGAAAAACAGCGTCACTGAGGACTGTGGCTGTGTTCGATTTCGATGCTGCCTTGACACTCAGTGGAAAGACATTTTAATTCATTGTGATAGAACACCATTAATATTTCATCATGTTTGCCTTGACAAATTGTCTCACGCAAGAATGTATTCCTCTAGGAAGACAACATTCCAGAAGTGTCATTCCGGCTCAGGAGAGGGATGACTTAGAAAGCTCAGTTTAATTTTAATATAAAATTAAGTAAGATTTTATATCAATAGATGGAGGTTGATGACCAAAACACATTAAAAACAACAATATTGTACATTGCAGAACAGAGTTATCCTGTGAGAAGTTATTTGACTGGTTTATAGGGGAATGGCCAAGGAGGACTTTTTGACAAAATGCCATCAGATAATGAAAAGAGGATACAAGCTGTGCCATTATGAAGAGAAAGAATATTCTGGAAAACCAAAACATGCTTAGGGAAGTCTGAAAGCATAGGTCCCGGCCATCCCAGAGGACCATGTGGAGATAATCACCTACAGGAGAAGAAGGTTCATAAGGTGGTTTATTAATGGGGCCAAAGTTCCCACGGGAGAGGGAGCTACATGGTGTCTTCACCTTATCTAGGTGGCAGCTTCTCTCTCTGGGGGTAAAGGGGAAGTAGGTAGGTAGTGAGTAGGAGTGACTCATTAGGTATGGGTGGATCTGGGGGCTAGTGGGAGGAGCTGAGGACCTGAGGCTAGGGAAATGCTAACACAGTCCAGGAGGAACAAAGAGGCCAATGTGATTGAAAGAGAATGAAGGATAATAATAGATGTGGCAGGGTCTCAGGGAGGAGGCGCTTCCCATGTATGACCATCAGATTGGGGCAAGAATTGTGAATTTTTCTCTCAGATATAAAAGACATCATCAAAGGGTTCTGGAAAAAATTACCTGGGCTGCCTTAATTTTCTAAATGATCACTCTCGTGTTGGAAAGAACATAGACCCGTAGTGTCTGCTGGAATATATGCAACTTCAGTCAAAGCTGAAATTTCTAGTAAGAGATTATCTGGAAATAATCCAGCTCCAAGATGCTACAGTTTGAACTAGTAAAGTTGCAGTAGAAAAAACAATGAACTAATTGAATTCTAGATATAATGTGGTGATAGAACACTAGGAATATCTGAGGGATAAAAGTATAGAGTACAAGGGAAGAGTGGGAGGCTAGACATAACATGCATTCATTTGTTTGTTTGTTTGTTTTCTGAGACAAGATCTTGCACTGTAAACCAGGCTGGACTTAAACTCCCTGTGTAGTTCAGCCTGGCTTTGAACTCATCAGCCTAATGTCTTAGACTCCTGAGTGCTGGGATTACAAGTATGCACCACTACACCTAGGAAACACCCAGTTTTGTTTTATTTGTTTTATATTTTATCGAAGCAAATATGCCACTAATCCAAATAGGAAAGACTGCTGGAAGAATATGTTTGGGAGCGGAAATTGGGACTTCTATTTTGGTAAATGCAAAAAAAATCTCAAATAGACTTTGAGTATAAAAGTCTAGAGTTGGAAGAAATTGGGTCAAGTGATCAAAATTCAGAAACCAGCTGGTTGCCAGTGACTCATGCCTATAGTCCTAGCAACTCAGGATATTGAGATCTGAGGATCATGGTTTGAAGCCAGTCCAGGCAGGAAAGTCCATGAGACTCTTATCTCCAATGAACCACCAAAAAGCCAGACATAGAGCTACGGATAATGTGGATCATGTGGTAAAGCTCTAACCTTGAGCACAAAAGCTCAAGGACAGTGTTCAGACCTGAGTTCATGCCCCAGCATTGGTACCAAAGAAATTTAGAAGCCATTAGCATATAAAATATAAAGCTACAGAACAGGGCACCCAGGAAACTATTACAAATTGAAAAGCAATCTACATACTTCAAAGCTCTGCAGTGAGTACAATTAAAGCAAAAGGTACTAAAAGCCCCAGCCAATACAGTGAGAGAAAAACTCAGAAATCTAGAGAATTAAAAGAAGAAGGGGGAAACATGCAGTCAAAAATTTAATGCAGGGGGCTCACAGAGCCCCCCTCCCCCCGCAGGCCTGCAACCCAGGTGTGTGAGTGAAATCAGCCACTCCAGGTGGCAGGGGGGAGAGAGAACCATCTGGAAGGGTTGGGAATTGCACCTATTCCCACCAGGCAAGTGGGGAAAATCCCCCAGTGTGTTACCCCAGTCTGATTCTGATGTTGCTGTGGCTTTAAAGGTTTCATGGAAAAGAAATGCAGATGTGCGCGCACGCACGCACGCGCACACACACGTGTGCACACACACTTCAGAGATTTCCACCTGTCATCGTAGCTCCTCAGAAAGCTGAGATCTGAGAATCACAATTTCAAAGCCAGTCCCAGCCAGCAAAGTCTGAGATTTTCTTATCTCCTTTGAAACAGCAAAACCCAGACATGGAGCTGAGGCTCAAGTGGTAGGGCATTAACTAGCCCTGAGCTAAAAGAAGATCAGGGACAGCGCCTAGGCCCTGAGTTCAAACCCCAGGATCGGCACAAAAAAAAAGGAAAGGGAGAGAGGAAAGGAGGAGGAGAAGGAGGAAGAGGAGGCGCAAGAAGAAAAAAATTAAAAAATTAATGCATATCCTACAAAATTTAGAAAAATGAAGGAAAAGTTGGGTTGGGAGGAATGAGGGAGCATGTTGAAGGGGGTGACATCGCAGTGATCTATTGTATTCATAAATGGCTTTGATAAAAAGCAACTCCTTTGTACAACTATTTAGATTTTTTTTAAAAAGCAAGAGGTGATTCACTCATGTCAAATGCTAAAAATAAAAATTGGTGGTGATTAAGAACTTATGATTAAGTTTGACAACACCAACAGAAAATTGGTAGCTCACACCTATAATCCTAGCTACTTAGGAGGCTGAGATGTAAGGATTGAACTTCAGAGACAGCCTGGGCAGACAAATCAGCCAGACCCTGATCTCCAATTAATAAGCAAAATGCTGGAAGTAGAGATGTGGCACACTGTTGAGGTGAAAAAAGAGTATGAGCTTGAAGCTATGAGTTCTGGCACACACACACACAAACACACACACACACGATTTTTTTTACAACCTAGTACATTATTATCATAAACAGTAAAAAAATAAAGTTTAGTTGCAATGTGCTCAAGAAAGGGTAAAAAGGTGAGATTAAGAAATAATCAGAGGAGAAAATTGGCACCTAATCATCAATGCTGATGCTTAAGGGGATCAAAAAAGTGGAGAAGTGGCTAGAAGGAACTGTGAGAGTGAGGAAACTTACTTGCTGTTGCTATTATTTGTTTTTGAGAGAAATGTTCTATATGTAGGCCAGACTGACCTCCAGTTTGTGGTTCTCCTACCTTAGTCTCCTGAATGCAGGATGATAGACATGAACCACCACACCTGACTAAAACTTTTTTAATAGAACAAATTAGCTATGATTGTGCCAATATAGTAACAGCTATGTGAGAACAATTTAAGAACAAAGAAGATGGGGAGAGGTAATGGAAGGGGGAGTGCATTAGAGTAGGACGGGTTTTCTAAGCCTTGCAACCATTGGCATCCTGCTCATTTTACAATGCTTAGGAACATCCCTAGTCTTTACCCCACAGCTGGACCATGACCACAAAAGTATCTCTAGGCTTGGTAAACATCAACCAAGTGGAGAACCTTTTTTTTTTTTTTTTTTTTTTGGCCAGTCCTGGGCCTTGGACTCAGGGCCTAAGTACTGTCCCTGGCTTCTTCCCACTCAAGGCTAGAACTCTGCCACTTGAGCCACAGCGCCGCTTCTGGCCGTTTTCTGTATATGTGGTGCTGGGGAATCGAACCTAGGGCCTCGTGTATCCGAGGCAGGCACTCTTGCCACTAGGCCATATCCCCAGCCCTGGAGAACCTTTTTTTAAAATTACATTTTATTGACAAGGTGATGTACAGTGGGGGTACAGTTACATAATAAGATAGTGAGTACATTTCTTGTCTTGTTACACCCTCCCTCATTTTTCTTTCCCTTCCCTAGTTCAGGTAAGCATATATACAATATCCAGTGTACCAAAATCATATACAGTAACCACATGGGGTACGTCAAAGGAAATTCACCTAGTACATTAAACATAATGACAATAAAGTCCTCCTAAACATAACAACAATAAAGTCCTCCTGTTTCCATCTCTTGAGTTCATTTGCTTAGCCTCATCTTATATAATCATATGTACATGGCTGTTGAGCTATTGTGATCCTCTGATAGGTCTATCGTAAATATTTTTATATTTATTTAGTAATTGTTTGGTTTCAGATACATGATGTAAAGTCGCTAACCCAAACACGTGGAAATACCATTTGAAAAGAAGTTTGTTATTTTACAGACCTGTTTTCTAGTGTTCTCCACCCCCTGCCCCTCAACAATCCTATATCAAGAAGACCATGTGCCTTTGTTCTCTGTGTTGGAGAACCTTTTGCATAGGACTTGGTCTTAGATTTAAAAAAAAAAAAAAAAAAAAAGAAAGAAAAAAAAAAAAAACAGGCAGTTCAGGTATAGCCCCAGACTAAGTGGCCATGGGTACAGAAAATCACGAAGATGAGAAGGACATGGAATTAGTTCTGATTGACTGGGCTTCATCTGAGCATGAGAAGGGAAAAGAAAGCAGTGGGGACTGGAAAAGAGAAGTGAAGCAGCCTCTTGAGAGTGGGAGGATGAGTGGACTAGAGTGAATTGTTAGACAGAATGCTAGACAGAGCTAAAGAAAATGGCTGTAAATTTAAGCAAAAATTAGTAGGCATGGTTAATGCATTAAACTGTGACTTTAGGTGGAATAAGATCAAGGGACACAAAGAGATCAAGGAACTGAGAGGCTAGGGCATAAAGGACATACAATATGGGTACGGCAGTAATTTATAAGCTGAAGAGTAGAAATCACATTGAAAAGACAGACACAATGTCTTCAAGAAGTCAAGAGATAGGGACATCCTTCCAGGTCTCTAATAAGGGAGGGAGTAAGTGGTATGCTCTGGTTGCATGAGCTGCAAAGCTGGAGGTGTTAGGAAGAAGGGCAGAGCAATGGTCTGGAAGAACGCCTACAATAATTCTGGCACAAGGAGCATTAGCAAAACATATTTGGCTTCAGAGAATCCTAGAGGATTTGAGGTTCTCAAGGGAGAGTGAAGGTTGAGCAAGAGCAAGAAGATGAAGAGAGCTTTTTAAAATATAGTTGAAGATGTAATGGAATTACTTTCTGGTACAATGTGAGTTCCACATGTGACTGTGGGAAATATATAAGAACGAAGAAGAAGAGAAAAAGGTTTAGATGGGAAAGTACATAAAGTTGTGTGGAGATAAGAGACTTCTTGCAAAGAGAATAGGCTGGAAAGGAGAGAAAAATGGAATGAGTCTAAGTCATTCCTTGGAACTGTGTCTTTAAAATTTATGTGAGTTCTATATACACTCTTACCAAGCAATATTTTAGCAAACCATGTGTTGTGTGATGAGATTCAGGCATCTCACTTCCTTTTTCTTATATGAACTGTTATTCGCTAAAATTTTTTTATAACTTGCTAATCTGACTTCACAACTCACTAATACACCATGCATAGTAGCTAGGAAAATGCTGTCTTAAACAGCTCATGAATGGTTAAGGAAAACCACTGCTTTTTTTGCAAACACTGCTCAGTAGTGCAGAATTACCTTCAAGTCCATTGAAATGCACATGGAATTATAAATTGACAGTGGAAGGAAATGCAATTTTGGAAACTTTACAATTGAGTTCATTTCTCTTGGTTCTCACTGTATCACAATGGCAACATATTAACAAGTCACCCCTGGGCGTTCCCTCTTGCTCTCTCCACATTTAAAGCTGGGATAATTTAGGAGGGTGAAGTTATTAACCAATTGTTAATATAAGTGGACACTGGGCTGATCATTGTTTCCTTGAACTGTCATAGCATGATCTTCAAGCATCTGTTATATATGTTCTATCTCTGAAGAATGGACACACTAGTCACTTTTTTCTAGTCTCTTTCTTCTGGAAGATGCTACAAGAGCTTCAAGGCCCAGAGTTCCAGATTGAACTTCCCAACAACCTGGGAGAGTCTTCCATTAGCTTTACCAGGTGTGAGCTCCATTTCTGAACTTGAGTCTATATGATTCCCTGTCCATACCTGAGAACGTTCCCTTATCCTCTGCCTTCATCCACAGTCCTTTAAGTTCTCCTAAGTACTTGGAGTTTAGTATTGCATAACATTTTAAGTTTTGTCTGTTTCTGAAGAGCCACACAACCTAATTCAGTGCTGCGATGCCACACCCTGCTTAGGTGGAGACTGGGTAAGGAGGCAAGACAGTGATCAAAAGAATTTTAACTAAGGGGCTGGGAATATGGCCTAGTGGCAAGTGTTTGACTCATATACATGAAGCCCTGGGTTCAATTCCTCAGCACCACAAATATAGAAAATGGCCAGAAGTGGCGCTGTGGTTCAAGTGGTAGAGTGCTAGCCTTGAGCAAAGAGAAACCAGGGACAGTGCTCAGGCCCTGAGTCCAAGGCCCAGGACTGGCAAAAAAAAAAAAAAAGAGTTTTAACTAATATCTCAGGCTGTTTAGATATATGAAGTTGTTTGCATCTTTCTAACCATGAAAGACTGTGTGTGTGTGTGTGTGTGTGTGTGTGTGTGTGTGTGTGTATGCGTGCGTGGGTGCACACAGACTGTGTGGATCATCATGAAAGACTTTTTATCAAGGATCATTTTTTTTTCCAATGATATGCATCTTTCTCATATATGTCCTCCATCAAGCTTCAAACAACTATCCAACCACAAGGAAGGGGAGGGAAGTAAAGATTTATAGAAAACATGAAGAGAAAGAATCAAGTTAAGTTTGCCTTCTGACATGTAAAACAGGATTAAGCAGCAGGACTAATTGGGATTCCCTTTGCAAAGCAGGCTATTGTTTGGATAGGCTGGGTTCTCCTCCTGAGCACTGTGTTGATTGTGGGAAGTATCTTGAGTTCCCCTGCATTATTTAGCAGCATGTCTGGCTTCTTCCTAGTAGCCACCAGCCCACACTGTGACAACCAAACATGTCTTCAGAGCTTGCCAAAGTCCCCTGGGGTGTAAATCAGCTCTCATTGAGAACAACTATGATGAAAGGATTTAATAAATTCCTTTATATTCCTTGATATATAAAGCTAGGTCTAAAGGACTTTCATGATAGACTCTGTCCATAGATACTCCCTTCACTTATTGCAGCTAAACAATATAAAAAGGATATAACCTACACAACCCATATAAATATACAACAAGGCAAGATGCTCTCTCACTCGGATTATAGCAGTGAAAAACATTCTGCTTTCGGTCTAATTACCATCATCTGAAAAGAAATGTAGTTATTTAATTGCTATTCCATTTAGTAATCTCAAATAGTGATTTGGTTATTTGAAGACAACTATCATGTGTCTCTAGTTCTGCCTGTTTTTGAAATAATCATTCCTGATTTCATGCCTGTGGATTTTTCTTGTGAATAATTTCCATGGGGGCCTGGAAAATAAAGAATACTATATCTTTCCCTGTGTGAATTAAGGTAAGTGTATACTCTCTCAAGGCTTCTTTAAAAACTCAGGAGACATGCTTTTTGAAGACATTGACAATATCCACAGACACTGAATAGAAGAAAAGGGGAAAAAACTAACTTCAACCCCATATGTAGGTATTTTGTACTTAATGTTTATTTCACATCAAAAGCCAGACTTTCCCTTCTGGTGTGGATCTTGGCAGTGTCAAACCAAGTTCTACCTTAGCAGTGTATGCTATTTAAAAACTATAAGCCTGAAGTCAGACATTGGTTCATGCCTTTAATGCTAGCTACTCAGGAGGCTGAGATCTGAGGATCACAGTTTGAAGCCAGTCTAGGAAGCAATGTCTATGAGACTCTTACCTGCAATTAAGTGCATGCGGGCATGCGACACACATGAACACTAAAGAAAAGAAAGAAAGAAGAAGAGGAAGAGGAAAGGAGGAGGGAGAGGAGGGGGGAAGAGGGGAAGGAGGAGGCGGGGAAAGAGGAGGAAGGGGAGGAGGGAAGGGAAAGAGGGGGAGGAGAAAAAGGGGAGGAGGGCGGGGAAGGTGGGAGGAAGAACCCTAGGAAATGTTTAGAGTGAGGTTGTCCGTCTAAGCTCCAATAGTAACTGTTATGGTGACTACTACAATATGTCCAGTTTCTTTTTGAAACAATTCTATCTTTTTATCTTAAAGGCTGTAACAAGATGAGTGCAAGATAAGAAAATATAAGTACTTTCCAGGCTCTGGTGGTTCATGACTGTAATCCTAGCTACTCAAGAGACTGAGATCTGAGGATCACTGTTCATAGCGAGCCCAGGCAGGAAAGTCTGTGAGACTTTCATTTCTGATTCATCACCGGAAAACCAGAAGGAGAACTGTGGCTCAAAGCAGAAGAGCGCTAGCTTTGAGGAAAAAAGCTCAGAGACCTCACACAGTCCCTGAGTTGAAGCTCCACAACTCATATAAGTACTGATTGAAGGAATTCCAGTTACAGTTTTCCAGTTACAAGAAATTGCCAAAAAAATAAAGGGGGGGGGGAAGAAGAGAGAGAATAAACACAGTGGTAAAGGAGGAAGGTGGGGTTGTGAGGTGGAAAAGTGATGGGCTGGAAGTTTGGGCAAGCGAAGCAAGAACAGCCCCTGCCTCAGCCCTTGCCCTTTCTCCTTCCCCTCCCCCTCCTCCTTCTTCTCCAATAGGAAGGAAGGACTAAGGAGGAAAGGTTAAAGAGAACTGAGAGAAGAGAAATTGGATCCCTGAGAAAGGAAAAGGAAGGAAAGCGAAACCTCAGAGAGAGGAAGTGTGAGTGTGAAAAGGTATTCCAAGTATTGATGTGTTCCACTAAAGGTATGGAAAGTTAGCAGAAGGAAAAGAAATCTGACTTCAAAATAGAAACTGGTCACCAGAATGAAATTTAAAGAAGGCAGCACACAGTAAGCATTTAGTCAAACCTTACTTAAGAAATCTTAAAGACTACCAAATTATTTTAAATATAATTATCGGTAAGATTCTACAACTTCTGTGCTATGTTATTATCAATATATTAGATAAAACACATTTTTAACAATTTAAGCAGGTGACACAGTAAGAACATGAATATATTTACGATTACTCATTAAACTTTGATAGTTTAAATTTATTTTGGACTTGTCATGGTAAGAAAAACTCTTTTGCAGTAATTCTGATTTCAAGAGTTAGTGTACGTGATTTAAATTTTGGAAGAAAATACTACATGAGACATTTTCAAGAAAATTAGTAACTTGGATTTGGTTTTATGGGATTTTTGTGTCTGTGTGTTCTTAATTCTCCGTACGCATGCATGCTTGTTTGCTTGTTCCCATTCTTTCTTTCTTCTTGGTTGCTTGCTTTTTGGTTGTTTGATGTTTTAAAATTGACTTGGTCATACAGGGAGAAGAGATCTCACTGTTTATCTCCACACATGTAAATGCTGAACTCATCAATTTCACCACCCACCACCACTTCCTGAATACTTCCCTCTAAGAAATAGTGTCCCCAACAGATTTCCTTGTTCTGTTTTCATTGTTGCAAATTGTTTATTTCATTATCCTCTCTCCATTGTGATATTTTGGTATGAATGTTTTATTGTGAGGAAATGCTAAAATGTGCTTAACACTAGTGATCTCACCAAATAAATGTGGGCCTATTTCTCACTTCCTCTTTCCCTGTGTTCATTGCTTAACCTAGAAAACAACACAGAAAGTGTATTGCAATGAAGAATCCCTTGTTTTAAAGATATTCAGCTGTGATTATCAACTATACGTGACTATGGTAAGTTATCAACCCAACTGTCTCTAATGACACCAAGAAAACTCTATCATTTGCTTCCCTCAAAGACCCCATATTCTCCATTAGCTGCATTTTTGTCATCGCTAATATATAATTAAAAAAAAAACTTCTTAAAGAAGTTCACACGTTAGGAGGGGAGAAATAAATGTGTTAAGATATGTTTTAAGGGGCTGGAGATATGACCTAGTGGCAAGAGAGCTTGCCTCATATACATGAGGCCCTGGGTTCGATTCCCCAGCACCACATATACAGAAAACGGCCAGAAGTGGCGCTGTGGCTCAAGTGGCAGAGTGCTAGCCTGGAGCAAAAAGAAGCCAGGGACAGTGCTCAGGCCCTGAGTCCAAGGCCCAGGACTGGACAAAAAAAAAAAAAAAAAAAAAGGTACATTTTAAGGGATTATTTATTTATTAACTTTAAGACTGAAAATCATTTGTCATTGACAAGATTGTTATGAAGGTCAAATGATAGAGTATGTGTGACTACTTTATAATACTAAAGAAATTTAAATTTACTTCTCCTGAAATAAAAATTATTGTGAAAAATCATCTCTGATCATTTATCCAGAAGAGGTAAGGTGCCTCTTTCAGCTTTAGAGAAAAATAAAGTTTAGAAAGTGCGACAAATATTTCAAAGATGCCTAGACAAAGTATGACAGTGCATGCCTGCAGTCCCTGCCGCTGGGGAGGCAGGCAGGGGTAGGAGGATCACAGCATGAGGCCTGCCAGGGAAAAAACTGGAAGAGCCTATCAAACAAAAGGAAAGCAAAAAGGGCTGGATGATGTGGATGGTAGAGCACTTTCCTAGTGAAATATGGGTTATTAATTTAAACTTAAGTTTTTTCCTTGACTAAGATCATTAATCATGAAAGACAAGTTGAATGAAAGAAGCAGGGAAAAATTACACTTGAGTAGCTTTCCCAGCAGTATTCTGTGGAGTTTTGAAAATGGGACCCTCAACCTTTGATTTTTGCCCTGTGCCTTGCGAATTCTGTAGCCAAACCTCTCTGCATCACCTCCTTACTGTCACTCAAAGACCCATCCATGTCCTTATTGAAGCTTCAAATTCTGTGAGGCTAACACAAATTTGTCATTTAGCAATTGCAAAGAAATGTAAAATGCTAAACACTGCCTAAGACATAGAACTGTTCACTTGATTTTCTTTTATAAATATCTTTAAGTAGTTGTACAGAAGGATTTCAATTCAACGTGTCAGTCTTGGACTACATGAATGTTCATCAATGTCACCCCTTTCACCAGTCTCCTTTTTCCTCCCAGCCTACCCCTCCACCCAATTTACCCAGTTCCATTTTACATATATACATGGACTATTATGACTGTATTCTCCTACCTCTTCCTCTCTCTCTTCATCTGCCTGCCTCCCCTTGACTTCTTCTCTCCCATAACACAAGTTCTAGCCTCCTGCTATTCACTTTGTTAGATTGTGAGTTTGTTTTTCTTCTCTTCTTTCTTCCTTTTTCTTTCTTTCTTTCTCTTTCTTTCTTTCTTTCTTTCTTTCTTTCTTTCTTTCTTTCTTTCTTTCTTTCTTTCTTTCTTTCTTTCTTTCTTTCTTTTTCTTTCTTTCTGTCAATCCTGGGGCTTGAACTCAGGGCCTGAACACTACCCCTGGCTTCTTTCTGCTCAAGGCTAGCACTCTACCACTTGAGCCACAGCACCACTACCAGTTTTTTTCTGTATATGTGGTGCTGAGAAATTGAACCCAGGGCTTCATGCATGCTAGGCAAACACTCTACCACTGGACAACATTCCCAGCTCTGTTAGTTTTTCAAAGGCATTATACCATTTGTAATCCTATCTACTCAGGAGAATAATATCCACAAGATTACAGTTTTCAGCCAATCTGAACAGAAAAGTACAAGAGACTCTCCAAAGTAACAAGCACAGAGCTGACGTGGTAGAGCACCAACCAGTCAAGCCCCAATTTCAAGTTTCAAATCCCAATACCCAGTACTACAGAGAGAGAGAGAGAGAGAGAGAGAGAGAGAGAGAGAGAGAGAGAGAGAGAGAGAGAGAAATACAGCATGAGATCTGTGTATATGTAATGGATGAGGCTTTTAAATATATTATTTTTGAGATCTGTTTTTTGCTCTTAGAAAACGTTTAAATTTTACTCAATTGGAATAATGGCTATAGCTAAATTAAAACAGAATATTGTATTGCAACTTTTTTCTAAGCTTTTTGTGTTTTTTGTTTTTGTTTTTGTGGAACTGAACATTGAACCCAGAGCCTTCTACATTCTAGGCAACATCTCTACTACGGAGTAGCAGCGGTACTGAGGGAACTATTTTTGCTTGTTATTTATTTGTTTGCACAATCATGCTATATAGTTCAGATTGGCCTTGAATTTTCCATCCTCCTGCCTCCTCCCCTGAGTACTATGATTCCAGGCATTCACTACCATTGCCCATTCTTTTCTAAATTTTTAGAAATTATCTACGCTAGAATTCTGGCATTTATGTTTCAAAAACCTGTCCTTTCAAAACCAGCACAAATTTAACACTAATTCCCCAGTCTAATTTCCTTAGGACACGGGTTATTGGGCTTCCTTCTGACTTTTCTTTTTTTTTTTTTTGGCCAGCCCTGGGGCTTGGACTCAGGGCCTGAGCACTGTCCCTGGCTTCTTTTTTGCTCAAGGCTAGCACTCTGCCACTTGAGCCACAGCGCCACTTCTGGCCGTTTTCTGTATATGTGGTGCTGGGGAATCGAACCCAGGGCCTCATGTATATGAGGCAGGCACTCTTGCCACTAGGCCATATCCCCAGCCCTCCTTCTGACTTTTCAATCCTATATGAAAAATGTCACTGAAAAAGTTCAACTTTTATCTTTAAACATTTATGATTTCTCTCTAGTCTGACGAGAGAGAATTGTTTGCCTAAATTCTCAAGTCAAACCAGTACAGACTTCTCAGTTTTATATAGCTTGTATTGCATACTCTGGTAATTATTTCTGCTTGCTCATTCCTACCCCAGCTATATATCCTATGGCAGCATCCTGACTGCATGACATTCACAACACTCAGGTGTGCCAAATTAGCAATGATTCAATGAAGTTGCACAAACGTAGCCTTTGACTCATCCATTTCTTGTGTGTAGAGCAACACAACTGGGAACACTGATGAGGCAATCGTTATTTATGGCTGAATCAAATAGACTTAGTGTAGTGCTACTTGGTAACAATCAACTATTTATGACCATGAAAGAATACTATTTTCAATTTCCTCACTTGTACTATAGTCAGTGCCACTTAACCAGACTTACTGTGTTGTTCTGAAACTTGAATGAGCTGAGATATGAGAAAGAGATTCATAAACTTGAAAAGAACCACTGATGCAAATTGATGTCATGGGGAATTGAAATAATTACAAAGGGTATAGACACATTGGAAATTATGAGGCTTCTACAAACTGAAAAGATGCAGTATTTTTTTAATTTACAAAATAAAGTAAAATTTGCTTTTACCTCACAGCCTTTTACTTTTTTCACAAACATAAATTTGGACAGTGTACTATTTTCTGTGTTCATTCAGTCATCTCTGTTACTCTGCTATGTTCATTCTCTGTCTAAATATGAATCCAAGTTTTCTCAATTCAGAAATAAATGCATTTTTTTCCCCTGTTGATGGTCACTGTCACCTTCAGCGGACATCTTTTCCACCTTCTGAGCTCACCGTCTCCAATTCCATCCTACACATCTGCTTCTCTGCCTGCAACTTTTCTTTCAAAATATAGCAGTGATCCGTAATTGCCAGATGTAAATACTATGTAGACAGCCATAGGGAATAGTAGCTGTTCAGTCCTTCTGAAGATGTTGTACAGCCTTATTTTCCTGGCATTCTCTCGTGACACTCTCGCAGCACACTGCACCTTGTACAATCTCTATTTTGACTTCTCTGTTTTTTTCATCTGGAAGTACAAATGTCCCCTAAGACCCTCATCTCTCCTTCATTATCCATGACATCATGCAATGAAAGAACTGTTTTCTTTGTAATAGTAAATCTCCCCTCCATGAGCATGATTTATTTCTTCATTTATTTAAGTTTTCTTTTATAGTAAAGAGAAAGAGTTATAATGTTTTTATAAATGTTATAAAACTTAATAGGGTTTTATAATTTTCCTCCCAAAGAAGTCCTTGTACAATTGTCTTTACTGCCAGCATATTTCACATTTCTTAATGCTTTGCTTAAAATATCTTTTTGTTAATCAAATTTTCTAGCTATTTGGTCCCATACATTAGGGAGCAATTGAGTCTGAAATCTAGCCATTTGGCTAAACGCTCCGCAATTATTTGTGGACTCTTTTGGAACTTTTGTTGGTGTCTGTACTAAGTAAAAGATCAAGAATAGTGGAGGTGTTTCTGAAAAGTGTGGAGGAAGTATTTGCTCCATTAGAGGATAAGTTTTAAATGTTAAATGATGGTCACTTGAGAGTGCAGTACTGGCCCACATATAGATAAATGAGTCACCGACACAGAATCGGATTTATAAACTTTTTGGCACACATAGCTTACAGTCATTCAATACAGTGCTTATTCCAAATACACCAGTGAAATTTCTCTATCACTGTTGATATGAAGTTGCTGACTATAAACAACAATTCTCAGTGTTGATCATTTTTACCCTTTCAGCAACATTCCATCCAATGAGTCATAATGTATAGAGAACTCTTTCGCAACTGGATCCTAGGATACCACCTCCTTCAGCTTCCTAAGCTGCAGGATACCACCTCCATTGGCTTCCTTCTTAGACATCTCCTCTTTTTAACACCTTTTCCAGTTTCTACACTTTTTTTTTTTTTTTTTTTGGCCAGTCCTGGGCCTTGGACTCAGGGCCTGAGCACTGTCCCTGGCTTCTTCCCGCTCAAGGCTAGCACTCTGCCACTTGAGCCACAGCGCCGCTTCTGGCCGTTTTCTGTATATGTGGTGCTGGGGAATCGAACCTAGGGCCTCATGTATCCGATGCAGGCACTCTTGCCACTAGGCTATATCCCCAGCCCCAGTTTCTACACTTTTCACCAACCTCTTAATCAAGAGTAACAACTGTCCTGGGACTTTGTCACTGGTCTCTTTCATCGCTTTAGTTGTATTTCTTTTGTTGACGAGCTCAAGAATTTCCATGATTCTACATACTGTCTTTATGCTTACACACCCAATCCAGCCTTCTACATCTACTTACGTATCCACACTTAAAGTTCATCCTGTCCAAATTTTGCTCCCGTTTCAATTCCTACACCTTTCCCACCTTACTTGCCGACAACCTTATGCTTCTAGACACCTCGAACAGACACAGAACAAGCCAGACATATTGGAATTATTTTTTATTACACTTCCTTTTGTTCACACTCCATATCAAGTCCCTTCAGGAAATTCTGTTGCCTAGGTTTTCAAACCAAAATATAATCTGTAAATACCATTATTAAGCTGCACTTCTTATACACATGGCTTATGGAGTATGGAACAGAAATTTTCTATCTTGTTAAACATGAGAATAAAAAAAAACTGTAAAGACTTAGGAGCCACCTTGAAGAAATTAGCTACATTTGCATAAATTCCCATCAGTAGGAATTATAGTAAATGGATTTAAGCCTATTAAATATGTTTATGTTATCAGTTCATTATGATACTTAAAAAAACACATACATACTAATATATCTTGGTTATGACTCTAAAGAAACAGTCATCATTTTGAAAACAGTAAAAATAAAGTGAAATCAATTTGCTTTTCTTATACCATGCAATGATCAAATACTTAGAAAGATTTTGTTATATAAGTTTTTCACTGTCTCCTAACCTCTTGCTCTTCATTCTCCAAGACTAAACTACAAACACATTGCCTTAGCTGTACCACTGAATCTCATTCTTCCTGCTTTAGGATGCAGTCACTTCAGTTTGGATCATTTATCTGGCTTACTTCTTATATAATAAACTCGATGTAGAAAGGAGTTAATGCTCCATGGATCAATACTTGGCTAACGAGGGACTAGAGCTAGTTTGCCTATTTCTGCTTGATGAGACATTTATGAGGCATATTCTGTACAGCTACTCAGGAAATCCCAGTGTGATTGTATCATAGTTGCTCGCAGTGGTGACTAACTTGACAATACATGATTGTATTAGCTTTCTTTCCCTTCCCCTTATTCTTCTCTGTACTTTTTTCTGGAATCATTTTCCACAAGAAATTATTTGTAACCGAGTTTGTGTCTCAGGCTCTACTTTCTGAAGGAGTGCAAATAAAACAGAAATATTCGAGGCACAAACAAAAGTGTAGAATGAATGTGTCACCATTTTTCAAAATCTTGTATTGTCAAAGCACTGATCATAAACTACCATTGTCACTTTTATAAAAGACAACCAGCTGCACGACTCCTGAGAAGTGATCATAATCTCACCTATGAAGAATTACAACCAACGTCTAGAGAACTGCTTAATAGAAGAAAATGTGCCAGAGAAATATGATTTAATGATACCTCAGTAATTCAGTAATAAAATCTAGAACATAATATATTTTAAAGGACAAGTGTCCAGTCTTTTTATGAAATAGATTGTAAGTGGGGGGTGGAACAATGAAGTTTTGTTTGTTTTTATTTTGTACCAGTCCTGGAGCTTAAACTCAGGGCCTAAGCACTATCGTAGAGCTTTTTCACAAGGCTACTGCTCTACCACTGGAGCCACAGCTCCACTTCTGGCCTTGGCTCCACTTCTGTCCTTGTTTGGAGGGTGGTTAATTAGAGATAAGAGTTTCATGGAGTTTCCTACCAAGGCTGGCTTTAAACCACGATCATCAGATCTCTGCCTTCAGAGTAGCTAGGATTATAGGCATGAACCCTCGAAGCCCAGCAGGAAGTTTTAGGTTTAAAAATAGATAAATTGTTTAAATTAATTGCATTATAATTCTTAATTCAAAGAAATTATAAAATTAGCAAAGGCAATAATAATAATAAAAGTTAAAACACTAATTTGATATTTGATGATGTTAGGAATTATTGTTATATTTTTTTTGGCCAGTCCTGGGGCTTGAACTCAAGGCCCGAGCACTGTCCCTGGCTTCTTTTTGCTCAAGGCTAGCACTCTACCTCTTGAGCCACAGCGCCACTTCTGGCTTTTTCTATATATGTGGTGTTGAGGAATCGAACCCAGGGCTTCATGTATGCGAGGCAAGCACTCTACCACTAGGCCATATTCTTAAGCCCAATTGTTAATTCTTTGAACATTGTAATTTATGTTTTAAAAGTATCACTTCTTGTGGGAGGTGCTGGTGCTGTGCTGTCCCATAGCATCATTTGCTCAAGGTTAATGCTCTGTCACCTGAACCACAGTGCCACTTGCCACTTTGCCTTTTTTTTGGTGGTGAATTGGAGATAAGAGTTTTACAGACTTTCTTACTCATGTTGGTTTCAAATTGCAATCCCCAGACCTAGCTGTGAGCCACTAGCGCACAGACACAGTATCGCTGTTTGAAAATTGCATAGCTAATTTGCCTCCTAGAGTTTACTTTAAAAGAATCCAGTAAAGGGGCTGGGGATATGGCCTAGTGGCAAGAGTGCCTGCCTCGGATACACGAGGCCCTAGGTTCGATTCCCCAGCACCACATATACAGAAAACCGCCAGAAGCGGTGCTGTGGCTCAAGCGGCAGAGTGCTCGCCTTGAGCGGGAAGAAGCCAGGGACAGTGCTCAGGCCCTGAGTCCAAAACAAGGAGTAGGAAGACAGAAGAAAAAGAATTGCTAAGGAGTGAATCACTGTTACTTTTGAAGATAGATACAAGTACATGAGGTTATTATTCCTAGTTGCATATATATTTAAAATTCAAATATATTTAAATTTCTCATAATGAAAAGTATTCATAATTTATTTATTTCATGCCACTATCTTTGCCACCAAGAGCCTAGGTGAAGCTACAACCATCTCTACCATAAATCCTTATAATGCCTCTTAATCAAATTGATTTTATTTTTACCTTTCTTTATAGTTAATTTTCAGTTTGAAATTTAAATCAGATCAAGTCCCTGTAGCAAGAAAAGGATGGCAGCACAAAGAAATTTTAAAGTTTTATTGTATTAATTCAGTGACCATAAAGTCATCATGACTTAGACCAGGTTGGTAAAGATAATGAGATGAGGATTATATATTTTGATCTAAACCAATAGAATTAATTAATGGGTTGCCCCTGGAGTAAGAAAATCAAACACAGGAATCAAAGATTTCTTATCATGAAAAACCATGAGTATATAATTTGTATTTATTTGCTGCGATAAAACTACTACTAAAATAATGGAAACAGGTTGGATAGTAAGAATTATGTCTAGATCATGGTAAAATTTAAGATGTCAAATAAGAATTGGATAGTCACCACTTTAGGAAAGTGGGTCATGCTAGTTTATCTTTTGGGTAATTAGCAGCTTGTAATGATATTTAAAGACTAGGACAATATGAGCAATAGAGTTGGTGATGCTTCTACATTAAGACTTTAAGGACATAAAAAGAAAACAACAAAAGAAACTAAAAGGCTTCAACAAATGTAAACAGGTGAATTCTCCAAGATGGATGTTTCAGAAGGCAAATGAAGAAAGATATTTCACGAAGGATCCTGTCTTTTAAAGAGGAGGAAAGACAATTTATTCTTTACATTCCAATACTCACTCACCACGAGGACTCATATCTTGCTAGGAATTAACCCAATGTAACAGCAAAAAAAAAAAAAAAAAAAAAAAAGTTTTAATGTCTTGCTAGTTTGTAGCATAAAAAACCACAAAGATAAAACCATAAAGTTAAAAACCGTTATTTGTTAGTAAAAGAATAATAAGCAAAGAAAAATGTGTCATAGAGACAGGAGTATATAAACAGTGTCGGTGGTATAAATTGATTAAAGACAGAAATAATCATTGGATGTTCCAGTGTGATATCTATTAGTGCCTTTGCCAAGAGATACATCAGGGAAGTGGTGTGGAAGAAAACCTTATGGAATGGAGTCATGAAAGCGTGGAAAAAGAGGAAGTGTGCAAAAATTAGTATTTCAAGAAGTTGTGTTGTTAGATGAAGCGGAGAAGGTGGAGGAGATGGAGAAGGAAGAGGGGAGGAGAGGAAAAGGAGAGGAAGGAGAGGAGGAAAAGAAGAGGGGGAAGAGTAGGAGAAGGAAGAAGATGAAGAGAAGGGAGTGGGGGAGGAGAAGGACAATAAAGAGGAGGAAGAGATGTTAAAGCTATGGGGCAATTGTTAAAGAGACTTATTTGCCAAAGAAGTTTTTTTTTTTTTTTTTTTTTTTTTTTTTTTTTTTTTTAGACATTACCATAGTTTTGTCCTGGGAATGGCCCAGGAGTGAGAGAAAATTTGAGGATTAAAAAGAATAATTTCTGCAGAGGATTAAAAAGAATAATTTCTGCAGCAACTTTTTCAATAAATCCCAAGATCCATTCAGATGGCTTATCTGCAGAGAGACACATAGTTAATCAAAAGGAGCACAGCAGGTTCGCAGATGCAGGTAGCTTTTCCAACACAATGAGCACATGAATTTGAACCACAGAAGCATAACAAGATTGCTGGGCAGTGCTTAGCCTGTGGGCGATTCATGGTACTGAACTTAAAAGTAACAGCAGTCAGTATGATTGTGTATGTTTTTCTAACCACTTTTAGTTGTGTAGTGCTGGCATAGGATAGATAGAAATCTATACTTATCCTAGGCTAGGGACAAAGTGTTTACAGTTTAAAAGTGTTTTATTTGGCTTTTGAAATCAACATCAGTGGTATGTTCTTTATATGTTCTTTAGCAACAGTATTCATTGACAAGCAGCCTTAGAACAATCAATTTCAGTTAAGAAAAGATCCAAAAGTTCGTTGCTTGGGCTGTTTCTGAGTATTTTTCAAGGGTCCCAGCTTCACTCATATTGGATGTCTGACAATGAATTCATATTGTATGCAACTTACTCAGAGTGTGGTGCAACACAAAATAATTCATTCTTCTTAGAACTTTCAAAATAGCAATTATCTCACTTGACAAGAATGTTGTTGAATTGTTACTTGCAAATAAAAAAGTGAAACCACATTCCCTAACTGAATAAAAGGTGATGGTCAAATATTTCAGCAAAGTCATAACGATGAATGTTATTTTTTTCCTATTTATAATTAATGAAGACATGAATGGTCAATGTTCCTTCTACTCAGCATTTTAAGTCTTTGTTAAAGCAATAAATTGTAAAATAAGTAAGGAGTTTATATCATGGTAAAAAAGAAAAAAATTGTCATTACTTAGTGATGAAATAATCATTGACATTGAAACCATCCAGGAGAATTACCTGGCACATTATTAGAATTAATAATTAGAATTAACCCTAGGGTTCTTCTAAATGAAGAGTTGATCAAACAGTCAACCTTTGGATCCATACTTAGTTGAAATTCACTTTTTAAGGCTGCTTGTTAGTGAAAATATTGCTAAAGCTGCAAGATAGAAAGAAACAAGATCAATCTGTAACCATCTGTGGCTTTTCTGCACATTCTATTTACTAGAAGTGGGCAAAGGATAAAAGGTTGGATTCATAGTACTAAAATCCATGACATGACTAGGAAGAAAGCTAGCAAGACTAGTAGATTGGAAACTCTTAAATCACCTGGAGAACATTGTTGACACAATATTTCAGAGCTACACTTATGAATGAGATGCTCAATACGCCATTTCTTCTCAAATTAATATGTAAGTTTAGTGCCATGCTGACTTTCAATAGAATTTTGAAAAGCTGATTCTATAACAAAGATAATTTTGACAAAAATGAAGAAGAAAAAGTTAGAAAAAGTTGCTGGTTTTTAAATACAATGTTAAACTAGAATATCTAAATAATAATTAATGTAGCAAATTGTGTAAATTAAAGTCAGGACAAATAAAATAAGGAATAATACGCCCAAACTTTTCTTCAATTCTCATTATGATAAAAGTAGAATTTTAAACCAATAAGAAAATACAGACTGTTCATCCAATAATGCCAGGCGTATTTGTTGCTTATTGGGCCAAAAAAGGAATGAGATTGGATTTGTATAGTCATACATGAAAATAATCGTTAGACAATAAGAAAAACTAAATAATAGCAATATTAATATAAATGATAAGTTACAAAAGATATAAGATAACACAATTGTTTTAGGGATAGAAATAGTCTTGTAAGATACTAAAAGCAAAATCCTAAGAGAAAGAATTGGGAAATTCAACATTATATTATCCCTTTGTGGCGGAAATGATTAGCAAAGTGAAAAACAAATAGGTGAACTGGTACATGAATGTAGCAAATAACACTTGTAAATGAAATATTTTAAAACTAGAGACTAATAAGAAAAAGTACACAATGGAATAGAAAAACTAGAACTAGCAATTCACAGAAGGAGAAGCATAGATAATAAACCATGAAAGGACAATTAATTTAAGTATAATTAAGTAATTTTGACATAGAAATCACAACTTAGTTTAATGGTACATGATGGAAAGATAGTAAGTCACCTGATATTTTCAAAGTACTGTTGATTAAGAAGACATCATTGCACCACTTGGGGAAGTGAGTTGGTGTTTTCCAGTAAAGTGTTCATCTCCTATTCCTTGTGGTCTAGCAATCCTATTCCAGTACCTACTGTAGAGGTGGGCTTACCTATGCATACAAAGATATGCATGGCCATGTAATAAGAGGGGAAGAGAAAAGCAGACTAAATGTTCTCAGTAAAACTGAGTAAATTCACTACAGGTACATTCATTCTCAAAGGCAGTATGTGTCCTTCAAAAGAAGGAGAAAGATTTATAGAAAACAACACAGTTCTGCAGTGTGTATTATGGAACTTTTTGGTGTTCTATAATATTGATTTCAAATACATGTAAACAATAAAAAATAGCACAGTGTATATTCTAGATAGGCATACATTTGAATGTATATGTTTACCAAAAATCTGGAAGAATATACATCAGGAATTATGTAAGAGAAGATCTGAAAAATAGAATGGAAGCTACAGCCTTATCTGTAATATTTTACTCTTTTACAAGGGCTAAATATTCATGCACAAATTTACTTTTAGCAAATAATACTGTTAAAATTAGATATTACAAGTGCAATTGTTGAGAACACACCTGATATTTTAACTTTTTTTTCCTGACAGAATTAAATATTTTCAGCAGCAATGTCTTTTCAAACGTGTGAGAAATTTTGTGAAAGCAGACTGTGTTACCAGACACTTAAATAGGTGAGCATAGATGAAGGATAAATGAGATCATATTGTTGAAACTACCTATTTAGGTTGTATTTTGTTTGTTGTTGTTGTTTTTTTTGCCAGTCCTTTTTTTAGGTTGTATTTTGAAAGATAGTATAGAAAATATTTTTAAATCAGTATAGTTATGGATACAGGAAGGGTGTGGTAAGCATGTGGGAAGTCACAATGCAAGCTTATATTATTTTCTGGCTAACAGAAAATAGTTTGTAATGATACTTTATATGCACACATAATAAGACTACTTGAGTATGAAGGTTTTCATAAGGGTTTAAGGGTAAATGGTAAAATAAGTGCCCTTCATTTAAACAAAATGAATCAGGCATTCATTTCTTGAAGCTTTGGTCTTTTTTTGTTTGCTTGCTTGCTTGCTTTTTGCAGAGCTACAGATTAAATCCAGGGTCTTAAGCATGCTAAGCAAGTGCTCTGCCACTATGCTCTATTCTTAGCCATCAACTACTGGTTTATTAAAAGAGCAGCTCAAAACATAGTTTAATGGAGGGGCTGGGGATATAGCCTAGTGGCAAGAGTGCCTGCCTCGGATACACGAGGCCCTAGGTTCAATTCCCCAGCACCACATATACAGAAAAACGGCCAGAAGCGGCGCTGTGGCTCAAGTGGCAGAGTGCTAGCCTTGAGCGGGAAGAAGCCAGGGACAGTGCTCAGGCCCTGAGTCCAAGGCCCAGGACTGGCCAAAAAAAAAAAAAAAAAACATAGTTTAATGGATCACTAGTAAAATTAAGTCAGGACTGACGAATTCTAAAGACTAAACCTCAAAAGGTGTTCATCCTAAACATTTTTCAGTGGTATTGATGTTTGTAGCAAGAGGCAGAAATCAAGTAGATGTTTCACAATCTTAAGAGATCAGTACATTTTCTCATTTGTTGATGCTAAGACAACAGTATAAAGTTTGTTAAACTGTAGGGAATAAATGCAGCTTGTTTATGTTGAAACAAGGACTTTTAAATAATGAGAAATAATACAGACTCACAAGGTCAATAAGAATGTAACAATATACCTATAATCCTGGCTACTCAGGAGGCTGAGATCTGAAGATCCTGGTATAATCCAGGCATGAAAGTCCATGAGACTTTCATTTCCAAACAATCGTCAAAAACACTTGAAGCGGAGGAGTGATTCAAGTGTGAGAGTGCTAGCCTTAAGCAGAAAGCTCAGGGACAGTGGACAAGCCCTGAGTTCAAATCCCAAGACAGGCAAGCAGACATACATAGAAATGTAACATTATACTTGGAAATTAAGAATAGGTGATCCCAAGGAATAATTAAGAGTTCTTAGGAATAGTATCAGGAAGATGGAAAAAAAGTTTTGAGAAATAACAGATATTGTGCTGGAAGGAAGAAAAAGTTTTAGCATGAATGTCTAATGAAATAGATGTATAAGACAGATCGCAACAGCAATCAAGGCTGAATTCTTGTTATTAAGCAAAATAAGTCGAGAAAGTGACCTCTAGTGGGCTATTAGCTTCACTCATAAGGTTGGTTCTTTTCATTAGGAGTATGGGGGGGGGGGTATTCTTTTAAGTATGAGTCACTGAAGGCACATATACATACAATAAACATGTGTTTATTTTTATTGATTTCAAATTTTATAAATCAATATTTCAGAGAGGTTTCACATATTCCACCAATATAATAAAACAAGATAAACATGTAAAAGCACTCTTTGCACATTTCATGGTGTTTACTGATCAAAAATACATGTTTATTCGGCCTGTGACAGATACAGTTTAGGTTCAAGAA
Organism: Perognathus longimembris pacificus; assembly: GCF_023159225.1. NCBI lineage: Eukaryota > Metazoa > Chordata > Mammalia > Rodentia > Heteromyidae > Perognathus > Perognathus longimembris. Next base: position 21,938,218 of record NC_063176.1, read on the forward strand.
CCTCCAGATCTCATCAGTCCAGGTGTTTTACCTCCCACGAAGCAGGTCCACTGCACACCACTAAGACCAATACAGTGCATGAGGGGCATTCAGATTCAAAAATTACTTCAGTCCCCTGAGACAGCCCAGATCATCTGCTGAACTCGAGCATCCATCAACATCAACATGAAGAAAATTCACTGCAAAAGCGCACAAGATGTTGATCTATGGTGATGAAATGAAAGGGGAAGAGTGAAAGAAATCCTCACCTTGAAAAGATGTGATTTCTTTCAAAAGGCATATGTGTATATACATGTGCATACATATATATGTACCTATGTGCCCTCCCTTTTCCCCAGAGGGAAAAAATGAAACAAAATAGGAAATTTAGGGGCAGAGAATAAAACTCAATGATAGAGATTTTCCTTAGCATCCTTAGCACAGGAGAAAAGGAAGAGGAGGAGGACGAAGAAGAGGGAGAAGGGAAGACAAGGAAGGGAAGGGAAGGGAAGGGAAGAGAAGGATGGGATTCAGAAACTTTTTCTGTAAGCCTAGAAATTTTACACAAATTCCAAATAGCATGTAGAAGTACCCTGAATGAGCCCCATGCTGAGATTATAGACCTGTGCCATGAAACCTGGCTCAGTTTACTGTTTACCTGTCCATTCTAATTATCTTCAGGTTAGGGAATTTTTAGAAACTGACTCTACAGACATCCCTAATAAATATGTACAAAAAGTAGTCATTTTAAGATTAGGCACTTTTAAAATTATTACTTACAGGTAGTACCAGGTTTGAGCTCAATGCTTCATATTTGTTCTGTAACACTTGAGCAACAAATCCAGGCAGGAAATTGCAAATCTTTAGAAACTTAACTCTCTGTAGGTCATCCCTAGCTCATGCAACGTCATTTTATAAGACAAGTGTGGCTTCAGTAACTATGAAGCCTTTGCTAACTCAACCCTACTTTAATCATAGAAATTTGAAAAGAGAATGGGATGTAGAATATTATGTAAGCATTACTTTTGTCTATTTTTCATGTTTCCTTTAAAACTTCATATGGGCTAAGACTGAATTAAACAGTTCTCCTTTACCTTGTATATATATATTCTCTTTTTTAGACCATGAGTCTCTATTGTTATATACAAACCATTATTATAAATATCTACTTTGATTCAGATTTTTCTAGTACTTAGGTAACTTAGAAGGGAGAAAGTCTAAAAAAATATTTTAAGGAATTGACTGCTTACTTTCCAAAGTCAGATATATATAGATATAGGTATTTAACTATATATTAGAAAATATTTATATAGAATATTTTAGGGCTTTTACAGGATAATATGGCACTGAAAAATCATGCTTTAATTCTTTCAGAATACAGACTCCTTAGTGACTAGTAGACCGTTTGCCTCGCCAGTCTATACAGATGTTCAGCAAGCATCTTAGACTGTGGAGTAGCCAGCTTATCAGCACCTCCCACACAGCTAACTCCAGGCTGGAGTGAGCAAACAGGTCTGGCCTGTTGCCCTAAAGGCCAGCATTCCTGGGCTCCTCCGGACCACCAGGGGAGGGAGCTGGGGAGTGCTGGGTTTCCAAAACCGTTGGGGGTGGGGGAGATGGATTTTTGCTAAGATGTTTAGGGAAGATAAGGAATCTACTCTGACGTGTGGAGGCTTCTGGGTTCAGACTGGACTTGGTGTTAATTTCCCATCTTTCATTCTCTGAAAAAGAAGAGGTGAGGGGAAACAGTCCATATCCTTGGACATATGTTTCCACCATTTCCCATCAGCCTCTTCTATGTACAGAAAGATCACAGGCAATCTCTTCTCCACTTCCATGGGGAGGAAAAATGTTTATACAACTGAAGCCACAGGGAGTGGAGAATTTATCTACAAGAGAGGAATTAGGAAAGTGATCATTTTTACCTAAGTATCTTCAATGTGACTGAGACATTCATAGTTGATCCTCAGACTTTACTACATCTCTACTTAGTTTTTGATATTCCAGGTAACAGAAGAGGAAATGGAGATTCCAAAAATTGAGGTGACTAGACTTGGGGTGAAAGTTGAGCTTACAGTAGCCACTGAGTGGTCATGCAAGATCCTTCCAACTATCCTGCCTTCCTCTACTCTACCTTCCAACAGTCTAGGAAAGGGAAGGAAGGGCAGTGATCAATCTTTAAGTCACCAGGATCTCAGTATCTGGATTTTTTTTATTAGCTGCACAATTCTCAACTCTGACTTATGTCCAGTCACACCCATGTACTAATAAAGACAATTAAAAGAAAATTGTGACTTTTCTCCTGTATTCTGATAGCTAAATACATTCACTTGAGTACACAAAAGTATTGTTGCTACCGGGTCTAATTCTCTAGTGAATGCTCTGCCTCTTCAGTGGATGCGGAATGCATGGTGGTAGCTTGTGTCACTTGTCAATTAGTGTACTTTGTAGACTGAAGCAACAAGAGGACAAAGCATTGGTAGGCTTTGAAATACTGAAAAAAGAAACAAAGACTTGGAATCTCTGGGGCATTTGTTTGACTCTTAGAACACTAGAATAATCTAGGCTGCTTGCCAAAAATGAATGTTTTGTGGAATATAAATGAGCTTCTTATCATGCATATGTATAATTGCATTCAATAGAATTGAGAGCTATTACCTAAGTATATCAGTATTGTAAGAGAAAGCAATGATCAGTATGCATATATTTCTCACACATTTTTCCAGCCTAACATTATCCAAATTCTGTGTACCAACAGCATTTCCAAAGTATTACATTAGGCTACCACATTTTTCTATTAAGCACCATAAAAAATGTGTGGAATTTGACATGTACAACTTCAGAAATCCTTGCTCATTTTTTATGATAAGACCTTTACCTTTCTAAGCTCAGTCTCCCTGGAATGTGTAGCAAATAAGGAGGCCTTTGGGGTAATAGAATTCTTTTTATTATTGGACAAAAATTTTATTATTTATCAAATAATAATTTATAAGATGTAAAGAATACACTTAAAACAGTAAGCAATATAAAATACCATTCATGGGTCTGCACTTAAGATGTCTTCTTTAAAATGGATTTCAGGTTAGTTGGTAAGATTAAAATGGATTATAGGTTAGTTGGTAAGATCTTGTCTTTTCACTGGGTTTCTTTCTCTTTCTTTCTTTTCTTTTCTTCTTCTTCTTCTTTTTTTTTTTTTTTTTTTGTAGGTCTCAGGGGCTTGAACTCAGGGCCTGAGTACCAATGAGTTTCTCACTTGGATTTCTTAAGGAGAATAATCATAATAATAATCAGTTGATAGATATATCTATTCAGCCAACAGACAGTCTTTCAAACCTATAGGAATTGTTTCCCTATTGATAAGTGTCATAACCTTTAATTTGTCCTTGTCACATCCAACTGTTAATTTCAGGCATGCTGTGTTCTTCTTCCCCGCTGTATTGCTGAAGCTACCTGACTAATGAGGAAATCAGAAGAAGACACATAAGCTGGTGACATTGATAATGAAAGTAATGTGAGATAGAATACTTTACATGTCAAACTGATGTGTTTGCCTCTGAAATTAGGTGATTCTACTCTTCAATTATTAGTAAAATACAAACGGTAGAAGAAAAGCAATTAGGTCTTAGGAAGGCAGAATGTTTTTGGCCTCCTACTTGGGACTCAATTTTTTTTTGCCGTTTATGCAAAAGAGAAGGTAAAATGGGCAATATATTCTGTGAAATACACCTAAGAATTAATCATTTCTGAGAGAACACACAAAAATAATGTTTAGAAAGAAAAATGAGACCCAATCTTCTTTTCTTCCTTTCAGCTTTCCAGTTTTCCCAGACTTTATTGAGAGCAAATATAATCTGAAAAGTTAAACCATTTTTCTTTTTCTGTTTTTTTTTGTTTTAGTTGTTTTTGTGAGAAAAGAATAAAAAAGAGAAACAAAGGAAGCCACCAGAAAAGTTGTGATACCAATCTCTTCTATGTCCTCTATACACTCACATAATATGCATTTTCTCATAACTTCTTATTCCAAAGTTAAGCAAGTATAGCCAGCTAGTTATCTGTATATTTCACAATGTCCAGAATTTAACATACTTCTTCATTTCCTTTAGACTTCTTGACATTTTCAAATGAAACCCCTCTTAACTGGAAAAGGGTTTTAGTGATACTTTTATTGCTATGCCATACAGAAGGGAATTTAACCCAACAACTTAATCCAAACCAGTTTGATAACTTAAGCTCCTTTGAGTGACATCCTCTGAAATCAAACCCTCCCGAGGACACCCACATAGTATGGAAGTGATGAAGGGTTGCAACGTTCTCAAGACATACCAAGAGCTACTAAACAAAGCACTGAACTTCTTATTTCCTTCCCTGGCTTCTTGAAGTCACTAAGTAGTTAATGTCATCCTCCACCACAGCTAAAGGTCAGCAGCAGTAAATCACTTAAGAACAACTTCCTTCAAGTTCAGGACAGGAAACAATAAAGGATGCTAGATCCAAACAGAAGTTGTAAGGATCACTTGGCGGGATAAAATGTGATTGCTCGAGTTAAAATTAGCCAGGTCACCTTACTCTTGTGGGAAAAAAAAATCTCTGGGAACCTGGCAACCAAATAAATAGATAGAAAGGAAGTTCCTTCCCATTAATAAGCTTCTTTTAGTTCTTTCTGAAACCTTATTCCAAGGACAACATCTACTCACTCATCAGCACTATTTCTTAAACCAAACTTGGGCAATCCCCTAATTATTTAGAGAAAGAGTGACCTATAAAGTGTCATTATACTATAAATGTGTGATCTCATTCTATTAAAATTGAAAACACTTAGAAGTCATGTAGTTAAACCTCATATTTTAGATGAAGAAATATGTCCAGGGATAGAATGGGTTCAAGTTAAGTCTACTGTACTTACATTGTACATAATACCATGCTGCTGATGACTTTTTCTTTCTTTTTTTAAAAATTCTTTTAACTATATAACTTTGAGAAAGACAATGTCCAAAGTCATCACATAGCATATGGCAGTGGAATATCCTCGAAATAGTTGTTAAAACATTAAAATATATAACTTAAAAGTAATATCATAGTGAACTATGTAACACATTTCTAATTAGTAAGGCATAATTATTTCATAACTAATAATCATTTAAAGACACTTATTGTAGGTTAAACATTCTGTAGTTTAGAACTTGAATTACAAAAACAATTGATTCTTCCTACTTTCCACTAGGTGGCGATATATCTTTTTCTTTACAATCTAAGTATTTTTTTTCAAGCAAGGAAAAAGAAAATATCTATTCCCCCCACCAAAAAAATATATATATCTATTTGAGTAATTTCTTCATTGAGTAAACCCTATTGAAAAAAATTAACATTAGAGAAAGCTTAACAATGAGACATGGGAAATTAGGGATGTACCCAGCCTCAAAACCAAAATAATAAATTGTATTTCACATATGCCCATAATTACAGTTAGCATTAACTCTTATAGGACTACATTGAAAAAAAAATTTTTTTTTTTTGGCCAGTCCTGGGCCTTGGACTCAGGGCCTGAGCACTGTCCCTGGCTTCTTCCCGCTCAAGGCTAGCACTCTGCCACTTGAGCCACAGCGCCGCTTCTGGCCGTTTTCTGTATATGTGGTGCTGGGGAATCGAACCTAGGGCCTCGTGTATCCGAGGCAGGCACTCTTGCCACTAGGCTATATCCCCAGCCCTACATTGAAAATTTGGTAGTGGTTTATTATTTTATTTTATATAATACTATTTATTGTTGGTATCAAAAGGCACTGAAAATTTTCTTAATCCTCTTCTTTCTTAGTCTTGTTACTTAACACATCTTCCTTGGGCATAGTTCATAGTATTTTTAAATGCTTTACTCATTGCTAAATTTTGTTTTCTATCATGACTTCCTGGGAGAAATACTATTAAGTCCCATTCTTCAGTTATATATAAGTAAGGCGTTTTCTTTTTTAAAAAAAAAAGTTTACTGTGTTTGTACTTAAAATATATTGTTCCTTAACAAGACAAACAATATTTTCTTCAATTTGGGTAGGTTAACCTACCTGATAAACTCTTTGTCTTGGATATGAGTTTGCTAAAGAGACCATAACCAAAGACCACAAGTTCGATGGCTCAAACAACACAGGCTTATCTTCTCACAATTCTGGAGATGAGAAGTTTGACACCAAGGTACTGGCGAGAGCTTTCTCCCATTCCTAGGTCAAGGTCACATTTCTTACTATCTCTCCAGTGTCCTAACCCACCTTTCTGAGAAGAACATCGGTCATATTAAATAAGAACACATTATGAGAACCTCACTTTTTTGTCTTAATCACTTCATCAAAAGCCATAACTCCAAATAGTCACATTTGATTAAGAACTAACAATGTATTGAGGGAAGCGGAACACATTTCAGCCTTAACAGCTAGCAAACATACAACACACCCCATATTGTTATCATTATTATTATTATTTAAATCATCACGGTTACCATTTGGCAGCACCACGGATTGAATTCAAGGCCTCAAGCTTGCTAGGCAGGCATCTGACCTAACCTGGAAACTGGGTTTCAAAAACTAAGAATTTTGTAAAGGTCATCTAATCCACTGATTTCTCAACCCTTGCTGCAAAAAAAAAAGTTGTTTTTTTTTAGCATATCAATGACCTAGTAGGAGAGCACAATGGAGAACCATTGATCTACACTTTCTAGACTTTCCAAAAGTACTTAGAGGAGAATCATGTAGAGCAGTTACTAAAACTTGGATTTCATTACCCCTGCCACTGTCTTGCTCATTCTGAATCTCCAGAAATACAGTGAAACCCACTCCTCCAGCTTAATACTCATCACAGATTCTGTGGCCTGAGAAACTCTGATCTCATCTTTCTTATTTTACAGGTGCGAATCCTGAAGCTTAAAGAAGTAGTTCATTCAAGGTCACACACTAAGGAAATGGCATAGCCAGATTGAGATCAGATGTTAGATCTGTCACCTAATATGACTTTTTTTGTAGCTCTCTATGCCATCATGCATAGGCAATTATATGTATGTGTATATGTATTCACTTTATAGCTGTATCCCAATATTAGGCTGCACTCAACCTTTTATTCTGGCATGCCCTTACATATCAAGAAAGCTGGCAAGGCAGGGTTGTTGCAGACATGATAACATACAGGATACATTACAGGACCTCATAGTGTGTTCAAGGATAATGAAAAGTGTCAGAATGGAGGGGTGATTGGTCATTGTGTGTAGCAATCTACTTAGGGCAGTTGAGCTCTTCTGGCTTTGCCTCCTAAGACTCATGCCTAAATTCTACACAGGAGAATAATGCAGTGGACTTAAGTCAAGTGACACGATGTGAATGGAGACTTGTTTTCCTGGCACCAGTCGCTTCTGCAACAGATGTTGGTGGCTTCTGAATCAACAGAGGCTTAGAGACCCTCCCCATCAGAGAGTGGCAGCTTCTTTGCATCCATCAGCTGGCAGAGAAGCAGTTGTGGTAGACTGCCACAATAGAGCAGAGAGCAAACTGGGAGCTCAAGAGATTGTCAGTTCTAGTACTATTAGCTATTCACAAAGCTTGGCTTGAAAAAGGTCTTAGGAGCTCTGTGTCAGAGCTTGGATTGGTGAAAGTTGTAAGATATAATACAAATAAGTTGACAAGTAATTTTAGGAAGTCTAATATATCAAAAACCTCCCAAAATAAAAATTAAAATGAAACCCAGGGGAGTAATGGCATAGGACCATTTAAACAAGTACTTGTAAAGATTTTATCTACATGTTTGGTTTAATAGGGACTTTTTTTTTAATACATTACAATTTTTATTATTATAGTATGACAAAGACATGAATGAGAAAGAAAGAATAAAATGTGCAGATCAATTTGAAATAAAGATAAAACATCACTCAAGACTTTTAAAAAGCACGCGGGGCTGGGGATATGGCCTAGTGGCAAGAGTGCTTGCCTCGTATACATGAGGCCCTGGGTTCGATTCCCCAGCACCACATATACAGAAAATGGCCAGAAGTGGCGCTGCGGCTCAAGTGGCAGAGTGCTAGCCTTGAGCAAGAAGAAGCCAGGGACAGTGCTCAGGCTCTGAGTCCAAGGACCAGGACTGGCAAAAAAAAAAAAAAAAAAAAAAAAAAAAGCACTCTATACTTATAACCATACAATTCAATTTACCCTCAACATTTCCCAAATATTGTGTTTTCTAAACTATCTCTTGCTGAACATTGATGGTTCATGCCTGTTATCCTAGCTACTTAGTAGACAGATTTGAAGGCAGCCTGAGCAGGAAAGTTTGTGAGATTCTTATCTCCAAGTAATCACCAATAAGCCAGAAGTAGATCTGTAGCTCAAATGGAAGAGTGCCATCCATGAGCCAAAAAGTTAAGGGGCAATGGCCTGACCTTGGTCTCAAACCCCAGCACTAACACACACAGACACACACATACACACACTATATATAAACATACATATATGTATACACACACATATATAATATCTTACATCATACAGATCTTACATGCATATATTTATTTACCTTACATCTTAAGTTCTCACAGAGCTAGTGTTAACCCCTTCTTAGTCTAAGTGTGGATCAAGAGCCTCCTATTATAGGACCTGCAGAAGACGGCTTAACCTGCATGGTTCTGAGTCCTACTATGAACCATACCACATTTCTTATGGAACCCATAAAACCTGTGTTAACAGCTATCTAGTTGGGTTAGGGAATGTTTTCCTCTAGGAACTCTGGCATGCTCTGTGGGTATTATTATTTTTCTTTCCTTTGTAAGTTGCTAATGGCTATTATTCATACATTTCTGAGAATCAGGGTCTTGGAGAAATTATCTTTTTGTTTTTAGTCCTTTCTTTACTGAATCAAGTCACTATCAGATTCCCTCTTCCAATAGCATTGTCTGATTTTCTAGATGACTACAGCCCTGAGACCCTGAACAGACAGTGTACAAGGCGAATGTGAAGATCAGGTGGGATGCTTCACTCCAGCTACTTGAGAAGTGCAGGCAGGAGAGTCAGAACCACAGCTTGAAGCTAGCCCAAGTAAAAAATTAACAATAGCCTCCCCTTCTCATCTCAACAGGTTTTGTATGCTGGCACAAGTTGTCATCCCAGGTATATGTGAGATATGGATAGGATGATCTTGTTCCAAATCACGAGCAAGGTCAAAATCAGATAATTTGAGCTTTAAACTTCTTCTGTCAGATATGGTGGAGCAGGCCTTGTAATCCCAGTGCTCAGGAGGCTAAGGCAGAAGGATCATGAATTTAAAGTCAAGCTGGGCTACATAGTGAGCCCCTGTCTCCTCCTTCTCTTTTTTTTTTTTTTTTTTTTTTTGCCAGTCCTGGGCCTTGGACTCAGGGCCTGAGCACCATCCCTGGCTTCTTCCCGCTCAAGGCTAGCACTCTGCCACCTGAGCCACAGCGCCCCTTCTGGCCATTTGCCATATATGTGGTGCTGGGGAATCGAATCCAGAGCTTCATGTATAGGAGGCAAGCACTCTTGCCACTAGGCCATATTCCCAGCCCCATGTCTCCTCCTTCTCAAAACTACTACTACTACTATTACTACTACTACCACCACCACCACTAATAATAATAGTAGTAATGAAAACAGATAATAATAAATTTCTACTCCTGTAATGTTTATAGAAGGCCACCATATTACAGTACATGGGTATGTGATGCATAGAAAGATAAAATAACAAGTCTACTTCTGAGTTGTTATAAATAAATTTATTTTGAATATTTAAGGGATTTAAGAAATTCAGATGGGAGCAACTGACAAATGTGCAACTTGATGAAACTTGTTTCACCATGTTATTATCTTAACTAAGCATGGAATTTGACTTTTGAAAGCTAGGTTTTCTAAATATTTCCCCTGGTTTTAAGTTTAGGCATGTCTGGAAGCTTAATAAAGCCCAGCCTCAAAATCAAATGCATCTGATTTGGAAGCCGTTTGAGGCAGTGTCAGCCTGGGTGAAGAACTCTGCATACCAATGTTTCTCCTTTACTTAGATCTTTCAAAAATTAGAAATGAAGCCAAAAAAAGCAAATGGAATCCTCCAAAAAGTACCTTTGCATAAATTCAAACTTTCTCTCTGGCGATTTGTTCACACAGGTGGGAATTTGAGGTCCCCCCTCTTTGCTGGAGGGGAAAGGTATAGCAGATCCAACAAAGCCTAAAATTAAGAGGCAACTGAGGATGGGATTTAGAAAGTAGATTAAATGTCCCCGAAGATAAGCTTTCTGACATTCATTATTTATCTCTACCTAGCTCTCCTACAGCAAATAGTTTCACTTACACTCTCTCTGAAAGCATTTTAATGGAAAAGTTAATTGCCCCTCCTAGAATTTTGACTTTTATCTTTCTAGGGCAGACCTTGCAGTGATGGTCTCCCTTTCTTTCCTCTGCTCTCATTTGCTTGCTAGGATAGATTCCTGAGGTGCCAGGGGGTGGGTTTGGGAGACAGTAGAGATACTAAAACTTTTCTTTTTAAAAAATTTTATTGTCCGTATGAAACTGTAACCTCTCTGTACATCAGTTTTATAATAAAAACTTTAAAAAAAATTTAAAAAAATTTATTGTCAAATTGATGTATGGAGGGGTTACAGTTTCATACGTTAGGCGTTGGGTACATTTCTTGTACTCTTGGTTACCTGCCCCCTCATTCCACCCTCCCCCTTTCCCTCTCCCCCCATGAGTTGTTCAGTTGGTTTACACCAAATGGTTTTGCAAGTATTGCTTTTGGAGTCATTTGCCTTTTTATCCTTTGTCTCTAGATTTTGATATTTCCTTTCACTTCCCTAGTTCTAATACCAGTATATACAGTATCCAGTGTACTGAGATGAGATACAGTGATAGTACAGGTACAACCACAGGAAGAGATACAAGAGGATCATCAACAAAAGAAGCTACAGTTTCACATGGTGTGTTGAAAGTAATTACAACAATGATTTAACAATTGTTCCCATAGCATGGAGTTCATTTCACTTAGCATCATCTTATGCATTCATAGGGACAAAGCTATTAGGCTCTTGTGATCCTCTGCTGTGACTAGCCTAAACCTGTGCTAATTATTTCCTATGAGGGAAACCATAGAGTCCATGTTTCTTTGGGTCTGGCTCACTTCACTTAGTATAACTTTTTCCAAGTCCTTCCATTTCCTTACAAATGGGGCAATGTCATTCTTTCTGATAGAGGCATAAAATTCCATTGTGTATATGTACCACATTTTCCTGATCCATTCATCTACTGAGGGGCATCTGGGTTGGTTCCATATTCTAGCTATGACAAATTTTGCTGCCATGAACATTGTTGTGCTAGTGGCTTTAGTGTGTTCTTGTTTGTGGTCTTTTGGGTAGATGCCCAAAAGTGGGGCTGCTGGGTCATAGGGGAGCTCTGTGCTTAGCCTTCTGAGGAATCTCCATACTGCTTTCCAGAGTGGCTGAACCAGTTTCCCACCAACAATGAAGTAGGGTTCCCTTTTCTTTTAATTTTATTTTTGCCAGTCCTGGGGCTTGGACTCAGAGCCTGAGCACTGTGCCTTAGGGTTCCCTTTTGGCCACATCCCCTCCAACATTTGTTATTTTTAGTTTTCTTGATATGGGACATTCTTACTGGGGTGAGGTAGAATCTTAATGTTGTTTTGATTTGCATTTCTTTTATGGCCAGTGAAGTAGAGTACTTTTTCATATGTCTCTTGGCCATTCTCATTTCCTCATCAGAGAAGTCTCTTTTTAAGTCTTTAGCCCACTTGTTGAGGGGGCTGTTAGTTCTTTGCGGTTTTCTTTTGGAGGAATTTAATTTTTTTGCGTAACTTACATTGATTTCTGGGCTGGGTGTCACTGTTTGGCTGTTTTTTCTTTCTCAAAGACCCAGTGAAAAATCTTGCCAGAGGGGGGGAAAAATCTTAATTCATCTTTTTTCTTTACAGGAGAGGGGGAGAAACCATCAAGTGCTTTGTTAAGAAATTTTTTAAGTTTCACACTTCACCAAAAAGTGTAACAAGGGCTGGGGATATAGCCTAGTGGCAAGAGTGCCTGCCTCGGATACATGAGGCCCTAGGTTCGGTTCCCCAGCACCACATATACAGAAAATGGCCAGAAGCGGCGCTGTGGCTCAAGTGGCGGAGTGCTAGCCTTGAGCAAAAAAGGAAGCCAGGGACAGTGCTCAGGCCCTGAGTCCAAGGCCCAGGACTGGCCAAAAAAAAAAAAGTGTAACAAAATATGAGAAAAAGGTTCTTTGAGTTGCATAGGTAATTATGCAACACTAGCAAAACCACCCAGAGATGAACCCCCAAGAAGTGAAATCCTTGCCTGTTTGTGCAGATCTCAGAGCATTTTTATTTGTTGTTGTTGTTGTTTATTCCTCTTGAAAAAGACACAAAGAAGGGGCTGGGGATATAGCCTAGTGGCAAGAGTGCCTGCCTCGGATACACGAGGCCCTAGGTTCGATTCCCCAGCACCACATATACAGAAAACGGCCAGAAGTGGCGCTGTGGCTCAAGTGGCAGAGTGCTAGCCTTGAGCGGGAAGAAGCCAGGGACAGTGCTCAGGCCCTGAATCCAAGGCCCAGGACTGGCCAAAAAAAAAAAAAAAAAAAGACACAAAGAAGAATGGAAAGACTTGCAATCAGTAGGGAGACATTTTACAGAAGAAAAGTGAATAGACACTGGAAATTTGTTTCTATTAGTGAAGATTTTTTTTTCCCTAACAAGTCTCATCCTTTGAGGCTATACATGTTATTCCTTGATAGATAACAGATCTTTTAAAATTTATTTTTTATTATCTTCAAGTGGTTGTACAAAGAAATTTCAATTCAATATGTCCATTTATGAGTACGATCAATCTTGATCATTGTACTGATATTACACTCCTTTTGTAATTCTCCCCCCTCTTCTCAACTCCCTGATTTCATTTTCATGAGTATATTGAATATTATGACTGCATTTGCCCACTTTTCCTCTCCATTTTCCGACCCTCTTCCCATGACTTCACACACACACACACACACACACACACACGCAATGTTCCAGCTTCCTGGTATTCCGTTTTGTTAAACTGTAAAATAGTTTTTGAAAGGAGTTACACCACTCAAATCTTCACCTGCATGAAGGATTTCAATAGTTTCCCCTATGAATTTGGAAAGAAGAGATATGCTATAAATTCTTCAAATCTCCATTGTAAAGGAACATTGTAAAGTTATTAATGACAAAGGAATCCGTTATAAGTAACTCTATTTAAAAACACTAAAATCTTGATCTGGCATCATGAGTCCCTTTGGATTATTTTAATTTTAACTGATGGTGGCTATCTAACAGCAGTCACCAGGATCTGCAGAGGGAGCCAGGGGGGTAGCACAGTGTAGCTTTTTAAGCAAGGTGCTATTTATTATATAGTACCCAGGAAGGGCATTGAGTTGCTCTTCTGCATTTTGACTATCTCTTCTATAACAGGGCAGTTGCAGCTAGGATGCCTCTAAGAGTCCTTTTATCTTCAACATCATGTGGGTTTATAGTTTTTAAATAGTTAGAAATAACTACTCTTACAAGTTAGGATCATTGAAGCTCAGCCAATTAAAACTTTATATAGGCAAATGACTTACAGGCTTGCTTGATTTTATGTTTCAGATCTTTTTATAATAGTGATTCCTGTAAGCTTTAGATATGGAAGAAGTCCCAAGTAGTTACATACACATGCACGCCATCAAACCGAATACTACTCTCACTTCAGGCTGAAAATAGGTGTGCATTGTTACAAAGGAGTCAAAGCCATACAGCATTTCTCACTGCAGTGCTGGGCTTCCTCACGACCTAAGGAAGGTGAGGCTGAAAGCACCACCTCTTCAATGAGCCATTCATAATGACAGGGGAAAAAATGATATACAATTGTATTGGCCTTTCAAGACACTGGCAAGCCTATAGGTGGTGTTAGTCACATGTTCAAATAAAGAAAACAGAAAAGCACAGACAGAAAGGCCACAGAATTTGGAGCACAATCCTGGTTGAAGAGATATTGTTCTTTCCTTTTTTTTTTTTTTTTGCCAGTCCTGGGGCTTGAACTCAGGGCCTGAGCACTGTCCCTGGGTTCTTTTTGCTCAAGGCTAGCTAGCACACTACCACGGGAGCCATAGCACCACTTCTGGCAGAGCTAGTAATCTTTCTCTTGCATACTTACATCTAACTTTTTTTTTTTGTTCCAGGATGACTGCTAAAATGTGATGTTGTGAGGTCCCCAGTAGCTTTCTTATTGGGTAAGTTGTGAGATTTAAAGTCAATAAAGGAAAATCACGAAGATGTTCTGCCAGATTAGTGTCAGAGTATGCGCACACACATGTGTGTATATGTATATGATGTTTGTACATATGAATCTGTATAGAGCATATATACATACTTGTCTCTATATATTTACACACACATATTGCCTTTATAAATTTGCATATGCATCCACAAGTGGATGCATGAGCAAATATTCTACTACACACATAACTTGCGAAGTCATAAAATAAATAATAACAAACATAACCAGTCATTGCAAGCAAGATACCTATGCCATGTTGTCCTCTGTCCCTAGAGATCTAGAACTAGGAATTTAAAAGAGCTTTTCTTCGGTTCCTTTACCCCATAGTTCTGGAGAATAGGTGTGTTTCTAAAGAGTTCTAAGTCCTCAGTGCAAGGTGGAAGAGAGCTAGGTTGCAGCAAGGCCAAGAGTCCCCTCCTCAGGGCCAACCGCGTTCCTTACACAAGATGGCAGCCATCTTCAGGCCCACCAGCCAAGACAGGTTTCAAACCATCTCAACACTCGGGGACTCTCCCCTCTATGAAGATCCTTTCAGAAGAGGAAAGGAGGTGACGACCCCCCCCCCTCCTTTTTTTTCTTCCTTCACTCTGTGCAGGCTCAGTGTTCTGTTTCCTCCAAAGGTAGAAAACAATTTCAAACTGGGGGAGACATTCAGAAGAGCAGAAGAGTGTGTGTGTGTGTGTGTGTGTGTGTGAGTGTGTGTGTGTGAGAGTGAGAGAGAGAGAGAGAGAGAGAGAGAGAGAGAGAGAGAGAGAGAGAGAGAGAGAGAGAGAGAGAGAGAGAATGGGAGAGAAAGAGACGGGTGGGGGAAGGGAGGGGTAGGCGCTGGCTTTCCCCCTCGAATCCCGGGGTGCTGAGACGCGGGCTCACTGGCGGCAGCGCAGTTTCGGGGCGGGCTGCCGGAGGCGCCGCCCTGGGAGCCTCTGTCCCACCTCGGTGGAGGAAAGTCACCCGGAGAACTTTGCTCGTAAAGCCGCAGGAAGAATCCAAAAGCTCCACGTGGCCTTAAAAGGCAGCAAGGCTGTGGAAATGAGGGGGGAGAGGCGAGGACACAGAACGCAGGAGACACCAGAGGATGAGCGCATGTCCTTCCAGAAGTTGGGCTCGCGCGGGGACGGAATACCGAGAGGACAGCTGACTGCCACGGGCGGACGCTGGCGGGCGCTGGGCGGCGCGGGGCTGGGCGGCCCTGGGCTGGGAGGTGCGGGGCTGAGCGGCGCGGGGCTGGGCGGCCCCGGGCTGGGCGGTGCGGGGCTGGGCGGCGCGGGGCTGGGCGGCGCGGGGCTGGGCGGCCCCGGGCTGGGCGGTGCGGGGCTGGGCGGCGCGGGGCTGGGCGGTGCGGGGCCGCCGCGCCGCGGTCGCGCTCAGCTCCCCACGGCAGCCAGCGGCGCGCCCGGCGCCTCCACCCGAGCCTGCGGCGCTGGCGAGGGAGGCCGCGGCGACCTGGCGGAGGCCCTGAGCGCGGGGAGGCTGCCCGGGATCGGGGAGGGAGCCAGCTGACGCTCTGAGCTGCGTGTTTCCGACGCCTCTCGGCAGGATTTCCCAGGGCCAGGTCAACTTCCCCGCTGCGGAATTCACGCTGCGTGGAGGGGAGTTTCACAGTCAGCTCGCCGCAGGGTCGCGAGGGCAGGCGGAGGGAGTCTGGCCACCCCGACCCCTTCCCAAAGGCCGCAGCTGCCGGCGGGGCCCACACCTCGGAGCTTCGTCCCCGCGCCACACCGGCGGCCACACGCAGGCCTCGCCGTCCGGGGACCACCTCGGGGGGCCCGGGGTGGGTGAGGGCTGCGCGGCTGCGCTGCTGGGATCTCGGGAAGCTTCTCATCCAGGATGACTTCTGCGTGTGATTTCCGGGGCCCTTGAACTCTGCAGCGCTGCGGGTGGTGCGCGCCCCTTCCGCGCCTGTTTGCGCAGGCGACGGGCTGCAAGCTCAGCCCGGGAAAGAAAGGCCGCTCTCTACTATCGCTTGCTTGAAGAGAGGGGCTGTGGATCCGCGCCGGAGCCCGCCTAGAGTTCGCAGACCTGCGAAGCGGAGTCAGTTCCCGGCGTTCTTCCACCGGCCGCCACACCACCGAAGCCCGGGAAGCAACTGGTTGGCTCGAGGACCGGCTTTTCTGATGTTCAGGCCTTCAGCTTGTATCGGTGGCTCTGGCCTCCTGGAGGGGGAGTTTGTGGGAGCAGCTTGTCCGGGTGCCCTCACGAGCCTGTGAACTTGATCTCCGCACAGCTGTGTGCAAATATTCAAGCCACAGCCTTGATCTGCGACCTCAGCTTGCCGGGGAGACAGGCTGGGTGGTAGAACACTAAAATCCCCTTTCTGGGAAGGTTCAGGGACAAGAAAGCTGAAAGCTTGAAAATGCCGAGAATCATAGTACAGCTGAAAGCTTGAAAATGCCGCATAAAAATAAAACATTCCTGAGTTTGTCTTGGCTTAGGGTAAAACTAGCTCTGGGCATCCTTCCCTTAGTACCTCTCGCCAAGATCGCCTCACTGGGCACATCGATCAGCAGGGCAGATACCCTGTCCTGAAGTATCTGCCATGATTACCTCTATTTGGATCTTGTGTGCAATAACTCAGCGGAGGCTCTACTGTCTTAACATTAGTGAATACTCAAAAGAAACCCCCGCAGCAGAGGCTGTGTCTGCAAACTTAAGTTTTATAGCCATCATGGGGGTGGGGTGGGGAAAGGAAGCCCCCCTCAAAAAGCAGTGTGTGCTTATCTTTCCAGAGACCAAGTTTAAAGGCCGAACAGATATTGAGACTGAAAAGGAGTGTCCAGAAATATCAGTTAGAGAAGAAAAGGACATTTAAGGTTGGCTTTTCCCCCCCTTTAAGTTAGATGCTGGGACAACCTGTTTGTTTTTCATAGTTTTGCTCCAGAAATCCACTACTCTTCTGGGCATAGACAGTTTAGTCTGCCCTTCAGGTCTTGTGATTTAAGAATCTTTTAAGTGCCATCTTTCATTTGCCCCACCTAAATATCTTCATCACTTCCTGCCATGGTAATTTTTCTACTTAACTAATAATCTTGGTCTTTCTCTAGAAAGCTTCTACAAGTTCAGTTGTTTAGCTCATTAGAAACTGGCAAGTCTTCCAAGGCAGAAGTGAGGCAAGCCTGGTAGAATGAGCCTCGCCTCTGCTGCATGAGGAAGCCCAGGAGGAGGAGGCCAAATGACTTCAGCAAGGAGGCACAGCCACACTCATCCAGAGCAGCAGTGTCAGAACTGAATTCGGCGCTGCTCTTGCCAGTCCTTGCTGGGGCAGAGAGGGGCAATCAGGAAAACGGAGAAACCAGGCCTCAAAGAAATATCACACTAGAAGTTGGGTTACCCCAAGGAAGTTCATTGCTGTTTTCACTAACTTTAGTCACACACACAGTAGATCTCTTTGCCCTGCACCTAGTCTACACCTATTTCCTACTCTAATCATAACTGGTCTTCTGGTGCTCTTAAAATAATGAAGGTTTATAAATCCTTTCGGAAATCATTGAAAAGACTGTGATGAGATATTGAGTAAATGTCCTGTTTTAGACCTTCTCACAAATATCAGATTGAGGGGAATGTCAACAGAACATGAAGAAGGCTGAGAGAATGGGAAATCTCACTCTTAAGAGAGCAAAACCAGTGCAGGGTTCCTCAGGCAGGCATCTGTAGAGTGATCACAGAGTTCCCACGGCTACAAGGATCAGTCCCTAACACCTAAGGCAATACTGGACATTAGTTTTATGTCTAGTAGTCTAGTATTTACCATATATTGCTACTAGTAGTACAGTATTCACCACATATACATACACATCTATAGTCAGTTTAAACTTTGGGCCGTTCGTGAAGAAGACAGAGTGGTTTCCACAAGAAGAGGAATGGGTAGAGGAGAAAAGTTGCCAGGTAACTTTTCTCTGTAGTATTTTTGAGAAAGTGTGTGTGTGTGTGTGTGTGTGTGTGTGTGTGTGTGTTAGACTTTAGAAGAAAAATTGAGCCCTGAAATACCAGGATTATGATAAAAACTTGGTTCAGGAGAAATCTCTAGTGAATCTCTTACTGGCTGATAGAATGCTAGATGGTTGCCATGGAAGTCCGTGTCAGCTTCATCACTGGAACCTAAAGTGGTCTTTTCACCTAGCCTCCCAGATGCAAGCCTAAAAGCCATTTTTCTCTGGCCGTGTTTGAGATGGGAAGTATCCTACTGCTGAAAAGAATACTGACACCCTAGTGACAAGTTACATGACAGGTGGTTTGTCTAGATGTCTGTGATTTATGATCCCACCATTCCACTTGAGCACACATCCTTGGGCATACATAAATTAAGGAATATAAATCATGTAAGTGAGATACCTACACACCCCATATTGTACAGCTCTGTTCACAAGAAATAGCCAGACTGAGAAGTCATCAGAGGTGGCCAACAACCAATGAGTTGATGATGAATACATGCAAATACATCATGGAGTACTGATAAATAAAATGAAATTATGTCATTCATGGGGAAGTGGGTGAGTCACCATGTTGAATGAGACAAAGCAAACTCAAAAGTAAAGTACACATATTTTACCTTGTTTGTGGTCTCTAGACCTAAAATGATAATGATGATGAGTGAATATAAAAGATATAAAAGGGGAGGGGGAAAGGAAAAGGTGGTGAAAACTAAGAACGTGTAGTATATCTGAAAACAGCAAAATGCAATCACCAAACACTGAAAAGGGACAAGTTAGGGTCTGGGAATACAACAGAGGAAGTGTATTGTATGCATCTTACACAATTATCAGAATGAACCCCTCTGTTATTGATGTTGGCTTATTCAAAAATGAAATAGCGAAGATCAACACTTCCTGATATTTTCCAACTGATAATCAAAACTTTTAGACTGAAAATCAGATTATAGTAAGTAAATCTAAGTAGAGGTGCTCTCTTCTACTATCTTTCCCTCCCTGGGACGCACAAAAAATAATAAATTTTGTCTGCTCAAAGTGTAGCACTTAACTCCAAAAAGAAATGTTAAAAACTTTCCAAGTAATTGTTTTGCAGAAAATAGTCATTTATTGTGAAAGCATCCAACATACCCGGATAAACTATAAAGTTTAATAAATCTTTCCAGGGATAAAAGAAACACATAACTATTCAGACTCCATGTCACTGACACAAAATTACACTTTGTATTAAAAGGAAATACATATTTACATATTGATGACATTCTCCACTGAAGTCCATAATCATTTCATGATACATGCACTTTCCCCTGGGAACTTCACATTGAATGGCCACCCCCACCCTTTTTATTCGTTTTGCTCATTTTTATAAGAACACAAGCTGTCGTTGAGAAATGCACAAAGCATCTCACCCTCCTCTGTGACTTTATATCTAAAATAAAATTTCCCCTTACATAGAATTATTACATCTAAACCGTTAAGTGCTTAATAATTTAAGTAGAAACGTATGACAAATGCATCAATATGTTGCAATATATGACATTTTTTAAAATGTACCTTTGCTTTTGGGAAAGTGAAAATGCGTGCATTCAAAGGAAAACTCCCCTCAAACAACCCACCCAATCAAAAATCCACTTTCCTGACGTGTGTGTGTGTGTGTGTGTGTGTGTGTGTGTGTGTGTGTCCCGGGTAAACATTTGAATGAGAAGGTTCCTGGGAAGGAGGGGCACAGGTGTGTAAGTGTGCAGGAATGTGTCTAGTTGAAGGGAGCGATGGGTGGGTCCTCGCGCGTTTGTTCCTGCAGGTGGCTCGAGTGTGCTGTGTGAGCACAGGAAAGCTTAGGGTCAGAGGGTGGGGGGGGGGGTCGGGGTCCTTTCCGGGTCAATTGTGCGAGGTCATGTGCCTGGAGAGGTGGTGACGCTCCCTGAAGGACTCGTTGCAAATGGGGCACTTGAGTTTCTCCTCTCGCCGCCGCTTCACCAAGGGCTCCATGGCGTACTCCTTTTTGTGGTGCGATCTCATGTGGTACACCAGGTCGGAGGTCATGCGGAAGGAGGCGTTGCACTTGGCACACCAGTTCTGCGCGGGCAGACACAGCGAGGTGAAGGAGGGCGGCAGCAGGGTGAGCGCCGAGGGCAGCTGCAGCTGCAGGGGCCCCGCGGCCGCCGCCGCCGCCGCCGCCGCCGCCGCGGCCGCCGAGCTCTTGGGCCAGAAGGCGGTGGCGTAGAGGAAGGGGCTCTGCTTGGGCAGGCCGCCCCCGCCGCTCGGCAGGGCCCCGCAGCCCCCGTTCAGCTCCGCCGCCCCCTGCAGCTTCACGGCCAGGGGATCGGCGGCGGCGGGGTAGAGTCTGGTGGGCCCCACGCCGTCGCCCGGGTGGCACGGCTCCAGCGCACCCAGCTTCTGGCCCAGGACCAGCGGGGACAGCTGCGAGAAGGAGCGCGCGGGCTGCGAGAAGGCGCTTTTGCGCTCGTCCGACCCCGCGCCCTGGCCGCCGGCCGCGCCTCCCGCGCTCCCCGCGCCCGCCCCGCCCCCGGCCGCGCCGCCGCCCGAGCCGCCCAGCTGCGGCACCGACGTGAAGGCGCTGCCCCGCGCGGGACTGCCGCCTTCCAGCCGGCTGGGCAAGGCCGGGCAAGGGCCACCGGGGCGCGGGGCCAGCAGCTTCTCGGTGCCCGCGGGGGACGCAGTGGCGGGCGCGGAGGAGACGCCGCCGCCGCCGCCGCCGGCGTCCTTGTCCTCGGCCGCAGGGCCCCCGCCGTCGGCGGAGACGTCGTCCGGCTGCAGCCCGCCGGGGCGCGCCGCCTTCTTCACCTCCACGAAGGCGCTGCGCTTGGCCTCGCCCGTCTCGGGGCTGGGAGGCGCGAACAGGCGACCGTTCTCTTCCAGACCGAAGTAGCTGCCCGACGCGCGGTACTGCTGCGGGGTGCACACCAAGTCCTCCTTGGAGGCCGGCAGGGGCCGCTCGGCAAAGCGGGCCCGGCCCCCCACGACCCCCGAGCCGCCGCCCCCCTCCGCGGCCTCCTCCGCGAACTTCCTCTTCCCTTTGCCGCCGCCGCCCGCGGCGATGCCGTCGGGACTCAGCTCCGCCTCCTGGTGGCCGGCGCCGCCGCTGCCGAGGCTCTGCGCCGGGGAGCAGCTGCTGCTGCCTCCGCGCGAGTTCTCCAGTTCCCGGGCGAGGTTGTGGAAGTCCGTGGACGGCTTGGCGCTGGCGCCGCCGGCATTGGCGGCCGGGGCGCTGCTCTCCGGGGACGGGGCCGGGTAGTGGTGGATGGGGCCGGCTTTGCAGAACTTGGGGCCCAGCGACGCCTCCGGGGGCTGCTGCGGCGGCGGCTGCTGCTGCTCTTTGCCGCCGCCCCCGTGGTCCTTGGTGCCCAGGCCGCCGCCTTGCTCGTCCGGGGGACTCAGGTCGCCGCTGGGAAGCCTCTTGGGGCAGCGGAAACGCAGATGCGCCACGTAAGGGAACTCAAACTGGAAACGTTGGCTGCAGTCCAGGCACGTGTAAGGGGACGACCCTGCTTAGCAAACACCACACACACGCACACCACGATTACTCAGCGACGTGCCCGGGCCACTTCGCCTGCATCCCCTTCCACACATCCTCCTGGCTCTCTCAGAATCTGAGTGCCTGAGAAGAGAGTATCCTATGCGATCTGACCTCAGGCTTCCCTCCTGCTTTAGGGGAGCAACGTAATCGAGACAAGTGAGCCCCAACTTATCCTCACCTGTCTGTCCTGGAAGCTTCCTATGCGAAGCTTTCCATCTCAGACGCTTCCTAGGAAATGCTAAAGGCTAGCCAGGCGCGCCGGCCAAGGCTCGAGGGCGAACCCCTACCTCTCTGCGAACCTCTCCCCAGCTAGCCAGGGGCCCACGTGTAAGTCTTGAGCCAACCTACCATTCATTTTGCTGTGGGATCTAGAGGGGCAGAGCAAGAGTAACTCAGTCAGTTCTTTCCCGTACCAAACTAGTAACTCCTCATCTTTGGCAATCCTGCGGAGAGAGCGGTAAAACAGCTGTCCGTTTTTGATATACGCTTCCAGGTTCTGCTCTTCCTTGTCTCTGGCTGATTGGACCAGTCGAAGCCACATGAGACCTTCCGAGGAGCCATTTGCAGCTGAGGTGTCTACCTATAGTTGAAAACCCAAGGAAGAAGACAAGAAGAAAGGGAGGGAGAAAGGAGAGCCACGTGAGAAATGGAAGCCACCGGAGGGACGACCATTTCTAAAGGCTTTGCAAAGAATTAGCTGAGGCCAACCTTCCAAGAGTCAAACCAGCCCACGTTGTGACATGTGCCCGTGTTTGTAACTAGTAGGCAAGATAACTATCCATTGAGACATTGTAGCCATTCGATAGATCGTTTATGACCTCATTTTTATATACTATTCGCGTAAGAATTGAGCAACATTTCCTCTTGCAATGCAGATTAGCATTAGCCTCTTCAGAATTTACTCCAAAACTATCACACATTACGAAACTAAGGAGAATTTTGTTTCAGAAGTTAAAAGCAAGTGGAGTTCATAGAAACCATTGAATCCCTCCCATCTCTCTAATTTTAGTTTGAACCGTTAAAAATGTTTTCTTCTGTAGAGAAAGAATAGGGAGCAAGAGGCCAGGTAGCCTCAAATTCAAACTGGTGGGTTTATTGATACTTTACTGTCAAAACAAGTACATTTTTTACTTAAATACAAACTGTAGGCACTAGCTAATGTTACTGAAGAAACTAAAATTTAGAAAGAGGCCTCGTACATTGGAATGTAACATAACTAATACTTTTTAAAAAGTAGTTACAGGAACTGCTTGATATACCAATAACCACATCCCAGTGAAATCTCCCTTATAGTGCAAAAAGTCTTGATCACCAAGACGAAACCCGTCTCAGGCACTCTTTAGTACATTTTCAGCATTCCAAATCAAATGGTCAGTTATTCCACAACAACCAGTACAATTCCATCTAGTTTAATGATTTTCTTTTACAGTTGTAATCTATTACAATTTAAGTATACTTTTTTAACTTTTCGCAAATTTTTGGCATATATGCTGGAACTGCTTGCATTTTTTTTTGTCTCCAATGACTCTCTGCACCTGTCATTAAAATGGTTCTTAATCGGTTTTCAACAAGATATTATCCCCATTTGCCTCTACTACTCTGGCCGATACTTACCCGGAAGATATAGGGTACTGTTCTCTTGTCGGTAGACTTGAGAGCTATGAAAGCTATGCTGTCATACAGAGAAGTGTGACTGAGAACACAGGGGCCGAATATAGCATTCTCAGGGATGTCGCAGGTTGTGTACACACTGGTAAAAATATCTGTTAGACATTGTTGCACAGCCTTGGCATCTCCGTCCCAGATGCCTCGCTGGATTCCCGAATCCTCCATCGCTGGAGACAGACACACAAGACAGGGAAGCGAGTTACACTCTTGCCTTCACCGCGACAACCACAGGCAGAACATTTCAATGATCAGACATGCTTTTCACACATTCCCGTAGCTCTTTTTCTAAACAAATAAAGTAAATTAGTCTGACATGGTTTAAACAGGCCCATTTTAGAAGTATTTTTCCTTTCTCTTTAAATGATCAGAAGCCCTTTGATGGCTAGGAAGAATGCATTTAGAAAGACTAGCTTATTTTTGCATTCGCTTGGGAATAGGTGGAGTGTGCTTTGGGGAGAAAAAGTTAAGGAGATATTTTGCCCAGCAAATATAGACTTTTCTGACTACAGAAAAATACTTCTTGCCCCTAGGGAAAAGCTCTGTTACTCTTGTGTATTGAACTGGGTGCCTGGAAGCTGATTTTCCCCCTTTCTTCCTAAGAGGGAAGCAGCATTAGCAAGCAGGCAGAGACAGTGGAGCATATCGAATGGATTTCAAGTGGGGTGTCAGGGCTACTAATTCTGTGTCAGCTAACCTTTCTCTGCAGCCTACAAGAAGGGACGTATGTCTGCTCATTACCATAATCCAACACTGTCCCTCTGAGGCTTTAATTAAAAGCAGCAAGCAGAGGTAATTATTTTTTCTTCGACATGCTTATTTATGGATGAGGTTGAATCCCAGTTACCTTGTTATACAAGAGGGTGGGTTGAGTCACATGTGGCCCATGAAGTGAGCAGGTATAGGGCAGACCTGAGTGTCCCCTGTCTGAAATGTGTGTAATGACTGGTGAATTCTCACTTCCCCCAGTTACAATCCTGTTTGGGCAAGAGGGGGCAGCCCTGCTTGACTAGCTCTTGGTGTGTTCTCCAGCTGTTTAATCCACAGTAATTTAGAAAGTAATGCCCCAATGGAGGGCTCTTTATTAAGCTGTCATAAAGGGACATTTCGTTTCATCTGCCACTGGACACCCCCCCCCACGAGACTATCATTTTTATTTTTAAAATAGGTATCTCAAGTTTTTTTTTAAAAAAACTAGCTACATTGCTTTACTGACCAAATGATCAAATCATCAGTAAGTTGATTTTCCCTAATAATCTCATCTTAGACAGTAATTCATGTATATTTTGTGTAACTGAAGTAGAAGGAAAAAACAGACCTAATTCTTTTATTGCAAAGCCATTTGTGAAAGAAAATACTAATAATGGTTATTGTCATCATAATGACTATTAACCCAGTAGTTTTGCAAATGTGATTACAAGGTGGTGCTGTTTATTTGTGTGATTGATTGTGTTTTCCCCTGTTTTGAAGCTAATGGAGCCCAAAACTTTGGTCCGTCTCTTTTTCCATTCATTTGCTGCAAGTCCTCGATGGTGAGTGTATTTTCCACAGAACAGAAATAAAGAAAATAACCTGTAAAGTTTATACGCTACATCTCTAACTCCAAGCGTGTTTGTATGTGCCACACAAGAGAGTCTTGTAGATTTTCAAATGCAAATTAAAATACATTTAAAAACAAAACAGAACACCTCCTTTACAATAGAACCCTATTCGCCCCCTTCTACACGCTCCCCAGTTCTATGTTTTATGCCCCATCTTCCTTCTTCTTTTCAGAAGTCTCCCACACAAGCGTTTCATTGTGCCAGGAGGTCACTTCGAGCAACAGCAGGGACACAATCATTAAAATGCAGTCCTACCTAACAATACGGCGACTAGGTCCTTGGTGCGCGGCACTGTCAGGGTAGCCGCGGCTGCTCCCCGAGCCTCCCGCCGGTCACAATAACGGCTGGGCAAGAGACCGCGATTGCGCTCGCGTGCGCAGTCGTCTGGAGACCCAACCTCCGCCGGCTGCTCTAAGTCCCGGGTTCTCATCCTCCCAGCCGACGCCGGAGCCCGCAGCCTTCGTCCCGAGAGCTGGTGGCTGCGGCCGCCCGTTCCAGCCCGCCCCTAGGCAGGCATTGTCTGGAGGCTGCTCGCTCCCTAGTCCCTTGCTTCCCAAGCAAAGTGCTCCCCACCAGCTCCTCTCTTTGTATCATCTTGTTGGCAACCAAGATCCCCCCCACAACCATTTCCCCCCCTCTCTTTTGGATAATGAGGAGAGGGGCGGACAACGTTTCCCACTCTTCCCCACGGAACCTGCCTTCTTCCCATCCCCCTCCAACATCCACGCAAACAGACTCACCAGGAAAAAGGTCAGGGTCCAATCGCCCAAATAAGGCCACTTGGAACGGCCAGATGCTAGCTAGGGTTCCTTTTGCGTGTTTCAATCAGTGTATTTCCATGTCAAGAGATGTCTGTGTTGCTGTCTTGTAGGTTCTGCCTAGAGAGAGATGGAGGAAAGAAAGATGAGGGGAGACAGGATGTGAGAGAGAGAGAGAGAGAGAGAGAGAGAGAGAGAGAGAGAGAGAGAGAGAGAGAGAGAGAAACGGAGAGAGTTGTACAGATGGACCCGATGCAGTGACTGACTGGCACGCAGACACACACTTTTTGTTTGCTGCACATAATCTGCCCAATGACGCGTGACAGCCCACGTCCCCTCCCTTTAACTCTTTACTGGGCTGGGCGCTCCCTCCGGCGCCGCCTGCCTCCCAGCCTTTCTCCCCAGCCTGCCGGCGCCTAGCAGATACTGAGCGCTTCCCCCAGAGAGGCGACACCTCTCTTGGAGCAGCCAGGCCCACCGCCTTAAGGCTTGGGCCCCCTGGGGCTGGTAGAAGGGCAAAATCAAGTTCGGAATCTGCAAGAAAGGTACCCAAAGGACTGGAGACGGCCTTTTCCCGTTTGCCTATCATTTGGAGGATCTAGGACCAAGATCTGGACGTGTAATGTGCGCTCAAACTCCATGCAGTATCCCTAGCATTGAGTTCTGAGGAGCAGAGAGGGTTCGGAATAGCCTGGAGAGATTTTCTGTCCTTTGAACCCCAGCTGATTTGCAAGCTAGTTGCCTGGGGGTCAGAGAGCACCCACTCTCTTCGGAAGCGCTCAGACTTCCAAGCCCTAACTCGGAAAGGATATGCAGTGGTGAGAACTTGGCTTTGCCTACTGTGTCCCCGAAGAGAAGGGGATAAAATGGGGTGAACACCAAGCCCTGCAGGGGATTTACAAGGTGTTCAGGTCCCAGGACCAGGGTACCTGGGTGCTGGTGGGAGGGAACGTGGCTGAGAAGAGCCGAAGTTTCGGGACTGCAGCCTGCCAATGCTTTTTCTTCCTTTGCACGCTGTGTTCAGTGGGGTCCCAGAAGGATCCCACAATGGGAGTGGCAGGGACTGAAAGACCTAGCAGTGGAGGAGGAGGATTCAAAGTAAAACTTATGACTCAAACGGGGCTCCGGAGAGCTTTTCACATGAAGCGGGTGAGGGAGGAACGAATGGAGTTGCCCAGAGCACCTTAGAGTGGCTGGCTTCCCCTTTAGTGCCACAGTGCATGTTAATGACCAGAGGTCCTTAGCAGCATGGAAATTGACTCCTGGGGGGGGGGGCACCAAACGAGGTCGCTGGGGGCTCTCAACTTCTTTTCCCTGCTGGTCAACGCTCTCTGTTCATACGGAAATAAAGGCCTTTGAGTAGTGTGCACGACCTCTCCATTCCCACCCACGCTTCGGCCACATTAAGTGGGCAGTCTGTCAGCTTTAGGATAAATCCGATTGTGTAGCCTACTGGCTAAAGGGCAAGAGGGAGAATCATGATTTAAGGAGGAGACAATCCCCAGCTCCTTTCTTTAGGGGTTGAAATAAGGTGAGTATATTGAAGGTTGCCAAATAACATCTTATTTTATTATTCTGATCCTCTTTGGAAATGTGAGACTTCTCGCTGGAACTCAGGGGTGCAACAAGTCACCTTCCGCGCCTTTCCTTGTAGGTGCCAGTGGTATAGGAGACCAAGTTAGTGACTTTGAAAAAGAGCAATAAAAGTGTGTGTGTGGGGGGGGTTCTCCTCTGGGGTCAACTTCTCATGATCTTTCTCCCCCCACCCCTGGGCTTTTTTTTTTTTTTTTTCTGGTCAGTACCCCTGTTCCTGATCATTTCTTAGTCCTTTTGGTTAGGTGAGACTTCTACTACAGTAAGACTCCAGGTAAGAAGGCCATGAGCCTCTTTATGGTGCCAGAAAGGGCAAAAATTTTCCTGAACTTTCAGGTTCGTCTCTGACTTGTAGAATTGCAGTTTTCATTCATCAGAAGGTATCATTTCTCATATGCAAATATATACAGTTTTAAATAGTGTATCTAAGAACAAAGGTTCAGTGCAAGGAAAGCCTTTGCATGTCTGAATCCACAGCTATTATTTACATGTAAAAATATGCAGCTGTATTTAGCTACCAACTGATGGATTCATTGAAATATCTAGCACCTCTCATTTTTATTTTTCTTTCATGCTCTCTCTCTCTCTCTCTCTCTCTCTCTCTCTCTCTCTCTCACACACACACACACACACACACACAGAGCCAGGAACCTCCTCCCCCTATTGCTTCTCTAATAGAAGGGTAGGAGATTTAGAAATGTTGCAAATAGACATCTTAGACATCTGGGGAATAAACCTCAGGACTGAAGAATAGTACTCAGATACTTAAGTTAATTAAGAGGAGGAAAAGAAAGAAAAGAAAGGGCAAGAGGGTCCAAGGCTAAAGAGCCATCCATAAGTTAAGTTAGGAAAGCAGTCATAAGAGAGTTGTGGTTCTACAGAAGCTACAGCCTGGTACATGGGATAATATGCTGTAGGTGAGAGTGGAGGGGGTTGAGAAACTTTATTACTTGCATTAATGAGTCGAATAAACTACTCCTTTGTGCTTGCTCTGCATATTAGAAGATACAGTGTTTGTCTTTCCCAGAAAAGGTCATCTGCTCATGCAAGTAACTTAAAAAAATAATCCTTACTTATTGTAAACTTAAAGCCCTCCATTCCAAAAGGTGGAGATCTAGAAAGGGAACCCAATAGAAGACTTTTTTTTCTTGTGTCTGCTCTTTCTCTTCGGAAGCATAAGGGATGTCTGCTTTCCTCTTATCTTGTATCCCTTGGGAGTACTGAAGCCTTGTCTACAGTTGGGACAAAGTAGTATTTAGGCAATTTAAGTTGGCTATGGATGACCTTGAACTTTCCAATTTCAACCCCCCCCAAAAAAAAACCCTCTAAATCAAAGATAGGATTTTTAAAACTACCTTTTTAAAAAATTAAGAATCTGGCCATGAGATGTTTCATCTCAGGTTCATTTGTCCTCTTTATAGATTTTTTTTCCCTCCTGCTCCCAGTAAATATCGGAAAATTTAAATTCCTCATTTATGGCTCCAACCAGCTCTTTGTAGAGATCAAATGAATGACATAATAAGAAAAAACATACAGAGAATAAGATTAAGTTGGAATTCCTACTTGGAAGGCTTCCTAGTATTTTAAATGGTACATATTTCATTTGACAATATTATCTAAATGACAATCATTAATAAGAGATAAGAAAAATTTCAAATTATTCATATTTCTGTAGAATTTTCTTGGCTAAAATCATGAATAAACTATTCTGAAATCACTTGCTAGAATTCACCGATACTAAGTGAAGGGTTGAGGCATTTATTCAGCCTCAGAGAGTACCATAAAAATATACCCCACTCAATAGTTTTATGTAATTGACATGGAACAACGGGTTTATGCTTGTATTTGGAGCCTCTTTTCTCTAGGATTTTATTTCCAATTAAGTGTTTAGAAGAAAAGCAATGAAGAATGAGTATATTTGCCTTGCTGTGCTTTATTTAGCAAGGCTTCTGATAGGGCTAAAATCCACATGGAGACTACTGCATTGTTGTTATAGAAGAGAAAGGTGTAAGAAGTTGATGAATGAGACCCAGAGTGGTTCCTTTTATGACCTAAATGAGAGGGTGGAGAATGAACAAGAAAGGAAATCTAATTCTCAGTGAATCTTAGAGTAAGAAAGCTCTTTCTCCTCATAGGTCTGGAACTGGGGTCTAAAATATAACTTGTGTAGCAATCATGCAAATAATTATCTTGAAGATTATTACCTTGGAGAATGAAAATATATTGTTTACTTTTTTGTTTCTTCCTAAGTCTTGTCATCCTCCTGTAACCCAAATTTCCAAAGCAAGGATTTGGAACACCTGCAGCAGTTTAGTTGACAAAAGAATATGGCAATTCATGGTGAAAAGAAAGTTGCTCTTGAAGACAACCGCATTTTAATGAATGAGCCAGTGTTGGCACAGTTTGTGAGTCTGTTCCTCACCTAGTGATACACTTGGTTCTTTGGATGATAAGTAAACACACATTGCTCAGCCAAGTCCTGGGAAGGACATAGGTTCAGGCCTATCAGGAGAGACTTCAGGCTCCCACATACAGGGAGCATTCCTCCTGAGCTACCCTTTCTCTTTTGGTTTTCCTTCTTTCATAATGAATGCTACTGCATCTGCTGCCACTGCCATTGTTATTTCAATTACAGTTTACCTTTGTTCAAATTAAATCTCTCTCTCTCTTCCTCTCTTTCTCATCCCCCGCCTCCCGCCAGCTTCACTCACAAGTCTGTTGAGGTTCAGCTGACAGAGCTAATTCTTTGAAAGCTCTGGGGAACTCATCTTTTTGCACAGCATTCTTGGTCCATTTTAGTCTGCTGTCTTTCGGGGTGTGTCTGACAGGGCTAAGCAATCTGTGGCGATCTGCTACAGATCTGAAATCAATGTTTGATACTTGGTAGTGTGATTTGTGAAGCTAATCCATTAATGTTTTGACCTTCTGGATTCTTCTAACTTCTTTTTTTTTTTTTTTTTTTTTTTTTGGCCAGTCCTGGGCCTTGGACTCAGGGCCTGAGCACTGTCCCTGGCTTCTTCCCGCTCAAGGCTAGCACTCTGCCACTTGAGCCACAGCGCCGCTTCTGGCCGTTTTCTGTATATGTGGTGCTGGGGAATCGAACCTAGGGCCTCGTGTATCCGAGGCAGGCACTCTTGCCACTAGGCTATACCCCCAGCCCTCTTCTAACTTCTAGACCCCCAAGCACATAAATGTTTAGAGATCTGGGAAGGAACAGCTACTTTTCTGTCAGCTCCAGTGCTTTTCCTAGAGTCAGATACCAGCCCCTGAACTTGTCAGTATAGAGTGGGGAGAAGGAAATGGAGCCAGGTCACAGTCACTCAATCTGAATAACTTCATCGTATGGGTCAGGCTATCTAGCCACAATGAGTCCAGGGGATAACCAACAGACTTAAGTAAGATTTTGAGAAGACTGAGCAAAGGCCTTGGGATATCACTGAACTGAGAGACTTTATATCAAATTGACTTAGCCAGGAGAAAGGACATTACCTCAAGTTTTAGCATCTGATTTTCCTCCCCCTTTCCTTGATGAAGTATGAAATTCCTGAGTTAAGAATAGAAGACATTGATTGCTACATACTGTGTTGTTCCTGGGAAGAATGGATTCCCTGGCACCTGAGTTCAACTGGTCTTCTGAGCTATGGGGGTTTTGAGTTTCTGGAGATGAGCAGCAAAAGCATGGCTCTTCTAGGGAAGAGGCCTAGCAAAGGCACATGTACACAGGCCTTTCTAGCTTGGAACCTGTCCTTGCCGTACTTTTCTGAGGCCCAAGAGGAAATGAGACACAATATCAATTGGTAAGAGCAGTGGTGATTCATGTTACTCTGTATGAAACTTGGAAATCACCACTCAAATGACTACTTCTGTTATTTCATCCATTGAATTGAGTAAAAGCTACTTTTCATGACTTCAATTCAAATGAATTATAAATGTTTCATGAATCAATTTGACATCAATGTCAATGGAAGATGTCTTCCCAAATGTTACATAGAAAGCTATGTAAAAGATTTTCAAAGCACTTAAAACTACCAGTACAAATTTTCTTCATTGTAAATACTTAAAGAGGTAGTCTTCAAAAGAATTCAAGATCAGTTTACCACAATGTATGGGTATGTGTGGAGGGAGGGCTGGAGTCTATCAAAAATTAATTAGAAAAAATAAACTTCAGCTTTATTTTATTTGGCTTTCAGGTCCACAAAATAGCCAGTGCTTTTTGTGAATGTTTTCATGTAAAATGGTTTTTGGGAAATAGTTAGTGTGAAGTCAGAGAATGGAGCAACTGGTTCTGGAGAAGCAAAACAGGCTGAGTTATTATGGGAGTGTACTTCTACTGTGTAATGCCTGTGTATATAAGATACCTCAGAGCACTCACATTCTAGAGTTTATTCTGGAGGCTCTAGGAAGACAGCATTTCTGTTTCCAAAAAAAAGGGAGATCCCTTGCACTTATGAAAGTGTCCTTCAAGGGAAAAACCAAGGTACTGAGTACAGCAAGTTTCATTTATTTCCTGCAAAACTCACTAGTTGCTCTACCCCAATGACCCTTTAAGTGGCAGTTTCAGAGGCAAGGCAAGGCTTGGCAATCCTTTTTATACTAGGACATTCCCGACTTCTGTTTTCCCCAGCCTTCTTGTATCAGCAGCAGGCACAGTGATGGAGCTATGAGCCAAAGAGAACGACAGAGGATGAGCTCCAAGGAAATCCTTGCCTGCCTTACAATACTGGGAAAGGCAGAACCACTCCAGCTGCTCAGTTATGTTTGCATTGTGTCATCAAAGAAAGCAAATCACTAGCAGTTGGAATCTGGGCAACAAAAAGATGTGCCCTTATAGAGGCAAAGACGCAATCTGTGAATCTGGAGCATGAAGAAGCCACAGGGAGACCCATGGGCACCCAAGAGGCATCCTGGGAAATCAATGATCTAGGACACTTCTCTGACCACCATCCAGTGCCTCTGAAGGATTACTGGACACATTCACCTCCTGCTAGATCACCACTTCTTAGCAGAAAAGTGTCCCAAGGGTAGAGCCTTCAGAAACACACATTCTTTTTACCAGGAAACTACCCTACCTGCCCCAGCCACTGTGCAGTTTGCCCTGCCCTGCAGTTAGCCCTGCTTCCCCTAGAAAAATAAGAGCCAATGTTTCCCATTCCTACTAACTGGCTGTGGACATCCTGGCCCAGTCACCTTTCTTCTGTAGGTACTAATGGTGGCCTCTAGGATCACAGCGAGAACTCAGTGGGCGAAGGGTGGTGAGCATGGGTTGGAAAGTCAGTCTATGAGCAGAAGAAGGATTTATCTTCCAGGAGCAGTATTATTTTCAATTTAGCACTGGATAACCTCTGAAGGTCTGAATAGCTTTTTTAAAAAGTAACTTTGGGGACTGGGGATATGGTCTAGTGGCAAGAGTGCCTGCCTCATATACATGAGGCCCTGGGTTCGATTCCCCAGCACCACATATACAGAAAATGGCCAGAAGTGGCGCTGTGGCTCAAGTGGCAGAGTACTAGCCTTGAGCAAAAAGAAGCCAGGGACAGTGCTCAGGCCCTGAGTCCAAGCCCCAGGACTGGCAAAAAAAAAAAAAAAAAAAGTAACTTTGGAAAGTAATTGTACAAAGGAGTTGCCATTTAACAAAGCAGCTTATGAATACCATGCATCTTAACCAGTGCCACTCCTTCCAGCATTATGGTCCCACCTATCCTTTTTCTTACTTTTCTTAATTGTGTAGATTATGCATTGATTTCTTGACTGCATTCTCCTCCCCTTCCTCAATTCATTTTTCTACCTCTCATCCCTTGCACTGCCCCTCCCCCCCCAGGTACTCATTTCCTGGTGCTTATTTTGTTAGGCTTTGCTTTCTAAGGAATTACACTATTTGAGTTCTCCTAAAATCGACCATATTTCAGATAATACATTTGTAACCACTGGTATACTATCTGATATGTTTGCTTATTAGTTTATAGGCTAATTGTAGCTACCACATATGAGGGAAACCAAGCAACCTTTGTTTCTGTTGGCCTGACTTACTCCCCTTAATATATAATATATCTTTTCCCAAGTCTTTTCATTTCCTTACAAATGGTAACACATCATTCATTCTAATAGATGAGTAGAATTCCATTGTGTAGATTTACCTTCTTTTCTGGATCCATTTGTCCAATGAAGGGTATCTGGGATTATTCCATATATTAGCTATGGTGGATAGTATTGCAATGAACATAGTTGTGCTGGTGGCCTTACTGTAACACATTTTCTGTTTCCTCTGTGTGTGTGTGTGCGCGCGTGCACGTGTGTGTTTTGTAATTCAATGAACATTCTCCTTAGAGACTAGACCACTAGTCTCCTTAGAGTCAGTCTTAGACACCAATGAAGAAGGTCAGGCTGAGGTATGCCACAAAACTACCAGGGAAACTAGACTAGGTACCACTCCCTGCTTGCTTCAGGGAAGTTCCTGGGTGTATGGACTCTTTTGGCTTCCTCTGCCACCTGAAGGCAATTAAAGAATCCCCTTTCAAAATTATTACCAGCACTGAGTTGCTCACAGAACAAGCACCTAGAACAAATCTGGTATCTGGTTATCTTATTAACACTGCCTTTGCTTGGTCTCCAGAAATTCTGATAAGTTTGTTGTTCATCAACTTTCCAAGTGACTCAGTGGAGATTGAAGGTGTCTTTATTTCTAGGGGTACTGTATGGAGTTGCTGGAGGCTAAGCTAGGCAGAAGGAATCTGTTCAAGACCCCATCCACAACTGATGGGCTCAGCAATTCTACCCAGAGGCCCTAGTTGTTCCTCCTGCAAGCTCCTCCATTCCATCAGTTTCAGATAGGAAGGCTAGTTTGCTGACTCCAATCTTCCCATGTCTATTTGAGAGTCCTTTCCGTAGGCCTGGTGGAGGCACCACGTGCTGGAGTGCATACTAGAAACAGGGAGCCAAGATGGCAAGGCCTGATGCACGTGGGATGGGGAAATAGACAACCATTAATGCTAACGTTCTGGCCAAAAGCCAAGGTCTGTGAACCACAGCTGCTCAGACTAAGAGCTCCAAAGTGGAGGAGCTCTGACCACCTCAGGGTTCTTCCTAACACCCAAGGAGCATGCTGGGAGGAATAAGGAAGTCCTAGCTGAGCAGCAAGAAGCTCCCAGGTGCCTAGGAGCAGGCCTCCTTTCCCCTCTGGTCCTGCTCAGGTACCAGCATGTGGGTTGCATCCTGCGACTAGGTGGGCAGCTGGGCTCACAGAGCCCCATGCCGAGTGGGGAAATACACAGCCAATCTTCTTTTTCCAACCGGGTCCCTCTCCCAAAGCCAGAACAGGGACTTTAAATTTTCCCCTCACCTGGCTTGACAAAATTTCCAGCCTAGCCCTGGCACCCAGGACGAGCCCCCTCCTCCTAAAAGAATCCAAGAGGCAGTAAGTAAAAGCTGCAAATAAGGGGGTCCTTGAACACGTAAACTCTGGATCTGCAACCAATCTACTAGCTGTATGCTCTTTTTTTGGGGGGGGGGAATACATAACATAACCTCCCTGAATTCTCTGGTTTCTTCCTTTATAAAGTATATAGTAAATTCATCAGTTTCATAGAGTGGTTACAAATATTGCAAAAGTAAACTTGAGTTGAGGGCTCACTGGGCCGCTAGTTAGCATCCCTGTGCCTCTGTTTCCTGGTGAAGCAGGTGGAGCTATAGTGACAGCCATACTTAACTAAAAGGGTCATTATAAGAATGAAGTGTGAGAAGTCTGGCCAAGCACTTGGTCTAGCATAAGAAACATGCCCCACATTAGTCAATCAAGCATCTGAGTTTTGACATGATGGGCAAATAGAACCTTGAAATCTCAGCTCTCCTACCACGCCCTTTCTCCTCCTTTTCTCCAGAAGATGTTTCTCTGGGCTGATGAAATGTGAAGTGATAGTGCTTCCCGGGAAGGTATAGATTAGAGTACACATTTAGGTGATATTTGTGGAGGGAGTTTTTTCCTCTTGACTTTCCAAGAGCTAGGTAAAGGAATGCAAAAGGCAGGGGGAAGAGCAGAGAATGTGAAAAGTGTCAACAAATGCTTTTTTCATGGAAGATGACAGTTCAAGAACTGGGGAGACAAGGACTCTTGTTGAAGTGGGAAGAGAGCCCCAACATTGGGACTAGCTATCCTCTCAGTGCCAGGCAACCAGGAGGCATGCAGTACTATACTAAGGAACCTTTAGATGTGCCTCCAATGACAGCTCCTGGGAGAGGAAGACCTCAGGGACGAGTGACACTTCTCCACAAAAATAAATAAATAAATATTGAAGGCAGGCGAAAGGGCAGATAAAGAAAGGCTCCTGTGTCCCTAAAATTCAGGTGAGAGGAAGGGAAGAGGGAAACACACACACACACACACCACACACACACACACACACACACACACACACACACACACACACACACACTCCCTTTCTCTGTGGGTGGTGTACCTGTAAGGCTTCCTTTTGCCTTCAGTGTTTATGTTCTCTAACTTTTCCGGTGGGTGCACGTTTGTTTGATTCTTTGCGAATAATAGGATGATAGATGGTGAGGCTTCACTTAAGACATATGGGAAAGTATAACTCCAAACAACATTTAAGACCCTGCCCTTTTGCTCCTTCCCACACAGCAGAGCATTCTGACACAGCAACCACCACCTGCATTACTTCCTAAAGTTCTGACTCTTAGACTTATTCTCTCTCCAGACCTTGACTAAAAATAATGCTGAAATCAGAAAGGCAAATAAAAGAAAACAAACCAATTCCTCTGTGCCTGACCTGGGGGGGGGGGAAGCAAAGGAGACAATGGTGAGAAGGTGCCATAACTTCGGAAAAGATTTATTTTTCCTGGCTGTAAATCTTATGTCCTTGTTCCTCTGCCCAACGATGCATGATAAAGTCCTTTTCCATAAAGTATTCAGCATTAGAGCCACAAAGCTCTCCCAATCAGTAGCCATCTGCTTCTACCATAACTGCTGTTCCCGAAGCAGGGAAAGCAGACGTAGAGAAAGGGCACCACTGTTAGGCTGCTGGACAAATGAGGAGCCTGAATAGCTTTGGTTCTCCTTGTGTATCTGTATCTATAGAGACAGGAGAAGAAAGGCCGCATTATATTGATACAACAATTGTAAAACAAAACACGGAAGAGGCATCTAAAGGGCAATATCGCATGCATCAGGGGTCCCTAGATAAAAGGGGCGCTAACAGATTTATAGAAACCTTTAATTGGTTTTCAATTGGAAGCTAAAGAGGCTGGGACGAAGCTGTGAAGAGTGCCAAAGTGCTCTCCTTCAGCCGTCTAGAGGCATGATCGATTTCATGGGCAGAAAGGAGGAGCCCCTCCCCCCTTGCCGGAGGGAGGCCTGGGAGCCCCTGGCCTCTCGAAGCTTCCTTTGGGCTCAGCGAGTCACTCATCTTTGAACCTTTCAGTCTTAATCTCAATGGAAAAGTAAATATAATTGCCTACCTCTGAAAGAAATATAGGCTGACTAGACATGTAACCTAACCGCTCGCCTGTGCAGCTAGGCCTGTTCGAATGTAAGGGGCGGCGGGCCCTCAGGCCACTCCAGGGCTTCCATCCTCCCTTCCCTGCTGGACCCCAACTGGACGAACCCATCCCAGACAAACGCCCTCCACCACGTAAACTGTCTAGAGGTCTTTGCTGGAGCCTCTAGGCCTGTTTCAGCTGGGGTCCCTCCCCCGGGGGGGGCCAAGGCTCCTTCTCAACTCCTCCCTATGTTGGGGTAACGCCCCCACCCCCAAGTCACCCGGGTCAATGCGCAGTGCCCACCCACGCAGCAGCCCCGGACGCGGGTCCGTCTGTTCCTAAAGTTAATTTATTGGCTCGACCCTCCATTATCATTTTCAGCTTCCTAATTAATCAAAGATAAAAGGCAATGGCGCAAATTACGATTATGAGGGAAGTGAAAGACGAGTTTGAATAAAATGGGAGAAGGGAAATATGATTAATTGGACGACATGGTAGTGAAATCTCAAGTGCGAGGAAGAGGCCCCGGGGGAGCACCGTCGGTCCCTGAGCCGGCGTGCCTCCTCGGCGAGGGGACCGCTCTGCCCAGGCCCGCGGCCGCCAGCGGCCTTCCAACCCCGCCGGGGCCTGGGGCCCAGCATTTCCTCCTCCCGCCGGCCCCAGCCCCGTTCCCAGACTCCTGGCCAGGGAGCCTACTGTACCCCGGGGCTTTTGAGTAGGCGCCCCCCATAATCGCACCAGTGCTCCGAGGCTCTTCTCTCACCGCTTCCTTTTGGTCTTTGCACGGTCCCCCGCGAAAGCCAACGCCCGTGCAGGAAACCGGGGCCCCCCGGTTAGAGATCTCCAGGCTACATGGGGGGATTAACAGAGCCCCTGTCTGCTTCTGCTTTCCAGAATTATGTTCGGGATTAAAGACAGACCTCGCACGGACACACATTTTGCCTTCGCTGTTGGGGTGATTAGTGTTTCCGAGGGGATTTAACTGGAGAGCTTAGGGAACCTGTAAGGTCTAAAGCCTTCGGGCCGCGACCAGGGCCCCGGGGCGCCGGCCCGCGAGCGCACTGGGGATTATTAGGAACGTCAGCTGCGGGCAGAGATCTGAGACCCAGCGGCCTCGAGCTCCCCCCCCCTCTCTCTCTCTCTCTCTCTCTCTCACCCCCCTCCCCAGGGCAACTGCTTCCCGAAGAAAACAGGAGCGCGGAGGGGGCTGACTTCTTAGGGCGCGCGTGCGCGTGCGCGGCGGTGTGTGCACTGAGATCACTTTAGGGTCTTGACTCTTCGTTGGGGTGAAGGGGCTCCCGATCCCGCCACTGACTGAATGAACTTCACGCATCCGGTCCAGCGACGGGAATCGCGAGCTCCGCGTCCTGGAGAAGCCCTGCTTCCCGACACTCACTATCCCACCCAACAGTTCCTACACCCCGCCTCCCCCCTCCAGAGAGGGGGGCCGCGACCCCCCGAGGCTGCCCGGGTTGGGGCTGCTGGCGGGCGTGGACCCCAGGGAAGCACCTGTGGAAAACACCGCCCCCCCCCCCTCGTCTCCAACTCCCTAGGGCCGGGCGCAGTGAAGGGAAGTAATTATGCAAAGAGCAGGGGGAGGGAGGCGGGGGGGGGGGGAAGAAGAGAGGGGGAGGGCAGTGGAGAGGGAAGGAAGGACGTGAGACAAGGAAGGGAGAGGGATTGCTGGTGAGGAGCGTTACCTCTTTCTGGCAGAAGAAGAGGGGGACCTTTGGGACCCAAGGAGCTTTCGGGATCAGGAGTCCCCGTAGCGACCGCGTCCCGCCCCGGCTCCGGGGTGCCAGGCTGCCCCTCCTGCGGTTCCCCGGGGCTCCCGCCGTCCCGCCCGCGCCTTGGATCCCGCGTGCCCTATGCCGTGCGCGCTGGTCGGGCGGACGGAGGAAGGCGGCTGGGGCGAGCGGGGCGTCCGGGGCGGTCCGGCTCCCCGCAGCGTGTGCACGCCCGCCCGCGGGCTTTACCCGGGGAGCCGAGCTCCTGCGATCCCCTCGGCTGCCCTCCGTCCCTCTCCCGGCTCCCGCCCCGCTAGCCCAGGAGCCCGCCCGCGTCGCGGAGCGGCCGGATCCCGGCCGCAGCAGCTGGGGGGGAGGGAGAGACTGGCGGCGGCTGCCGGGCCGCGTCTGGGGGCCGGTGAGCCGCGTGCGGGAGCCACCATCTGGAGCCCCGGCCGCCGGCGGGGGCGGGTGTGAGGGCGGGGGCCTGGCCGGGAGCGCCCGCACCTCGGGAGGGGGCAGAGCGGGGTGGGTGCCCTGGGAGGGCATGCGTGCGGGGGGGGGGCACGCTCCCTGGAGGCTAGAAGCATGCCCCCCCCCCACCCCGCCAAGTCCTCCAGGTCCCAGAGCTGCCCCGACTGGCAAGTTTGGCGAAGTGAAGTGGACCAGCTGGGCCTCGCCCCCGCGCCACCCCGCTGCTGCCCCCTGGGCATGGGGAGCCCGGGTACTGGCGCGCACACCCGTCAGAAGCGCTTTTCTCATTTCCCTCTCCTCCCACGTCGTCCATCCCACTCCAGGAAACATTCCTTTCCAAGCGGCAGAGGGGTATGGACGCCGCCACCCGAAAACCACCGCTGCTGCCGGAACGTGGGACGGGCGCGGGCAGGACGGCGCCCGCGGGGC
Organism: Perognathus longimembris pacificus; assembly: GCF_023159225.1. Taxonomy (NCBI): domain Eukaryota; kingdom Metazoa; phylum Chordata; class Mammalia; order Rodentia; family Heteromyidae; genus Perognathus; species Perognathus longimembris. The sequence goes on from NC_063176.1 coordinate 21,977,702, forward strand.
TGGTGCTCCCCAGTTTCCGGTGGTGGAAGAGAAAGGGAGAGGGGAATAGAGAGAGGGGGAGGGGAGAAAGAGACCGAGAGAGAGACCGATATATATATATATATATATATATATATATATATATATATATAGAGAGAGAGAGAGAGAGAGAGAGAGAGAGAGAGAGAGAGAGAGAGAGAGAGAGAGTGTCAAAGGATGGGTGCGCTGCCCAATTGGCACAAGAACCAGGCCGGGGGCGTGGGAGGCAGCCCCACTCCCCTCCTTCCAGTTCAGGTCTTCCAGTACTTTTATTTCCTAGCTCTTCTAATGCAGTTGCTTTCCGGCTTTTGGAAGAGGCCAGGGGGCAAACTTGAGGAAGGGGGAAGGGGTCACGGCGGTGAGCGCGGGGGAAACCCCAGGAGTTGTTCTGGGAACCCAATCTCTCCGGCTTGGGAGCTGTCTCTGCGAAAAAAGCGCCCTCAACCATGGGCTTTCAGCCCAAGTGGTGAAGCTGGTGTGGCCTCCTGGACAGTGGCGGCTCGTCTAAATTTAAAAATGAAATAAAATAAAGGAAAGACAGACTCAGTTAAAATATATCCCCACCCCCAGCTGTCTCGTGTCCGGCAGAAAGGCATTATGTAAAAGATCTGGCATGTCACCCAGTGGCACATCTGGTAGGTGTAGATGGCATTCATTAGCACGGGGCTTCTACTCTGCGGCGTGCCAAAGCTCTGACAGAGATGCTGCTGCCAATCATTCCTTGGCAGCCAATCCCAGAGCGCGTCTGCCAATCATTTCTCAGCAGCCAATCCCAGAGCGCGGCCGTTGAGCATGGCTCCCTCCCACCCTGGCACCGGGACTGGAGGAAACAATGTGTTGAGACACGGAAAGATGAAAGGGAGCTGAGGATGCGAGGCACCCCACAGCCACATCCCGTGAGGAGATAACCAAACGAAGACTCATTTAGCAGGAAAGCATATGCAGATCTCAGGAGGGAGGCTCGGCCAGGGGTCTGGCTGGGGCTCAGTTGAAGGACAGACAGGCAGAGGCCCCGGAGGAGGTTGAGGTTACTTCTCAGCAAACACACATGGACCCAACAAACTTCCAACACTTTCTTGTGTGGGGTGTGTCTGGTACCTCTGTCTAAACCTAACTACCGGGGTGAAAACCAGCGTCTACCTTTGGAGACAAGACTTCCTGTTTTCAATTTTGCTTGTCAGCTTTGTAATCAGCGTTAGGGAAAGGGGGTTGTTAGTCTTTCTTAGCTACATTTTCCAAGGTCCTGTTTCAGTTTCTAGACTTCCCAATGAAAGGTTGTTTAACAGTAAAAGAACATTGAACAGCTAGTGCCAGTGGCTCAGGCCTGTAATCCTAGCTACTCAGGAGGATGAGATCTTGGAAGTGTGCCTCAGCAGAAAAGTTTGTGAGACACCTATCTCCAAGTAACCACCAAAATGCCGAAACATGGAGCCGTACTAGCTTTGAGCACAAATACTCCAGGCCTTGAGTTCAAGTCCCAGGACTGACCAGCACACACACACCACACACACACACACACACACACACACACGGGGGGGGGATAGAGAGAGGCAAAAAAGAAGAAAAGAAGGAAGGAAAGAAAAGAAAATTGAACATAGGATTCAAAATAGAGGTTGGCTTAGGCTAGGAGTAAACCTGGTGTCCAATGCCTTGTTTATCTTTTGCTTTACACATGTTTTATAAATATCCTTGCATGCATTCATTTTAAATAAAGTGATCATGACAAAATTCAATGTTATTAGGTGTTTGTGGCATTTAGTATACAAATTGAGTCAAATTGTTTTTAATTTTTCTCCATCAACCTTGAATATGTTGATTTTTGGCCATAATGTAACTACTCTGTATGTGTGCTATTGTTTATAAAATCATATATGCCTAGTATATGCAGCAAAACATTTCAGACATTTATACTAAAATATATTCATGATTTATCTGAAATTCAGATTTAACTAGGCATATATGTGTTTATGATCTTAAAATCTATGTTGTTTTTTCTATATAACAACCTTAAATATATTAGCTCATGACAGCAATGTAACTGCTATAATTCCAGGTATCACACAAGGATTTTAAATATGAAAAAAGGGATAGGGCGAAGAGCTGTGATGATTTTATTAGTGAATGACATACTCTCACTTTCCATTAGCTGGACATGATTCATCTGGCCACAGATACCTACAAAGGAATCTGGGGAAATTAGCCTTCTAAGTATAAAAAGATAAGGTTAAAGAGTTGGGAATTGTTGTTGGGTTGCAAACAAGAGCTCTTGAGCCAAAAGTCAACTTCTAGCTTTTTTGTGGTTAATTGGAGATAAGAGTCTCACAGACTTTCATGCCCAGACTGGCTTACAACCTTGATCCTCAGATCTCATCCTCTTTATTAGCTAGGATTACAGGCATGAGCTACCACTGCTAGTGGTAGTTTTAAAAAGATGTTAACTCCCAGAGACTCAGCAGGAAAAAGTAGTCAGCCACTGAGACTTTTACTAACTGGGAAGCTGAGTTATGGAAACCAATGAGGTGGTGATACTATGGGGTGAAGGGTTTTTGTCCCATACAAAACTCAAGTCGAAATCTGACTTTTATAATTTAATGGCAGGACTATTAAGAAGTGATTAAATGGGGCTGGGGATATGGCCTAGTGGCAAGAGTGCCTGCCTCGGATACACGAGGCCCTAGGTTCGATTCCCCAGCACCACATATACAGAAAAAACGGCCAGAAGCGGTGCTGTGGCTCAAGCGGCAGAGTGCTAGCCTTGAGCGGGAAGAAGCCAGGGACAGTGCTCAGGCCCTGAGTCCAAGGCCCAGGACTGGCAAAAAAAAAAAAAAAAGAAGTGATTAAATGAGGGGGCATGGCATCCAAGGATGAATGCTATTTTAATAGGAGTGAGCTCAAACTCATGACAGCCATAGCCATTTTGTTTCTCTTCCGTTCAGGCAGGTCTGCTGACCCTACTGTTTGCCCACCATGTTATGGTGCAGTACTAGGCCCTTGCCAGATGTTGGAACCCAGCTTTTGGTTTTCCTAGCCTTGAGAACCATAAGCCCAAAATAAGTATCTTTACTCTGTAAATTGCTCTCTTAGGATTTTTCTTTTCTTTTTCTTTATTTCTTTACTCTTCTTTTTTTTTTTTTTTTTTTTTTTTGTCAGTCATGGGGCTTGAACTCAGAGCCTGGTCACTGTCCCTGAGTTTTTTTTTTTTTTTTTTTCCTCAAGGCTAGTGCTCTACAGCACCCCTTCAGGTTTCCTGGTGGTTAATTGCAGATAAGAGTCTCATGGACTTTCCTGCCCAGGCTGTCTTTGAGCCATGATGCTAACAGCTCAGCCTCCTGAGTAGCTAGGATTATAGGTTTGAGCCAGATAGTTTTTACAGAAACAGCAAATGGACTGAGACAATGAGTCTCACAGATATTAATATAGCACATTTTGGTTGGAAAAGTAATTAGAATTTCTATAGCCTGTTCAGGACTAGAATCTTAGAGGAGAATGAGAAATAAAGACATAGGACTTCCAGAAAGATAGTAAGAAAGGAGGATTGAAGGAATAATCACTACGATCTTTCTTTTCTCTCATGTTCTGATTTCATGCTAATGTTTGAAAGCATTGGCCAAATCTAGCTGGAAATTAGCCAGCAATGTGCTGGAGCATGAGATGAATTTGCATGGGGTGGCTTCCACGAAGAGAGAGCTGGGCAGGGAAGGAGAGGAGGATAGAGAATCAGTCTTGGAGGACACAAAGAACAACTTGCTTCACAGTTATTCACGATTACAGTTTCCTACAAGCCCTATCCCCAAACAACAAATGATATGTCCAATTGGAAATAAAATTTTGTCTCTTTTTTTGTTTGTTGGCTTGTTTTCAAGTCAGGATCTTGCTATATAGCCAAGGCTGGCTTGCAACTCATGGTCCTTATACTTCTGCCACTCAAGTGCTAGAATGACCGGTGGGAATCATCATGCCTGGCTTGGAATTAAAATCTGAATGGACTTGGTAAAAATATAAGCGTCTCTATTTTAAACAATCCTTTATCAGCGCTGAATTCTTTCTATCAGCTCTTTATAAAAAAGATTTTCAGAAGTCTTTGAAAGCTTGGCAAGTGAAGACGGGTAAGAATTTTTGAGCACTTCTTTCTGACTGCCTTTCTTTGAGGACTCCTATCATCATTTTGTGGCTTCCTGTGCCATGAGCAGTGGTGCTGTGCTTGCTTATTCACCTTACGATTCAGGCATGCCTGCCAGACTTGGGTAATATTAAATAAATACATAAATAAATGACTACCTTATAAAATAAATCAACCCCATAGCAGGCGGAAGTCCCTTCTATCCCTTCAGTTTGAAATCTATGTCAACTTTAGACTGCAGAAATATTTCCTCTTCCCAATTTTGCCATCTTGTCCTTTCTTCCTGTCTCTCAACTAAAACCCATAGGCAAAAAAGATGGAAGAAGACAGGAGTCTTTTGCTCAGGGCTAGTGCTCTACCACTTGAGCACTTGAGCCACAGCTCCACTTTGCTCCTTTTTTTTTTTTTTAAGTATAGTTTAGTGGAAATTAGAGTATCTGACTTTCTTTCATGGGCTAGGTTCAAACCACAATCTTTAGATCTCAGCTTTCTGTGTAGCTAGGATTACAGGTGTAAGCCAATAGTGCTTTGCCAAATTATACATTTGATGAGGATCTTGTATGATGACTACAGAAAGAACTCTTCTTTTTTTTTTTTTTGCCAGTCCTGGGCCTTGGACTCAGCGCCTGAGCACTGTCCCTGGCTTCTTTTTGCTCAAGGCTAGCACTCTGCCACTTGAGTCACAGTGCCACTTCTGGCCATTTTCTGTATATGTGGTGCTGGGGAATCGAACCCAGGGCTTCAAGTATACAAGGCAAGCGCTCTTGCCACTAGGCCATATCCCCAGCCCGAAAGAACTCTTCTTAAAAAACAACTGAGGTATGACCTCAGGGCCTTGTTCCTCTTAGGCACTTGGCTATTTGAGCTATGTCCTCAGTCCTGTATGTTGATTTTCTAAATTTTCTTTTCATGTGTGCTAGTACTGGAGCTTGAACTCAGAGCTTGGTCATCAGTATCCTAAATATAATGGGATTATACCTCACACATGCTAGCAGGGCTATAGGGAAAAAAAGCCAACAGGAACAAGTATAGGTAAGAACTTGCGAGTTCCTCAGAAGGAGTTACTTCAGGATCTAACAAGTCCACCAGTAGGTACACGTTCAGGAGAATGAACGAGATACATTCACACCAAATCTCCTGTGCACATGCTTCTAGCAGAGCTCGTCATCATAGTTAAAAAGTGCAAACTATATCTGATGAACTTATGGACAGATAATCAGAACATCATATGCATATTCTGAAATTTTACTTAGCCATAAAAATGAACACTGTATTAATACACATTGCAATACTGATAAACCTTAAACATTGCACAGAGGGAAATAAGCCAGACAAAATAAGACAAATACATAATTTCATTTATTCAGACAGAAAGTAGAATAGTGGGGAAGGGAAGTAGGATAAGAGAATTGTGCCTCCATAGGCACACAGTTTCAGCTTGGAATGATGGAAGTGTTCTGGAGATAATGATAAAGGCTGCACAGCAATGTGCACTTAAAGTCAATGTGCACTGTTAGAGAAAAGAGTTCAAATGGTTGTGAGAGCTCTATGTCCTCCAAAGTTTCACATATTGACCCCCAGCTGGTAATGGCATTGCTTTATTATTTTTCATATAGTATCTCATGACTTGCATTGGGCTTTGCCTTAGACTGTACTATCTGGCTTCCAAGTAACTAGGATTACAGAAATGTGCTACCATATCCAGCTGGAATTATAGATGTGTACCTTCATGCCTGCTTGTTTTTCAGATAGAGTATCAAACTTTTCATCTAGGCAGAGTGGAACTATAATCCTCCTATTTGTATTCACTAAGAAGCTGGATTTATGCGTGTGCAGCCCTGAATACAAGAGAATATGGGTGATCTTGGCTTTTCTGAATCTAGCTTATTGTTTAACATGATGATCCCTACTTCCACTCATTTTCCTGCAAAATGTTGTTCTTTATGGCTGAAGGAAACTCCATCATGTACACACACACCACATTTTTTTTAATGGACTCATCTGTTTATGGGTACCTAGGCTGATTCCATAAATTGGCTATTGTGAGTAGTGGTGCAATAGATTTGGTTGTTCAGTTATCTCTATTGTATCAATATACACTGTTAAAATTATTGTATGCATTTATGAAGTACAACTTGGATATTTTCATGCATATATGGAAATGTCACAATAAAAAACCTGTACAACAAATCTATGCTAATAGAAATGGAAAAAATAGGATGTTTTCATACCTGTTTACAATGTTCAATGATTAAATCAAGTTGTGTATACATCATCTCATGCAATTACCCTTTTCTGGTGAAAATAAGATCAAGATTTTAATATAATTTTATATCTTACAAAATTAGGAAGAATGAGAGAAGGGGTAGGTAGGAGATGGATAAGGGAAAATGTTGAAAGGGGTGACATTGCTCAAGATATATTGTATTCATAAACAAAGATAATAAAAATAAAATTTGTAAAAATACAACTACACAGTACTTACTTTATTGCTCACTATAGTCAATATGCTAGGAGAGAGAACTCTAGAACCTGATGCTACTCTTTTACTGAAACAATATCCTTTGACCAATACCTTTCCATTTCGCCAAAGTTTTTAACCTGCCTATGATATTCACTGCTCTGCTCACTACCTCTTCCATCTCACCTTTATAGATTTCCTATGTACATGAGATCTAGTAGAATTTAATTTCTGTGCTCCCCTTACTTCACTCACCATACTGTGTTCCAGGTTTCTGTGAGTGCTTGCAAATGGCAGGAGTTCCTTCTTCAGGGGAAAGTATTCTGTCATGAATATGAACCGCATTGCTTACATCCATTCATCTGCTGATAGGCACTTAGCTGATTTTCTATCTTGGCTATTCTGAATAATGCTGTGATTAAAATGAGAATGGAAAGATTTCTTTCACATCTTGGTTTCATTTCTTTGGGATATAAATACCCAGAAGTGGAATTGCTGGATCATATGGCAGTTCTATTTTTAATTTTTTAGAAAACTCCATATTGTTTTCCATAATGTCTGGACTGATTTACATACTCACCAACAGTAACTAGTGCTCCTTTCCATTTCTCAGCACCCTAATCAACATAAACCATCTTTTATCTTCTAAATAAAAGTCAGTCTTACAGATGTGATGTGATAGCTCTTTGTGGTTTTAATTTTTGTTTCTCTGATGATTATGATACTGAATATTTTTTCAGTATACCTGTTAGCTATTTGAATACCTTTTGAGAAACGTCTGTTCATGTCTATTTTTAATTGGGTTATTTGTTTTTTTGCTATTGAGTTACTCGAGTTTCTTATGTATTTTGGGTATAACATTTCATTGTATGATTTGCAAATGTTTTATAATTGTCTCTTTACTCTGCTGCTATTTTTTTGTTATGTGGAAGCCTTTCATCTTGATGAAATCCTGCTTTTCTATTTTTGCTTTATTTACTGTATTTTGGGGGACATAGCAAACCATTTTGCTAAGATTGTCAAAAAGGTTTAAATATTTTATTGTTCATTAAAAGAAATAAGGTTTTACAAACTTATTTTTGTTCATTCAAAAAGAGCACAAGGAGATTATAGTACAAAAGGATTTCATTCTGCTATATTAATACAAGGGAATTTCATTATGATAAATTCATATATGTGTATAGTGTCCTCTGTTACATTTCCTTCACCTTCCCTCCCTTTCTCCTTTTTCAGTATTTTGTGAGTCTCATTTATGCTGCTGTCTTTATGTGTGTGTATGTGCACACATGTCTATGCAAGAAGAATCTATATTTTGTGTTTATAACACACACAAGTACACATAAAAATACTTTGACTCTTTTCCCCTTGTGTCTCTCCTCCCATCACTGATTCTTTCCTTTGCACACTCATTATTGTTATCATCATCGTTATCATTTAAAGTTCATATTTGTCATATGAGAGAAAACATATGACATATGGCTTTTTAAGCCTGGCTTAGCTTACTGAATATGATCTCCAGTTCCATCCATTGTCCTACAAATGACATCATTTTTTTCCTTCTGGATGGTGAAATAATACTCCATTGTAAATATTTTTTACTGTTTTATATCAGTAGTTTTACACTTTCAGGTTTCATATTGATGTCTTTAGCCCATTATAAGTTGATTTTTCTTTGTAACTTGGGATGAGGGTCTACTTTCATTCTTCTAAATGCGGTCAATATCCAACTTTAAAAATTCTTTTAAATATTGGAATCAAAGTGTGCTTCTTCAACCTGGTAAAGCGCACCTACAATCACTAGCTAGTATTGCACTTATTATAGAAAGAATAAATGAAATCTATCCTATGACTAAAGACTATCAAGAATGTTCACTCTCATTATTAGCACTAGACATTATTCTGGAAACCATAGCCATTTCAATAATTCAAGAAAAATAATATGTAGTTAAAAGGAATAAACTCCCCTTATTGGTAGATGACAGGATTTCCACTATAAGTAAATTTCTGGAGCCAAGGATTGTAGTTTAGTTATAGATTGCTTGTTTGGCAAGGCTGATCTTCTGGATTTGATCCCCAGCAATAATCTAGGTATATCGATTAGCATCTGTACCCACACCTACAGACTCCCAGTAATGTGTTTTAAAATCAGAGGATAAATATAATGAAATCAAAGCCATGCAAAATGAATCCACAAGATCAACACATACAATAATTACTCATTCTAACAATGAACAATTTGATACAAAATTATTTTTATAAAAATTACAAAAGCAGCCCATACAGTGATGAACACTGTGTAATAGACTTAACCAAACTGTTGGGTATCTATATTCTGAGTAGTATAAAATGCTGATAAAGAAAGCAAAATATAATTTAAATAATGAAGACACATGTCTTAGATATAGACTAAAACACTCAATGTAGGAAAAAGTTCGATTACTCCCCAAATTAATCTACAGATTTAACACAGTTATAAAAAATACAGAAGAGTTATTTCTCTAAATATAGAAAAGATGATTCTAAAATTTACATAAAAAGACAGAGGTAGAATAACTAACACAACCTTGAAAAATAAAAATAAACTTACTGAATTAGAAACCCCTGACCTCTAGCCATACTTTGAAGCTATTAATAATCAGGATGATGTGATATTGCTAAAGGGATAGCCTCATCAATAACTCCAGAGCAGTCTTGGAAATGAAATAGAAAATCCTGAAATGGATCCATACAAATGTAAATACTTACTTGTTTTTGATGCCAGTCATGGGGTTTGAACTCAGTCTCTGGATGCTGCCCTGAGCTTTTGTGCCCAAAGCTAGCATTCTACCACTTAAACCATAGCTTCACTTCCAGCTCTTTTGGTGGTTAATTAGAAATAAGAGTCTCCAGGTTTTTCCTGCCTAGGCTGGTTTTGAACTGTGATCCTTAGATCTCAGCCTCTGAATAGCTAGGATTACAGGTGTGAGCCACAAATGCCTGACTTTACTTTTTTTTTTTTTTTCCTGTTTGTGGTATGGGGTTTGAACTAATACTAATACTTTCTAAGCAGTTACATTACCACTTGGGTTACTAAAGCCTTGTTGCTTTCCTTATCATTCACTCATTCACTCATTCATTCATTTATGCAATGCTGAAACTTGAACTTAGAGCCTGTGTGTGCTGTTTGCTTGCTCGACTGGGCTTTACCACTTGAACTACAGCCCAGAGGACTTGAAACTGTTGAACATTGCTTGTAGGAACATAAAGTGGCTCAGGCCTTTTAGTATAGTTGCCAGTGTTTTAAACAAAATTTAAGCTTATATTTCCTAGCCTATTTTGTATGGTTTTGTTAGTTACCGTGGCAAAACGAAACATATTCACAAAATCTTATTTGCTAACATTCATAGGCACTCTATTCATAATTGCCCAAACTGAAACCAATCAGATATCCTCAGTGGAGGAAACATCTGATTCCTATCCATGATGAAGTATTGCTTAGCAAGGAAAATACAGGAAGTAATGATATATGGAAACATCTGGATGGTATGAACTTCAAAAGAATTAGGTGGAGTGAAAGAAGACAATCAGAAAGTTGTAATATTGTGTATGTGACATTCCTTTTTATCATTTTTTTTGAAAATGCTAAAAACAGAGGGGTCACAGTTACATAAGTCAGGCCAAGAGTAGGTGTATGCATATGGCACGCTTCAAAAAGATGGAACCATAGTCCTGGAAAGTGATGGGGGCTGCTCAGCTAATTCTTTTTTTGTTTGTTTGTTTTTTGGCCAGTCCTGGGGTTTGGACTTAGGGCCTGAGTAATGTTCCTGGCTTCTTTTTGCTTAAGGATAGCACTCTGCCACTTGAGCCACAGCACCACTTCTGGCCATTTTCTGTATATGTGATGCTGGGGAATTGAACCCAGGGCTTCATGTGTACAAGGCAAGCACTCTTGCCACTAGGCCATATCCCCAGCACCTCAGCTAATTCTTACACAGGAGAATGACTATGCCGTTTTCATCACAATCTGTAGGAGAGTTAGAGGCATTTATTCACTGAGGAGGGAAAAGATGGGACCATGACATAGAAACGCACATGGAAGCTTTCTTTGGGCAGATTTGCACATTGAAGGAAGTCTGTCACAGCCTGACACTGTCCAGAGGTTATGGCTCACAGTGGCCACCATTCAGAAGTGGAGATCAAGGGAGAGGACATTTATGTGTCCCTCAGCAGCCCAGTGGGGACTCTCTGGACCAGAATGTTCTAGTAGTAAGTCTTTACAGATTGGCATCTATCTTACTTATTTCATGGAGTATAAATAAAATAGGTGAACTGGGCTTTAAAAAGCTCCAAGTCCACTTCTTGTGCTACTTATATTATTTCATTAATTAAATTAGCATACATTTGGTAATGTATAGCTGATAGGAGAAAGGCTTGGCAAATGGGATTATATCAAACTAAAAAGTTTTCTGCACAGCAAAGGACATAGTTAATAAAAGAGAAAGACAGCCAACAGACAGGGGAGAAGATCTCTACCAGCAATACATTGGACAAAGGCCTAATTTCCAAACTATACAAGGAGCTCAAGAAACTAACCCCTCCCAATGTTGATAATCAATCACTAAATGGCCAAAGAGATAAAGAGAGACGTCTCAGATGTAAGAATGGCAAAGAAAGACAAGGAAATGCTCATTATCCCTGGCCTTCAAGGAAATGCAAATCAAAGCAACTCTGAGATTCTATCTCACACCAGTTAAATTGGACAACATTGTGAATTCAAACAACAACAAATGTTGGTGGGAATGTGGGGAGAAAGGAGATCTATTGTACTGTTTGTGGCAATGTAAGCTAATACAACCTCTCTGAACAGCAATCTGGAGGTTCCCCAAAAAACTAAACATAGACCTTTCCTACGACTCAGCCATACCATTCCTGGGTATCTATCTAGAACATCACAAGCCAGAACACCATAAAGACACTTGAAAATCCATGTTCACGACTGCACTATTCTCAATAGCCAAGTTATGGTAACAGCTCAGATGCCCTACAATAAATGTGGTACCTATACCCAACTGAATTTTACACAGCCATTGCAGAGAATAATACCATGTCATTTGAAGGGAAATGGATGGACCCAGAAGAAATCATGTTAAGTGAGGCACAAAGCTCAGAGAGACAAACAGTGCATGTTTTCTCTCAAATGGGGAAGCAAGATATAAAGTGCATTGGGAGATAATAAATTAAACAGATCTCTAGGCATTCACATACAATGAGACCAAAGGAGGGCACTTAGGAGAGGAACCGAAAAGCACAATGTCTATGTGCGTCTGATCATACAAAATAGTATTTATTGAAATGAACTCCAGGAAATGGAAACAAAGGGTTTTTTCCTTTTTTTGCTGTTTTTCTTTTTTCTTTTCTTTCTTTCCTTCCTTCCTTTCTTCTTTCTGTCTTCCCTTCCTTCCTTCCTTCCTTCCTTCCTTCCTTCCTTCCTTCCTTCCTTCCTTCCTTCCTTCCTTCCTTCCTTCCTTCCTTCCTTCCTTCCTTCCTTCCTTCCTTCCTTCCTTCCTTCCTTCCTTCCTTCCTGGTTGTGGGGCTTGAACTTGGTGCCTATCCCCGAGCCTATTTGTGCTCAAGGCTAGCACTCTATCACTTGATCCACAGTGCCACTCCTGGCTTTTTCTGAGTAATTTATTGGAGCTAAGTGTCTCACTGACTTTTCTTCCTGGGCTGGCTTCAAACCATGATCATTTGATCTCAGCTTCCTGAGTAGCTAGAATTGCAAGTATGAGCCACAGGCTTCCAACTCGTTTTCTTTTCTTTTTTTCTCTTGTCTATCTATATTTCTTTAGGAAGGTAAGAGGAGGCACAGAAAATGAAAGACAAAGGATAAACAAATGCACTGCACACTACATTGAAAATGACTGGCAAAGTGCTTGCCTAGCAAGGGAAACCTCCTAGGCTCCATGCACAGTACCAAAAAAGAAAAGACAAAAATATAGTTAAAAAATGAAAACGAACTCTTCATCTGTGGGTGGAATGGGAAGGAAAAACTGGGAGAGAACTAGGGAAGGGGTGACATTTTCCAGAAGGAGATGCACTCTTTGCCTGACTTACCTAACTATAACTCCTTTGTTTTTAGGATTTTTCCAATAATTTTTTAAAAAGATATGACCAATATGAACTAGATGAATATGTGCTAAATCCAATGAAAAATGTCTGAGAAAATACACACAGAAGAGTGACACATGGGAAGATGAAGAGAGGGCCACAGAAAGACATGGGTGGGGCTTGGATTGGTGCAGCTCCAAGCCCAGGAGTTCCTAGAGTGTGAGGGAGAGGGAAGAAAGAATCCTCTCCTAGAGACTCAGAGAGGAGGGAGCACCAGCTTGCTTGTGGACTGCTGGGGTTCTGAACGATGAGTAACACTAATTGCTATTAGTTTAGATTACAAAGTTTATGATAAATTTTGACCATGTCCTATTGGGACAAATATATCTAGTTTTTTATTTGTATAGACTTAGCATTGGGAAGGGAGGTGAGTACTTCCACTGTGGAAGAGCATGGATGTATGTTTATTTTCTTTGCCTATATTTGGGAGCCTAGGACAAGAGAATGATTGGGACATGGAAACCCAGCCTTAAGTTTATCTCATCTTCCTCACAGCCTCTATAAATAGCAACCTTTTATGAGTCGCTTACAGTTTTGTACCGTATGTCATAATTCATCTGAACAGGGTATCTTGCTTTTATTCTCTTTCCAATTCATGGCAAGAGTATTTCTACAATGTAATGTAATTCTGGTGTATAGTTATGATAGATAAGAACTTTTGGAACTGTTTCTCTCATGTGTGACATAGAGAAGTCCTGCTATCTAACTTTTAGAAGGGTTTCTTTTGAGTGGGAAAGACTAAACATACTTCTAAGGTATAAAGCACTGTACAGTGTAATTTAGAGCTACTAATATTGTTAAATGATTTAAGCTGAAATATTTCAACATATTTTTATATTAACATTCATGCTCACTTTTACTCCTTTGGATTCACTCCTTTACCATTTATTTACCTTATCTGCATTCACAGTTTGGACAGACCACCATCCAAATATCTCATCTAAATTGCAGACTAGCTTCTGCTCAGTTTTCCTTTCATTAACTAATTTATGGTACTGGAATTTGAATTCAGGACTTCCACTTGCTAGGGAAGAACCCTACCACTGGAACCATGCCTCCAGCCTGGTGTTCAGTTTTCAACACTATTTTAAAAAGTAGCCTTCATTTAGAAAACTGTGAATAACATCATCCCTACTTCCCTGGAAATAATATATTCAACCATATATGTTCCTAATACATTCATCCCTGTGGTATGAACCATCCTGTTATTTTGATGTTCCTTTAAATTGGTAAAAGGTGGGGAGTGGGGGCTGGGAATATGGCCTAGTTGTAAAGTGCCAGCCTCACATACATGAAGCCCTAGGTGCGATTCCTCAGCACCACATATATAGAAAAAGCCAGAAGTGGCGCTGTGGCTCAAGTGGTAGAGTGCTAGCCTTGAGCAAAAAGAAGCCAGGGACAGTGCTCAGGCCTCCAGTTCAAGCCACAGGACTGGAAAATAAAAAAACAATTAAAAAGGTGTAACTATTATCATCATCCATGTGAAACCGTAACTTTTGTATTTATTATTATTATTTTCCTGTCTGTTTGTTTGATTGTTTTGTTTCTCTTGTATTCCCTTCCTGTGGTTGTACCCTGACTACCACTATATCTCATCCAAATACCCTGGATACTGTTTATACGGGTATTATTATATGGGGAAGAGAAAGGGAATACCAAAATTGAGAGACAAAGGACAAAAAGACAAACCATTCCAAAAGCAATACCTACAAAATCATTTGGTGTAAATCAACTGCACAACTCAGGGGGAGAGGGCAAGGGGGAGGGGGGAGGCAAGGAAAATGAGAAAGGTGGTAACAAGTTGAACAAGAAATGTACTCACTGCCTTACATATGAATCTGTAACCTCTCTGTACCACACTTTGACAATAAAGAAAAGTTGAATAAAAAAAATGGTGGGGAGAAGGGTCTTTGCTTGTTTCTTTGTTTTGACCAAGGTGATTATTCAATCTTATCTATTTTAATTCTAGAGCACTCCTATATATAAGGACTGAAGAATAACCCTGGATGGTAACTGGAAAAATGTCATTGAAAAGCCTAGTCATTCCCAAATTAATTTCTGATATTTCAATTTTCTTCAGTTTTAACTTGTAACATTTTAGGTGTTGCAGACTGTAGCCTTGCTAATTAGTCCCGATCAAAGGAAAACTTGAGCCTTTACAAGAAATGTCAGAAAGAATAAGGTAATAAAAAGAGCTAATTCTCACTTTTCATGTTGTAATCCTTAGCACCAAAATAATAGAATGAAAAGCTATGTAACTGTGTTAATGTGAAACAATTACTTCTCATATCTGATCCATTACCATAGAGGCCATGTTAGCTCATGGTTGACTCATTTCCTTTATTTGCTTTCTCTGAAGGCATTTTTTTTTTAACTTTACTGTTTACTGCTTGTCCAATATTTTCTTTTTTCTACTCTTTGTTCAAACTGCAAAAATCTGAAATAGAAATATAATATAGAAGTATAGGCATCAGCTAACATTTTCTATGGCATATGGTACTTCAGATGCCATATGCACCAGTGTTTAGTGATTCTGGCAAAGAGGCGTAGAATGGTGAAATCCAACTGCCAGGATTGCTGAAAACAAATATGTAAATGCTCCAGGGCTTTTGTTATTCATAACATACCTCTAACACAGCACATACAATATGCTGTTCATTCTGTAACTAGTATAACTAATAAACCATGTTTTCCACTCTTATTTTTTTAAAGCTTCTCCAAGTTTGTGTGGTCTTCTGCCTCTAACCTTGAACCCCACTACTGAGCTTCGTATTTCATGAAGCTCATATTAATGAAAGAAGTCTACAGTAATACAGTCATTCATCCTTCTTCAGGGGTATTTCTTTATTTTTCAAACAAAAATCCAGACTCTTCTGCAGTCCTTCCGTGAAAAGCAGAAAAAAAATGCACTAGGAATGTTCTCCAGAAAACGCAGAGACATGAGGCAAAAACAGATAGCACTAGGAAAGGGTAATTCAGGCAGGTTGTCCAGTAGTGTCTGCAACTCAAATTCTACAGGATGTATTGGTGTAAGTAGTCTGAAAAGGGAAATGATAAACTTAATAGCTTCCACACCTTTACAAGCAATTTAGCCAGTGTACAAGAATCATGATTTAGGGAATCAAAGTTGATTTTTGTTCTTCTTCTGGTATTTTGGACATTGCTGATGGGTACTAGACCGCAACTCTTTCTTTCCATTTCAGAGGCAGTCCATGCAAAGTGGAAGAGGACAATCATAGTACTCGCAGCTCATCATTTTCCATTTGTCACCACATGACTGTTTAACCTCTTTGAGCTTGTTTCTTTGAGCTTGTGACCAGGATAATATCTTCCCTGGGGCATATTACTGTGAGGATAATATGCTGTAATCTTTATGGAAGTGCTCTTATCTAGCATTATTATTATTAAAATGAAACCATCTGTAGATTGTCTGGCAGTTTAGAAACCCAAGGAGGCTAATGCTACTTACCACTGAGTATTTTTCTGTACCCACAAAATGATAATATTGCCAAAGGAAAATTGTAAAGTGCCAAGGAGATGGTCAATGATAAGAATGATTCTGCTTGTTCTTAGCAGATTCTTTTAGAAAGAATCAAATAAACTTGGCATTTATATAGGTCAGAAATGATCTAACACATGACAATCCTTCACTGTTTTTAATGGATTTCTTTCTCCTCTGTTTCTGTGTATCTATCCCCTCTCCTCCATTCTCTCTTTCAATTTACTGAGGTAATAAGTAACTAGAAAAGCAGTATGATTTTTATTTCTGTTTATTTGTACTTTTATTTGTTTCATTTCTGTTTATTTACGGTTATTCTTTCTTTTCCATCAACTCCAAGTGTTAACAAATTATTTTGATTATGCTTCTGAAATACTTTTTCCTTGTGAACTTTTCATTTCCATTGCCACAGCCTCAGTTCAAGTACTGATTTCTTTTTTTTTTTTTTTTTGCCAGTCCTGGGCCTTGGACTCAGGGCCTGAGCACTGTCCCTGGCTTCCTTTTGCTCAAGGCTAGCACTCTGCCACTTGAGCCACAGCGCCACTTCTGGCCGTTTTCTGTATATGTGCTGGGGAATTGAACCCAGGGCCTCATGGATACAAGGAAGCACTCTTGCCACTAGGCCATATCCCCAGCCCCAAGTACTGATTTCTTGATGAGATTGTTGAAACACTCTCCACCTAATCATCAACGTCATTTGAGGGTACCGGGACAGGTGTGCGGAAATGGCCTTCAGGACATGGAACCACCTCAAATTCAGCTTGAGATCTAAGGTACAATTTTGAGCAGATAAAAAGGACATTAAGAGACACTGAATACTTAAAAATGGATGTTGATACTTGTATCATAGAAATGTTCCAAGCAAGAAGATAACATTTAAACATTAGGAAAAGCTAATATTAGGCCAACAAGACTTTCAACAGAACAGTTCTTGCCAACTTAGGGTCTTGTTGGTGATAGCAGGTGGAGGATAAAATTGTTCTTAATTCTAGTTGAAACTGTCTGGAAAAATTGGTTCTTGAGTACACTTGAGGACTTGCACTTTCGTTTTTTTTCTTTTTTTATGTATGTATATTTGTAATATGAGGAGATTTCATTGTGATTTTCCAAACATGCACATAGTGCACTTAGAACAAATTCACTGCCTCTGCCATGTTCCCTTTCCTTCCCTCCTTCCTGCCTCCTTTTACAAAAGCATTTGTAGTTTCATTCCACTGTGTGTGTATATGTGTGTGTGTGTGTGTGTGTGTGTTTACTCACACAATCCTAAGTTTGGCTATGAATAAAGCTGCATCAATATGCAAGTATCTTTTATTTCCTGTATGTTTATTTATTTCCTTTGGTTATCTGCCTCCCTCCATTCATTCATTCCTTTTTTTATTTGCCAGTCCTGGGGCTTGAACTCAGGGTCTGGGCTCTGTCCCTAAAACTTTCTGTACTCAAGGCTAGTGCTCTACCACTTGAGCCAAAGCACTGCTTTCAGCTTTCTTCTGAGTAGCCTGTTGGAGATAAGAGTCACCTGGTGAATCCCCATCCTCCGATCTCTGCCTCCTGGGTAGCTCGGTTTACACGCATGAGCCACTAGTGCTTACCTTTTCTTTTTTTTTTAAATTTGTTTATTAATTGAACATAAAATTTTTTACAAGGTGTTGTGCAAAAAGTGTACAGTTACATAGTAGGGCAGTGTGTACATTTCTTGTGATATCTTACGTCCTGTTTTTCTATCCCTTGTCTAGGTCAGGTAGACATATATACAATATACAATGTATCAAGCACATATACAGTATTCACAGACTTGGTCTCTACTGTCTCTCCGTCTCCCTTTGTTAACAGTCATATATCAGGGAGATCATGCCCCTTTGTTTTCTGTGTTCTAGGCTTGTCTCACTCAACATTATTTGTTCAAGCTCTGACCATTTCCCTGCGAACAACAATATTTCACCATTCCTAATCGCTATGTAGTATTCCATTGTGTATAAGTACCATATTTTTTGGATCCATTCGTCTGTGGAGGGGCATCTGGGTTGTTTCCATATTTTGGCTATTGTGAATTGTAGTGCTTACCTTTTCTAAGCAAATTTTTTACTATATAATTGAGGCTGACCTCAAAATCCTCTTGCCTCTTGCCTCAGCTTCTGAGTGCTGAGATTATACCTTTATAAGGGAAATGTATATTGATTTATATTATTGTCAGTCCTATGGAATATTCCTAAATGAGGCCTGAGACTTCTTCGTTCCTTCCTTTCGGCCTTTCTTTCTTTCTTTCTTTTTTTTTTTTTGGATGGTCATGGAGTTTGAACTCAAGGCCTAGGCACTATCTCTGAGATCTTTCTCTAGAGGTTACTGCTCTACCACCTTGAGTCACAGCACCATTCCCATTTGGTTTTCTGGTGGTTAATTGGAGATAATAGTCTCATGAGCTTTAATGCCTGGGCTTACTTCTAACCCAAATTTTCATATTTCAGCCTCTCAAGTAGCTAGGATTAAAGTTGTGAGCCAGCAGTACCTGAGATTTCTTGAATGTTCCCATGTAATAATATTTTTTTCTTTTCCATGGCTTTATATAAGTGCTTTGCTACTGAGCCATGTCTTCAACCTTTTTTTTCCACTGATTTTTTTAAAGATAGAATCTTGATTTTTGCCTATGCCTACACTGTGATACACTTATTTTACTCTTCTCATTATATCTGGGATGACAGGAAAGTACCACTGTACTCAGAATCTTCCACTAAGGTAGCCTCATGAACTTTTCTGATGGGGCAGGCCAGGAACTGATATCATCTCCATGTTAGCTTCCCATATGGCTGAGGTGACAAGCCATTGCCGCTGCCCAAGCTGGTGGTTGTGAAAGTGTCTTAATATGTAGGCCCAGGCTGGCCTTGAGCCATGAACCTAATCTTAAGCACTCAAGTAGCTGAAATCACAGAGATGAGTCACCATACCTGATTAATTCTCTCTCTATCTCTTTTCTTTCTTTCTTTCTTTCTTTTTTTTTTTTTTTTGGTGCCTGTCTTGGGGCTTAAGCTCAGGGTCTGTGTGCTGCCCCTGAGCTTTGTTGCTCAAGGTTAGCACTATACCACTTTGAGCTCCAGCTCCACTTGCTTTTCTGGTGACTAATTGGAAATAAGCATCTCACAGACTTTCCTACCTTGGCTAGCTTTGAGCCATGACCCTCTGATCTCATCATCCTGGGCATCCAGGATTACAAGGTGAGTCACCAGTGCCAAGCTCTACATTAGTATTTTGACATGCTTGGATTTTTGTCCCGTATAAAACAAGGAAGAACCCTCTTTTTTCAGAATTCCAACCAAGACAAAAGGAAGTTATAATTGAATTTCATCACAGGTGAGATAGTTCCAAATGCATCCTGGAAAACACTAAGAGAAATATGTAAGAACATTTTCTCTCTTTCCAGGTATGGGAGGTCAACTATATCTGCAGAAAACCATAAATCAGGAATGAACAACCTTCTATAATTAGATCCCACTTACTGAGAACTCATACTCATTCAGGGACCATAACCAAAATTGTCATCTTTAAACAGTAGTCTTGCTTAGAAAGGAAATCAACCACAGAATTGGTAGAAACAATAAATTGCTACCCTTATCTTATTATTAAACTGGATCTAGTTAAATTATTTGCTCCACTAAGGAGACCTCTTCAGTCAGAAATACAAGCAATAAGCTGGGCATTAGTGACTCATGCTTGTAACCTTAGTTACTCAAAAGGTTGAGATCTGGAGATTGTGGTTCAAAGCCAACAGGTGCAGGAAAGCCATGAGACTTTTATGTCCTATTATCCACCAAAAGGCTGGAAATGAAGCTATGGTTCAAGTGGTAGAGTGCTATCCTTGAGCCAAACAAAAACAAAAACAAAAAAGCCCCAAAACAAAACAACCCATCTTGAGACAGCATCCAGGTACTGAAGTCAAGCACCAAGACTAGCACTGAAAAAACAAAAAGAGAGAAAGAGAGAGAGAAGATTTATAGGAATGTAAAACAGGTCCAGGAAAGCATGGAGGAGGGGTGAAGAGAGCAAATATTATGGAAGTACAGAAAAAAAATTACAAGTAATAGGGAGTGACAAAAGCTTTCAAAAACTTGTCTCTGGTATTAAAAGGAATTAATCTAATTAAAAGATGAATCTTGCTTAATTTTTAGGTGAAGAAACCAGATTTCTAAAGAAGTAAAAACTATCTTGATAAATGTCTAATAAACACACTGAACAATTCATTAACAACAGAGAAAAGTGCTTCAGAATAAAAGAAGAGTAGATGTCACATGCTGGTGGCTCATGCCTATAATGCTAGCTCCCCAGGAGGCTGAGATCTGAGGACTGTGGTTGGAAGCCTGGGCAGAAAAGTCCATGAGACACTTATCTCCAATTAACCACCAGAAAAGCAAAAGTGCTGCTATGGCTCAAACTGGTAGAGTGCTAGCCTTGAGTGGCAGGGACAGTGCCCAGGTCCTGAGTCTCCATCCCCAGGTTATATAGTTCACTTTCACTCCTGTCCAGTGAGCTCTGCTGCTCCGTTTTTCACCCTTCCCCTCTCAAGTTCTGCTTATAAACACCCCAGAAACAGTTTCCATTAGAGACATGGAGGAAAATGTATCAATACTACATACAACACAGTTTCAACTCTCAAGAATATACAGTCTTGTAAAGGAGGAAGAAGAGAAAGACTTGAGGTTGTGCAGGAATCACTCATGACATGAGGTAAAGTGATTCACTTCACTAGGATTGACCAGAGAAGGCTCCACAGGACATTTTTTCCAGCTTGATTTTGAGGGATGTCGGTTTGGAAAGGGAGAAAGACAGTACAATCTGGAAAACAGCATTCATATATTTTAAAAGACAATATTATAAAGACGAGTATGGATACTAAGAATTTAGATTCATGTGACAAGTGGGTCACAGTAAAGACAAACTTGAGAGATGAACTGTATGTACATATTTGAGCAACTAAGAACTGCAGTGAAACTGCAGTTACTAAATTTTATTACTAAAGAACAAGAAAGCTGTTGGTGATCCCAACTATTATGCTCAACTAATAAATGCAAAACACAAATTGACTTAAAAGCAAAACTGTACAAATAGTAACTGGGAGTAATATATCTGTAATAATTGGTTGGCTCCATCTCCTAATACATTCATTTCCTTCATCCTACAATCCTACATCTCCATAGCTATTCAACATGCTCCTCTGGCTTTAAGAGCAACCACTTGGAACAAGGAACTGTGAATGTCTCCCGGGCTTACACCAAGGACATTTCTTGGTTCCCCAAGTTTCGAGGTCATGTCCTTACTCTTGCCTGACTTTACTCACCCTTGAAGTGGTCAAATGAAGCAAGTCTACTGACATAGTCAAGACTACATGATAGCTGGGCATTCATGACATAAGCCTATAATCCTAGCTGCTCAGGAAACTAAGATCTGAGAATTGCAATTTGAAGCCAGCCCAGGATAGAAAGCCTATTAGACTCTAGTCTTCATATAACTAACAAAAAGTGGTTGAGTGCTAGCTGTAAGTGAAAAAGCTGAAGGTGGTCACGCTCTAAGTTGAAGCCTCTGTTTCAATGTAAAATATTTTTTAAAAAGTACAATATAAAGAAGAACTATGGTATCATTTCTTTAGGTATAAACATAGAAATGAATTCAGTAAACCTTGAGTTCAGCAATTACTGACAAACATTTATTATTTTTCTGTATTTGAAAGTGTATTTTTGACTGCCTTTATTGAGAATATCTTCTTCTGAGACATGTGGAGCTGATGGCAGAAAGTTCATTTTAAATATAGACTAAGTTTTGTGGTGAGGAGGTAGGATCTCAGCACTATTCTATCAATAGGATGTATTTCCTAAGTAAACAATACTTATCATTCTAATGACATAAAATCTCAAGTGCAAATGTTGCCAACAAAGATTTAAGATAGAACCTCATCTGTATCTATACATTATGTAGAATTTAAAGAAATCAATGTATACATATATATGCACACACATACTAACAAATACTACAGAAGAGAGCCAAACCCTTTTAGGAACAATTTGCCAACAGAATAAACAATCTTGTCTACAATGCAAAGCTTGCCAAGTCCTGTCAGAAAGCTCTAGTGGCTCAATGCAGTTCTCGGATGGTGAAAAACCACTAAAATAACCCCTTCACTCAGACTCCTGTGATTCCCTGCAGGGAGCTTTCATTGCAGTTGTCACTATGCAAAAGCAATCCAATTTAACATATAGATACAGGAAGTGAAGGCATGTGAGTGGGCTTGTTCTCACACACATGTGAATATGAATTTATATCACATATATAGGAAAAGAGCTCTTATCTTTGGCCTAATATATATATGAATAATTGAGAGTAAGGGTCTATTAGGATTTAAGTGGCCTTTCACTCAATAGAGTAAAAACTTGTATTAGAGATGATAGAAAATATTCATTCTGGTTATATACACACTATAGGACAAACTGATAATACAAAACAGTATTTTCCAATGTTATATTATGATCCATTATGAGGATATGCAATTGATTTACAGGATTATGACCAGCATTTCACAAAATGTACAAGAAAAACTATAACATAGGGCAGAGAGAGACACACAGACAGACACAGAGAGAAGTAGAGAGGAGAGAGAGAGAGAAAGAAAGAGAAAGAGGGAGGGGGGATATAGTAAGCATAAAGTGCTGTCTTTTGTGAAACCTGTGTTTTAGTGTGTATATGAATGTGTGTGTGTGTGTGTTTGTTGGAATATCATCACCAGTTTGAAGTGTGAATTGCAATAAGAGGAAACATTGAAAATCACCAACATAGATTCAAGACAATAGTCTCATGCTGGAGATGGTGAACTCCCTGAAGGCAAGATTCAAATTATTTCATCTTTATACCCTCTATATCCCCAAGAGTGCCATGCACTTAGTGGGAGATCACTAAATAGTTATCAAACAAATGTTGAGAGGTCCAGATGCTTGTATTTAAAAGGATCATAAAGACAGTAGTTTGCATTGATATAGCACTTACTACTTTTCAGAGTGCTTTCCCATCAACAATCTCATTGATAATTCAGAACCATTCTTTTGGAAAGAAGCATACAGAATGTTGCATTCATAAATTTAATTATATCCTAATGTGCTTCACATTTTAGTGGTATACAATGAGACATTTTAAGTGGACCTTAAAATTTCTGTTTGGGCACAATCCAGGTTTTGCTGGGTTTGAAGTTTGTAGAATTTTTGACATGTTCAGTAACGACAAAGAAAATAAATTTTAAAAATAGGTTGAATAGTGAATCTTTATTTAAGGAGAGAAAAAAGGCATTGAAAAAATAAATAGTTTAACAAATTTGTAAAACAAGAAAATCCAGAAAAAGATGAGTGATTTTTGAACTCAATGATAACTTTGTCATGTGTTCCTCTACCTTTTATGATACACAAACTTTTATTACTTCTCATATTTAAAATTATATAGGATCATTTTTAATAAAGGGAATAAAATAGGTCTTTGGCACAGCTAACTGAAATTTTTCTATAATTCACAAGTTACATGCATAAACATCATCTCCAATGCCACATGCTCATCCTTGCTACTTGTAATACAGCTACAGACTTGTGTCTTTCAGTTACATAGATTTCTACACATTTTATCAATTATAATTTCACTATGATTAAAAGAGAAGAGATGGGGTGAATTTATAATTGTGTCAAATACATTATCAGATATATTTATCAGTAGGGAGATTTTCCATCTTGATTTTTATGAACACTGACTTATCTCTCACAGTTTTGCATAGTTAGTACTTAGTGAATTGCCACAAAATTTGATCAGTAGCTTCCTGGTCAGAACTCTTTGAACTTAGTTTTCCTTCATTATCAAATGCTAGAAGGGCATTCTAATTTTCTGCTACAAAATGTGTCACTGAGCTTTTATGTCACAAATTCAAGTCTGCATATTGAGGTGTTGTATCATGGGGAGACACTGCTATCATGAAATGGCTCAAAATAACATAAATTGAGCATGGGTTGAGTGTGCATATGAATGTATCTCAGTAAAGTCAAACTCAATATGCCCTCATTCAGCTTTTTAACTAGATTCCAACAACGCTGTGAATAATATGGAAGGTTTAGAGTCCAAAGACAAAAAGGCTTATTCACATTTAAATGTAAGTTTTTATGAGCTAACAAAAATACATGACCATATTAATATGTTTTTTTCACACCTCTCTTGGTGCTTAAAAGGGACATGTGTAAGTGAAGGGTCTTAAAGCTTAATCTTCATTTGCTTAATTGCCAGATTACCTGTTTTTGTGACACTTAGCAAAGGACAATCATTCTCTTGGTGATTTTGAGTATCATTGCTTTTGTAGATGTGGGACCGTATTATCTTTTAAAATTATGATAGGTTAAAATCAAAAGTTTCTGTACAGCTAAAGACACCAAGGGGACTAAAGAGAGACTTCACAGAAGAAGAAAGAAAAATGGTGAAGAAACATATGAGGAAATGTTCAGCATCCCCGGCAGTAGAGGAAATGCAAACAGAAACAACCCTGAGATACCACCTCACCCCAGTCAGAATGGCCTATACTCTGAACACAGCCAACAACAAAAGCTGGAGGGGATGCAGAGAAAGAGGAACCCTACTGCACTGCTGGTGAGAGTGCAAATTAATACAACCACTCTAGAGGTTCCTAAACTAAACATAGACATACTCTATGACCCAGCCATAACACTCCTAGGCATATACCCTGGGCGACATGATCCAGGATCCAACAAGGACACCTGTACTTCCATCTTCATTGCTGCACTCTTCACAATAGCCACGATATAGAAACAACCCAGATGCTGCACTACACATGAATGGATCAAAAAACTATGGTACCTAGATACAGTGAAATTCTACATAGCTATTGGAAGTGATAAAATCATGGAATTCAAAGGGAAATGGACAGGACTAGGACAAATAATGTTGAGCGAGACAAGCCAAGAACAGAGACAAATGGGACATGGCCTCCCTGATATGTGGGTGTTAGAATCAAATTCCAAAGAGACATGACAAAGCAAACAGGACCTAAAATACCAATACATAGTGTGATTTAAAAAAAAAAAAAAGACAGTTTGGGGAGAAATGCACCAAAAAGGAAGACCTAAACACTACTTCATATGTACTTAAAATAATATACAGACTGAAAAGAACTCCAAAGATAAGGACCTCTTCTTAATTAGTCTTATAGTATCTAGTGGACCCTATATTCTTTACCTCACATATGGTGTATACACGTGCACAACTGAGGAAAGCTGGGAGGAGGGCATGGAATGAATGGAAAACAATACAGCAGAGGAGGCCCCACAGCTGCAATGGGCATTGCTGAAATCAAAATAAGCAACTCAAGGGCAGTGGGTTTGGGGTGGGCGGGGTGGGGGGGAGGGAGGGGAAGAAATGAGAGAAAAAGAGGGAACAGATTATGCTAAGCAAAAGGAAAGAAATGTACATATCACATGACCTGGAAAAATTGTTTTATTGTTAATGTTCATAGAGTTCATAAGCATTGTAGACTAGAATGATGATGGGAAGGTTAAAAAAAAACAACAAAAAACGATGAGGGCTGGGAATATGGCCTAGTGGCAAGAGCGCTTGCCTCGTATACATGAAGCCCTGGGTTTGACTCCCCAGCACCACATATACAGCAAACGGCCAGAAGTGGCGCTGTGGCTCAAGTGGCAGAGTGCTAGCCTTGAGCAAAAAGGAAGCCAGGGACAGTGCTCAGGCCCTGAGTTCAAGGCCCAGGACTGGCCACCAAAAAAAAAAAAAAAACCACGATGAAATCGGGGAGGGGGGGCGTGGAGGGAGGGAAAGGGGGAGATAAATGAGGAAGGGGGTTACAAATATGACAAAAAATGTACTCACTACCTATGTATGTAATTGTAACCCCTCTGTACATCATCTTAACAATAAAAAATTTGATAGGTAATTCTATACTTAGTAAGGTATGCATAATTATTATTCATTTTATGCATGTCATAGAGGAATGCAGTTGAGGTAGCTAGATGTTCACTAAAGATTTATGCTTCCTGTAGTGCTGATTATTTTTCAGTTTAGTAGCCTGATCTGTAATACAGAAGCCTCTTTTCTTACTATTACAGTTTGGAAAGGGCTCACGTGCCTGAAGTCTGGGTTCCCAGCTGGTGGCACTATTGAGTGGTGACTGAATCATGAGCATGCTGACATGATTCATGTGTTAACTCATTGACGAATTTATAACTACATGGGCTATGAAGAGGTGAGCAGAATATTATTAGGTGGAACAATCAAGTCACTAGTGGGCTTGCTTTTGGTACAAATGTCCCTGGTCCCTCCCCCTGCTACTGTCCACTTCCTGGCTACAAGGTAAGCATCTTGGCTCCACCATATTCCTCTGCCATGATGTTCAGCTTCACTATACATCCAAGGCTGAGTAGTCATTTACTGAGTTCTGTGCAACTCTGAGCTAAAGGAAACTTTTCCTCTCAACTTGTTTATGTCCGGTATTTTTGTCTCAGTAGTGAAATAACAAACACATTTACCAACTGATTTCTGGCCAAACTTGCCAAAGAGGTAACACAGGTTACAAGTAGGGAATTGAAAGTATCTAAAAGAAAAATAATAAATGGATTTCTCCCTCTATTTCCTTTGAGTGGAATCGGTAGGACTTAGTCTCCCCAGGACTCATGTACCTGTTGGACAGATCCAATGTAATTGCCACAAGTGCTGACACCAGCCATTCTGCGTTCTGCCCCTGTACTGTCGCAGGGCTTCAGTGCTGGTTATACTTTTATGTAGTTGCAAATCTCAGGTTACACACCTTTACCTTTGTTCATTTCTGTTTTAAATTTTATTCAAACTTCTTATATATAAACAGCTTATATTAAATTCTCATTGTCTAAACTCCAATGTGGTTGGTGTTTACAACTGACAAATATACTTTTCCTGGTGTATAATATTGCTGAGAAGTGCAGGCTATCATTTTGCACTTTTCTTATTATCGATGTGGGCCCTGGGGGTTGAGATTTTTCCCAATGGCAATGCACAGAAATAATATTGCTTCTTCCTTTTATTTCACCTTAAAATTATCCAAATGACCTCACATTCTTTCTTTTTGCTGATCTACTGGCTATGTGCCAAGGTCTAAGAATATCAGTGACATCAGTACTTGCTAGCTTGGTCTCAGAGTGCATTGACAAAGTCCTGTTGGTCCTGATTAGGTTTTATGTGGATTGGAAATACATTTTATTTGTGTTAATCTGTTGTAATTTTAGAGAACATGGACTGTAAAGAACTCACAAGCATCACCAGAATTTCATGTCTAGGTTCTTACCAAGACTTTGGAGCATATTTTCTCTCTGTTATGAAGATTCACGTGTGTGTGTGTGTGTGTGTGTGTGTGTGTGTGTGTGTGTGTGTGCGCGCGCATGTGGTGTCTGGGGCTCAATCTCAGGGACTAGGCACTGTCTCTGAGCTGTTACCACTGTTGTTTTAATAAATACAGAGATAGCCAGGCACTGGTGACTCACGTCTATAATCCAAACTAGATAGGACACTGAGATCTGAGGATCATAGTTGAAGCCAGGCCAGGCAGGAAAGTTCATGAGACTCTTATCTCCAACAAACTACCCAGAAAAAGCCAGAAGCAAGGCTGTGGCTCAAGTGGTAGAGCACTATCCATGAGCAAAAGAAACTCAGGGACAGCACCCAGGCCCTGAGTTCAAGGGCCAAGACTGACAACAAACAAAGAAACAAATAAATATAGAGATAAACCTTATTTATGGCTGTAACTCATGCCTGCAAACCTAGCTACTCAGGAGGCTGAGATCTGGGGATTGTGGTTAAAAGTCATCCTGGGCAGGAAAGTTGTGAGACTTTTATCTTTAATTATCCCCAAAGCCAGAGGTAGAGCTGTGATTCAAATGATACAATGCTAGCCTTGAGCATATGAAGCTGAGGGACAGTGCCCAGGTCCTGAGTTCAAGTTTTCCAGGAACAGTTTTACACTTTTGCCTGGGCTTCAGATGGATCATAATCCTCTACCTCTGCTGCCTCTCAAGTAGCTTGGATTATAGATATGGGCCATCATGTGAAGCCTGATTTTTGAGATAGGATCTGGATGACTTTTTCTGGAGGCTGGCCTCCCAAGTACCTGGAAAGGAAGGCATACTCCACCATGACCAACAGTGAGCTATATTTTTCATGGATAGACTCCTGATTTAATGTTTTTATTTTATTTATTTTTATTATCTTTAAGTAGTTGTACAAATGAGTTGCTACTTAAGAAAGCAGTTTATAAATACAATGAATCTTGATCACTATTACCCCTTTCAACATTCTCACCCATTTAACCCTCCCCTATCCTACGCACTCCTTTCTGGGCTTTTCTTAATTTTGTAAGCTATACATTGAATTTTTCACTTCATTCTTTTGAGTAAAATCTTATAGATAGCAATGAATATATTTTGGCTTACTTTTGTCTCTGATTATAAAAATTGTTTTGAAATTAAGAGCCTTTATACATCAACTTCTACTTTGGGGATTAGACTTAGAAGCATATAGTGAAAATAAATCTTTTCTTGGTGCCAGTGGCTCACACTTGTAGTTCTAATTTCTCAAGAGGTTGAGATATATGGGCTGCAGTTAGAAGCTAGCCTAGACAAGAGAATCCATGAGATTCTCGTGTCCAATTATCCACCAAGAAGCTGGAAGTGGAGCTGTGGCTCCAGTGGTAGAATACCAGCTGTAAGCATACAATGCTCAGGGGTAGCACCCAGGCCCTGAGTTCATGCCCCAGGACTAGCACCCACAGCCATACACAAAACCACACACACACACACACACACACACACACACACACAAAAGTGTATCTTCAACACAGAGAGAAAATATGCTATAAAGTCTTGGTAAGGATCTGGACAAGGAATTTTGGTGATGTCTGACAGATCTTTATGTCTGTAAAGCATCTGAATCCAGAAAAGACCCAACCACAACCTGGATTGATAGGAAATACTATCACTTGAAATTAATTCTTAATATTCCAACATATACTTACAATTTAAAATAATATTTTTAGTATAAAATAACAGATTTTGATCTCAGCAAGATCAAAAGAATAGAATGTGATGTCAATTTTCCTGGTATTCAGTACATCTTTAGTCAAATTATTTACTAATGCTCATGTTCACCATATAAAATATGGGAAATAGTGACAGTTATATCACAGTGTTTACAAGATGACTCTTGTAAAAATACATATTTTTTTTTAAAAAAAGATACTGGAATGATTAAGGGACTGAGCAGGTCCCATCCAACTACATAATTTGGTTTCAGCCTCTATCCAAGAAAAGTTGGTTCTTTCCTCCTTTTAGAGATTTAACATTAGTATTTAAAATTTTTTCTCTAGCCACTATCTGACTAGACTTCTACTAGTGTCCTCCCCTCTCTTGCATGGGCACTGTTTCCTGAAGCTAAGTACTTGTGGTTTGATTTCCAGTTGATAGAATCATAGGGAAATGGTATATGGTAGCAATCTGCCATCTTCCTCTAGGTGTTATAACTTTTGAGGGAGAGCCTAGTTTGAAGATGAGGTGACTAGGCAGTTGTGCCCTTGAAGTTACACTGTTGGCCTCCTGGCTGCCATGATGTGCAGTTTTATTCTACCTCACTCTCCCCAGTGATGGTTGGGTTTGCCACAGGCCCAAAGCAAGGAAGCCAAAGACTGTGGACCAAAGTACCTGAAACTGTGAGCCAGAAGAATCTTCCTTGTAAGCTGTTTCCATTATAGTAGTAAAAAACTGACTTGCAGACCTCTTTCCTCCCTCTGCAAGCTCCCTTTCTCTAGTTGGGCAAGTTCTATCTCTTCTTCAGGGTAGGTGGAGAATAGAGGATTATATGACTGTACAATGTTTATAATATAATATTTGCTTTTACTCTTCAAAATAAGCCTCTTTTCTTCTCTTCCAAAGCACTAGTTTCTTAAAACTTAAAGGTCTATTGAAAACCAATCTTTTTTTCTTCTTTCTGGTATCTAGGGTTGAACTCAGGGCCTCAGTCTTGCTCAACCTTGTCCCTGCCACTTGATGGTCTAGCACTTGAGCTGCTCTTTCAGTTTGGCTTTTTGTTGGTTATTTGGAGATAGGAATCTCATGGACTTTTTATTTGTTTGTTTGTTTTGACCTGGGCTGGATTTGAACCTCAATCCTCCAGATCTCAGGCTCCTGAAGAGCTAGAATAATAATTATGAGCTACCGGAATCTGACATGGATTTCTGTTCCTAATTTTTGTCCAAAAGTCATGCAGATTCTTTTTTTTTCAAATTTTTATTATCAAACTGATGTACAGAGAGCAGATTCTGACTAAATAGAGGAAGAACAAAAAGAAAAATTAGCAGCAACTGTCAGAAAGTAGAAGAAAAATAGGTGTCTCAAATAATTAACCTTTTTTTGCAAATATGAAGCAGTCTATTTTGAATTAGAATCTCTGGGTGAGGGCCTGAAAATAATCATTTATTTGACTTCCCAGGTTGGCTATCAGCTCAGATGGACTCCAAAGGATTTGGAGGAAGCAGGGCATAGCTTGTTAGGTATCCTACTTGGCTGCTCAGACTAGATATAAAATTTTACTCTGATTTATTAGAATACATGTATTAAAAAATCAAGGAGCCTTCTGCAGTGTTTTGTTCTGTTTTAGTCCTGCTTCCTGTATTTCCAGGGTACTTTGTGTATCATTAGTCCTATTTATGTTACGTCTCACATCTCTCTCTCCTAGATGAATTGGATGAAAAGATGATAATTATTGGACTACTTGGATGCTGTGGAAACTTCATAAGATCTCAGTTAATCTGTACAACATTTAGCTAATTCTCAGAAAGGTTAAATAAGTTGATCATGACCGCACAGGTAGCAGGTGGCAGAAGCAGGATTAAAATCCAGTCCCATCTGGTAGCAAAGCTGGGTTTTAATTATTTTGCTTTGTGGTCCTCCTTGACAGGATTTAGTGATCCCTTGGCCCCCTCATTATCAACAGTCCCCGACTTCCAGCTACAGAAAGCTTATTTCCCACTTCTGACTTTCCCCCAAGCTTCCCCATTGTGTCTGCATAGGATATTGTATATGTGGCATTATTGTTTCCATTCTGTATTTCCAGTTACTATACAATTTTTCATATAGATAGCACTTTGCAAAGTACTCTATACAGTTGTGTCTTCAGCATTTTTTAAAGATTGATGTGGGTTTGGAATATAGGTTAATTTTGCTCAGGTAAGTAACATTGAAATATTTCTAATTCTCTCTGCCCTAATAAAAATGTGCTAGGCCACATTTCATATTTTTAAATGATTTTAATATACAAAGACTTCATTCTTCAGAACAAACTTGTTTGGGTTCTATGTAGCTAGGGATTTCCTTTATATAGGATACATTTTCTTAATAACATTTGATCTTCGAGTGGCTGAATTGTTACGATAAGACATGAGATTGATTCAGGAGTGAGGGTGACAAGAGTTTCAGAGGAGAAGGGAAAGGGTCAGGGAATGTTATTGTCTGCTATCTGCCCAGTTTCCAAGTCCCCTGAGGTCTGGGGTCCTCTTGATGTTGACACCGTCTCTTTCCTGGTCTCAAGTTGGTAGAGCTGAGTGCATGCCAAGCACTTCCCTTCGTGTTGGTGTAGCCTGCCGTGTGAAGCACTTCCCTTTCTCTTCCTCTGCATCTATGGAACATGCAAGTGGAAAAATGTACTTTTGACATATGCTACAGATGAATGAAAAATATTAGTTATCAAATGTATGTTTTCCCTTAACAAATGCAGCAAGTTCAGTTATTTCTTGAAAACCTAAAATCTACATGGAGTAGGAGTGACGTGCACTTATTGAAACCCCTAGGCTGCAGAGTATGGACTGTGTGGTGGCAGAATTCAAACTTGACAGTTTAAATGATCTCATTTTTTTCAGATTTAAAACCACCCCACTTTATATAATCATCTGGATATTTGAAAGTTCAGCTTCCTACTTAGAAGATGCTACAGGGGATCAAGGAGACATGTTTCTTCATGGTAATGGGAAAAATGGGATTTGATGTCTAAAGGACTTTGAGGTTTTTTTCTTGGCTTCTGGGCAAATGTCTTTAGCCTCCCATAATTTTGAGGCTGTCTATTGGATTTTCCAGTAGAAGCCTGTTTGTGAAAAGTGTGAGTAAGCATGGCCCAGTCAGGCAGCAATACTTCCTCATGTGCAGAACTGGCCCCATCTGAAGCCCTGGTATTACTGCCAGTCCTTCCACATTGACAGCAATGCCAGCAGCCCTCGGGATCTTAACTCACGTTTGCATAAGAATATATACATGTCTTATAAACCTCACAAGAGAAAGACTCTGAAAGTGCCATTTCAGGCCTCTAGAGTTTCATGACAGATTTTAAATTCCATTGGACATCTTTTTGTGGCAATGGACATCTGAAATGATTTGTTAGAGTCCTACATAAGAAAAGGGGGAAAAAATTACATTTTTCTTCCCAGGAAAAAAAAACCCACTTCAGGGTATTTATTTGTTGTGTTGGAAAGAGGATCTATGGAAACACTTTTTTTTTTTTCCTAAGAAGAGGTGGGGAAGTAAAACCAGGGAGAGAGAAAAAAAACCAGTGAAGAAAATGCTGCTTTTGATGTGGGTTAGGACAGAGTTGAATGTGACATGAGGTTGTTCCATTAGGCAGAGGGAGCTGCCATGTTTACATCCCATGCTCACCAGTCATTGGTTGGGTAGATATTGTAGAGCACTCACTTTCCTCCTGTTTTATGTGGAGGGAAAACAGGCATGGGTGGCCAGAGGAAGGCACTAGGTAACTAGACGTAGGTGCTGTAGTTTGAAGCTTGGTTGGTGTGAGCAAGGACTCAGGGCTGAGGGGATATAGCTGGAGCCTTAGCAGCTTCTACCAGCATCTAGCCTCCTCCTCGTAATGTTTGGTTGCACTAATGACCCATGATCAGTTCCATTACTGAGCCTTCAAATGTGTGGCTCAGATCACAGTTCTAGAAATACAACACAATATTGCAGTTCCAAAGAAAACATTTAATGCAAGAAGTTAAGTGGGAAAAACGTACGGATAACACTCATACAATGAATACGAAGGTTGTAATTGAAATTCATATTCTTTTTCCTCTATTAACACTTCCTGGTTTCTTCTCACCTATAGTGAGCACTTCTGCTTATTTCTTACTCAAGTGAGTTATTACAAGCCATCTCCCTTAATGATCTGGGCCTTGAGTTATTGCGGCATTACTATTATTAGATATTATGAATTATTCCATCTGTGATTACCATAACTCATGTAGACTGCTATAGGTGTTTTCTAGACATGCTTCTCCCTATGTCATGTCAACCAACTGGGTGGAGCAAGCAATGCCAGCTTTAGCTTTAAGTTTATTGAAAACTTAGTATATGTCTCTTTGATAGCTATACCACTATGTCACTGAAGACCAATAAACTCTGTGTCTGATATTCAGACTGGATGAAGGATCATGTATTCTCACTGAGCTCATTCTCATTCTTTTTGGAGAGTAACTTTTTTTTGCCTCAGGAGATAGAGTATTGCCCTAGTATGAATTGAGTGGAGAAATCTACCTTATTATTTTTCTGAAGCTGTATTTCTGAAAGTGTGACCTTGTATGCGACCTCTGCATCTCTTGTTTTTGTTCTTTTCTGGTTACATCGGTGAGGTAGTTCTCATTTTCTCTCTACATTTAGTTTGCCTCTTGGAAATTCAAGGTCTGGTAGCAATTGTTATATGCTTCTGTGAGTAGGACTCTTGTCTTTTTGCTTTGCTGTCAATCCCTTCCCCAACTCGTACTAAATGCATCAATCTAACATCGCTTATTGTGGAACCCTTTCTTTCCTATTGAAATTAGGGTAGCCAAGTCCTATATGAGCATGCCTACTTGTTATCTCTGATTTACGAAGGGCAGCCCTCTCTGCTCACTGATCTGATAAATTCCTTATTGCTTTAAGGAAGGAAGTTTCCCCTGAGGCCTTTTGAGGGACACAGTGGGTGGGTCACATATAATAAATCCCCTTTTCAGTGAGCTGTTGATCCTATGATCAGTATCCTACCAAGACAATTTTAGTAACTTTATCTTTTTTTTTTTAACCATAGTCATTTCATTTGTGTGTGTGTTCATCAGTGCTGGGGCTTGAACTGATGGCTTAGATACTATCCTTGAACTTTTGAGTTCAAGGTTAGTGCTCTACTATTTGAGCCACAACTCTACTTCCAAATTGTTGGTGATTAATTGGAAATAAGAGTCTCTCAAATTTTCCTATCCAGGCTGGCTTTGAGTTGCAATCCTCAAACAGCCTCTTGAGTAGCTAGGATTAAAGAAATGAGCCACTGGTGCCTATCACAAGTCTTTATCATCTCTGTGTTTCAATAGCTATGCCAGTAGTATGGTAAGAGAGGGATTAAAGTGGTTTGGTTCACAGTGTCCTGTCATTTCAAGTGTCTTCAGATCAATGAGTACCTTTATCCTTCTCCATTAGATTCATGTGAGTCATTTGAACTGAGTCAGTTTTCTTTTTGGTTAGTAACTCTTTCTATTTTTATTTTTGCCTCAGGAGCGATAACATTGCCCTAGTCTGAACTGAGCAGACAGATATTCTTTATTATTCCTTATTATTTTGTAGTTCTGGAATTGTGATCCCTTGTTAGATATAAACATTTCCAAGTCCTCCCCTGAAACTACTAAATCAGAAAATCTAATGCTAGGGACTCAGTATTCCATGACTCATCAAGCTTTCCAGGTGGTACATATATAGGTTAAAGTACTTACTGAGTTCTCGTGGCACAGGGTGTCAAAGCATAGTTTCATTTCCAGGCTGAGTCTGATCAGCCATTGAGCAAGGGTTTTCTGCAGAGCTGAAGATGCTGGGACAGATTTAGTGGATCTCCTGTAGACCTTAGGATGTCAGTGGGAGTCACCTCCCAGCTTTAGGTAGCTCTGCTGTCATTTGGACTAGGTGAGGAAGTTGCCTCATTCGTTGGCCTGGTGTGTTCCATAACCTCATAGTCCTGGTTTTCCTGATAGAGGTTTGGTATACCCATGTGTCCATGGGTTAATGATTTGGTAAGTTATTGGTAGTAACATTTTATTTCTGCAATTAAGTTCCCTATTAATCTGTGCCTCATAGTGTATAGTAGACAGACGGTAGTCTTTCTACTTACACAAATAAGATGTAGTCATTCTTCCTTAGCATTTGACCTCAAAATGGGGTAAGCTGCTGTTTTATAAAATGGCTTTAGGACACAGCACAGTCCTGTTGTGTATAATATGGAGTAACTAGAGCAAGCACAGATTGATCTCTACATCTTGTATCCTCTTCCACACACTGTAACCCATTCCAGTTCACCCTGTGTATG
The DNA here is from genome assembly GCF_023159225.1 of Perognathus longimembris pacificus. Taxonomy (NCBI): domain Eukaryota; kingdom Metazoa; phylum Chordata; class Mammalia; order Rodentia; family Heteromyidae; genus Perognathus; species Perognathus longimembris. The sequence continues at coordinate 22,013,366 of NC_063176.1, forward strand.
ACATTGTGCTGCTTCTATCTTCCTATAGCTGTCTTAGTTTGGGTTCCTCTAGGAGAATATTAAAAGGATTCAATTGCAAGTAGATTTAGCAACTATTATCTCATTGCATGGAGCAATGTTACTTGGCCTAACTCACGTTTAACCATTGAAAAAGAACTTGTTCTTTTTCCTCAATGCTGTAATAGGTAGAAGCTGAGAAAGGAGGAATCAAGTAGTTACTGGATCAGCCATAGAAAGTAGGTAGAATAACATTATCTACCCTTTAACATAAATATACACATACACATGTGTTTACATGTGTCATGTATGTCACAACATGCATTTTGTTTTAGTTTCAGTTTATTAACAATATTCACTTTTTGAATATAATGTGATGGTGGTTGGTACAGGTAATGGTTAAAAAAAATGGGGATATTTGTAGTTAGGATTTCTCCGTGGAGTGCTACCAAAGAGTTGGAAAAGTTCCACACAGCTATTATTCCATTTTAAAGAAGTTCTAAACAGGGAAGCATTTAAAATGTAAATTCTTGTACAGTAGACTGCTGAGAATTGGCTAAATCACCAGAGGTGGGGAAAATCACAGAGATGCACAACATTATGGGAAACAGAAAGCTTGCACACAAACATTGCTCAATGATGTTTTTTGAGCAAAAATGAGTTTCACAGTTTGGTTGATGTGAGTTACTTGGAGTAAAACAGGAAGTTTCTCATTCCCTTGTTGGGAAACAGTGACAAGTGAGGTTTGCTCACCTACATGCCTTCACGTGTATTAAGAATTGTTAGTGGTTTGCACTCATTTGAAAAAAAAAGTATACTGAAATAACATCAAACATAATGTCAGATTTGAAAAATCAGTTTGAAACTTGTCTCTAAGAATGAATGTTTACATCCTTAATGTTTAATAATTAACACTCTCCTACCATATTAACTCTCTCCTACCATAGCACAAATATTTCTCCAAGAGCCAGAGATTTTGTTTTGATATTATTTTCAATTGTTTTTTCTTAGACATAACAGTTAGACAACTGTTCCTTTTCTCCTTTTTTCTTTTTTTTATACCAGTCCTGGGGCTTGAACTCAGAGCCTGGGCACTGTCCCTGAGCTTCTTTTGCTCAAGGCTAGCACTCTACCAACTGAACCTCAATGCCACTTCCAACATTTTCTGTTTATGTGATACTGAGGAATCAAACCCAGGGCTTCATGCATACTAGACAACCACTCTACCACTAAGCCACATTTTCCATCCTATTTCATTATCTTTGTTATTTTTTTTCTGGATTCTGGTGCTCAAACTCTGAGCTTGGACACTCTTCATGAACTCCTTTTTGCTCAAGGCTAGGGCCCTGAGATTTGAGCCACAGCACCACTTCTGCCTTTTTCTGTGATTAACTGGAACTACTCTCACAGACTTTCTGGGCTGACTTTGAAACAAGATCCTCAAATCTTAGCTTTCTGACTAGCTAGGATTACAGGCATGAGCTACAAGCACCAGAATCAGTGTGTGTGTGTGTGTGTGTGTGTGTGTGTGTGTGTGTGTGTGTGTGTGTGTGTGTGTGTTTAATTGGAGAGTACAGTTGGCTGGGCTTTCCTGCCCAGACTGGCTTTGAACTGTGATCCTTAGATCTCAGCTTCTTTTGTAGCTAGTATTACAGATGTGAGCCACCAATGCTAAGCTGTGTTTCCTTTTTTTAAGGCAAGAAAAAGTTAAGATGTAAACTATAGGTCTGAAATACAGTTTTGACAGTTTAAAGACATTTTTAAGAGCAGCTGTGCATGTATGAGGAAGGTTACAGAATATTCTCTGGGTCTTCCTCTCAATTTTGTTGGGGACCTAAAGTTGATCTAAAATTTTTATTTTAAAAACTTTAAAAAATCCTTTCAAATTTCAAAGTCTTTAATCTCATGGCTCTTTAGCATCTGTTGAAGATTTTCCTCGAGAATCTTCTTATTTCTGGGCTTCCCTGTGTGCAGGAAACTCAACTCAATCAAACAATTCAGAATAGTTCTTTCTTCAGTATTCTTTAGGTAGACAATAGTAGTCTGTATGCACATTGTAGTCTCAGGACATATTTAAATCTGTCTTACCAAATACTTGCTTCCTCACAGCAAGTAGAGAATGTCAAGTCTTCTAGGAACCTATGATATTTCAGACAGGGACAGATCCTCCCAACCTACAAGGAACAGCACATACCTTGTTTCCCCTCATTCTCAGTCATTCCATATAGGAAATTTTAGCTGGTGTGACATGTGCATCATGTCCTTACTCCTCTTTTAGAGGGGAAAAGGGACATTTGATTGTCTCATTTGGAAGAAGGATCTAGGGAACTAGGCAGGTGTGTTACAATACTCCTTAGGATCTAGGGCACAGAAAGTACACACACACACACACACACACACACACACATTTTGGCTCTTCCTGTCACAAATTTTATATAGGCGGGCTCGCCACTCACAGGTGCTTGTGGTAGTCCACAATCGGTTGTGACTGAATGAATAGGTAAAAGGAAAGTCCTTGACTTGTGGGTTATTCTAAGCAATAAAGATGAGATGTTTTAATATTTGTCTCCATTACTCCATAGTCCAAAACAAGATTCCAAGTGGCAGTTATTAGCCCCACTCCAATACTGTTTTATGCTGAAACTACAGGATCATAGTTCAACATTTCCTGAACTTGGTTCTGCAATGTGGTTCTTTTTTTAAATTATTATTATTATTTTTTGGCCAGTCCTAGGCCTTGGACTCAGGGCCTGAGCACTGTCCCTTGGCTTCTTTTTGCTCTAGGCTAGCACTCTACCACTTGAGCCACAGCACCACGTCTGGCAGTTTTCTACACATGTGGTGCTGGGGAATCGAACCCAGGGCTTCATGTATATGAGGCAAGCATTCTTACCACTAGGCCATATTCCCAGCCAATGTGGTTCTTTTTGAATATGGTTCTCGCCCTGCCATAGTTTGTCGGGATCTGATCGATCCCTTTCTCCCCGATCTCCCTGGAAAATGCCTGAACCCTAAAATCTATGAAAGAGCACTTAGCCTTGCCTTCCACCAGCAGAAGGCCAAGGTGTACTCTCGTGGACTTGCGCTAAGTTGAGGAAAGGTTGCTGAAGCCTCCCCTCCCCCCAGTCTCCTCACATGTTACCAGGAGCAGGGGCGGAAAAGAAGGCATCAGGGACACACTGTGATGGTGGGATGCATCAGACCCCCCCCCTCCCCCCCGGCTTCTTTTCCGGTTGAGGCTGAAAGGTGGGAGGGGCTCCCTCCCACATTGTCCCAGGGCTGGGGGAAGGGCAGCATCTCGCTCTTGGTGCCCTTCCTCCACCAAGGCCAAAACAGTCCCCAACAGTAGTTCACATCTATACTTAGATTTGCAGATTTTACCATCTCAGGCACATACTTCTACAACTTTGGCAGAACTGTTGTGTGCCTTTTGTCATTCTTCTACAGTTTTGCTTCCTTATCAAGTTATTGTTTATTTTTTTGGTATTACTTTTGTTTAAACTCAGACCTTGTGCCACCTCCCCCCCCCCAGCCCTTGCTGCTTTATTTTTCAGATGGAGTCACATGATCTTTGCCCCAGCTAGATCTTGAACCCTGACCTTCCTGCCCTTATTTCTTAAATGCTGGGATTGCAAGTGTTCACAAAAAGGTCCAACCAAATCATTTCCCTATCCCTACGGGAAAATGGCATTTTGCTTTAACTGGAAATTAAAGTTACTTTTGACAACCCATTTATACTATAATGTCATAGTTTTAAAGAGACATCCTCCTGAATTTTAGATTGATGAATGAACAGAGGAGTGATATTAAAGAGTTAAGTAGGAGAGGCAATACCCACTAAAAACTGAAACTAAAATCTACCTTGGCTAGAACTGAACATTTACAAGTAACTTGCTCCAAAGGGAAAAAAGTCTAGCTTGAATCATAAATCACACACACACACATGCACACATGCATTCACACTTACATACACATAAGTTTTAGACACATTACTTATGAATCATATTTTATACATATATAATTTCAATGCATAATTTATGAAGTTTTTTTCCTATGATAAATTCTTTTGGTATAAAGAAAAAAATGATGATGTAAACACTTAAACCATCAGTAAACCCAGATCCACAGGGTCTGGACTTCATTTCAGGAAAAGAAATCCAAACAATTAGTACTGCACTGAAATAAAGCACATTGGTCATGATAAACATTTTTATTTTCCTTCCAAGCAGGGACAGTTTAAAAATCTTTACCTTGAAATAACATGTTCTGGTTTCATTTTGTCTGTGCATTTAGGAACCAACACTGGTTACATACAAATCTCTTATCATGCAAAAATAAAAACAAAAGCAGTCAGTTGTTTACTAAAGTCTAATTAATCCAAAAGAGCTTATAGCCATTTAATTTTAAAGCTATAAGTAAGTGAGAGATATAGACATTGCACAGTTAAGTTGTATGTCCTGTCTTTTGTCTGGAATTTATCCTACCTTCTTTATTAGGACCAGTGGGCATATCTGGGAAAAATGGTAATGTCACTATTTACAGCTACACACAGACTCTGTGAGCAAAAGCAGAGCTCCTAATGTGACAAACTTTGCCATCCTTTTGCAGATTTTCTCTCATATGTGAAAGCTAGATCTACCATATATATGTGTGTATACATACATATACACATACATATACACACAGGTAAACACATACAAGGTAGTATGCAAGTGTATATAAACATATTAATTGGAGTATGGTGGAGGAGAACTCACAATCCAACAAATTGAATACCAGGAGATGGGTGGTGGGTTCACAGGAGGGGGGGGTGATGAGTGAAGAGAGGGAGGAGGGGAGAACTCCATCATAATATTCAATGAATATCATATGAAAATAGAAACGTTGAGGGGAGAGGTTAAGTTTGCAGGGATTGGTTCAGCTGATAAGAGATGACACCAATGAAGATGCGCTATACTTACAAACAAAAACCACTCTGCCTTCCTTTAATACAACCCTTATAGTCCTATGTGCACTTTCAGAAAGCAGTGGGAAACAGAAGCAGGAGGGGAGGACAAGTTTATTCAGGGAATGTATGAGTTCAAAAATCTAATTTGGTCTGCACAGTGTAACAAAAGAAACATTCAGAGCAGACATTAGTTTAAGTTTAACTTGATAATTTATTTGTGAAAAAAAAAAACTAGATTTGGTGAGAAAAGTTTAAATCCTTTACTTGTAAGCACAAAGAAACTCAACAGGAAATGTAACAGTCAGAAAACTGAACAGTAACTCTTATACTCCTCCCCAAGTAGAAAAAGTTGAAGTGTGAAAATACCTTCTAGCTTGAATCGTGATTCATCTATTTATCCTGTCATTCCAATTTTTTTTTAATTAAAAAAATCAAGCTTCGTATAAGAGGTATCACATCTAGTGCCGGAGCCAGCCGGCAGCACAAGGGAATCCTGATTGAGGGGGTGAGGAATAAAGAAAAAGAAAGATACACGAGACAAAAGACAAAAGACAAAAGACAAAAGATAGGGTTTGGGAGGTTTGCAGCTAAAGACTGTAGCCCAAGATTGCAGTCCCGTTTATTCTTAACTTCCAGCTTGTATGCAGTGTAGGAACCAGGGAATAGCATAGGATTAACTAAAGTTTAAGAAAACAAGAAGGGACTTCCAGGAAGACGGCAGAGGAGCAGCAGAGCCCTAGCTGAGCTCCCTTCGACATTGCAATTTTCCCACTCCAGAACTTTTACTCCTAGAAAGACAGCCCAAGTGAGTTATAACAGTATAGGGATTCTGGCCAGGAAGGAAAAATCAACTTTGCTGGCCTGAAAACACAGACTTGAGCTCTGGGCGGCGTCCCACCACCACACCAGTGCCGGTGCCAACACAGTGCCCTGCACTCCACACCTAAAGCACACAGCGGTGACCAGGGAGAAATCCTCCAGGCGGCGGTGGACACGCACAGATTGCAGGCTGAGCACGGACGGGCCGAAATCACACAGAAAGCATTGGCATTCCCAATCCAAATGGGCAGAAGAAACACAAGAAAGATGGCAAAAAATGGAGTCCTATCTCCCACTCAAAACAAGCAGGAAGCAGAGCAGTCAATCAAAGACATAGAAGAGAACCCCCCAAATGCTCTACAAACTCTACTGATAAACATGATAAATAAAAAGTTTAAATCTCTTCAGTCAACTATTCTAGAGCATGAGGAGGCAAACCAAAAATTAATAGAAAATTTCATGGCCTCCACAAATAGAAAGATAAATTAACTTCAAGAGTCAAATGAAAAGATAGCTACCCAGCTAAAAGCTTTGAGAGACAGCACTCACAACCAAATCAATGAAGTAAAGAAGTCCATGCAGGACCTAAGAGATAATTATAACAAGGACATGGAAATCATCAGGAAAGACCAGTCAGAAGGAAAAGAGATTTGAAATCAAGTAGCTAGCCTACAGTCCCAACTAGCTGAAGCAGAGGATCAAATTTCATGAGCTGAAGATTCCCTAGAATCTATGGAGAAAGATAAAAAATCAATACAAACCCAATCCAATCAACAAAATAGATCATTCCAGGAGCTCCAAGACACAATCAGGAAGCCCAATTTAAGGCTAAGAGGTAGTGAGGAAAACCTAAAGAAGTTAATGGAATAAGCAACCTATTCAACAGAATATTAGCCAAGAACTTCCCAAATATCCAGAAGGATAGGCCTATACAGATAAAAGAATCATTTAGAACCCCAAACCAACCAGATCAGAATAGGACATCCCACGACACATTGTGATCAAAACAGGATCAATAGAGTCCAAGGAAAGAATCCTTAAAGCTGTTAGGGAGAAGAAAACAATCACATATAAAGGAAAAGCAACCAGGATTACCCCCAGCCTTCTCAGCAGAGACCATGAAAGCAAGGAGAGCTTGGAATGAGGTATACCAAACACTAAATAAAAATAACTACCAACCAAGAATACTGTACCCAGCTGAACTCTCATTCATAGCCGAAGGTCAAATAAAAGTCTTCCACAGTAAGGAAAAACTGAATCAATATATCTCCACCAAACCAGCTTTACAGAAAATCCTCAAAGATGTACTATACAGGGAAAATAATCGAGATCCCAATACTGAGAAATGAACCCTAAATAGAAAACCAGAATATTAGATGAAGAATTGGGAAGACACAGATAGCTATAATGAAAGGAACAAATGATCATCTCTCAATCCTAACTCTCAACATTAATGGACTTAATTCTCCAATTAAACGACATAGGCTCATAAGTTGGATCAAAAATCAAGATCCATCTTTCTGCTGCATCCAAGAGACACATCTATCCAGCAAAAGTAAACATCTTCTAAAAGTGAAATGCTGGAATAAAATCTACCAAGCAAATGGCCCCCATAAGCAGGCTGGCATTGAAATCCTAGTATCAGATAAAATTGACTTCAAATTAAAAATGGTTAGAAGAGACAAAGAAGGTTACAACATACTAACAAAGGGATCTCTTCTACAGGAGGATATAACCATCCTAAATATCTACACACCAAATACAGGAGCACCCAACTTCATCAAACAAACACTACTGACTCTAAAATCACTCATAGACCCAAACACACTGATAGTTGGAGACTTTAACACTCCAGTATCACCTCTGGACAGATCAACACACCAAAAACTGAACAAAGAAACCACAACTGCATAGACCAACTAGACCTAACCGACATCTACAGAATATTCCATCCAGCAACAACAGAATACACATTATTTTCAGCAGCACACGGAACATTCTCCAAAATAGATCACATCTTAGGGAACAAAGAAAATCTGTACAAATTCAGAAGTACCAAAACCATTCCCTGCATTCTCTCAGACTACAATGGAATAAAATTAGAGCTCAACTCAAACAGCCACTGCAGAAAATCCTACAACTCATGGAGACTAAACAACACACTGCTGAACCATCAGTGGGTCATTGAAGAAATTAGAATAGAAATTCAAATGTTTATGGATCAACCAAGATAAGTACACAAAGTACCAGCATCTTTGGGACACAGCAAAGGCAGTACTCAGAGGAAAATTTATATCTCTGAGTGCCTTCACCAACAAACTGGTGAAACAGCAACTCAACAACTTAAGGAAGCACCTTAATCTCCTTGAAAGAGAACAACAAGCCAAACCCCAAGTCAATAGACGGAAGCAAATAATTAAAATTAAATCAATTAGAGACAAAAGAAACCATCGAAAGAATCAACAAAACAAACAGTTGGTTCTTTGAAAAAAAAATCAACAAGATAGACAGACCCCTAGCAAACCTGACCAAAAAACCAAGGCAGCACACTCAAATAAACAAGATCAGAGATGAAACAGGTAACATCACCACAGAAACAACCAAATTCAGAACACAATAAGGGACTATTTTGCAAACCTTTATGCCAACAAATTCGAGAAACTCGAAGAAATGGATAAGTTCCTAGAAAAAAGTGATATCCCCAAACTCAACCACGAAGATTTAAACCTTCTAAACAGACCCATATCCAGGATTGAAATAGAAACGGCAATAAATGATCTCCCATCCAAGAAAAGCCCAGGTCCATACGGATTCACAGCAGAATTCTACAAGGCCTTCAAAAGAGAACGCACACCAATATTTCTCAAAATCTTCAATGAAATTGAAAGAGAAAGTTCACTACCAGACACATTCTATGAAGCCAGTATAACCCTCATCCCAATACCAGGCAAGGACTCATCACGGAAAGAGAACTATACGCCGATTTCCCTGATGAACATAGATGAAAAAATTCTCAATGAAATTCTGGCCAATCGACTTCAACAGGTCATCAAAAAAATCATATACCATGATCAAACTGGATTCATCCCAGGGATGCAAAGTTGGTTCCATATACACAAGTCAATTAATGTAATCCACCACATCAACTGGAGCAAGGTAAAGAACCACATGGTTATATCACTCGATAAAATCCAGCACCCATTTATGCTAAAAGCCCTGGAAAAGCTGGGATTCCAGAGAACACTCCTGAAAATAATAAAGGCAGTTTATGGCAAACCAACAGCAAGCATAATTCTAAATGGTGAAAAACTAAAGCCATTCCCTTTAAAATCAGGAGCAAGACAGGGATGTCCGCTCTCTCCCCTTCTCTTCAACATAGTACTAGAATTCCTAGCCAGAGCAATTAGGCAAGAAGAAAATATAAAGAGATCCATATAGGAAAAGATGAAGTTAATATTTCTCTTTTTGCAGATGACATGATCCTATACTAAAGAACCCCGTAGACTCTACTCCCAAGCTACTAGAGCTGATCCAAAACTTTGGCAAAGTTGCAGGATATGAAATAAACCCTCAAAATTCAATGCTCTTTCCATATGCTAATGACCGAAATGCCCAGACTGAAATCAGGAAAGCAACTCCTTTTGCAATAGGCTCAAAAAACATAAAATGCCTAGGAATAACCTTAACCAAAGAAGTGAAAGACCTCTTTGATGAGAACTTTAAAAGCTTGAAAAACGGGGGCTGGGGATATAGCCTAGTGGCAAGAGTGCCTGCCTCGGATACACGAGGCCCTAGGTTCGATTCCCCAGCACCACATATACAGAAAACGGCCAGAAGCGGCGCTGTGGCTCAAGTGGCAGAGTGCTAGCCTTGAGCGGGAAGAAGCCAGGGACAGTGCTCAGGCCCTGAGTTCAAGGCCCAGGACTGGCCAAAAAAAAAAAAAAAGCTTGAAAAACGAAATTAAGTCAGAACTATGGAAATGGAAAAACCTCCCATGCTCCTGGATTGGGAGGATTAATATAATCAAAATGGCAATATTGCCAAAGGCTATCTACAAATTCAATGCAATACCTATTAATATCCCAACACCATTTTTTAATGAAATAGAGGAAGTGATCCAGAAATTCATATGGAACAATAAAAGACCCAGAATAGCAAAAACAATCCTAATCAGAAAGAACAGTGCTGGAGGAATTACAATACCCAACTTCAAGCGGTATTATAAAGCTATAGTAATATAAACAGCTTGGTATTGGCACCAGAACAGGCCTGAAGACCAATGGAACAGAACTGAAGATCCAGAAATGAACCCACAGAACTATGCCTACTTAATCTTTGATTAAGGAGCTAAAAAAATAGTCTGGAAGAAAGATAGCTTCTTTAACAAATGGTGCTGGCAAAACTGGTTCAACACCTGCAACAAACTGAAACTAGATTCTTACATATCACCCTGCACCAAAATCAATTCCAAGTGGATCAAAGACCTCAAAATCAAAACAGATACCCTGAAAACACTACAAGCAGGAGTAGGAGAAACACTTGGGCTCCTTGGCACAGGACAAAACTTTCTTAATAAAGGCCCAGAAATGCTACAAATCAAAGACAGGATGGACAAATGGGACTGCATCAAACTGCAGAGCTTCTGCAGGGCAAAGGACATAGCTCCCAAGATAAACAGAAAGCCCACAGATTGGGAAATGATCTTTACCGGCCATACAACGGACAAAAGCCTCATATTTAAAATATATGCAGAACTAAAAAAAATTAAATTCCTCCAAAACAAAACTGCAAAGAACCAAGAGCCCTCTCAACAAGTGGGCTAAAGACTTAAAAAGAGACTTCTCTGATGAGGAAATGAGAATGGCCAAGAGACATATGAAAAAGTGCTCTACATCACTGGCCATAAAAGAAATGCAAATCAAAACAGCATTGAGATTCCCTCTCACCCCAGTAAGAATGTCCTATGTCAAGAAAACTAACAATGACAAATATTAGAGAGGATGTGGCCAAAAGGGAACCCTACTTCATTGTTGGTGGGAATGTTAACTGGTTCAGCCACTCTGGCAAGCGGTATGGAGATTCCTCAAAAGGCTCTCCAGCAGCCCCACTTTTGGGCATCTACCCAAAAGACCACAAGCAAGAACACACTAAAGCCACCAGCACAACAATGTTCATCGCAGCACAATTTGTCATAGCTAAAATATGGAACCAACCCAGATGTACCTCAGTAGACGAATGGATCAGGAAAATGGTACATATACACAATGGAATTTTATGCCTCTATCAGAAAGAATGACATTGCCCCATTTGTAAGGAAATGGAAAGACTTGGAAAAAATTATACTAAGTGAAGTGAACCAGACCCAAAGAAACATGAACTCTATGGTCTCCCTCATAGGCAATAATTAGCACAGGTTTAGGCGCGTCACAGCAGAAGATCACCAGAGCCCAATACCTATACCCTTATGAACACATACGATGATGCTAAGTGAAATGAACTCCATGTTATGGAAACGACTGTTATATCACTGTTGTAATTACTTTCAACATGTGATGTGAAGCCATAACTTCTATTATTGATGACCCTCTTGTATCCCCTTCCTGTGGTTGTACCTGCACTATCTCTGTATCTTATCTGAGTACATTGGAAATCGTGTATACTGGTATTGGAACTGGGAAACTGAAAGGGAATACCAAAATCGAGAGACACAGGGTAAAAAGACAAACGACTACAAAAGCAATGCTGGCAAAACTGTTTGGTGTAAATCAACTGAACAACTCATGGGGGGAAAGGAAAACGGGGACGGGGTAATGAGGGTGGAGGTAACAAACAGTACAAGAAATGTATCCAATGCCTAATGTATGAAACTGTAACCTCTCTGAACATCAGCTTGACAATAAAAAATATAAGGAAAACAAGAAGGCCCTGAAGTTGGTAAATAACAAGAGGCAGTAAAACAAGATAAGGTTGAATGGTTAACATAAAACAGACTCTTGTAGACATAATAAAAGATCTCTGATTAGTGCTGTCCTTCAAGTAAGCCATGACCCTGCAGTCCTTGAGATAACAGCTTGGCCAGAGGTCAGGATCAACTTTGCTGCTGGCTCCCTACAATCTAGCATTGGCAAAAATAAGCCATTTTCTTCCACCCCTACCCCCACAGACAACCCGTCTAACCTGAAAGCATGACAAACTAGTAAATAGAATATCTTATACAAATTAACCAGCTTCCTTACAAAAGTAAAGTTGTTTTGGACAGATGACATGATACTAAATTTTCAGGAGGCCCAAGAATATCTACATGAATTAGCCATTTGCAGTACAATCATTTTCTGAGATTACCATTTAATTCTTGGTGATATGTAATAACTGGTGTGCATTTTTTTCTTTTTTTTTTTTTTAGGTACTGAAGTCATGGATTGCAGAGGACAAGAAGCAAGGTGCATAGAGTGGCAGGGAATTGCATCTGAGCACAGCTGGGCCGCCCAGCTCGCTTCTAGGAACGCGGTGATTTGCTCTGCTGTTTTCTGCTGGAGGCGGGCCCGGGGCTGGAGGCGGGCCCCGGGCTGGAGGCGGGCCCCGGGCTGGAGGCGGACCCGGGGCTGGAGGCGGGCCCCGGGCTGGAGGCGGGCCCCGGGCTGGAGGCGGGCCCCGGGCTGGAGGCGGGCCCCGGGCTGGAGGCGGGCCCCGGGCTGGAGGCGGGCCCCGGGCTGGAGGCGGACCCGGCGCTGGAGGCGGACCCGGGGCTGGTGGGTCGGGCGCTCACCCTGCTCGTGCCGTCCACAGTCCCAGTCTCGTCCTGGTCGTCGTCGTCTTCCAGCAGTTCCTGGGAAAGGAGCCGTCGAGCCAGCTTGATGCTCAGTCCTTCGCTGTAGTGCAGCTTCCTCTGCGTTTCAAACTTTTCCTTTTTCTCCTGGTCTTCGGGCGCGGGGCCGCCGTCCTCCTCGGCGGCGCTCTCCCGCTGTCGGATGCGGAACTTGGGTTCCGAGCCGGCGGCCGCCGCCAGTTTCTGGGCCAGGATGGCCGGGTTCACCACCCCCGAGGCCTTGGGGTCCGAGGAGAAGGTGTCGGGGTTGTCGTCGTCCACCAGGGTGAAGTAGGGCGTGCCTGGCTCGTCCACCTTCATGAAGCCGTAGTCCTTGCCGGCCGGGTGGTAGGTCGCCAGGATGTTCATCTCGTCCCACTTCTGGGACTTCTTATTCATCTCCTCCTCCACCTTCTGGCGCGACTCTTCGGGCGAGACCCCCACCGCGGACGCCCCCGAGGTCTTGTTCTTCAGGATGCTCTTGAGGGGCTGCTGCGAGGCCGTGGAGGTCGCCATTGCCTGTTGCGGGGCCTGCGGATTCAGGGTCGCTGCCGGTGGTGTCCCCGGAGGAGAAGGCCGAGGAGCGTGTGGAGAGACCACCGAGCAGCCTCGGAGCGCCTCCCCCGGGGCCAAGGCCGCGCACCTGTGCACCTGTTGTCGCAGAAACGACCAGGGTGTCGTTGTCACGACACAACGACCGCACGACGACGGCCGCCACTGGTCAGGGCCGCGAGGCCGGGCTAGAACCCGCGCCGCTCCCCGCGCAGAGCCGGGGGTGGGGGCGAGGCCGGCTCGGGCACCTGGTCCTGCCTCGCAGCCAGACGCTCTTGGTGTGGGTTCCAGGCTGCCTGTCCCTCCCGTGGCTGAGGGCCCCGCCACAGACTATAGCCCGGGCGGTTGTGGTGTGTGATAGGCCTGGGTTCGAATCTCATCAGGGCCTGTGGTACCATTTTGGGTTTCCTGAATGCGGGGGGCCTCACACTTCAGGCGAGATGGGGTTGGTTTCTTCGGGGGTGCGGGAGAGGGATGCTGGATCTATGACTGCCTTACTGAGATGCGTGTAGGGCTGAACTCGGTCCGCATGGTGATCCTCGGAGAGCTATGCAACGGGCGCCCGGAATTAGCCTTCCACAAGGTCTACACACCACCAGCCTGGCCACCGGCGACAGAATCTTCTCGGATTGTGAGAGCTGTCGTTGGTGGTGGCTGGCCTCTCCCATCCTCTGAGCTGCCCTCTGGACTAAAAGAGAGAGAGAAAGAGAGAAAGAGAGGGGAGAGAGAGAGAGAGGGAGAGAGAGAGAGAGAGATATGCAGGTAGAAGCTCGAGAGTGCCGGGCTGGACACTCGCACAATGTCTGTCCATCCCAGCCACCCCTGAATCCTATGGGGATCCGCGGACATGTACAGAAGGCTGAACAAAAGACTTGGGTGGAGCAGAAACGCATCGAACGCAGGGAACTATCATCTGTGCCATTCATGCGTTAACAATCACCTTACTTCTTGACCTGGTATAGCTAAATATTTGCTTTTTCACAAGGCAAAGTTAGATAAGTTTGGAATCTTTTCAAATTTCTATCAGAGCATCATTCTGATCATTATAATTACAATGATTATAAATAATACTAATGAATAATAATTATTGCTATCAGAGATATGAGATCATATCTACTGACCTATAGCTATGTCTACATATTTTCCTATACCTTTCTTTCCACTCTCCCTCTCTCTATTCATTACCTCTCTTTCTCTCTCTCTTTCTTTCTCTGTCTCAATCTTGTCAAAATTTCCTTTATATTGCGTCAACTTTGAGCACTGTTCCAAGGAAGAAATCAAAATTTGAAAGCTTCTGTCATGGTGTGGTGGAATTTGAAGAGCAACTATCTAGTTGAAATGAGTGCTTACTGGCCACATTTACAGGACAGATTCGTTAGATACACATTTCTTTCTTTTTCTTTTTTTAAATTGCTTATTTATTGTCAAAGTGATGTACAGAGGGGTTACAGTTACATACGTTAGGCCATAGGTACATTTCTTTTACTGTTTGTTACCTCCTCCCTCATTCCCCCCTCCCCCTCCCCTTTCCCTCTCCCCTCCCCCCCCCCCCAGTTGTACAGTTGGTTCACACCAAATGGTTTTGCAAGTATTGCTTTTGGAGTCATTTGTCTTTTTATCCTTTGTCTCTCGATTTTGATATTCCCTTTCACTTCCCTAGTTCTAATACCAGTATATACAGTATCCAGTGTACTCAGATGAGATACAGTGATAGTGCAGGTACAACCACAGGAAGGGATACAAGAGGATCATCAACAAAAGAAGCTACAGTTTCACATGGTGTGTTGAAAGTAATCACAACAGTGATTTAACAGTCATTTCTATAACATGGAGTGCATTTCACTTAGTTTTCTTGATAAAGGACATTCTTACTGGGGTGACATGGAATCTCAATGTTGTTCTGATTTGCACTTCTTTTATGGCCAGTGATGTAGAGCACTTTTTAAGTCTTTAGCCCACTTGTTGAGGGGGCTATTGGTTCTTTGAGGTTTTGTTTTGCAGGAATGAAATTTTTTTAGTTCTACATATATTTTAAATATGAGGCTTTTGTCCGTTGTATGGCCGGTAAAGATCATTTCCCAATCTGTGGGCTTTCTGTTTATCTTGGGAGCTATGTCCTTTGCCCTGCAGAAGCTCTGCAGTTTGATGCAGTCCCATTTGTCCATCCTTTCTTTGATTTGTAGCATTTCTGGGCCTTTATTAAGGAAGTTTCGTCCTGTGCCAAGGAGCCCAAGTGTTTCTTCTACTCCTTCTTGTAGTGTTTTCAGGGTATCTGTTTTGATTTTGAGGTCTTTGATCCACTTGGAATTGATTTTGGTGCCGGGTGATATATAAGGATCTAGTTTCAGTTTGTTGCAGGTGTTGAACCAGTTTTGCCAGCACCATTTGTTAAAGAAGCTATCTTTCTTCCAGACTATTTTTTTTTAGCTCCTTAATCACATAGTTCTGTGGGTTCATTTCTGGGTCTTCAGTTCTGTTCCATTGGTCTTCAGGGCTGTTCCTGTGCCAATACCAAGTTCTTTTTATTACTATAGCTTTATAATACAGCTTGAAGTTTGGAGATACATGTTTTTTTCTAAGTGTATTTTCCCTCAGGCATGAAGAAAAGCTTTGTTGAAACATCCTAGTTTATTCTCTTATGCTCCTGGATATTAAGTGGAAGATTTGGTGTTGATAGTTGATGCTTAATGAGAAGAGACAAGAGCACCCATGTGGTGTATCCCGGTAGAGGCTTACAAAACAATCTCCAAGAGGAATCTTAAATTCACACTGTGGAGATATTTTATCCTTTGCCTCTTGGAGAGCAGTTTCCTAGTCTTTAAGTCTGAACGGATATGAGTCCCGTTAACTATTGCTTTACCTTTCATAACTATTGATTTAATTGGTCAATTTTCTAAGTCACTTGGATCCATTGATAGGTTAGGTACTGAAATAACTAATGTTATTTTACCTATGCATATGTTACCACTCTTATGATAATTCTGTAATAATGACATGAATTATTTCATGAGAGCAAAGCCCTCTTCGCTTTTTTTTGTTGTTGTTGTTGGTTGTTTTTGTCAGTCGTGGGGTTTGAACTCTGGGCCTGGGTACTGCCTCTGAGCTCGTCAGCTCAAGGCTAGTGGTCTACCACTTTGAGCCACAGAGCCAATTCCAGTTTTCTGGTGGTTAATTGGAGATGAGTCTCACAGACTTTCCTGCCTGGGCTGGCTTTGAACCACTGTCCTCAGATCTCAGCCTCTTGAGTAACTAAAATTACAGGCATAAGCCACTGGCGCCCGGCTCTTATTCAGCTCTTATTAGAAGTTCCTTCCCAATGCTATTCCATCGAGGAATTTAATACCCAACACATAAACTTGGGGACACATGCAAGCTAAAGAGTGTATATATGTATGCACATATCTATCTATCTGCCTATTTATCCCTAAAAACATACATATGAATTAGTTATTTTTTGGTTTCCATCAGAGACAAGAAAACAAAAGCAACTCTTCAAGATCAATAGTTTTGTCAGTTGAGAAGTTAAAAATGGAGATGTATAATTAGTACATGAGTTTCTCAAACATCTGTCACATCATATTGTTTAGTTACTATTGAGACAAGGCAGCAAACATCCAACAGATTTAATCTCTGTAAAACATAGAAACATTTCTCAATATTTTTCTTTCTTAAGCAAATCATTTAATTCTTGTCTAGGAAAAACTAGCCAATATCAGCAAAATCCCTACTGAAAACAATCTAAAGCCCTAGACATTTCTTCTATGATTTGAATTTGTACATTTAAAATGACTGGACCACTAATCATTTTAATACTGTTGATTTTCAATAAGTATAAAAGCTACTCTAAGATCTGAGGATCAAGTTTCAAAGCCATTCTGGGCAGAAAAGTCTGTGAGATTCTTATAACCAGGAAAAAAAAAAAAGGAAGAGGTATGATTCAAGGGTAGAATACCAGGCTTGAGTAAAAAAATGCCAAGCAAAAGTATGGGGCCCTGAGTCCAAGCTCCAGTATGGACACACACACACACACACACACACACACACATTCACGTAAGTTCTAACACAGAGAGAATTCATAGTGACTTGCACTAATAAACAATAATTTGAAAATGACTAATTTAGCAACCTTGCATAGATGTAATTCATTTTATGGGCATTGTACTTGGCTAGTTATAATGTGGTTCTACTTTTGTATGGAATGGAATTTTTAGGGAGGAACAGTAGCAAAACAATTACCTAAGGCAGAGATCAGCAAATATTTTTCCAGAAAGTTCAAATAATAAATATTGTTTGAATTCAATGTTATAGGATCCCTTTAGTAACCATTCAACCCCCATCACTGTGGTGGAGTGACAATGCATAAACAAATAGTTGTCACTATTTGTCTCGATATGATTTACAAAAATGGCAAATCATTCTCTAATCTAGCCATTAGGAAAGCTACTATCTGATCAAAGAGTGAGCTGACATTAATGAGATGTCATTAGATAAGCTTTCCAAAGCAAAGATGTAAGTTATAGTTTATATTTCATGTAAATCCTTTTTATGGTCTAAGAATGTAGCCTAGTGGTAGAGTGCTTGCCTTGCATACATGAAGCCCTGGGTTCGATTCCTCAGCACACATATATAGAAAAAGCCATAAGTGGAGATGAGACTCAAGTGGTAGAGTGCTAGCCTTGAGCAAAAAGAAGCCAGGGACAGTGCTCAGGCCCTGAGTTCAAGCCCCAGGACTGGCAAAAACTTTTTAAAAAATCTTCTTTTTATTATTATCTTTAAGTAATTGTACAAAGGGATTTCAATTCAATATGTCAATTTATGAGTACAATGAATCTTGAACAATTTCAACCCTTTTATAATTCTCTCCCCAACCCACTCAATACTTCAGTTTTCCTAGTTCTATTTTCACATATATACACAGAATACTATGATTCTATTCACTAACCTTTCCTCTGTCCCTTTGTCTGCCCCCTTACTTTAGACTTTACCTCCCTGCCCTGACACCACAATTTCAGCTCAAAGAAATCCTCTTTAGTTCAACTTTTTATATGGCAAGTTTTCACTTACTGGCCAGAATTTCATGTGATAAAATGAATGGTATTTGCAAGTAATAGACCAACTTTGTGTTCTGTTCCTCCATTTGGGATTATGTGACCTTTAGCAAGGGGCTTAGATTTTCTAAGTTTTGGTTCTTTCTTCATAATATAGAGCTATAGCAATCATTATGTGTGAGAATTAAATACTATCAGTGAGAATAATTTTTTCAAAACCACCTATAAATACTAATTACTGCTAACACCACTCTGAGTCAGTAGTTGACAGGTGCCATTTTCTTCTCAGAACATTTGCACAGACTAATTAGCTCTGTGCACTTTCACTACATGAGAAGTAAATTAATCCAGGGAGGAGCTGGCAATATTATCTACTTCACTAAAAGAATTAGATTGCCCATTACTTCTAAAGTTTTAAGAAATGCACATTTATAGAAGAAAAGCAATCTTAAAATTTGTTTAAAAATGGCAAGAAAGAAAAGTTGTAATAGCTGATATAGATGATAACAGAGATTTAAGGGGGAAAAGGAGTGAGAAATTAGAGAAATGAAAAGAATTGGAGGATAAAAGACAAATCAAGGAGAAAACTCAAAATATGTCCAACAATGGGAATTAGGCAAACAAATAAGGCAAAGTTAATGAATGTAGTCCATAGAATTTAGCATGCTAGGGTCAAAGGGAATGTACTTGACAGGAAGCCTGTGTATTTGGATTATGTTTTTCTAATACCACTGTGTCTATTCTAACCTCCCACTTTTTGCTTTAGTTGTTAAACTAGAGAACTTTTCCTTTCTATCTGTATTTGCTGATAGACATCTAAAGTCAAGGGCCAGAGAAGCATTTCAGACAATAGGCTTTCATTCTATTGGTTCTGCATTTCTAATCAGAGAAAGCTTTCTTGGGGGAAAAAAAAAAAAAAAAAAAAAAGATGCCCATGTGCCCTGATTACCGAATGAGTTAAGATAAATAGCAGTCTTGTTAATCAGGATTTGGGGTAGGCTGAAATTTTCACAGTCCATTTTCTCATTCTCACATTCTCACTCTCTCAAGCCTGTATTCCTGCTTATATATTCTCATAACACACATCCACACCCACGCATGCCTGTCAAACTTTCTCTACCCAGATGGATAGAAGGGACTGAAGTTGGGTGCACCAATGTGTCTTTTATAATCAGTATTCACTGCCTCCCAGGCAAGCAAGTGAGGAGAAAATAAAAAGAGTACTTAAAAAAATCATAGAGAAAATAAAATTCCAATTTGTTTTTTCTGTTACTATTTATACTATCTTACCTAGGGATTACATTCATGTTGTGGATATTCAGTTCCCAGAGCTGATAGACAAGGTTAAAAGTAGGGCTTTTTAAGGAGAAACAGGCAAGAAGCCTTCATTTCCATCTCAAAACAGTGGTATTTAAAATATGTCTTCCTACCCTCAAACATAGTTAATTTCAGTTTCTGGACTATATGTGAACTGGGATATACCAACAAAAACATAAAATAATACTTAAGAATTGTATTCTGTTAACTTGTAATTTTAAGGAATTTTGAAATCTGCACTTTCTAGAAAATAAAAGGGCTATTAGATGTTGGGAATAGTAGAATGGGTGTGTGTGTGTGTGTTTTAACAGAAAGGAATTAACTGCTTTGAAGAGAATAATTTTGAAAATTCTGTAAAACATCTTTACAGAAAAAATTAAAAACAACCTAGTAATGAAATTTTATTTTCTTGAAAAAAAGGAAAAATATGTTTTTGATATTCCCCAAGTGCCTAGACACCTAATGTAGGAAAGGTTAGCAGAACTATCTGTAAATACTTAAAAATGCATATGTTATTCCATAATGAGAAATAGAATTAGGCACTTTCCAAAGCTACAAATCTTCCATCTTAAGAAGAAAATCATTGTATGCTTTTTTCTTTTAAATAGAACTCCATATTTTTCTGAATTTGCTCAAGTCCTTTCTAGCTAAAGAAAAAAAGATTTATAGGACTGATTTCCATATGCATACTTTCATAAGGACTAAAATAGTCCATTTAAATCCCATTATATTTTATCTAGTTGTGTCTGAAGGCAAGATAAAGATATGAATATTACATACAGCCTTTCCCCCACCTCTCATTCCTCCTGAACAATTATGGTCTCTACTACCAAATAGGAGTAGACCATACAGATGTACACTTCTTTGACGTTTTAATTTTATTTATTCTTTTTTGCTGGCACTGTGCTTGAACTTAGGGCTTCTCTCTTGCCCCAGTCTCTTATTTGCTTAGCTGGTGTTCTACCACCTGAACCATACCTCCAAATCCAGCTTTATGTCGGCTAATTGATGATTCAGTCTTTAGAACTTTTCTGCCTTAAGCTGACTTCCAACCTCAAACATCAGGATCTCAACCTCCAGTAGCTGGGATTACAAGTATAAATGATCTCCCCCCCCCAACCTCCCAGACCACCCTCCCATCGTACTTCATTTTAATTTTAAAATAGATTCTAATCTTAACTCTGTTACCCCACCCCTGAAGGGAGCAGTCATTTCTAAGCATTCCCAAACCATCCTTTTAGCCAGTGACAAGAGGCCTAAAGACTTGAAGGAATGACCTGAATTTGATTGGAATTGGTTCTATCTAGAACACTTTTAAGATAATTATAGATACCTGAATTAATCAAAAAAGCATGCGCTTAAGCTGTTCAGAGCAGCTTGTCAAAGTCTGCTTGCTTAAGAATACCCTGTTTTTGCGTTTTTGCTCTTTTTTTAAATTCACTACAGAAGAAACACTGTACTATGGTAACATATGATGCAAGTGACACTGATTTGGAATGTAAATATATGCAGGGTGTTTTAAACCGACAGCATTTTGTATGTAAAAATACTTTAAAAATATATACTATCTTTTAAATCCAATTGACAGAGTAAAATAATAACCATTCTACTGTAGTTTTAAAGCATAAATTGGAAAAGGATATTCATTTGAATATAAGATATATAAATATATAATATACTGAATATTATTTTTGTATATATATATATGCTTTCTAAGACAACTATGAACTGCTTACATTTTAGCATTTGGTAAAGAAATGGAGCTAGTTGAAAAATTGACTTTTTATTATACCAGATTATATAAAATTGCTGAGATTTGATTTCTTTAGCCTACATAGAAGATAATTTCACTTAGTTTAATCTTACCCATATGCCTTCTTCAAAGGGACAATATCTTTTCCCAAAATGATACACTGAAGCAAGTTTTCATGTTTTATGTATTTTGCACAGCATCTTAAGGCTTCTCAGTTCTACAAATAAATATTCGTTCATGCAACTTCTCAGTACTATTTTCTAAAAATTAGATTTCCAAATAGGAACACTGGAATCCATGTGGACTTAATAATAATCTTGTGTGGACTTATCTCCTCAATGTTTTTAAGGTCTTAAAATAGTGGCCCTTGTTATTTTTACATGTACACACTTTGTGCATCCACTACCACAATCAAAACGTAAAATGCAGCCAGGATCTGGTGTCTCACACCTATAATTCTAGCTATCAGGAGGCTGAAACCTGAGGATCATGGTTTGGAGCCATCTGGAGAAGGAAAGCCCAGGAAACATTCCCCCCTCCCTTCTAACACGCTCCCATTTTGTGTGTGTGTGTGTGTGTGTGTGTGTGTGTGTGTGTGTGTGTGTGTGTGTGTTTTGGTGCTGATCTTGGGGCTTGAACTCAGGGCCTGGGTGCTCTCTGAGCTTCTCTTAATAACTGCAATTATAGGTGGGAGCCAACACTGTTCACTTGCCCAGGAGACTCTTATCTCCAATTAAAGGTGGCAGTGGAGCTGTGGCTCAAGTGGCACAGCACTAACCGTGACCAAAATAGCCTAGGTACAGTGCCCAGGCCAGGAGTTCAAGCCCCAAGGGCAGCACACAAAAAAAACAAACAAAACCCCATAAAATGTTCAGCCCAGGTTACATTCCTTTATACTAATGCCTCAGATTCCTAGTCAATCAACAATTTGATTTCTATCATATAAGAATATTTTGGCCTTATCTAGAACTTATCAAAATGGAATGATATAATGTGTACACTTTTGTCTCTCACTTGAGTAGCATAATGTTTTAAAGATTCACCTGTGTTATTCTCTCAGTAGCATCTTTTCATTGTGTTCCCTTATATAAATGTCAATTTTGTTTATTCACCTATGGATGGACATATAGGTTGTCACCAGCTTTCAGTCAATATGAGTAAAGCTGCAATAAATACTTCTGTATAAAATCCCATGTCTTCATATTTTTGGGGTAAGTAACTAGAACTTGTTTGCTCATATAGTAAATGTATGTTTTAGTTTATCATACATTACTAAATTGTTTTTTGTAGTAGTGATATTTTGATGTTACAGAACTTCAGTACTTATTTTATTATTGCTGCAACAGCAAATTACTATATATTTGTTGAATTAAAACAACATATACCTGTAGTGTGGTCTTGGAATGTTACAATTACAATATTACAGAATTACAATATGAGTGTCAAGGTATTTACCAAAGGATTACCAGCCAATTGATTGGTTCTTACAGGAAGATAAGTCCATTTCCTTGTCATTTTTAGTTTCTAATAGCAGCCTCTATGTTGTGGATCATATACATTACAATTTGTTATTTTTATCTTTTTATCTCCTCCCATCTCTTTCATTTCCTGCCTCCTCCTTAATAGAGCCACCTGATTATCTATGTGGTTATTTCACATCAGTTTCTTATCTCAAGATGCTTATCTTCATCTCATCTGCAGAGGGAGTGCCTGACATATATGGATAAGGGCTGCAAAGTTTGGCAATTAGGACTTGAGTATCTAGACTGGCATTTTCAGTCTACCAGAACTTCTAACTTTCTAAGTAAGTATTTTCAGAATTGATCAGTAAGGAAAAGTCCCCTAAGCTAAGTACAAAATGTTTTGCATCATAGCTGGGTCTCCAGTGTCTTACACTTGTAATCCCAGTTACTCGGGAGGAAGAGATATGGAGTGTCTCCATTCAAAGCTAACCAAACATAAAAGTTTGAGAAATTTATTCTTCACAATAACTAGCAAGAGCCAGGCTGACCGGTGGCTCAAGTAGAGCAGCAGCAGAGCAAGCAAGCTTAGCGAGCAAGCACAAGGCCCCAAGTTCTAACTATGGCAGTGTGTGCATTCCCATTCCCAAGCTTAATAGCTGCTATTGACTAGTAGTTACTATATGCCAAATTCTGTGGTAAGAATTTGGCAGTATCTTCAGTCCTCATAACTATTTTATCATATAGCTGACAATGCCCACATCTTAATGATAAATGACTGTGCAGACTTTTGGACAAAGTTTGCAAAGATATAATTTAAACCCAATGATGTTTTAATGTCCATGGTACTGTAAGGCACTATACTTCATTAAATTAAGTTCATCTAATAATTCTTAGAATCTTTTTCTCTACAACTTACTTATGTGTCATAGACATGGTCTCTTAAATTTAGTCCAGCAACACTTATTTGTACCCCTTTCAGTAGAAATCATTGAAGTAGACACTGTTAGGAAAGGAAACTGAACTGGGAATCCAGGTGCAAGTTGCAGACAAAGGAAGCAAAGTCAAAATG
The DNA here is from genome assembly GCF_023159225.1 of Perognathus longimembris pacificus. Classification (NCBI taxonomy): domain Eukaryota; kingdom Metazoa; phylum Chordata; class Mammalia; order Rodentia; family Heteromyidae; genus Perognathus; species Perognathus longimembris. The sequence goes on from NC_063176.1 coordinate 22,037,137, forward strand.
ATGCAATAGGCAATAAGTGCTACATAAGGGACAGAAACCGGTGTGACTTCAAAGGAGAGAGATCGTATTTAGCTTTCCGTGGTGGTGCTAAGGGAACGGTATTAGGAATCAGTATCAAGGCACAGTATGGTGATCATTGATAGCATAGAATGGGGTGAACTTTGAGATGAGTTTTTAAAAAATTAAATATTCTAAATCTAAAATTAGATAAACCTAGACACATTGAAAGAGGTAGCCTGCTCTCTAGTACTGAGCCTGTCTTAATTGTCACTACAACTTGACTTATATTGATTATAATCTAAATGGAACACATTGGCACAATATTGGTTATTGTATGCATCAAAATTTCTTCAATTGGACTGCAGCTTATTTCTTTAATATGAGAAACGCAAGAGAACCTAGCAGGATCTGAATTATAGTCTTGACTTCTAAATTCCTAAGAAATAATAGCTTGGGCAACTATAGTAGCAAAAGTAACTGCTTGCTACGTTCCAGATCCATTCCTGAACATCACAGATATTCCTGACTTGTACTAAGTATCTAGCTTATTTAATCACAGTGATTACTTAAGATAGGAACCTTTATTATTATTATTATTATTATTATTATTATGCCAGTTTTCATGAAGAAAAGAAATCTTCAAAAAATTGAACAACAAAGCTTGCTGAGAATGGTTTGGGAAGGGGAATGGGAGATGATGGAGAGTGATGGAGGGAGTCTGATGGAGGTGGTGAATCCTCTCAAGATTGATGGAGGTGGAGGCTGGTCATGGCTCCATCAAAGTTGTAAGCATATATGCACATATTATCATGAAATCTTCTTGCACAACTAAGTGACACCAGTAGGAATATAGAAAAAGAAGATTAACATTAAAAGAAAAAAAGTTCAGAAGGTTGATCTGAGACCTGGTAACTATCCTACTGACATGGACCTGGGCATTGTGTCTCTTGAGAACAAGTGCCTAGCCATGGTATCTTACTAATGCTAACAGTAGAGGTGAGATATTACTGTAAGGAGTCAAAAGCTAGTTTATTTTTTATTTCTGTCAGCGTTTTTGACAGAAGAGATGAAATTCCCATCATCTAGTGATAAGGAAAAAAAAAATGAGAGGGCTCTGTTAAGCTCTGGTGAATGTAGAAAGGGTCCTCCTTACTTGTCAACCTCGTAGGGAAATCAGAAGAATGCCTGGTTAATGGAATGAAAAACCTGGAATAGATGGAAACATGGTAGAGCTTCATAGAGTAAAACTTCCAAGCTGCAAAGTACAGAAAAGTTCTAGGCCTTACACAGTGACTGAAGAGAAGATCAACCAGGTCTGAAGGAAGTGTCTGCGAACAGATCTCATGACAGCCAATTTTAGTGGTAAGAGCTAAATGTAGGCACTAGTCCTGAAAGGGGTTAGTGGTTTGCAAAATGATGATGGTAGATTTTGATAGGAAATGGTCTTCAAGTCTCAGACATATATCAAGGGACAGAGCGGTTCCCAAACACTAAGCAAACAGCTCATCATTGAGTGAGAGCCAAGAATGGTATACTTCATATATATTCCTGGCCTGACACTGGACACAGAAAAGACTTCCCCACAATTTAGATCATTCTTAGGATGAAGAGAAAGGGAAAAAGCATGAAATGACATATTTTTCTTTCTTTAAGGCATACGGTACTAAACCATTTCTATAACTGACTGAAAAATCTTAAATTAGCAGGATTCAGCTTTCCATTGGTACAAACATAAGAGCTAAATGAAAAGTATTTATAGAAAAATAACAGCCATGCATTTGTGACACATTCCTGTAATTCTAATTACTTAGGTGATGTGGCAAATCATAGTTACATGCCAGTGGAAACAGATAAACCACTAGACTCCAAAATAACTAGGAAAAGGCAGGCCTGGAGGCCTGGAGGCCTGGTTCAAGTAGTAGAGCTCTAGCCCAGCAAGTATAAGGCTCTGAATCAAATCCCAGTATTGCTCCCTTCAGCCATTCCTTCCCTAAAACAACAACAAAAAATATAAAATCTACATTTAAACAAAGCTAACTTTTGTTGATTAAAAGATTCCTGGGGCTGGGGATATAGCCTAGTGGCAAGAGTGCCTGCCTCGGATACACGAGGCCCTAGGTTCGATTCCCCAGCACCACATATACAGAAAATGGCCTGAAGCGGCGCTGTGGCTCAAGTGGCAGAGTGCTAGCCTTGAGTGGGAAGAAGCCAGGGACAGTGCTCAGGCCCTGAGTCCAAGGCCCAGGACTGGCCAAAAAAAAAAAAAAGATTCCTACTCCTTTCTGAGAGAGAAGAAAAACTAAAAACATAATTACAAAAGTAATGAACAGTATGTGCTTTGCCATAAATATTTGTTCTCATGATTTTAAACTCTGTTTTGGGGATCAAGAAAGTAGAGATAAAAGAATGTAGGACATGTTATGCAGAATAACCTTAGAAATTAAGAGTCCTTAAGATACTTGAGAAAGTTTAATGAGTAGTATGGCTAAAAAAGTTATGGAAGTTCAATTCATACATAAATGATTGCTTTCATTTTTTTTCTTGATGCCAATCAATCCTAGGGTTTGGACTCAGGGCCTGAGCACTGTCCCTGAGCTTCTTTTGTTCAAGGCTAGCACTCAAGTACTTAAGCCACAGCGCCACTTCCAGCCTTTTCTTTTATGTGAAACTGAGGAATCAAACTCAGGGCTTTATGCATGCTAGGCAAGCGCCTTACCACTAAGCCACATTCCCAGCTGATTGTTTTCATTTTTAAAAATGACAATATCATGAGTAGTGGCAAAATCAAGGTCTCTAAAGCACACAAATTGCTTTTTCTGTTTTCATATGCATTGTCTCCCACTTCATTGGAATGCATTATCATGTCCTGCTCTGACTGTTATAAAATGGCAATATCAGATAATGGTGAAAGGGACCATGCTTGGGTTCTTCGGTCTCCAAATCACACAAAGCCAAGAAATACTAGGGCTCTGGATAGTTGATAATAATGGCTTGAATATGTAAGTGTCACTGGGCTGTGAATGTATTTGTGGGAGTGTATCATTTGGCAGTTTCATGCAAGGTATTTTTCTCTGTTTAAAATCAGATCTGTCTTTGCTGTAGCTGACTGTAAATGACAAAAGACAGTAAGATCAATTCACCTTTAATTTGAAAAATATAGGATTCCAGATCAAAAGTTTCAGCAGGGCTAGACAAAAAGCCTGGATTAGGAATGGGAGTCAATTGAGTACCATTCATCCTCTTCCCCATCTTCCTCCCGCCCTTTGATCTTCGTTCCCAGCCTCATGTGAGATGTTTCAGAGGAGGGGGTGGATTCCAGAAGACTTGGGCAATCTAGCTTCCATTTCTCATGATCATAATCACATCTGCCACTCACCTGCTTGAGCCGCTAAAACCCTTCAGGAGCCTGATTGTTGAAACCTCCTGTTAAGTGGAAAAGATGTTTCTATGATTTTTTTTTTTTTTGTGGCAAATCTGTGTAAACATGTCAACACTTTATGGGATGCACTAAACTTTTGAATATGTGAACATCTTAATGAGAAGATCTTTCTGATTAGAACTTTTGTGTTGATTCAGTAGTCAAGACTAGTTTCCCATTTTGTTTACTTTCGGGTATTTGAGATGGTTATACGCATGCGCTGGGATGCGTGGTGAGCTTCCCGTGACACACGTGTCATGACTGGCCTTTGTGTCTTCCTCTAGACCCTAATGGTTTAAAGGAAGAGGTCCTGCTGGGAGGATGGTGCTAGAGAGTCTAAAATAGTCTTAAAATCCAATATAAAATGTACTTAGACTTCTTTCTTTTACCCTAAGTGATTGCAGCACATTTGGGTATGTTGTTAAAAATTTTGTTTTGTTGAATTATCTTGAACACATTCTTAGTGAGATGGTAACATTCAATACTATTGATAAATATATTGGGCATCTCTGGCAAGACATTTTTCTGATTATCGCATTAGTAGATAATTAGGGGTTGGTAGAAACTGTTAATAATTCAAGAAACATAACAATTGTTATGATCACCCTAATTAAAAAGAATTAATATCCTAATTACTAATCACCATAGGCATACATACTGAGTACTTACTAAGTTCTGGGTATTGGCTATAATTTTTTTTTTTTTTTTTTGCCAGTCCTGGGCCTTGGACTCAGGGCCTAAGCACTGTCCCTGGCTTCTCTTTGCTCAAGGCTAGTACTCTGCCACTTGAGTCACAGCACCACTTCTGGCCATTTTCTGTATATGTGGTGCTGGGGAATCGAACCCAGAGCTTCAAGTATACAAGGCAAGCGTTCTTGCCACTAGGCCATATCCCCAGCCCGGCTATAATGTTTTTTACAAAATGAGGTAAGTGGTACTTACTATCACCCCCATTTTAAAGATAAGGAGACTGAGGCACTGAAAAATAGTTACTTTTTACTAGGTTATTTAATTCAAGAGTGGTTAAGTTGTAATGTGAGCAGTCAGCATAGCTCTAGTACTCCTCCTTTAACTCAGTAGGTTAATTATGACAGTTTCAGTCTGTATTTTTTTACTTCTCACTAGTCTCTTCAAATTCTTTTTCTTGTTCCGCCTCTCTCATTTCCTGTGCTCTCACCTCATTTCTTTCTTTGTATTGGTACTCCTTGTTTTCCATCCTTCCGTTCTCTCCCTCTCCCTTTCTGTTCATCCTACCTCTCCTGTTGAGGGTCACATTTTCCAACACACTCTCAATGTAGAAAATGTACTACTGAGCAAACGTACCCATTCTCATGGTCTCATAGGTGACAGTGAAGAAGAGTGCAGGCTAGAATTCAGGGCTGTACTATGACAAGCAGTGAGAAAAAGGTTGCTTTACCAACATTTGAGTTATACTTAAAGATCTTTAGGACCTTGAGTTTCTGCGACTATGTAATGTTCTGGTCCCAATGGTATAACATGTCCTTGTTTCACTTCTTCCTGGGAATTCAAGGGAGAAAAATCAAATGAGGAAGCATAATAAAGAAGTGGTTTAAAATATGAGCAACATGGAATATGAAGTGATTTGTTGACAGGCAAGACAGAGAAAAATCTCCCAGGAAAGTGGGAAAAAATAGTTGCACAGATGGTATGCATGGTGCCACTGGTTCACATCTGTAATCCTAGCTATTCAGGAGGCTGAGTTCTCAGAATCATGGTTAGAAACTAGCCCGGGCAGGAAAGGCTGTGAGACTCTTATCTCCAGGTAATCCCCAGAAATTTGGAAGTGAGCCATGACTCAAAGTGGTAGAGTGCTGGCCTTGACCCAAAAAGAGCTCAGGGATAGCACCCAGGCCCTGAGTTCAAGCCTCATGACCAACCAAACAACCCAACCCCCAACAAAACAAAAAGCAAATAACAACACAATAACGACAACAAAACAGACATGATCATTGGGGAGGGATGTGAAAGCAAGGTTTTCAATTGACAGTTTGAAGTCTGTAAAAATACTTGGAAGTTTGTGGGCATAAGAGACAGAGTCATTTGCCTACCTCCAAGACAGAAGTTTATCAGTAATTCTCTTCTCTAATGAAAAAAAAATCTTAAAACATAAAGGAAAGGACAAACTGTTAATATTTACCCAGAACATATATGTACCATGTACTTTATAGTTTTTTTCTTCATAAAATCCCAGGAAGCAGACAAATATTATGTGCATTTTCCAGGGAGGAAAGCTGAATACAGAACAAAATCATAACAGAGCCCACCAACCCAGTCCCTTTACAATATTGTTTTTCATTAACAATAAATCACTCATGTTTCAATGAAGGAGCAGATAAGGATTTTTTTCTAGTCATGAAAAAGCCCTGAGAAGAGATGAAAGAGATAGGAATAGAAAAGGAGATGAGAGGTAGTGACGATTGAACAGATGCATATGTGTGATTTAAGCAATAATCATTAAGATTTCATGAGCATATTTCATACCATGAACTTTTTTGTGTGTAGATATACCACACATACACACCCACACACATAAATATTCTTCAGTTCTTGCAAGTATTAAGACACATATTGGGGGCTGGGAATATGGCCTAGTGGTAAAGTGTTCGCCTCGTACACATGAAGCCCTGGGTGCGATTCTTCAGCACCACATATATAGAAAAAGCCAGAAGTGGCGCTGTGGCTCAAGTGGTAGAGTGCTAGCCTTGAGCAAAAAGAAGCCAGGGACAGTGCTCAGGCCCTGAGTTCAAGCCCCAGGACTGGCAAAACAAAACAAAACAAAAGAAACATATTGGAACTGGAGACCTTGTTCTGTGCTCGAAACATAAGTACTCTTTTGAGTATGGTCTCTGGTCCTTTTCAATAAAAAAAAAATTTATTTTCTTTCTGAAAGGGTCTCACACTTTGCCCACACTGGTCTCAAACTGTGATCAATTGTGGATTTTGCTTTAGTTACAAGTTGGTAAAAGAATTTACTGAGGGCTGGGGATATGGCTGGGGATATGGCCTAGTGGCAAGAGTGCTTGCCTCGTATACATGAAGCCCTGGGTTCAATTCCCCAGCACCATTTTCTAAATATAGAAAGTGGTCAGAAGTGGCGCTGTGGCTCAAGTGGTAAAGTGCTAGTCTTGAGCAAAAAGAAGCCAGAACCCTGTGTCCACGCCCCAGGACTGGCAAAAAAAAAAAAAAAAAAGAATTTACTGAGACAGAAAATAAGGAACCTGAGGTTATTAGGACATAGGAACATGAGAGATTCAGTCATCACAGGTTTGGATTTAGAGGCTGATTTGTTATTTCCATTTTTGTGGACTTTATTGACTGGCTACCTCTTTTTGAATCTCACACGTGGCAACTTTTGAGAGCTCAGTTGTCATCTATTTTCCATTTGGCCCGTTTTGCATGTTTTGCTCACCTCTCCATTTCCCATGAGTCTTGGTACTTCTATATCTGACATGTCCTTAAATAAGGGCTTCCTCTGCATGAATCTTCTAACTTCACTTCCAAATTGATGGGATTACAGGTAGAAGTCACCACAGGCAGCTCTAATACTCATAAATACCTTGCAATTGGATGCTTTTATTTTGTCTTTAAGAGGTAGGCATGGAGAAGTGTGAGCAATTTTCCCAGTATCATGAAGGACATGTATAGCAAAGCTTGGGTCTAAATCCAGGCCTACAGATCTTTTTCTTTAACTGTCATACTGAGGACTTTGTATAACTCATCCGAATAGTCATTTGAGGTGAGGTTATTCCCTGTGTGAAGGTACCAAATGGTCCATCTTGTGGGTCTCCAAGCTTTTCTTGCTACTTAAAAATTATAAAATCTAAACTCACTATGGTCCTCCCAAAAATTGTTACTGAGAATCACAAAGTGAAGCCTGGATTGGATGGAGATTACCCATGTCAAAATTTCTGTAGTGAGGTCTTAAAATCTGTAATATTCTGATAGCCTTACTAGCTGTTGCCCCTCCTGTCTCATGATCAGGGGTATATAAGCTACCAATTGGGAAAACTGCTTAGCTGGTGACCTAATTTGACCTAAAAGAATTTAGAGGAACTTGTTAGAGAAAAGAGATATTAGAAACATAAGATCTTCAAAACCTAGAAAGAAGAAGATTTGGGTTTGGGTAACTGGTAGTGAACAAAGTTATGGAACCACCATGCCTTCTACCCACAGTAGATCTCTATGACTATCTATTGCCAAAGATGAAAGGGATGTAGATGCCAAAAGTCTCAGCAGATTAGTAAAGGCAATATGTAACACTAAGCTGGAAGTGCAAACAGAATGAGGTAAAACAGAAGAGTCTGAGGTCAAACAATATTCTAAACTATAGGCTATAATTTAAATTACCAAGGACACTGGAAGGGGCAGTGGAATTCTCTGAATCTTTGCAGAAGCTTCAGCATATGGAAGGATTTTATCTTAGATAGCTTTTACATTACTTTAGCATTAAATCATGTGTTTTGGTGTCTCCAATGTGTTGAACAGAGCCTTAAGAATTCTCTTAATCCTTTCAACAATCTTATTAATTTAAAGCTACTAATAATGTAGAGTGATTTGAATGTGTTGACTTCCCAGGATCCCAATTACAAATACCCTATTAGTAATTCATCCTCAAGAATCAGGAACATTCATTTACTCATTCAGAAAACATTTGTAGTCTCACAATACTTCAGTCCTTGTGTTGGGTTTGGGTGTATAATACATGGAAAATTAAATTAACAACCTCCGCTCTCATGGAACTCGCTATCTGGTGGAGGAGATGGCAATGGAATAGATAAAAATGAGGACTGGCAGCTAAAATTCAAGAGGACAGTTTAGCTGGAAAATGAGCAATATGACCCAGTATTTCATACATGAATTCTGAGGAACTTTTTTTTTTTTTTTTTTGGCCAGTCCTGGGCCTTGGACTCAGGGCCTGAGCACTGTCCCTGGCTTCTTCCCGCTCAAGGCTAGCACTCTGCCACCCTGAGCCACAGCGCCGCTTCTGGCCGTTTTTTCTGTATATGTGGTGCTGGGGAATCGAACCTAGGGCCTCGTGTATCTGAGGCAGGCACTCTTGCCACTAGGCTATATCCCCAGCCCTCTGAGGAACTTTTTGAAGAGAAAAGATGTTAGAAATGCAAGAAGTTTTTTGTTTGTTTGTGTTTTTGTTGTTGTTGGTCATGGGGCTTGTACTCTCGGCCTGGGTGCTGTCCCTGAGCTCTTCAGCTCAGAGCACTTTACCACTTGAGCCACAGAGACACTTCCAGTTTTCTTTTCTTTTTTTTTTTTTTTTCCAGTCCTGGGCCTTGGACTCAGGGCCTGCGCACTGTCCCTGGCTTCTTTTTGCTCAAGGCTAGCACTCTGCCACTTGAGCCACAGCGCCGCTTCTGGCCGTTTTCTGTATATGTGGTGCTGGGGAATCGAACCTAGGGCCTCGTGTATCCGAGGCAGGCACTCTTGCCACTAGGCTATATCCCCAGCCCCACTTCCAGTTTTCTGATTGTTAATTGGAGCTAAGAGTCTCATGGACTTTCCTGCCTGGGGTGGCTTTGAACTGTGATGATCAGATCACAGCTTCCTAAGTAGCTAGGATTATAGGCATGAGCCACCAGTGCCTAGCAAAATACAAGAACTTTTGTTTTTGTTTTGGCCAGTCCTGGGGCTTGGACTCAGTGGCTGAGCACTGTCCCTGGCTTCTTTTTGCTCACGGCTAGCACTCTGCCACTTGAGCCACAGCGCCACTTCTGGCCATTTTCTGTATATGTGGTGCTGGGGAATCGAACCCAGGGCCTCATGTATACGAGGCAAGTTCTCTTGCCACTAGGCCATATCCCCAGCCCCAAGAGATGGGGATTTTGTGTTAGACTTGGAGATGAGTTTCTCAGATATCCCTTCAAGAAAGTACTCACATCCCAGAGGTAAGGCTGTTGGATAGATGGCTGTCCTCAATATTTAGTCATGAGGCTTAATTCTAGTTTTAAATACATGGACTACAGATTGTGATTGAGGTACAAGGAAGTAGACATTTCTATGTAGAGCTCATCCTCTACAGTTGACAATCTTCAAATCTCTTGGGCGTACTGTTAGAGATTTGGGTCAAGTTGGCATCATAATTTGAATGTGCCCTTGCTCAATCCCACTTCCTAAGCTTTCCTACACAGGTGTTGCTCTCTCCCCATCTCCTTCTCACCCCCCTCTAAACAAACAAAACATTTACTCCTAACTTCGGCTCAGTATCTGTGAACTCAACCAGTTCCCAGAGAACTCAGTCTGCAGCAGACTTCATGTCGATTTTAGGAGCATCAAGAGTTTGAGAGAAGATATTCTAGATGTCTACTCTGAGGAAGTGATGTTTACGATTACGAGGTGATGAATAGACTGAATTAGTTGTTAGCTTGTCCATAGACATTGAGGAAGAAAAACCTAGGAAGGCGGTATGCCTAGAGCATAAAATGTATGGAACAGTCCAAGATGTGGCTGGCATTGTTGGCCATAGGACTAAGAATATGCATCTCATCCTAAAGAGAGGAGGGAATGACTGGAGACTTTTAGGGTGGGGAATGAGACCAGATTTGTAGTTTATAAAATCTAAGTGCTCTGTGAAATATGCTTCAATGACTGCTAAGAGTAGGAAAAGAGAAATCAGATAGGAAGTTATGTAATTTTCCAGGTGAAGGATAATGACGAGGACCAAGATGGGATGGCTATGAGGATAGAGAAAAGTAAATTAATGTAATACATGTTTCAGAAATGGATTTTTTTCTTGAGCAAATTGCCATCATTCTGGTACTGGTTATATGTCTTCAATTTGCTCAAGTTTCAAAGACTTGGTAACAAATTTTGTCCATGCAATAATTTTACAATACTTTATAATTCAATTGAAAATTTATCACTATTATGAGATTTTAAAATCCCCTTTGTGCATTTAATTGCTTCCAAACAAACTTAACTTAGCTAGCTGTGATTAAATTTGTTTTAACAACAGGAGTTCCACATGTCAGGTCTGACCACTTCATACAATATTGGAGGTCAAAGACATGGTGAAGAACAGAGAAAGGAGATTGATTCATGGCAGATACAAGAAGACAGCATTTTAGTTCACATTCAGCCATCTTCCAGTGTACAGAGATGAACTTTAAGTTCAATAGTGAGAGTTAAAAGGAGGGAGGGACAAGGCATACATAGCTAAAATAGTCCCAGATCACAGAGGTGTCTGGGATGATCAGAGAAGTTAGAGGCATCTTTAGAAGTGGTCTGAACCTCCTTTGTCTTAGAATTGGTTAGGTGGAACCTCATTATAATGAGACATTGGCAGGAGATCCAGTCTATTGTCTGTTCTCTACGGCTTCCAAGATGGCTGCAAAGTAACTGTCTAAGAGAATAGCCTAAGGTTAAGAACATAGACACAAAATGAAGGAAGCTGGGATGCCTAGCTTTTACTTTGCTTATATTTAATTAATGGACCCAAGGAAGGAGTCGCTGTTTCTCAGAAAAACAATACGTTGAATACTTTGCAATACTTTGAAATTCTTCCATGATCCATCTTGACTTAAGGCGGTACATGAGTAATACAGTGGGAGACTTGGTGCTTATCTGCCTTCTCTCATTTCCCACCATCCTTCACCTGTGCTTTGTATTTCAGAAATAATAACTTGTAGCACCTTGAGCATGCATCATATTTTGCTTGCAATTTACATGATATTAATGCAAAATTAATGTTTTCCTCCTTTTCTCTATTTAGAAAATCTATATCTCTCCTTTAAGAATACTTTCAGGAATCCTCTCCGTTGAGTTTTTTTCTGATGCTCTACTTTCAATTAAATGCTATTTCCTCTGCATTCCTATGTACTCTTTGTTCATGCTTCAAACATCACAATTGCCCTACCATTCTTCTCTCCTCTCCTCTACTCTCCTGTCTCCTTCCTTCCCCTCCCATCCAGTACCCTCTCCTCTTTTCCTCTCCTCCCTCTACCTCTCATCTTCCCTCTCTTCCCTCCCTTTTTTCCTCTTCTCCTTCTCCCTCTCTCTCCTTCTCCCTTCCTTTCTCCCCTCTCCTTCCTTCCTTCCTTCCTTCCTTCCTTTCTTCCTTCCTTCCTTCCTTCCTTCTTTCCTTCTTTCCTTCCTTCCTTCCTTCCTTCCTCCTTCCCTCCCTTCCTCCCTGCCTCTCCCCACCTCTTTCTTTCTTTCTTTCTCTTTTCTTTTCTTCTTGAGCTTGAGCTCAGGGCCTGGGCACTGTCCCTTACCTTTTCCACTCAAGGCTGGTGCTCTATCACTTGTATTGCACCTCTAATTTGGCCTTGTGGTTAATTGGAGATGAGAATCTCCATGTTCTTTTCTGCTCAAGCTGCCTGGAAATGTGATACTCAAAATAGATCCCAGAAATAAGTGTATAGAAAATGAAACTATATAACTCCGAGATGATAGCATGGGAGGAAACTTAGATTTTTATTATAAGTTTTGGAAATTTTTTATGTACCACACTAAGGGAAAAATCTAAGAAAGAATGAATTAAAAAGCTAAACTTCTTAAAATAAAAAAAATGCTCTGTAAATGATGCCATCAAAAATTCTGTAAAAGGCATATCTGATAAAGGATTCTTTTCCAAACAACTTTTAAAGCTGAAGGACAAAAAAGAACAACCAAATAAAAAGAATGGACAAAAGAACTTCAGCAAAGAAGAGCTACAGAATGCACATGATAGGTGCTTTATCTCATCCTGCTCTACCTCATACATCATCAGGGAAATACAAGTGGAAGCTAGAGACATATGGGCTAGAGACATATCGTGGTAGATTGCCTGCCTAGCAAGAACAAGGTCCTAAGTTCAACACCCAGTACTAAACAAAGAAAAAAAAGGAAAGAGATAAAAATTGAAGTTAGTTCTGTCTAAATACAATTACTTTGTGTTAATCAAAAAATTTTTTAAAGAGAAATCAATGTCAAATACTCTATGCATGTGTTGAATTATGAAATTGTGCCCTATATGCTTGTATAATTGAAATAAAAAATAATAGGACATACCCACCCCCCCGTGTTCTGCGCCCCCAAATTAGAGGGTAGTGGGAAGAGTTAGTAGAATAACAGGAAAATCCCAGAATTGTGGCCTATGGAACTTACAGAAGGCAGGGTAAGCTCATATACCAAAACTTGCCTGACAACGAAATGGGGGCAAGGGTCTACAAAGAATGATGAAGTAAGGAGGAAGAGAGAAGAAATAAGAGGAAATAAGGAGGAAGAATGAGGGAATAAGGACAGGCCAGCAAATATTTGGCATCACAACCTTACAGGGAAACAAAAAGGAAGCCCGCCCATCAGAAAACCATCTTTAAGTACTCCATTTCTCACCATTTAACCCAAGGCCAAGTTCTAAACTAAAACAGATGGCTCAAGATGAGTGAGATAGTCTAAAATGCTTCATTCCCTGGGGCAGGTTGTTGCCAGGTGCTCTTTCTCTGTCATAGTTCTCAGCCAACACACTTTCCATCACCTTTACTTATGTTTGCATCTTACCTGAATTCTTCTTTTGCTAGACACAAGAACCAAGGCCAAGTTGGCTGTGCTAAATTTCTGGTAACATACTTGCTTCATTGGTCAGAAAGCTAGGGATTAAGTATGTCTCCTTCTGACTTGGACTCATCAAAAATGGTCACAGTTGAAAGCCAGACACAAATTTTACCTCTTGTTATTTTCATAAAGATCAAGCCTAGTTAATAAATAAGTACATTCAAATATTGATCTTTGGAGTTTAAGCTCTGGTTCTGTGGCTTATTTTGATGGCATGATTTAACTTTTGTGTGCTTATTTCTAAATATCTAACAAATGATATAAGAATGTACACCTCCTAGGATTTCTGTGCAGTGTACATGTTAGCATATATCAGACATTGCCAGAAACCACGCAGACATCCAGGTACAAGAGAACAAAGGAAAAGTTTATGGCCAGCAAAGGGGCTGGCAAGACCCCTTCTCACTGGGAGAAGTGAGAAGTGTGGTTTATTGTCTGGGGTGACATATATAACCTAGGAGGTTTTGGAGGCGGGGCCTCAGTGTGCTTCACCATGTTGGGCTGTGATTGATGGCTGCCGTCAGATGGTAGATAAGGGGGGTCCTGCAACTGTCCAGGCCTGGAGGTCACTCTAAGGAGATCTTATTGCTTTACATGGTCATAAACGAACTAAAGGAATGCCATCTCAAGGAAGAGGGTGTGGAGGCTAATTATTTACTGCCTTTACTAGATGGACCTCATGTTGCTTAGGAAAGAAGCATGCTAAGCTATGAGAGAGGAGGCTATTAGGCTTACAGTACAGAAAGAATAGTTAAGCACATATTTTACATTGTAAAGCAAATACGAACATTCTTTTTGGTACTGGAGGTGCAGAAAAGTTTATCTTTTCAAGTCTGGTTAGCAAATACTTCTTCAGGTTTACAAGACTCATGTGGAATGTTTTTGACTGACGTGAATCATATTTTGCTTTTCTCTCCCCAGCTATCATATAGTTAAGATCTAAGCATGTAAGTGCTGTCATAATCATAATCCTAATCATCACTTGGCCTAATCATAAAAGGTTCTGAGGATTACTTGTTTATGACATTCTTTCTATAAACACAGACAAAAACAAGGAAAGGGCCTTTTAATAATTATATAACTGTATTTGAAATTTGTTGACAGTGGTAAACAAGTCTATACTCACCTGATGTGAGACAGTGTGCCTATTCACTCAGCATATTTTCTTTCTTTTATTTCCCTGAGTGCTTGAGAATACAAAATTATAAAAGAAAGCAGTATCCATATGAACCATTGTCCTCCAAACTATCAAGCACACAATGAGTATTTCATAGACTTAACATGACAGTGAATTCCACAGCCAAACAGGTTGTGTGTGTGGTTTAGCAAAACAAAATTAAGAGTCATTCTAGGAAAGGACATTGCCACAGCTTTGGCATAATTAGGAATCATCATAATCAAATACAGGAAATTGGCACATCTGCTTTTCAGGCTGTTGATCCAACTGTGAGGCTGCCTGTGCGCACTGGCACGAGCAGTTCTGATGTAGCTCGATGTGTTCTGCAAAGCTGTCTTTGCATAAATATTTACATAATTTTCTCCAAACACCGCTATAAGCAGTTGTTTTTTATCACTTTTTCTCCCTTGGGTTATTATTTCTTCCCATCCTTACTTCCTGGTACAGGAGAGAGCACTTATTATTCTAAGGACCTCTTTCTCTCTCTCTCTTCCTCTCTCTCTCTCTCTCTTCCTCTCTCTCTCTCTCTTCCTCTCTCTCTCTCCCCCCCTCAGAAATTTACAGAAAAAAAACCTTGGGATCTGATTGTTTAATAAAATGACAACAGGATGGAAGCAGTATTTTCCATTATGCCATTTGGGTATATCTTTGTAGAAATGAAACAACAAATAACATCCAACACAGCTGCAGATAAGGGAAAGCAGGCGTAGAGAGAGGAATTGATGTAAGAATCCATTTAAGGTTTATTATTGATAAAGAATGGAGCCAGGAGCTGGTGGCTCATGTCTATCTGAGATGTGAGGAGGATTGCAACTCAGAGCCAGCCTTAGCAGGAGAGTCCTTGAGACTTACCTCCAATCATCACCCAAAAGCTGGAAGTAGAGCTGTGGCACAAGTGTAGAATGTTATCCTTGAGCACAAAAGCTAAAGGACAGAACTCAGGACACACAGGCACACACACACACACAGACACACAGAAAGACACACACACTTGGGCAGTCTAGACATGTAAGTGAAGTAGGATAATCTTTAAAAAGTGATGCCACTACCCTTTCATACAACAATGTCTTTACTTACTGGAGAATTAAAAGTCTTGAATGAGTTGGGGTTGAGGAGGTTTATTCACTTTTAGTCAATCAATACTTCTGCTAATTTCCTTTGATTAAAATGATCTAAAGAAGTTTTAATATGGGCTCCTTACTTTTGATATATACTTTTGACAACATACCTTGGGATTTGTGTATTTGATGAATGGGCTACATCATTGCAACTATATAACCTGATGGTTTACATGAGGAAATATATGTTCATTTTTCCTCCCAAAAGCATTAGAAAGGGGCTGGGGATATGGCCTAGTGGCAAGAGTGCTTGCCTCATATACATGAGGCCCTGGGTTCAATTCCCCAGCACCACATATACAGAAAATGGCCAGAAGTGGCGCTGTGACTCAAGTGGCAGAGTGCTAGCCTTGAGCAAAAAGAAGCCAGGGACAGTGCTCAGGCCCCGAGTCCAAGCCCCAGTACTGGCAAAAAAAAAGAAAAAAAAGCATTAGAAAGAGGCAACTTTTGAATAATTTGCATGTAACAAAGGAAAAAGGAATCCAAAAAGAGATAAGAAATTTGCCTGACTATATGTCCATCTGATTTTTTTATGACTCTATAAACTATAAACTATATGTGGTTACAAGTTATATGTTATTATATATATACATACATACACACATATATGAATGCTATATTGTAAATGGGATGTCCAGGTAAGGTGTTTTAAAATAAACTTTATATAGCTGGATTTCACAATATGTATCACTTGTCAATGAATTCTTCTGTTACTCTAAGCCATAATGAAACATAAGAAGCTCTTCAATATTTAAAAGGCTTTTTTCACTCTTTTCG
The DNA here is from genome assembly GCF_023159225.1 of Perognathus longimembris pacificus. Taxonomy (NCBI): domain Eukaryota; kingdom Metazoa; phylum Chordata; class Mammalia; order Rodentia; family Heteromyidae; genus Perognathus; species Perognathus longimembris. Next base: position 22,053,194 of record NC_063176.1, read on the forward strand.
TTCTGCTATCATTGGAGTCTTGATTTTTGTTTATATGGAGGTTCCTGTGAGCCCTAGGCAGTTGCTGTGTCTGTCTCTAAAAATGACAACAGGCAAAATAAGCGGTGAGAATCGGGCCTCGTGCTGACCTTCTGTGGAGCTACCATGTCTCCTTCTTTAGTTCTCTTTTCCTTTTGTGTCTATCTTTCTTACTCTCCCCATCTCTGACTCCAGGCTTTGGATTTTACATTCTGATCATGGCTCTGTGGCCATAAATGGGAACATTGGATTCTTTTTTTGTGGAGGAGTTTTGGAGGGTAAGGACTCAAAGTGATGCAAGTCAGTCATTTGGGAATGAAATCACATGCACTGTGTCTGATTTGTAGGCATCCTGTTCTCAGGACTCATAAGGTTTTTATAACTTCAGACTTTATGTAGAATAATTTTGTGCGATGAACATGTATATACCTGTGGTATATTTTTAAAAATCTTGTTTACATAAGCTGTAAATGTATATTTACACATGTGTGGTTTATGTGTATGTTTACAAATCATTCTTGTCTATCTATTAACTAGATGGTAAAAATATATAATTTTTTCTACCTCCCTAGACCTGATAACTCTGAGTTTTCTTTCACTTTTCTTACCATGTTCTGAGAGTAAATGCCTATGTCCTGTCCTTACCTGCTAGTGGTTGGGATCTGAATGAAAATATCAGCAATGCTTTAATCATATCCACATCTTACACTCAATCAGCAATTTAATTTTTTTCTGCCTCTATTAAAGTAGAGCAATGTTTCTATTTTTTTTGGCCAGTCCTGGGCCTTGGACTCAGGGCCTGAGCACCGTCCCTGGCTTCTTCCCGCTCAAGGCTAGCACTCTGCCACCTGAGCCACAGCGCCCCTTCTGGCCGTTTTCCATATATGTGGTGCTGGGGAGTCGAACCGAGAGCTTCATGTGTAGGAGGCAAGCGCTCTTGCCACTAGGCCATATTCCCAGCCCCAATGTTTTTGTTTTAACTCCACATATCTTACCATATAATTGTATCTTATTACTATCCCTACTTTGCCTAAAGTTACACTCAAAATACACAGTAGGTACTTCAATATTTGAGAGGACGTGTTCCAGTAAAGGGCTCTTTAAGTCTAACTATTCTGGAGGCTGAGATTTGAAGATTGAGGTTCAAAGCCAGGCCAGGCAGGAAAGTCTGCGAGCTTCCAATTAGCCACCAGAAAACCGGAAGTGGAGTTGTGTCTCAAAGCGGTAGAGGGTTAGCATTAAGCAAAAAAAAGGTCAGGAATAGGGCCCAGGCCCTGAGTTCAAGCTGCATAACTGACAAAAAAGGGGGTGCTCTTCACTGGAAGTCCAGAATCTCATCTGTGAAGAGAGGAAATTGAACTGTAGAAAATTTTAGTAAGTACTTATCAAATCATTATCATGTCCCAGGAACTGTTGGAGGGTTTGGTGAGAAGCAGAAATGGATACTCATTTGAAAATGATGAAATTAATGCAAGAAGACTCATAGCAAGTATAATACATTAAATTTACTAGGCAATACATGAAAATTTACTAGGCAAGTCATCAAGTACTATACTAATGTGCACCAGGATGCATAAAGGTGCATTTATTTTCCCAGAGAAAGTCCAGGAAAACTTCTTAGAACAAATTATGTTTAAAATATGAACAGGCAATAACAAACAACAATAAAAAGGAAATATTTAAGGTAGAACTACTATTGAGTCATTTCAACATTTATATGATTGATACAAACCATCGAGAGAACAGAATTACTTATCTTTTAGAAATGTAGAACTTTTGAACTTGATCTGTAATGATAGATTCTTTGGTAGTTTGAATTGCCTGGTATGTTTTTCCTCTTTAGGAACTCCCTCTGGGCCTTTTCAGAAAAGGAATGGTGGTCATTTGAGCTACATAATTGAAATAATAGAACTTTCAAGCTGGAGAGAACATTTGTTTGTTCTGTCCAGCACTCTTACTGCACAATGTTTTTTCAATTATGAAAGATTAAGTAAATTGTCTATTGAGTTCTCATAACCAGTTAATAGTTGAGTTTATACTAAATGTAGCTTACTACATTTAGTATATTCCTCATTTAGTGGTAGTTCAATTATCTTAATCTGTGTTTTCATAGCATGAGAGTATATGAATGTACATATTGGTCATGTTTTATATCAAAGAATGAACAAAAGAAAATTATTAAAAAAGTAAAAATGGAAATTACTTGTGTTAGGTTTCATGTTCATTATTTTGTCATTGTGATAGTTATGTGTTTCTAATACTAAAATGTAGATAAGTTCATTTTTATGTACTTATTTTGGGAAAGAAATATTATTTTACTCCAAAAAAGTTCACATGAGTATACATTTCAGTTGGAGGCATGCCTCAAGATGTATAGTACCAGCCTAGGAAGAACAAGGTCATGAGTTCAACTCCCAGTATAAAAACATTCAGTTCCCTAATGAGTCTACATTTCAATTTTTCCTAGTGATATCTATTTTCTGGTACTGCCTTGTAAGTTACAGACGATAAATTCTTATATCACTTGGTTGGCAGATAGTAAGAGTTTAGGATCTAGCATAGTTGTTGGTTAAGTCTAGACTGACTTATACACCCTTAAACAAGGGATATAACTATTCTCCACACTTGTACCATGTTATTTGTAAAACACAGATGAAATTGAAATGAGAACTTAGGGATACAGGGTATGTAAACCATTTAGCCTAAGCCTAGAAAAGTACTCACTGTATGTCAGTTGCCATTATTTTTGTGATTAAGAAAAAGTTAAATCTCAGTAAAAATAATGGTTGGAATGGTTTCTAGAAACACTGCTTGCAGTAGTACTTGTCAAAGCAAATAAAAACAAAATTTTTGTAGTTGGAGAATGGAACAAACCCATTTTGATGTTGATGTTACCACTGCTGTTTCTGGAAACCAGATTTACTTTACGGGTCTTGGCTACCAGATGAATGAAGTGGAAAGCCAATTTTGCGTAAGTGAGTCGCGCTTGATGCGTGGGAGTGTCCGGAATGTGAGAAAGGCACAATGTGCATGACGGCTGCAAATCTCTGTTTCTGCCAGCAATGACATTATCCAGCGAGCTTGGCTTCGCCTGATCATCCCACCCTATTGGCAGCAAGACAGCTGAGAGACAGAAACAAACAGCTGGGGCCTGGAGAAATAGATCCTGGGGCAGAAGGGAAGGAGTGCAGAGAGCTAGCTGAAGGACAAACTGGGAAGAAAGAAGTTTGAGTAAGAATGCATGATGATGAAAAACACAAGACTCTGATTAAAAGAGGTGGCTTCCTATTTTTAAGATCTAGAGTTTTTCATGAAAATTTCTGTCCACCTCAATTCACTTTCCCTTCTCTTCCCTTGTAGACTGAAGCTGGTTAGCCTGGTCCATGAGGACAGACGGCGCCTGTCTTTCTTCCACCCTTTCCTGCATCAGCCCTCTGTAGATGTATACTTGAAGAAAGAATGGGAACCTCCAGGGCAACTGAAATCGTTTCATCACTTTAGTCACTTTCTACTCCAGCAGAAATTAGAAGAGGCAGTGAAAAAAATACAAAATATTAAAATTTAAATCATCTGAGTTAGAGAGTGAAATTCTAAAATAAAACCTACCAATATTATATCTATATATTTCCTTTTTCTTGAAATTTCATATTCTATCAGAATGCTGTGGCTTCCTATAATGTTTATGTTGAAACCCTATTTCTTCAGGTGATGATATAAGAGGTGGTGGGATTTGAGGAAGTGATTAGGTTATGAGAACAGTGCTATCACGAATGGGATTCAGGTCTTTACACAGGCGACAACACAGAGCTCGCTCACCTGATCACTTCTTCTGTCATGTAGGAGAGGCAGAACCAGGAAGTGAGACTTGATTAGATACCAAGTCTATAAGTGCTTTAAATTTGAACTTGCCATTTTCCAAATGGTAAGGAATAAATTTCCGATGTTAGCTACCCATTTTATAATATGTTATAGCATGCCCAAGACTACATTTTCAATCCAAAGTAGAAAGTAATTAGAGTGGCTGGGAATATGGCCTAGTGGCAAGAGTGCTTGCCTCCTGTATCTGAAGCCCTGGGTTCGATTTCCCAGCACAACATATATAGAAAATGCACAGAAATGGTGCTGTGGCTCAAGTGGCAGAGTGCTAGCCTTGAGCAAAGAGAAGCCAGGGACAGTGCTTAGGCCCTCAAGGCCCAGGACTGGCAAAAAAAGAAAAAAAAAAAAGAAAAAAAAGAAAGTAGTTAGTGTATCTTAAGAAAGACTTCAATTTTGTGATGCTAATGAAGATAGAAGTACAAAACAAAAACATTATTGATCCCTATAGTCATTCTACCAATATTGTTATAACTTCATTTGAAAATAACTAAGATAAATCCGAACTCTTTCTTGCTAAATTGAACTAAATCTCTCACTGAGGTATGATAAGTGTTTGTGATTATTTACTGAGTAGTAATAATGGGTCAGACAGTGTGTTGGGAATTGGGACAAAAAGTATATATGGTCTAGAGGGGAGAGTCTTTTAAAAAACAAGGTAATTAATTGTCTAGGAGAAGTGAGGATGGGAAGTAATCTTACAAGAGATTTTTGCATATGATTATTTAATTGTAGATTTAAGTAGAAATTGGATAATCTAATTTACTTCTTCAACCAGGAGGCTTATTCCCCAAATAGCTTTAGAGAGGACAGTATACTGAGCACACTGCACGCAAGAGTTTTCTGTAGTTGATCTGGCTTGCCAATTCAAAATACAAGACCTCACCCCTCAGTTACTCACTTTACATTCCAGTACACTTTGCAAACAACTGATACACACACACACACACACACACACACACACACACACACACACACACTTTGCAAATGTTTCCAGGGAAATTTAAGTGGTTTGGTAGAAATCCACAGTTACAGGGTGATCTTACTGGCTGATATTATCAAGTTATGGTGTACAGGGCCCCTCAACATCTTCTACCAGCAATGCCATGTCTGTTAGTGAGGCCCTTCATTATTGTGCTGATGGAAGTGAGTTCCTGCTTATGACTTCCTACAGACCATGTGGGCTCTCAGTCTTCAGGTATATTTCAATACAGTTGGTTTGGTTAAAATGTTCTTTTATATCCAATTGCATTCCAGATATACCAGCTTGTTGAACATTTACATATTATACATGAAAATCTGAAAAACTATTTTGTAGGACTTAAAAAAAATGTAACCATGTGGGTCTCAATTTTTTTTTCAATTCGAGGCAGTGTATTTAAAAAAATTGTCTTTATTGAAAAGGTGATGAACAGAAGGAGTCTTAGGTATATAACCAAGCTAGTAATTACCTGTTTTTAGACAGTGTTACCCCATCCTTCATTTTCTCCTGCTTACCCTTCCCGACTACCCTCCCCTCCAAGTTGTAAAGTTGATATCTAACCCATTGTTAAGTATCATTGTTGTATTAGTTCTTCCCTTGACCTGTTATTTCTGTGATTCCCTTTCCCTTCCTTTGGTCGAATAATCTTATATACAAGACACAAGGTACAGAAAATTAAGAGAAATGAAAGAAAAAATACTAAAAAGAAAAATAATTAAACAACTATGTACAGTACAGATTAAGAACTTCTTGTTTCCATCCATATCTTGGAGTTTATGTTGGTATACTTTATTATATATGGTGCTATATTTTAAGCAATAGGGTTGTTGCGCTCCCTCATTAAGAATATCATAGACATATTCTAGTTCTTACAACTGAGGGAATCTACTTTTCTTTGGGTTTAGCATACTTCATTTAATATAATTTTTTCCAGGTCCTTCCATTTCCTTATGGAGCAATGCCATTCTTACTGATGGAGGCATAGAACTCCACTGTGGGGCTGGGAATGTGGCTTAGTGGTAGAGTGTTTGCCTAGCATGCATGGAGCCCTGGGTTCGATTCCTCAGTACCACATACATAGAAAATGCTAGAAATGCTGCTGTGGCTCAAGAAGCTCAGGGTTAGTGCCCAGCCCCTGGACTGGCAGAAAATAAAAGAGTCATTACTAAAAAAAAAGAAAAAGAAAAAGAAAAGAACTCCATTGTGAATATATACCACATCTTCTTGATCCATTCATGTACTGAGGGGCATCTGGGTTGGTTCCATATGTTTGCTATGGTAAACAGTGCTGCAATTTGATGCCTTGAACTCACAACCTTTTTGTCTCAGTGTTCCAAGTGTTGCATAATAGTTGTGCATCATTACATATGGCTGGTTTTCTAACATTCTTATAAATGAATTTTAAGAATGCCCTTAAAAACTGACGAAAATGAACTTGAGTGCATTTTGATAATGAGGATGAATTCAGTGAAAGTGAAAACAAGGAAAAAATTAATGTGTTTGGATTCAACAAATGTGGCATCAGAAGCCTAAATATAAGTATGGGAATATAAAATGCAATGCTTGTAGTATTCTTTGTGATGTTGTGTGTACATTTAAGATACTACCAAACTCTTAATCACTACCCTTATGTTAGAAGCTTTGTTTGTCTTAGCTAGTAAAATGTCACTTCAACAAAACCAAAAGAATTAAGAAAAAATCCACATGCTTAGAAAGCAGAAAATAGCAAAATGTGGGAAAAAAGTCATCCTTGTAAGGAAAGGTCAGTAGAAACATATGGCTCCCAAGTGAAATTAAAATAAGGTTTCTGTACAGACTAGATACGATGGCAGATAACAGGGCCACAGGCCAGACAGAAGGTTTCCAAGGCCCCAGGCTGTGTTCTTACTTCTGCTCCACTGAAGACTTTATCCAATATTGTTTTGGTGATGAAACTTGTTATACATCCTCTGCATCCTCAGATGCTAAAGCATTCTGTAATAGACTTCATCCAGAAAACCTAAAGGCCAGCCATATTTCATCATTTCTTAAGTTTCAGTGATTATAAAACAACCATCTGTACATGTCTAGAAGCATATTTTTACTTGGGTTATTATTTGGTAAGGTACAGACGATCCAGTTTTTATTCCTCTAATATGTCTATTTAAAAAAGTCCTTACGACATTTTTATATTTGTATAGTTTTTAAAGCCTTACTCATATTAAAGAATGGTTACAGGGAGTAATATAGAGTATTTTTATAAATTTATGGTTACATATATTTTAAAATTAAGAAAAGAATTGAAAATGTTATTAACATAATTGCACAAAGGAGTTTTATTGTGGTACAATGTTTATTTATCTGATAAACTTCACACACCTAGTTAGAAAAAGGGCAAATACATTTTGATTTTTTTTTGTTTTTTTTTTTGGCCAGTCCTGGGCCTTGGACTCAGGGCCTGAATACTGTCCCTGGCTTCCTTTTGCTCAAGGCTAGCACTCTGCCACTTGAGCCACAGCGCCACTTCTGGCCGTTTTCTGTATATGTGGTGCTGGGGAATCGAACCCAGGGCCTCAGGTATACAAGGCAAGCTCTCTTGCCACTAGGCCATATCCCCAGCCCGCAAATACATTTTGAAAAACACTGCAACTGTATATGAAGTCAGCATCAAGAATCTCAGTAAAAGCTATTGATCAAAGGGCTGGGGGAGGGGAGAGAGAAACAGGCTTCCTTGGGGTGAGCACTAGTGGGAGAAGATTGGCCTTATGAGGGTGAATAAGAATGATACAGATGAAGTTTGCATTCCATGAAAATAGAACAATGAAACCTGAAAAAAAATCACCCCATATGTGTTTTGTTTCTTAACCCTCCTTCCTTTTCTTAAATCCTTTTAAATGGTTTGGTGAGTTTCACTGTAGTATTCACATCTCTCTAATGTACACCTATAGTATTTCCCCCTTATTGCTCTTTGCACCCCCCTTCGTCCCACTCACTGAAGTTTTTAGTATGCAAATATCCCACACATGAGTTTCGAAACCTTTCATAAGGATTCCATTTGGAAAAGTTATGTCCTCTTGTTCCTATGTTATACACTTTGATTCGGATTTCATATTGATTTATTATTGTTTTCTATTCACTCCAGACTTTTATCACTAAACAGATTCAAAGCAGGGAGAGAGCAAGTTAAGTGTTTTAAATACAGCTTTGAATTTTAACCACAGCTGACAGTTCCTCTTCTCAACTGCCACCAAAATATCTGACCATAAGCCACCTGCAACAGATGCCTGGCATTCTTCCATCTGATATTTATTCTTTGGGATTAAGAAAAATATGCCAATACTGTCATTCAGCTTAATGAGAGAGTAAGGTAGTATATTGAGCATATCATGTATGCATTCGCGTTGAATGTTGAATGCACTTAAAAATCAGATTGGTTGCTCTTTATGGAGAAAAGAAATCGAAAACTTGAAGAGCTAGAAGAGTAAGAAATGGAGGATTAAATCTTAAATAAAAATAAGGAAGAGTAGTTGAGAAGCATCAGGGTAGAAATAAACTTGGAGTTGTCAGAAGACTGGACAGTGCTATTCCAATTCAGTTTCCAGTAGGAAACTATTTGAAAACATTCAAATAAGATCATTTCATGGGAAGGTGATTTATAAAGAGTGGGATGGGGGATCCAGGCATGGTTACACATACTTGTAATCCCAATCACATGGGCAGGAGGGATCCTAGATATCAAACCCAGAGCCTCATGCACATTAGGTAAGTGCTGTACTACTTGAGCCATATCTCTAACCCGTTTCTTTATATGTTTGTTGCTAAAATACACTTTTCCTGGACTGACTTCAAGCTCTCAAGTTTCTTGCCTCTCTCCATAATGAAAATAGCTGGAATTACAGGCCTACTCCATCACCTGTGGCTTCTATACTGTTTTCAATAGTAGCTATACTCATGAACATCACTGCTAACCACGTATAAGGGTCCTAGTACATGGATGTACATAAAGATTACAAGAATCATAGCATTATTGTCATTTATCTTTTTATAACCACCGTGATTGGGATGAGATGGTAAGTCTTTATTAGTTTGACTTGCATTTTCCTGATGCCTAGTAATATTGCTCATTTTTCATATAGTTATCAGTCATTAGCATTTTTTGTCTTGTTTTGAGAAGTGTATAGTCAGATAATTTGCTCTTTTTTTGCGGGGGGGAGGTGCTCTGGTCGTGGGGCTTGAACTCTGGGCCTGGGCACTGTCTCTGAGCTCTTCAGCTCAAGGCAGCACTCTACTACTTGAGCCACTGTGCCACTTCTGGTTTTCTGGTGGTTAACTGAAGATTAAAGTCCCACAGACTTTCCTGCCAGGCTGACTTTGAACTGCAATCCTCAGATCTCAGCCTCCTGAGTAGCTAGAATTACACCACCAGCATTGGCTCATTTGTTCCCTTTTAATTGGATTAGCTTATTTGTTGTTGCTGCTGAGATTATTCAATTCTTCAAGTGGTCCAGATATAAGAACTCTCTAGATAAACAGTTGGCAAATACTTTCTCACATTGAATAGATTGTCCCTTTACCATGTTGGATATGTCCTTTGCTGTCCAGAAGCTTTTTAACTTGATACAATACAATACAATTTTAGTTTTGCTATTGTTTCCATGATTTTGGTCCTGAAACTCAGAGACTCCAAGAGAAAACAAAGGAATCATTTCAATATATTGTTCCAGGCAATTGATTTTCTGCACTGGACTCCAAAAACACAAGGATAGGAAATTCTTTTTAAACTAATTGCAAATAATGGGATTTGTCTGTATCTTCTGGCTCAGTTTTGTGGGTCATATGTGTTCAGGAAATGTGTCCTTTTTCCTGTATTTTTCAATTCATTAATATATAGTTTTCAAATTAATCTCTTAATAATCTTTTCCTGGCATCCGTTGCAATGTCTACTTTTTTAAAATCTCTTATTGTTTTGGTTAGTGTAGATAACACATGCTAATTTTACTTACCCCCATTCTCCTTTACCTTTTATTTTTTTCAGCACTGGGTTTTGAACTTAGAGCCTCATACTTTTACACTTGAGCCTTGACCCCAGTCTATTATCAGAAAAATATAGGATGTATTATATTTTGTGTTTACATGGTCTGATCTTGATAAAGTTCTGTATACTGCTCGAAAAGAATGTGTGTTCTATAGTTGTTTGAATGGAATGTTTTGTAAATGTCTATTAGGTCTATTTGATCTATAGTACAGTTTAACTCTTGATAATTTGTGTTGCATTTTTCTCTGACCTACCTATTGGTGAAATTAACCTCAAATATTTTAATAGATTTCCCCCTTTTGGTCTCCTAGTAGGTTTTTTTTTGGGGGGGGTTTGTTGTTGTTTGTTTTTGCCAATTTTAGGGCTTAAGCTCAGGGCTTGAGCACTGTCCCTAGCTTATTTTTGCTCAAGGCTAGCACTCTACCACTTGAGCCACAGCACCACATCTGGCTTTTTCTATATATGTGGTGCTGAGGAATTGAACCCAGGGCTTCACATATATGAGGCAAGCACTCTACCACTAGGCCTAGTAGTTTTGTTAGTATTTAAATAAAATTAAATATTCTATTGTTAGGTATAGATTCTCAGTGGTTGTATCTTCTTGTTGAGTTGGTCCTTGTCTGCTGAGATACTTATTGTTTCTGTCTTGAAATCTATTTCTTCAGACATTAGTACAACTACTCTTAGTTTTGAAAAAAAATTCCATTTACTTTTTTGTTGTTGTTGTTGGATGTGGGCAGAGTTCCATTTACTTTGCATACCATTTTGTATCCTTTCACATTCAATCTGTCTGTGCCTTTATTGGGAAGGTAAATTTCTTGTAACAGCATGTTATTGGGATTTGTTTTGCAAGCAAACTCAGTTTGTACATTTTAATTGAAGAATGAAGACAATTTGCATTCATAGTTATTGTTCAAAGTCATAGACTTATACTTAATACCTTGGTTTTCTTCTAGAATAGAATATGTTTTTTGTTCATTTATTTCTCTCATTCATCTTTGTGCTTTAACTTTTTTATATTGTTAATGTTTGCTTGCTTTCTATTTCTCTTTGGTGTATATACCATTTTACTGAGACATCTGCCATTATTCTAATGGGTGTCCTTAATTGTGACATGGTGATATCCTCTTGTAGATTTACAAAAGTTTTCTTTTATCCTGTACCTTTGAGATTTCGACTATTATATGTCATAGTGAGGGTCTTTTCTGCTCATGTCTACATGGGGTTTTATAAGCCTCTCTTGTTCCTGGATGTCCATGCCTTTCCAAAGCTTTAGGAAGTTTTCTGTTATTAGTTATTGAATACCTCATCTACATCATTAACCTTTATTTCCCACCTTTGAATATGCCAAGGATCTAGACGTTTGAAACGCTAATGATGGTCTTGAATGTTGTCCTGATTCTTTTGCTTCTTTTCTTTTTTTCTCTCTAAATTTGAAACTTTTGATCAATCTCCTTTTCTAGTTCAGATATTCTTTTTCCCTCTCAATATACTCTCTTTTCTTTTTATTTATTTATTTATTTCTTCTTTTTTTTTTTTTTAACCAGTACTGGTACTTGACCTCAGGGTTTGGGTACTGTTCCTCAGGATTTCTGTTCAAGGCTGGATCTCTACCACTTGAATCACAGTTCCACTTTTGGTTTGTTTTGGTGCTAAACTGGAGATAAGATTCCCATGGTCGTTTTCCCCTTGTGGCTGACTTTTATCCTTGATCTTGGTTTCCTAAGTAGCTAAGATAAGAACTGTAAGTAAGCCACCAGCACCTGGCTTGATCTAGTTCCTTGTTGAGACTTTCAACTAAGTATTTTATTTGACTTATTGAGTTCTTCCTCTTCAAGATTTTGGATTGGTTCTTTTTCAGAATTTTCATATTTTTGGTGAACTTGTCATTCACAACCTGCATTGTCTTCCTAATGTAATAGCTTATCTATATTTTTCTCAGATCTCACTGAGTGTTTTAAAAACTATTTAAATTCTTATCAAGCAGTTCAACCATCTTGATATCTTTACCGTCTGTTAGTAGGGAGTTATGATGTTTAGGAATTATGATATTATCTTGGCTTTTTCTGTTTTTGGAGTTCTTACATTAAGATTTGTGCATATGGTAAAATGAATGTCACTACCACTTTCATGGTATGGCCTCCTTAGTAAGTAACTTTCTCCTAAAGATGTATTTTAATGCTGAGTTTATTTCTAGCGGGATGGTTTACGTCGTTAATGATGGCTTTCTGTAATTTCTTTGTAATACACTGTATACTGTGGTAGAGTTGGGGACTCACTGTTTCTGTAGGTCACAGAGCATGGGGACACATGAGCAGCTCAGACAGTGTGGCATACACACTCTCCAGCAGAATATGTGTGGTACAGCCAATGTGGCTGCTCCTTGAATGGTACTGGAGGCCAGATAAGTGATGGATTTTTCTTAGGCATTGTTGATGCTGGCATCGTTACTTGTAAGGATCTCAGATCTCTGTTGTTGGCTGCATCAATAGTGGTGAGGGGTCTGAAGACTTCATCTCCTTGACTAGACAGTGTTATGGGCATAGGTGCTTCACTGGGAAGCAGTGAGAGCAGGAATCACCACATTCCCGCTGTGACATTCATACCGAGTCTCCTCAGTAGTGTATGATCAGACTAGGTGTGGGGTGATCAGTGGCTGGGACTTACCTAGATGTGGTGGTGACAGGAGTTGTAGAGTTCCTCTGCTACTACTACAAGAATGCCAGTTTAAGAATGGGCCTTCAGGGGCCCCCTCGCTCTGCACATCCTGAGATGGAGCAAGGTCTAGGTGTGCTCCTCACCCCCGCAACTCTCTCAGCTCTAGTGCTTTCTGAGATGAAGCAGGTGTGGATTAAAACTGAAGCCTGACAAAATTCCTTTCAGCTGGTGGGGTCACAAGAAGGAGTCACAGCAACATTCAGCTGGGGCTGTCTAATTTCTCTCTGACCTTTCATCAACTGCATGCCCTGGAGGGCAGGATGACAAGAGCTGGGGCACTGTACAATACTGCCACAACATACTTCTTTGGGTAGTGAAGCAGTGGAGTGAGCTAGAGTTCTTTCTCTTCCCTGGCAGTGACGTGCCCCTACAGGGATGGAACAGCCAGTGGCAGTTACCTGGGACTGTTGTAAGAACCACAGACCACTGGCCATGCCCCAGGTCTAGAATGTATCCTTCCCTTCCCCCTAGCTCATGAGAGTGACACTTTGATCCCCCCTCCATGTCACAAGGACCCGTAAGGGATGTAGTGTTCTTAACAGAGTCACTCTGTTAAGCCAAGTTTGGGATTGTACGACCACCACTCAGGGCGCCAGTGTCCCGGAATATGTGTGGAGTTTCAGAGACAGGAATCTGAGACCTTTAGAGAAATCCCGATTCCAATAGGCCTTGTCCCTGGTTGGCTCCTGAGGGTTTGTTAGGAGCAGAGGTGAATTCCTTTCCCATTGCTGGCTAGGCTACTACCATCACGTGTCTAGATGATCCAGGTAAGCTACATACTTTAAGGATTGCACACTTTCCAGTAAGTAGGGTTGCCAGTATCTGTGCTGACAATTTCCTGGGTCTCTTATTTTTGTCTTTTTGGAGGGGAGACTTCTCTTCTGGATGTGGAGAAGGGATGGCAGGTTCTCATATAATCTGCTGCTCTTGCTATGCTTTGCCCCAAGTATCTGGATTTTACAGATTTTCTCTTACTGAATCCTACTGTTTTCCAGCAGTTGCTTCAATATGTAGCTGTTTAGTGCTTTCGTGTGTATGTGGAGAAGCCCATAAATATTGGAACGGTTCCACCATCTTCTTTAATACAAAGAAGAAAATCTGTGTAGCCCGAAGGGAATGATTCCTCAAGGCACACTACAGCTCATATTCCAAGCTGCATTTCCTGTCTCCCGGCTCCACTGGCCTCTCCGTGCTCTCTCATCACTTGCCTATCACAGCGAGGCAGATGCTACAGCAGAGAGATGTGGCTTCCTGAGTAGAGTCTGGAGATGGATTCAAGAAGCAGTAGTAACACTTTAAAAAAAAAAATGAAAGTGCTTTTTAAAAATCAGATGACTTCATTTATATAAAAGCTCTAAACAGATCCCCAGAGAGAGGGAAGTCTGAAAAATAGCATAATCTGAAGATAATAGAGAAATGCAAGATAGAGCAAAAGACAAAGGGAGAATTTACTTTCTGGAGGCAGGTCCTAAGGCATGCATGGAAAGTGACTAACCTGCTCACAGGTGCTCAGAGACAAGACATCGTGGAGACACAGGTCTATAAGCCTGACACCAATAAATGTGCAAAAAGTATCAGAAAGGATTCCCCTAAACTTTTCTCTGAATGATTAGGATCAATAACAGTAGATGTTTGTGAAGAGGTGCTCTTCCCCCTCATGTACTGTGAATGGAATAGCTCATGGTTTTTAGCAAGAGGGTAATTGAAAAATATTTTGTCATGTTTCTTCAGAAATTTATTTTATAAGCTCTCATTTTCAGTCTTTACTGTAAGAATTCTTATTAAGACCCAATCAAGATATTGAAAACACTCTTTGTGCCTTGTTTTCCCCATGGAGCTAGCTTTCAGTTTAAATCTAAGGATATACTTATGTATGAAGAATGTCAATGCACTTTACTGTCTACAAGTTATTCTTGTAGGAAAAATTACTAGTTAAAAGGGATGATGAATGTCTTAAGTTTCCTTCAGGGAAAGGAGAAATTATGTGTTTGATCTCAGGAGTTTGGTATGGCATTGCGTTACCACTGAACATGAATATAGTTTAAAATTCTATGTGAAGTGCCTCTGTTTTGACTGTCAATTCAGGGTGGAAAACCATTTTGATAGAAGTGTCAGGGAAATGATGAACAGTGAAGATATCAGCTTGGTTAGCTTATTCTTTTTGACTGCCACATGATTCTTCCTGTACTATGTCATGTATGAACAAAAGATGGTATTAACTCAAACGCCAAAAAATTCAATGAGTTTTAAACCAATCACCTCACAGTGTATTGAATTTACCTTTAATCTCTTTTATATCATGTTGGTGTTTGTGTTTACTGGCTTCATTGGTTTATATTAAATATTAGTGCCACAGAAAGGAAATCATTAGTGAATGATTTTAAAATGCCAATTTGTCAAGGTCAAAATTAAGAACAACAACCAAAAAAACCCCGCATCTGTGGCCCACACCTATAATACTAGCTATTCCAGAGCCTGAGGTCTAAGGATTTTGGTTCAGAGCAACTTGGGCAGAAAAGTTTGTAAGACTCTTACTTCCAATGAAACACCAAAAAAGCCAGGAGCTGTAGTTCAAGTGGTAGAGTGCTAGTCTTGAGTACAAAAGCTCAGGACAGCACCTATGTCCTGAATTTAATCCCCAGTACTGGCACTAAAAAAAAAAGAAAGAAAAGAAATATGAATTATAAGATTGTAAAACAGGCCCAGTAAAGTGTGGGGGTGGGGTGGCAAATATTGTGGCAGTACATTATATACATGTAGGAAAATGGAAAAATTAAACAGTTAGATTGCTTTAAGGAGGAAAGAGGAAGGAGAAAGGAAGGAGAGAGTGATAGAGGAAGTGAATTTGATAAGGAAAACTTGGAAGTAAATATAAATATGTCAAAACAATTTCCCTATTTAATAGATGTTAATTAAACTCCCACCCCTCCAATTCTAACTAGGAGTGGAAGGTCATAGATATAACTCACTTGAGACCCAGAGTTCAAGGCCAATCTGGGCCACATAGTCCCCATCTAAAATCAAAAGCATCTCAGATTATGTTAAAGCCATATAAGATAATAGGTAAGTAGTAAAACATTTTTTTTTGTAATATGGCTTGTCTATTCCAATTCATGATGTCAGTTATTTATTCCTTCATACTCTAAGATGTGAGCTGACTAGACATTTTCTTTCTACATATTTTTTCTTTCTCCCATATATCACAATCTCTCTTTGTGTGTGTGGTTTTTTTTTTGGCCAGTCCTGGGCCTTGGACTCAGGGCCTGAGCACTGTCCCTGGCTTCTTCCCGCTCAAGGCTAGCACTCTGCCACTTGAGCCACAGCGCCGCTTCTGGCCGTTTTCTGTATATGTGGTGCTGGGGAATCGAACCTAGGGCCTCGTGTCTCCGAGGCAGGCACTCTTGCCACTAGGCTATATCCCCAGCCCTTTCTTTGTGTTTTGTACTGGGGATTGAATTCCAGGCCTTGAGTTTACGAAACAATCACTCTAGCCCATAAGCAAAGCTCCAGCCCTCATCTGTGACAACATTTAAGGTACTACCCATCTTTAAGATGAAGATTGAATCTTTTGTCCTCTGTAAACTTAGATCTCTACTATTTTGAGTAATTTCTCCCTCTTTGAAATTCTTTTTGTTTGTTTTCTGGATACAGCTGCTATTATTCACATGCCATGTAAGTACATTATATTTATTACCACTGATGAATCAATATTAATATAATTTATCAATTAAATTTCATAGGTTCTTCTGATTTCCTTAATTTGACTCGATATCCTTAATTGCTATGTCCTTTTAACTTGTTCATTTCCTTGACAGTTTTCCAAGTTACCTTATGTTTGGTGACCTTGACTTAGAGGAATATAGGTCAAATATTATAAAGATTGTTTCTATCAGAATTTATTTAATTTTTTTTTATCATACACTCATTTAAATCTTGGTATTTGGGTTAATTTTTTTCTGCATAACAATTAGAATATCCGTTAAGGACATCTCTCTTCAGAGACTTCATGTATTCCAAAAATCACAGATGAATGCCGTACAAAGAGCAGGCATTAAATGATATGTTTAATTAATTAACTAAAATAGTTTTATCCAAATTTGAGCACCTTTCATTTGATAAGATTTTAACACTGTATGAAGATCAGGGTAATAAATAAACCTTTGATGAACTAATCTTAAAAAAAATATATCCTCAGGTACTTGTGGCTCAGTGAGCTTATATTGGTATTTTTGTTAGCCAGATTCACTACAAACCCATTGGCCATTTGATGATGAACAACTTTCTTACTGCTCCTTGCAAAGATTTCAAGAAAACCGGGATGGATTATCTATGGGCCATATGGGCTGTTAAGATAAAGTTGGATTTACACTAATCAAGTAGTTTCCATGAACAACACAAGACCACCAAAACACACAAAAATTCTTTTTAATTAAAGTACTTATGATAGTTATTCTAAAGAGCAAAATAACATTTCAATTTTTTTTTCAATCTTAAAGAAGGAGTTACATATCTAAAGCTAAAATATCTTGGAGCTGAAACAATGTGACTGTTAAAAATGTTAGATCAACAAGTTAGAAACAAGTTTTAAAAGTTCCATATTTTTCATGTTGCCTGCAAAGTGTTTAAATTAATGCTTAGGCGGAAAGAGGCAGTTCTCTTTATGAGAATAGTGGAAACCTAGCTGTTGTCACCTGTACTCCTTAGAAGATTGAAGATAAAGGAAGAAGGATGTAGCCAACTCAGAATTTTCTTAGTTGAGTGCATTGAATGAGGCCATCTTCATTAAGGTATTATTCAGGATAACACAGTACTTATTATTTGCTTCTTTCTTTTTTTTTTTTTAACCAGTTCTGGGGCTTGAACTCAGGGCCTGAGCACTGTCCCTGGCTTCTTTTTGCTCAAGGCTAGCACTCTACCTCTTGAGACACAGTGCCACTTCTGGCCTTCTCTACATATGTGGTGCTGAGGAATCGAACCTAGGGCTTCATGTATATGAGGCAAGCACTCTTGCCACTAGGCCTATTTGCTTATTTCTTTTGAGGAAGGCTCTGGACAAGGAAGAATTAGAAGCGAGCACTTATTAACACATCAAAAGCTGACTTGTTGATCAGTGTCATCGGTTCAATCATTGTCTCCCATTTCTCTCCACCCCACCCCTCCGCTCATCACCTAGCTGCACATTCACATATATACATAGGAATAGTGTTACTGTGCTGTATTATACTCACAGCTAACCTGTCTAATTGAATTTCCCTTGTTACATGTACTTAAAGATGTATTTTAAAAAGTAGATTACAAAAAGTTAAAAGCTATCTTGTTTAAGTTGAAAACATGTTTGTAAAAGCTTCCAATATGTGCATAAAACTGAAGAATTTCTGCAAGGCAAAGGACATAGATAACAAGATAAAAAGAAAAAAAAACAGAATGGGAGAAGATTTTTACTAACTATGCATCAGACAAGGCTTCATATCTAAAATATACTAAGAACTCAAAAACTTAAACCCTCAAAGAAATAACAACCCAATTAATAAAGGGGCTAAAAACTTAAAGAGAGACTTCTCAGAAGAAGAAATAAGAATAGACAGAGAAATGTTCAACTTTTCTGTTTATAAAAGAAATGCATATTGAAACAAAATTGAGATTCCACCTCACTCCAGTTAGAATGGTCATTATCAAAAGAATTATTATCAAGACTCTGTCAGGGATGTGAGCAAAAGGGAACCACTACTACACTGTTGGTGAGGATGTAATCTTGTCCAACCATTCAGGAAAGCAGTATGGAAGTTCTCAAAAATCTAAATATAGGGCTGGGGATATAGCCTAGTGGCAAGAGTGCCTGCCTCGGATACACGAGGCCCTAGGTTCGACTCCCCAGCACCACATATACAGAAAACGGCCAGAAGCGGCGCTGTGGCTCAAGTGGCAGAGTGCTAGCCTTGAGTGGGAAGAAGCCAGGGACAGTGCTCAGGCCCTGAGTCCAAGGCCCAGGACTGGCCAAAAAAAAAAAAAAATCTAAATATAGAGCTTCCCTATAACCTAGCAATTCCACTCATAGGCATTTATCCAATAGAACACAAACAATGCCACAATAAAGTGATTAGCACAACCACATTCTTGTAGCATTGTTTACTATAGCCATGACATGGAATCAAACCAGATTCCCCTCACTGGATGAAATGTGGCATATATACACAATGAAATTCTATACTTCCATCAGAATGATATTGTACTATTTGTAAGGAAAATCAAAAGACCTGGGAAAAATATGTTATGCAAAGTAAGCCAGATCCAAAGAAACATATGTTGCATGGTTTTCTTCATTTGTCATGACTACAATGTGACTATAAGTCTACAAATAAACATACTAGATGATAAAAGACAAAAAAAAATACCCTTGCAGCCTGACACCATTAGCTCATGCCTATAATCCTAGCTACTCAGGAGAATAAGATCTGAGGATCATGGTTTGCCAGTTTGGGCAGAAAAGTCTGTGGGACTCTTAGCTCCAATAAACTACTCAGAAAAAAACAGAAGTGGTGCTGTGGCTCAAGTTTAGAACACTAGCCTTGAGCACAAAGAGGCTCACAGACAGCCCCTGTGAAAAAAAATACACTTGGACATTAGACTAGGCAGTCACACAGTGAGACCACAGGAGGATATTCTTAGGAGAGGATCACAAAGGCACAATAGCTATATGACTATGATCATATGAAATGATGTTTGTCAAAATGAACTGCAAGAAATGGAAACAGAAGGTTATTTTTTTTCCATTGTTACTGTTTTTGTTTTCTGTATCTTTTGTCCTGTTTTTAAGTTTATCTGTTTGTGGGAGGGCAAGGAGGAGCACAGAAATGATAGGACAATGGGTGAACAAATTCAGCAGTGATACTAGACATTATGTTTGAAGTGAACTATCTAACTTATTGGGGGGGTTGGGTACAGAAAGGAAAAACTGGGAGAAAAGAAGGGAATGTGTGACACTATTCTAGAAGAAATGTACTCTACCTAACTTATGTAACTGTAATGCCTCTGTACATCACCTTTATAGTAATAATAACAAAATCCAATATGTATACAGGAGCACCTTGAAAACTATATATTATTATTCAAAATTGTTTCTTTTATTTTGTAGTTGTTTTGACACAAAGTTAGTATTAGTATTATAAGTTATTCTAATTTATTATATATTATAAACTCAGAAGTATGTATAAATATGCAGATTGCTTAATCTGGGAGTGACAGATTGAAAGATTACTTATATCCTTGACTGTTTTAATCATTCCTAGTTGTAACTTGTTTTGTCTCCATTTTGATCTGTCTCTTTCTATAATTAATCTCATTATTTGAATTTCATTATCTAAAAGCCATATTTTTGCATTGTTTGTTTAAGTAAAAGTCTCAAATTTTACTGGCTTTCTTCCTCCTTCATTAAAAATCTAACATTGCTTTTTCTGTCTTTCAGGGTTATCTGAGTTTATCAGAAGAATACCAATAGCAAATAAATGCAATGGATAAATTAAAAATTCACAATTCATCAAGACTTTTCCTTGTTATATTTTGAAATCAGAATTGGAAATGCCAGCCAAATGACTAACTCAAATTCATAGTGATGCTAGACAGTTAGGGCTTGTCTGTCTTTGAAGACAGAATCTACATTTACTGAGAGGAATGTATTAAGAGGAATATATAACTCACAAGGACATGTGGGTTACTAGTCAGCTTTTGAAACCACACTCGAGTAGTAGGCTGCAGGAGAGCCGCTCACTCTGCAAAGCATTGCCTGTGCTGCTTGCACCAGCAAGGAAAGCTCCTCACGTCCTGCCTCTCCCCATGTATAACTTAGTTTTGATTGAAGGGAAAACTTGAGTGTAGGACAGTGCATTCTAAACTATGAGGAGCAAGTAGGAAATTTATTTTTCATGACTACCGGTGATGTTGATTTTGATAAGGCGATTTGCCCAGTGATTTATAGATTTATCCAAAGTAAATTTAAGTTTTTTAAACTTTCTAATCTTTGATTTTATTTTATTCATTTTAACTTCTTTTTATTTTATTTTATTTATTTATTTATTTATTTAGGTGCTGGGGAATTGAACCCAGGGCCTCATGTATATGAGACAAGCGCTCTTGCCACTAGGCCATATCCCCAGCCCACTTTTTATTATTTTCAAGTGATTGTAGAAAGGAGTTGCCATTTAACCATGGCACTTATGAATACAATATATCTTGATCAAAGTAACCCCTTTCAACATTCTCACACATCTTCCCTTACATACTCTTCCCCCACTCTTCTTAATTTTTGTTGTTTTGTTTTTGTTTTTTGCCAGTCCTGGGGCTTGGTCTTAGGCCCTGAGCACTGTCCCTGGCTTCTTTTTGCTCAAGGCTAGCACTCTACCACTTGAGCCACAACGCCTCTTCTGGACTTCATGCATATGAGGCAAACACTCTTGCCACTAGGCCGTATTCCCAGCCCCACTCTTCTTCATTTTGTAGACTATACATTGGATTCTTAATTTTTCCTCTTTTTCAGAGTTTGTGGGTATAAATTCTCTAATAATCTGTTTCTTATAAAACTTTGAGTTTATTCATATGCTTACTTATATTAACATAGACTTATGATCTACAACTTTATAGGTTTATGTTTCTATCATTCATTAAAAGTCTTTTACTTAGAACTAATTAGAGATGAATGAGGAAATAAAAAAGTGCAGGAAGCTACCTTTTATCCTTAGATGACAATATCTTACATAATTACACAAGATCAAAATTGTGAAGTTGATGGTACAACGTACAAAGCTTATTCCGATTTTTTAAATAGTTTTACATTGCTGCATAGTTGTCTGTAATTTTATCCCTTATGAATCTTTATATATGCACAACAATCAAGAAACAATTGTTTCTTGAATGCTGCTCTCCTTTGAATTACCCCTTTGTAGCCATACTCATGTCCTCCCAACTATAATCCTAAAACCTTGGATCACCAATTTTATCTTAATTTCTAAGTGTTTTTTTTTGAATTTCAAGAATGTTTTATAAATGGACTATTTAAGGACATAACCTTTTTAATTTGGCTTTTTAAAAAGAAAAATCTGCATACTTCCCTTGAGATGGAGCCAAGTTGTTGCATGTATCAACAATTTCTTTTTTTTTTAATTAATTAAATTTTATTGACAAGGTGTTGTGCAAAGGGGGTACAGTTACATAATAAGGTAGTGAGTACATTTTATGATATCTGTTACACCCTCATTTTTCTTTCCCTTCCCTAGATCAGGTAGGCATATATACCAAAATCATATACAGTAACCACGTAGGGTACGCCAAAGGAAATTCACCTAGAACATTAAATGTAATGCCAACAATAGAATCCTCCTGTGTCCTTCTCTTGGAGTTGTTTTTGCTTATCCTCATCTTATATAATCACGTGTACATAGCTGTTGAGCTAGTGTGATGCACTGATAGGTCTATTCTAGACCATTTTATGTTTGTTTAGTTGTTGTTTGGTTTTAGATACATAATATAAAGTTGCTGACCCAAACATGGGGAAATACCATTTGAAAAGAAGTTTGTTATTTTGCAGACCTGGTCTCTACTGTCATATATGGTCATATGACTGGTCTAACAGCTATATATCATGGAGACCATGCTCCTTTGTTCTCTGTGTTCTAGGCTTGTCTCGCTCAACATTATTTGTTCAAGTTCTGACCATTTCCCTGTGAATACCATTGTTTTTATCATTTCTAATAGCTATGTAGTATTACAATGTGTACAGGTACCACATTTTTTGGATCCATTCATCTGTGGAGGGGCATCTGGGTTATTTCCATATTTTGGCTATTGTGAATTGTGCAGTGATTAACATGGATGTGCAGATGTCTTTATGGTATCCTGAGACCTGTTGTTCAGGATAGATGCCTAGGAGTGGTATGGATGGGTCATAGGGTGGGTCTATGCTGAGCTTTTTGAGGAACCTCCATACTGTTCTCCAAAGTGTTTGTGCTAATTTGCACTTCCACCAACAGTGGAGAAGGGTTCCTCTTTCTCCGCATCCCCTCCAGCATTTGTTGTTGTCTGAGTTCAGAATATAGGCCATTCTAATTGGAGTGAGGTGGTATCTCAGGGTTGTTTTTATTTGCTTTTCCTTTACTGCCAGGGATGTGTCAACAA
The DNA here is from genome assembly GCF_023159225.1 of Perognathus longimembris pacificus. Classification (NCBI taxonomy): domain Eukaryota; kingdom Metazoa; phylum Chordata; class Mammalia; order Rodentia; family Heteromyidae; genus Perognathus; species Perognathus longimembris. The sequence goes on from NC_063176.1 coordinate 22,075,963, forward strand.
TTTCTTGATTTTTCTTTTTCTTTTTTTTTTAAGGTTGTTTATTCCCATTGTCTTCACATCCTCATCCCTCAACCCACTCTCTTTTATTTATTTATTTATTTATTTTTGCCAGTCCTGGGCCTTGAACTCAGGGCCTGAGCACTGGCCCTGGCTTTTTTTTGCTCAAGTCCAGCACTCTGCCATTGAGCCACAGCGCCACTTCTGGCTGTTTTCTACATATGTGGTGCTAAGGAACTGAACCCAGGGCTTCATGTATACAAGATGAGCACTCTTGCCACTAGGCCATGTTACCAGCCCCAATTTCTTGATTTTTCATTGTCATTAATCATATACAGGATGGATGTAGTACAGTTGATTTAACCATTTATCCACTGCTACGAATCGATATATATGTCCCTGCAAAGTTCATAAATTGGAAGTTGAACCCCAATATGATAGTATGGACTTCGTCACACCCTGAGTCACCCAAGGCCTTGGTCTTTGATTTCCTGCCTTCCACTTCTGTGATTTATAAGTCCCATACTTTATGACGTTTTGTTACAGTAACTTTAACAGAAGAAGACACTCCCTGAATGGATAAATCATTACCAATCTTATAGTGTTTGCAAAACTGTTCCACAATCCTGCTTGAGCTCTGACATTACCATCTTGACTGACTTTCATTCAGGCCCCAAACCTCATGCATGGCTGCTATTACCTGGAGAAGAGTCACTTCATCTTGCTTGAGTCCTTATTGTTCCTGCAATCTGCCTGTGCCTTTTCTTTTTCTTTTTTTTTTTTTTTTACAGGAAAGTGGTTTATTCTTGAGTCAAAACTGGAAAGCCAAATTTCCACAAACAGGAGACACATGGCTGAGGGCTCGTCTTTGCAATATCACACTGCCCAGCACACACAACTACAACACAGCCTGGTTTCTAAACGCACAGAGTGAGCAGGGGTGCAGGCCTCAGAGCCAGAGGAGGTTCTGGAATGCTAAGGTGCTGCAGAAAGCCATCACCAAGGGTCCAGCTGGTAAGAGGGAACTTTGTGGGCTGACGCCCTGTCCTTTTCTTGGCTGTGGCGGTAATTACAGTGCTGTAGGGACTTCCATGTCTGTACACTGGAGTGGGTGTTGAACTACACTTAAATGGTGTCATAACACCTGCTTCTCTGCCACCTAGAACACTCCCAGTACGGGTAAGTTTTCCAGAAAAGAACACGGTATGTCCTTGTTGACTGTCTGTCCACTTGAGACATCTAGGGTGGCTGGAATTCACTGAAAACTTGTAAGGCCAGGCCCCAGTGGCTCACATCCGCAATCCTAACTTCTCAGGAGGCTAAGATTTGAGGATTGAGGTTCAAAGCCATCCCAGGCAGGAAAGTCCATGAGACTCTTATCTCCAATGAACCACCAGAAAACCAGAAGTGGCGCTGTGGCTCAAAGTGGTAGATGCTCACCTTGCCTCCGTGTCCTGTGCTGCTGGGACGCCTGGAACACACTGGCCACATCTGCATGGTGGACGGCGGCTTGCTCCTTCTCTTCCACAGCTGCACTTGCTATTCCCTGTAGATCTCAGCAGGAGACGTGAGCCAGAGGCAGAAGAGACGAGCTGAAACAATCTTAGTGCTCCACACCTTGTGTGCATGCTCGAGTGAGGACGAGGCCTGAGGGCGGTGCGTGGCCAGGGCTGCTGCTGGACACAGGGTTGGGGTGGGGGCCCCGGGGGTGGGGGGCACTGGGTTAGATGGGTGGCTGAGCAGCTCTATTAGGAAGGGACAGGAGGCGTGAACAGTTCTGGGGCAAAGAGACGTCTACGGCCTTTTCTGTATACAGAAGTCTTTTTACTTCACTCTCAGGCTGACATAGTCCTTAACTGCAACCTGCCTGGACACCTTCTACAACCCACCTGGGCTATAAGACCTGTAGAGGATACCTCTCACTCTCCTCAACCTCTCCCCTTTTTGAATCCCTTCTTACCTGCTTAAGTTCAGATACCCAAGTCTGGGTTTTCTCCTCTTTCCAGAATTCCTCTTCACATGTGATGCCTAGCCTCTATCATCCCCAGTCCAGGGTCTGATATCCTGAGATGAAGTACTGGCTTTGGATGTAGACTGTCTTCTCTTTCTATTTATACTGCAACCACTGAATCAGGACAACTCCTTGTGTGAATCTGTGCTTCACTTCCTACTCCAGAATTCCTCCTCATCTTACTTAGGCTAAGACACCTTGGTGCCACTTCCTCTTGCAAGGTGACTTCTCTTCTTGGCTTGTTCTATCAGACAGGTTGAGCTTGAGTCATCATCTTCCTATCTGGACATCTCCCTCACTATTCTGAGGTTCCAATAGACCAGTATCAAGCTTCATCTCTCTCTACCTTGGGGGAGAGACAGCTCCAGGTTCCCTCTCTCTGTGATATGGGGCTCAGCCTCTAGCACCCCCTTCTCCCGACCCCAACAGCCATTTGGTTGATCCTTCCTCTGGCTTTTGACTTGAATTGGTCACTATGGGAATGGAAAGGAGATAGGCTTTGACATCTGGAAGGTGGTTAAGGGCAAAGGGGGTACAAAGTGAGGTAAGACTCAAGAGAAATTGTATGTGAGGGGATCAAGGACCATCATAGTTTCTCTGAACTGTAAAGTATATGAAGGGTTTATAATTGTTATAGGTAGGCTATAGATCAAAGTTGTGATTCTATGTGAGGCCTTTAAATTATTTGGAAATTATACTTTGACAATAACTTGCTATGTATCTAATATGATCATTTTTTTCCTTCAGAGTATGAATACTGTTGAAATGAACAGATGATAAAAGGAGACAGAATATGAGTACCCTAATTTCACTGAGAATTGGCAAATTGACTTGGACCAGGGATACAATAGAAAGCCTTGGAGAAAGGAGGCTGCCAATCACTGTTATCCTTCTACGACATCAGTCCAAGCCTGCACTGGCTTGTGAAGGCATGACTTTTCACATGAGAGACGATATTCATCAAAGTAGCTCTGGGGCCCCTTGGGCATTTTGTGGATGCTCCACACAGGGATTGGAGATTCTGTAGTTGCATTTGCCTAGGTATTTCCTTCAGGAATGACACTCATTCCCACAATAGTTTACCATTGATCTGCCACAGTCGAGTCCTTCTTCATAACTGAACTAAGCCAACAGCGTCTGCCTTACCAGAAGCTCTGCACCCCATACAGGGACAGTCCACATTTGATGATTGGCCCATGCACAGACACAGAGCACTAGCGTCCCTACCTGTTTTAACTCAAGTAACTATGAAAGGCCATCTCAGCCCCAGAGCTACCTATGGAGTTGTCTGAGGTAGGGTTTTTTTTTTTTTGTTTTTGTTTTTTGCAGTTTTATTACAGTTCTTTCTTCTCCCTGATCATTGATTTTTACCTCCTCCTCCACAAGTTTTGCCCTTGGGAGCATGCCCCAATATACCTCTTGCATGCAATCTTAGTATCAAATCTGTTTCTGAGAAGCTGCATCTAAAACATGTCCATTCCCAAATGCAGGTGTTGGTAATCATTCGCTGACATTGGTTGGCATCCCTGTGGTCACATATGGAGATTCTTACTGAGGAGTGATGGTACTTTGCAGAAGCACTTAATTTTGTTCTTGAGAAGTACTTCAGACATGAAGAAACTTAGTCTTTAATGACTCTACCTGTTAAAAGTGGAAATAAGCTTTGTCACCTGTAGGTAGGGGAGAATTATTTTCTTCCTTTGAATCACTGTAGACATTATATAATGAATCACGTCCCATGTGATGTGAATCTGAGTCACTTCCAGGATGCCAGGAAAGTACTGGGAGAGTCAGAGCTGCGGTCCTGGATGCCATACAAGATGCCCATTTCTAAATAAGACAGACTGTATGGTTTTTAGCACCAAAAAGATAATTTGGAAAATGTCTTGGTTTGTTATGATTGTTTATTTGCCACTTTTGTTGTTTATTAGGTAAAAGAGGAGAGAAATAAACTAATTTCTACAGAATTTTTAAGAGTAAAATGTCTAGTATTTGTACTTAAAATGGTACACAGTATGTATCAGTAAACAATTGTTAATAAGTTCAGTAGGTAAATAATTACAGGGCTGGGTATGTGGCTGGCTATGAGGGAGGCCACCATTAGCGGATACAGGATCTCAGATCAGACCTTGCAAAAGTGAGACCCTACTTGAAAAATTACTGAAGCAAAAAAGGTTTGGAATGTGGCTCAACCCTTTGGCACTGTAAGGGCCACACTCTGCTTTCAAAGTCAGTACAGCCATAAATAAATAAACAAAGAAATAAAATTGAACACACAAAAATAGCATGCATAGGCAGCAGACATGGACAATGAGGGAGCCAGTAAAATTCAGTAACCATCAGGTATCAACATCATTTTATTGTTGTTCATTAAACTGAATTTACAGTGTTTGGGGATTTATTAGCATTCATATTTTTGTGTTACAAAATAATTATTTTTGTGGGTGTATAGTGCCAGAGATTGAACCCAGAGCTTACACATGGTAAACAAGTATTCTATCACTGAGCTACATCTCCAACCACTAGTTGTTGTTTTTTTTTGAGATAAGGTCTTGCTATGTGGCCCAGGCTCCCTTAGAACTCCTGGCTGCTGGGATTATAGATGTTCACCAGGGTGTCATATTTTAGTACTGAGTTACAAGTATGACTTGGTAGAAAGTCTAGGTTTCCAAAAATGAAGCACAAATTCACAAATAATTAAAATTAAAAAAATTAAAAATACTTTCCATTTTATTTGTGTACATATACTAGTCTAAAATCTTTCTCCCTTTCCCTTTCGCTATCCTTTTTCATTTCCCTATTTTTTGGCTTAAAATCCAAAGTTAGACAGGGTGCCAGCATGACTGTGATGGTTCAAAAGTCAGTTTGTAACCTTGCCTGGCTGGGCTCCAGCTGACATGATGTAAGTCCTCTCTGTGATGGAGAAGGGGAAATATTGTAGACACTATCTCTATTTCTTCATAGCTTGGAGAGGCTTTCAGGTTTACTATGGCTTCATCATTGCTTGCTAAAAGCCTGACTAGCCATATAATTTGCCAGACACCATCCCTGAGAGGGATTGACCCACTTTTAGCTCTAGCCCATGTCCTTAAATTAAACCCCCTCCCTCCCCTACACACAGTCTGCAATAAATTGGGACAGCTGGTCACCCTAGTAATTAAGGAATTACTCACAAATATTTATTACATGAAAGTGATTTGGTTAATTTTTTGTTCTGTTTTAGGAAAGGCCATTTCCAGATTTACTTTATAGACCCTAGATCAGTCAGGAGTAAAATGCAAGCAAACAGGTGAAGGAAGAGCAATGTCTCTTAGTATATATGTCACTGCTGCTAGACTTATAATCAAGAAAAAGCTGAGTAGATGAACTGAACATTCTGGAAGAACTGGAAATTTTTTGAGGAAAAGAGGTGCTCTTTGTTGGTGCTTATCCTGGGTTTTAAACTCAGGACATAGGGACTATCCTTGACTTTTTTTTTGGTATGTTTGTTTGTTTGTTTTGCTAAAGGCTACCACTCTACCACTAAACTCACAGATACACTTTTAGCTTTTTGGTGTTTAGTTAGAGATAAGAGTTTCACAGACTTTACTGCCTGAACTGGCTTTTTTATGGCTCTCAGATCTCAGCCTCCAGAGTAACTAGGATTACAATTGTGAGCTACTGGTGCCCAGAAGAAAAAAAGTTTTTAATTAAGGTACTTTTCCTTAGTTTGGGCCTCAGAGAGTTTGTAGAGTGGAGATGAGCAGGCAATAAGTCAAGAAAGTAAGGAAAAAGGAAACCAATACATGAAAGTGTAAGATACATCATCACGTGAATAGACTATATGGTTAGCATCATGCCTCGTTTCTTCACCTTGTTTCCTCTTCTAATGTAACACTTCCTGTCACAGTTTGTAGCAGATTTTCCTTCCTGGGTTTGTTCAATTCTATCTTGAGGGCATGTGAGTTGTCAAAGGTGTATATAATGGCTTCCCTTCTATTTTGACTAAGATTAAAGTTAAAAATGGAGACCAGATTGGAAGCTTTATGAAAGAGGAGACTTGTCATTTTGTTCTATGTATTAAACTGAAAAGCTTCTGGCAAATAGTACTCAATAAACCTTTGTTATAGTGACTGTTTCTATTCCCAAAGAGTGGACAGATCTAAATGTGTATCAAAGGTGACCCAAATGAAAAGTTCCATGTGCATGGCAAAGAACAGAAGAGATGCCCAAAGGCAGCCAACATGTAAGTACCACATGAACTAGATGACTTTGTTAAAAGAGAAAGAGGAAGTGACACCTCATATTGTCAGTTACTGTCAGTTACTGAGATACAGCCAGACTACCCTTTGGAAAGTTAGTTTGACAAAGCAAGGGTGTGGGGGGGTCACAGGTGGAGGTCCTGAGGGCACAGAGTGAGTAAGTAGAGCAAATGCATATGAAGTTAAGCTTCCTCAAGAGTTTGGTGAGCTTGCTCTAGGATTCTTGTGGGTTTTTTTTTTTTTTTTTTTAAACAACAAGTAACTGAGCCTGTCTGATGGATCACAGGAACAATCCTAGCTATCAGGAGGCTGAGATCTGAAGATTGTGCTTGAATCCAGCTCAGGATCCAAAAGCCAGACAGAAGTGGAGTTGTGGCTACAATGGTAGAGCCTTCAATGAAAAGGCTACAGAAGAGCGTCATGGCCTTGAGTTTGAGCCCCAGTACTGACTGGCACAAAACAAACAAAAACCCAATTATATATTTTTTTTGTAGCTTATACATAAAACCATATGCCAACATTGATATTTCCATATATAAAGTACACAGTCTATCTGTCTCCTCCAGCTCGTATCATTTCCAAGAAAGTCTTGATAGAGTTGGGAGTGATTGACAGTTGGGATGACAAATTTTAAAAGAAAGAAAAAGAGAGAAAGGAAGGAAGGAAGAAGATAGGAAGGAGTGGAGAAGGGAAGGAAGGGAGGGAAGGAAGGAGAAAAGAAGGAAAAAGAGAAAGGAAGGAAAGGAGGAAGGAAAAAAGAAGGAAAGAAAGGCAGAAAGAAAGTCGGATGTTTCCTCCATCCCATCAGGTGGTGCGATCGTGGGTGGGGGCAGGGTGGGGCGCGGTTTGAGCCAGGCCACCCCCTCCCAGGATCGCCGGGCCTGGGTCCCCCACCACCAAGGACGGCTGTTCCAGCACCGGGCACCCGGGCCGAGCCTGCAGAATAAACGAGTATGTTTAGCGTCCCGAGGACATTTGTTTTTCTCAATTCCCTTTCTTCTTCTGAAATCTGGCCAGCGTTAGTCATCCCCAGCTCGGCACGAACTCACACGGGTGCGTGTGTGGCCCAGCGAGCTCCTGCTGGGGCCCGGCCCGCCCCCGGGAGGGGCGCCCCGGGACCCCGGGGCCCGCCCGGCCCTCGCGAGCCCGCTCCGGGCCTCGGCGCGCGCCTGCAGGCGCCCGGGGGGCCGCGCAGTCTCCTCCCATCTCGGGGACGCCCGGCCACGCCGCGCCCCGGCGCAACAGCAGGAAAAAAGTTGTGCGGCGCGGGGAGGACTTGGGCCAGCGCTCGCTCGCGGCTCGCTAGCAGGACAGCGGCCCCGGGGGCTCCACTCGGAAGTGCGTGCCGCCCTCGCGGCGTCCCCGAGGGGTGGCCAGTCCCGCAGCAGCCGGACTCCAGTCCTCCGGGGAGGAAAGCGGAACCCCGATCCGGGGGCGCGCCCCTCGCCGAGGCTGCGCTGGAGGCCGCGGAGGAGCTTATCCTGTGAGCGGTGGCCCTGGGCTTCCATTGTTCGAGGGAACTTTCCAGAACCAGGAGCCCGAACCCGAGGACTGGACCGCGCTTCCCCTGGGATCGGTCGGGAGTTCCGGCAGCTGCGGGCGGCCGTGGCCGAACCTCCTTTGTCCTCCCGGGACCTTCCTCCCTCCCGCTCTCCCTCCCTCGGTCACTTGGCGCCGGCGCCTCAGCTGCTCTCAGCGCCCCTGTCCCTGCGGTCGGTCCCCCGTGACTGCCGTCTCGCAGGCGCCCCCGAGCCGCCGAGCCCAGGGGGCTGCGATCCGGAGGGAGTCTCCGGCCCCGGGGGCAGGATGGTGGCGGGCCGGTCCCCCGCGCGCGGCCCGGCGAGCTGGCTCTTCGCGGGACTGTGGTTGCTGGCGCTCAGCGATCCCGGGGGGCTGCTGCGAGCCGAGGAGCAGCCCTCCTGCAAGAAAGCCTTTGACCTCTACTTCGTCCTGGACAAGTGAGTGTGGGAGGGAGGGGCGGGAGGGGCTCTGGGGAGGGCGGTGCTGGATCCGCTGGGGCTGGGGAGACTGGGGAGTCTAAACTCCTGAGTAGGGGTGTTGGAGCTGCTGTTGGAGCCCTGTTGCAATCTCCCTAACAAGGCAAGCGCTTTCGCATTTGTTGGGCTTGGTGACAGGATGTGGCGGGGGGGGGGGGGGGGGGGGGGGGCGGGCAGCTCCAGAGTTACTTAGTGTTTCCACTACTTGCTACTCTTGGGAAAATTGACCATCTGTGGCTATATATCTATATACTTTATCTATCTATCTCTTTATCTATCTATGAATGATCATATCTATCTGTGATCACATATATATCTACCTGTGATCATATATATATCATATATACATATATAATGGACAGAGAGAGAGGAGAGACTTTTCCTTTCCTTGACCTCTGAGTCCTTACCCCACTAGCACACATACTGTAAAGTTTGCCTGGTTTTATCCAGATCACAGCCCTTTCACTGGAGCCAGGAAAAGCCTTAATATAGTCAATGTGGCTTGTATTTCCTGCCAAAGAAAGCTTTTGTCTTTCCTGTGAAAAGCTGCGCCCGTGTATTACTACTCCTCTCCAAAGACAGGCTGACCTCCTCTGCTGGCTAGCACCCAAGTTTCAGCACAGGGTATCTGTTTTCCTTCAGGAGGAGGCCAGGATTTCCACTTTTGTGATAGTGAAGTAATGAAGAAATGGTCATTTGTTCAGTCCCATTCTTCCCTTCCTTCCTTCCTTTTCTTTTTTCCTTTTCTAATCAGTGCGATTTCATTTTTCAGGTCTGGGAGTGTGGCAAATAACTGGATTGAAATTTACAATTTTGTCCAGCAACTTACAGAGAGATTTGTAAGGTAATTTTTTTTCCTACTTTACTCTTCTTGGCTGTAGAAGGAAAGGAGATTGAAGGGTAGAGTACCCCCTCTTCTAAAACCTTTTGCAAAAAGGTTTCTTCTCTTGTACAAAATGTTGATTTTTGAAAAATGTCTCAAGGTGGTTAGTATCACACACTTGTCATTAGGACTTCCCCTTCAGCCATCCCTTTGGGACTTACTTCATCTGGCTCGCAGAAACTTGGCTCACACGTTAGAGAAACATCTTCAAATAATATTCCAAATGCCTTTTCCTTTTCCAGTTTTCATCTGTTTTAAATTTCAGTTATGCTTTCTTGTAATTTATCACATTAAAAATAAATTTTATGCTAATAGTATCCATAATATATATATATCTCCACACAATTCTTAGCATTGTAGACATCCTCATTTAAAAGAAAAGGAAGTGTTGGAAAACTTCAAATGAACATGTGTTAATAACCCACTACCAGAAAAAGCACTTGTGTGTGTTTTTAAAGCAGTGACTTGTGTTTACACAACGTGTGGGTGTGTGGCTGGTTTAAAATTTAACTGTTCTATATATGCAATAAACCCCAGTAGAAAAGACTGCCTTCTTCTATAAAAAGCATTACTGCTATGAAATCCAGCTTACTCTCATTTAAGAGGTAACTAGGAATTAGTGGCATCTCTTATTTAAAAATAACCCAAAGACTCTCGGCTTTGGGGGCTCTTTTACTTTTCCTCTCCTTTCCTTTCTATCTTAAAGGGAAAAATAGTATAATGAGCAAGTACAAGTTTATCAAGATAATGGAAAGGACATGAATAGGAGCTGTACCATTAAATATTGCTTCTTTCAGTCTTGTTAGCCCAAATGTTTTCTGTAAAACAGGCTTGGATGATCAAAACATTTTGAAAGTCATGTTGCAAGTAACTTCAAACAATCTGTAGAGGCCTAGGCAATCCTTGCTTTCAGTTATTGGCAACAGTAAAGTAATCCCTATAAAAATGTATGCCTGTCCATGCTCAATCATCAGTCCCCAGCTTAAAAAGGCAAGTATAGCATTCTCATTTCTGTGCAGGGATTGAGGTAAAGCTGTCTCAGAAAGAAAAATAAACAAGACCCTTTATCCTTAAATGTCAAAGCAGAACAGACAGTTGTTTATAAATCTTCTGAATGTGCAGAATGTCATGTAGTGTTACTCAAAAGCAACAGATCAAAAATAATGGATCATTCCTATACGACATTTGAAGAAAAATGAAACTCTTATTCATGGGTCTGGTTTGCCAATTGAAATTTGATAATATATTGTCCTCTGGCTCATGTCCAGCAACTCAGTTACTAGTTAACTAAGTACTAGATGAAGGGTGACCACAGAAGAGAAGGATATATAAGCCTTTAATATAATTCTGACCTGTAGTTGGTAGATTTTAGTTCAGAGCTTCAGTTTTAGATCTTCGCAATATTTGCATAGAGTTTCCTAGAAACCAGAACAATTTCGTGATAGATATTTTTAACGTCTGGTAAGATGCAGCTATCTGGGAAATCATTCCTGGAAGTAAGATGTTTGAGGTGGGAAAATTGAAAAGGCCTTATCACAAACTAATTTGTTTGTTTGTTTTTCAGTTTTTTCCCCCCTGAATGAATTTGAATGGACTTTTACAGTAGCTGTGGCTGTTCAATCTAACTGGTGGCTCTCTATCCCGAAATATGGCTACTGATGACTGGTAGTCACTAGAAAGTGTCCAGACTCCACTACAGGGATGAGGGAAGAAGTATGTTCTAGCATATATCTCTCCAGTTTCTCTTTTAAAATATAAATCCCCATGGTTCATGGAGGAGTATTTGAGAGCTGAGAGTCATTGACTAAACAAAAAAATCAATCATATAGAGTAATATTAAGCAGAATTAGTTTATTTACCTAGAGAGTTCCATTTAAAAGAAGTCTGGAGTCTTCTGTGTGACCAATTTAAAGGAGATTTGCTAGCTATCCATCTGTATTGTATCAATATTTCTTTAGAACATGTTTTAACTGCCTCTTTTCTTGTTTTGCAGCCCTGAAATGAGGTTATCTTTCATTGTATTTTCTTCGCAAGCACACATTATTTTGTCATTAACTGGAGACAGGTTAGTGCATTATCATTTCATTGCAGGCTTTTAGGAGAGATGAATCCTAAAGCATGATTGATATTCTCACGTGGTGACTTACTCTTCTGAGTGGAATCAGGCAAATGCACAGACAATTTGGATCTCTGTACTAATAGAAGAGGGCGGAGATATTAGCAATATAAAAGAACAGATCATCTGAAAGTCATTATCATTTATATGGGTTGTGGAAGGTACAGTGAAGCCCAGATCCCTGTCTTGGCTGTATAGTCACCATTTCCTTACTTACTCGGTTACTATGACCAGATCTCCACTTTTCTTATTTAGATGTAATATGTTAGTCCACAAGGAAGCTGAAGGATGACTGGGGAGGTGGAAGACAGATCTACTTAGATAATGTACTAGCTCCAGCACACTTCCTGGATTTCAGTCTTCCTCTGAGATTTACTAATGCTGAATATATAAAGAAATGCACATTTATGCACACATATCTATGTCTGTTCTATGCATTCATTTTCTCTTTTTTTGCCTAGGCTGGTCTGTGCTGTAATCCTTCACAACTGGGACAATAAGCTTGAATGTTGTGCTCAGCCTTTTCTATTGGTTGAGATGGGGATCTCACACACTTTTGCCTGGGTTGGCCTCTAGCTTCAATCTCTGAATCTTAGCCTCTTAAAGTAGCTAGGATTAAAGGTGTAAGCCACAGGGTTGAATATCTTTGTTTTGATATCTACTGAATCTATCACAAAGTTTATAAGATTGTGTTTGATGCATTCTTCTTGAATAAATGGGGCTAGCTTTATTTTGGAATCAAAGTTTTAAACGAGGGAGGCTAGAATACTTAGTTTTGCTTGGCATGTAAATTTCTGATAAATTCTGTGTGAATACAAGTCTCTTTTGCTAAAACCAATTTCAAATTTCATTGGTACTTCTTTGACTTTTCAAGAAAGCATGCTATTTAAAGGGTTTCAAGGATAGAATTAATTTATAATGCACTAATTGGATTTGAAGGGTTGTGCATGCAAAGGTCTAATGTCCTCACTGTTTTCCTTTTCTTGGATATAAAGATTTCTCTATGAATGGTGGATCCAGTTTAGCATTTCGGTCTTCTCTTTGGTATGCTACTTTCTTAATTTCTTGTGCGCATGTGGTTCTAATCATAGCTTAGAGCAACAGTAGTTCCTTGTAGGCCACATAGAACAATCTTCCCTGCTCAGTGATATGACAATATTTGCTTTTAAAAAGAGAAGATTTTTCCATTACCCAGCTTAATTTCCAAACAACCAGGTTTGGATCCAGAGAAGCAAGTAAAAAGAACAATTTTTAACACTTACGGCATGCATATAGATGGAAAAGCACTTAGCACAATGCCAGACACAGAGAGACTCAGTAATTGACAGCTACATACATTGTGCCAGGTTCTCTGCTAGGCACTTGGCATATGCTTCTCCAGCACGCTGAAGATGAAGCTTAGTCACTGGTCGCCCAGATGCTTAGACATGCATGAAAGGGGTGTACATCTTCTATCTATGATAGAGATCCTTTCTTTACCAGTGATGGAATTCAATCAGGGAAACAACTAAAGTGAGTGGGACAAGAGTTTTCTTTCTCAACAGACCATATAATGATGAACTTAATACTGGACCAAGTCTATATGAGTTAAATTTTTTCTTTTCTAGTTTACTAACCTAATGGTTAAGAATAACCTCTTTGTGATGATGTTGGTGATGATGATGATGGAAAAGGCTATCTTATACAGTTGATACAAGAACTGAAGTTGATGGAGAATGTAGCACAGAATCCAATAAAAAAGTATTGAAGACATAAAAGTTCTACTACTACTACTATCTCTACTAGTATTTTAATATGGCAGTATTTTAGTCATTAGGGAAGAATTATGCTTATCTAAAGAGACTGTTTGCCTGCTTACATGGGTGTATAACATTCTAGAAAGTATGTAAATAATATTATTTGCATCCTTTTATATGTGTAGCTGGCTCTTCTGTCTCTAGTGAGAAATACTTGGGTTTTACAAATTTTGCTAATTGAGATACATTAAATTGGTTTGGGGTGGCAGAATTACATTGAGAAAGTCTGAATGAGAGTTCTTGTTTTTTCATTTAATGATTTGGAGACTCAAGGTAAATCATCTACTCAGTGTGTCAGTCTTTCTATGAAATACAGACATAAAATCTGCCATGAATTCTTAGAAAGTTATTGAGATAAAAACAAGATAATCCAGGTGCCAGTTACTCATGCCTAGATACTCACATGGCTCAGATCTGGGAATCACAGTTTGAAGTCTGCCCGGCTATACAAATCTTCAAGATTCTTATCGCTAGTTAGCCCGAAAGAAACAGAAACTGGAGGCTTGGTCCAAGCCATAGAATGCCAAGGGTGAACCAAGAGAAAGCCTGAGGTTTGGAGTTCAAGTCTCAGTACTGTCACACACACAAAATAAAAAAGCAAAAGATGATGTATGAAGATATATTTTGAATTTAAATGAACAGTCTTCAATAAGCATACCATTTTCTTTTACTGATGTTATTGAGTCAGCAATTTCTAAAATTTCCATGGTCTCTATATTGAGCTATGGGATTACTTTTCTTCTATTACAGAATCTTAAGTGTGTCAAATAATATGCATATTTAGATGCAAGAGCAGTGAACAAATGTTTCTACAACCCCTCTGGGACTTTGCTTCAAAGCCTAGAAATTGGAACCCTGGCTACATGTAAACTTTCTCATTGTGTTGTGGGTATAGGCAGAGATGCATCTAGGTGTAGAACCTGAAAAGCAGAGGTAAGCAAAAGAAAAGCACAAATTTCACAATTTCAGTTCCATTTTTCCTGATCTTCAGGACCTTTGTAAATATGAGAACTAGCTCTTTCATGTTTCTTAGGGTGTTGCTAAAGGTTTTCAGTGGGGAATGAGGCAGACCCGGAAGGTCGTGAATACTCACAGCAATGCCATATCTTCTGTTAAAAATTTCAGAAGGTGTCAGTGTCATGCAGATGATAACCATGGCAGGAAAAATTTCAGTTATTCATTTCATATGCTTATTAGTTTAAAAATACTCCTTTAAATACTTAACTTTAAAACATTCCCTCCTTTTCTTTGGCCTCCTGATTTTTATTCTCAATATGTCTGTTATTCCATCCATCTCCCTGTCTACATTATAAATGGGATGTGGAGGAAACATGAATGATCTAGAGTGCATGAGCAGGGGCATGGTGGTATCCATACTTAGCCCAGGATTGTATAGGAGTGTCAGGGAAAAGCAATGGCTATCAAGTATAGGTACAATATGGAAAAACCTAGCTTCTCCATGAGAATCAGAACTAATTTTCAGGTTATTTTGAGTTATTATGTACATAAATGGTTATTGTGAATTATGTTTAGTTCTGTTTACCATTAGTTGTGATTTAGTTGAAAATGTTTATCCAACAGTTATGTGCAAGGCAGTGTGCAATGTGCACAATTTGCACAGCCTCAGTTAATCCTCCTGACAATTTCATGTAATTGATAGTTATTATTACAACTGTACTGAAATGAGGAAACTGAAGCTAAGAAAACTATTGTAGCTTGTCTAAGGAGATACAGTTAGGAAGTACCAAGAAGTATATTAGCCAGAATGACCCTTTAAATTTTAAAACAGATCCTGTCACTCTTGTGCTTAAAACAAAGTCTTAGCACAGAAAACAATTGCCCCTTAATAGCCACAAAGATCCATGTGATTGCCCCAACTACTCCCCTCCTATAGCTTTCCTACAGTCCAGCCCAAGTGACCATCTTCCTGTGTTAGGAACATGGCAAGCTTGTCTCCCAAAAAAGATTTTTGGTCTTTTTCTACTCTAGGCCTGCTTGGCTACATTGTTCTTCTCAAAATTTATCTAACATTATCAATTCTGAGACTCACCTGATGACTGAGTCTAAGGGACCTACTCCATTGCTCCCCAGTATTTCTTTTTTTTTTTTTTTTTTGGCCAGTCCTGGGCCTTGGACTCAGGGCCCGAGCACCGTCCCTGGCTTCTTCCTGCTCAAGGCTAGCACTCTGCCACTTGAGCCACAGCGCCGCTTCTGGCTGTTTTCTGTATATGTGGTGCTGGGGAATCGAACCTAGGGCCTCGTGTATCCGAGGCAGGCACTCTTGCCACTAGGCTATATCCCCAGCCCCCCAGTATTTCTGATAATAAGATTTGGTTATAACTTTTTGAAGTACTTTATTTCTATTGTCATAAGAAAACAAGAGGATCTTATTTATCCTGTTCACTCATAGAGCCAAACACCTACAATAGAGCCTGTCACATGTTAGAAGCTGAATAATATCTATTGATTGAATGACTACATTTTTTTCACTTCCACACTCTGAGTTATTAACCCAGTAATTATCTGTCTTTATATATGTACTACATGATAGAGACTTGAGTTTTCTACTTTTCTCATTCCTACTCTTCTATGTCAGTTATGAGTATTTCTGACTTAATTTTAATATATGTATTTGCCCCCAATTGACAAAGTTATAATTGTTTGATCTGAATACAATAATCAGTTACTTAGAAAAAATACATCTTAGACAAAATTTGTAGGGAGTTACAGAAAAGTCATTTAATACAATTTGGACAATGTATACATTTCTATTATGTGAAATGGTTTGTTCTAATTCTTTAAAAAATTGAGTTAAAATTTACCTATGGGAAAGTAGTTTTCCATAAACAACTGATAATATAAATTGGTACATCTGGCTTTTTGGATAAATTTTTTAGTCTCTATAAAAGTCTAGAAAACTTTTATATAATACCTCTGTTTTCCAAGACTATATTGAAATACTACAGTGAAGTATGTGTATACACAATGTCATATACTTTAAATCATGTATAGACTGTTCATGATATCTAATGCAATATGTAGTAGGTAATAGTTGTTAGGAAATAATGCTAGGAAAATGATGTACATGTTCAATAGAGATGGATTAAAAACATTTTCATCTACAGTTGGTTGAATCTACCTCTGCAAAAAAGGTCCTTCTTTAATTCTTCTCCTGGACCTTCTCACCAGAGTTTTAATAAGGTATTTTATTTGCTCTTTAATTTTTCCCTTTCCCCTCCCATTTTGATCTCTACATTAAAAAATGCTGCCCTTCAATTTGCTGTGAAAGCTCTGATTAGAATCAGGAGAAACACAGACTAGATGAGCAAAACTAAGAAACTAGTGACCGCTATCATCAATGACATTGGTAGTTTTCTCTACTTAGTGTTTGTTATGCCTCATTAGTTATCATTATTTTTTGTCAGTCCTGAGGCTTGAACTTGGGGCCAGGGCACTGTCTCTGAGCTTCTTTTGCTCAAGGCACTTTTGCTCAACCACTTGAGCCACAGTGCCACTTCTAGCTTCTTCTGTTTATGTAACACTGAGGAGTTGAACTCAGGGCTTTATGCATGCTAGGCAAGAACTCTACCAGTAAGCCACATTCCCAGCCATGCCTCTCCCCATTAATTCTTACAATGGCCCCCTGGGTAAGATGTCTTTATAGCTACTTTATAGATGAAGAAACAAGTTTGGATTTGGAATTAACCCATGTTTTCTCTACCAGCTATGCTAATCTTAATCTACATTATCCTAGAAAATGAGGTTATTCTATTCTATTCATTCCAAACTTCTTTAACAGACTAGTTGCAGCACAGGTGAGGGAAAGAGCCCCCCAGCAAATGAGTAGGTTTAAAAATTAAGAGGTTCTTCATCCTGGCTGGATATTTAGAACACTGTGAGGAACCATTCCTTATCTTTCCTTTTCTATTTACTTCTCAGCAGAGAAATTTGTGAGATACTGACAGAGATGAAAGTTTATAAAAGTATTACTTGTTACATATGGTTTACTCTCTCTCTCTCTCTCTTTCTCAAATAGTTTTCTCTCTCCTTCCTTTTTTTGGTCTCCTTCCTCCAGTTGACTATAGCGTTTGTTTCCCTGACCTTCAATTTCAAAGCCAAAAGTTCAATCCGCCATTTTATTTGTTTAAATATTTTTTCTTTCCAAAATATATTTCAGGCTGCATAGAACATAATAACATATTAGACAGTTGAAAAGTTAGTAAATGTTAACATGTTGGGAAAGAGCATGAAGCAGATTGATGACTGTAGGAGCTCAAGAGAATCTGGTGGCCAAGTAAGACATTCACTGTGAGCTTCCAGATAGTCAGGGCACAGATAATTTGTATAGTTGTGAATAACAGAAAGAGGGAAGTGCATAGCAGCTACTGAGGGGTGGCAAAGAAACTTCCGCTGTCATTCCTTATAGGGGACTTTGCATGACAGCTGCATCCTTGGCAACATCATCACAACAAATACTGAAGTGGTTTCAGTGTTACTGTGCCTTGGAGAGTTAAACACAGGGAAGTTGATCTTTCTAAGTGATGGTGGCTTTGAGCTTATTGGTATAACATAACCACTTCTTCTCCTCCTCCCGCCCCCTCTTCCTTCCTCTTCTTTAATTTTCTGCTTACTTTCCTCCCAACTTTTCTTTTTCTTTTTTGCCAGTCCTGGGGCTTGAACACAGGGCCTGGGCACTGTCCCTGAGCCTCGCTGTGCTCAAGGCTAACACTCTACCACTTGAGCCACTGTACCACTTCTGGCCTTTTCTGAGTAGTTGATTGGAGATAAGTGTCTCATGGACTTTCCTGTTCCGGCTGATTTTGAACTGTAATCCTTAGATCTCACCCTCTTGAGCAGCTAGGATTACAGGCATGAGCCTGCTTCCTTTCTTTCTTTGAGATCACAATGTCTATGAATGAGTTCTGTGTTCACCCTCCTCTATCATTTTGCCTTTTGTCATTTATCTATTTGCTGGTTAAGAGATTAGAAATTATTATTATTACCATTATTGTTTTAGTGAAGTTTAGGTACTTTGATATCTGCTCTGTCTTGATTTGGCATCCAATTTTCCTAAGTGGATTGGGAAGAGGCTGATGGGCTGGGTATTTTCCCTGGAAAACCCCCCAATAGGCCTGTCTGTGTTAATGTCATGAGCTACAGGTAAGGATCAGTTTATTGCTATAGCAAGGCAGTGTGGTTTAGGACATCGCAGTGGCAGGCTTGTGTGTGGATAGCAAACCCGGAAGTGCTCAGTTTCTTTCACTCTGAGTCTTGTTATCCTGTTGTCTGGTCCTTAGACATAGTGGTGAGCTGATCTGAATGGAATGGGAAGGCTATTTTTACTGTAAAGAATCTGTTTGTGCAAATTCGCATTTCAGTTGTCTTCTTCCTTTTCCTTTTGGCAGCAAACATTAATGCTTGAGGACACACTGCCACTCATTTCTGGAAAGCACCAAATATTTGGTTTTTATCTGCATTCAGACATAATCAGTTTCAAGTTGTTACCATAGACATCAAACATAAATATTTACATAAAACAAGCTTATAAATTATGTAATACACTCCATCATCTGTGGAATTATGAATTTTTCTATGTTAGATTGAAAGTTTTATTGAGCACTTACTTTGTAAAAGGGCTTGTAATAAGTGCATAGCAGGGGATGACATCATAAAGGAAAGGCATGTGTAGTCCATGGTAAACTTTCAACTGAGTTGCGAAGTAAAAGTGTGAAATCAAATTTGATTAATGAAATTAGTTGAATTAGTTCATAGTAGTGTTTTTAAAAGAAAAAATTGTACATCCCAGTAGAAGTTGAATATGGTAGTGAATAGAGAGCTACTAGAAGCACTTGAGAAAGGACGCTGTAACCCAGATGCAGAGAAGTTGAGTATAGGAAGATTTTCAAAATCTAATATTTAAAAAAGGCTATCCGTTTTCTCTTCAGCTTTCCCAGCATCATTGAAGAAACTGTCCTTTCTCCAATGTAGGATTTTGGTAAATTTGTCAAAAATCAAATAGCAGTACCTGTGTGAGCTTATTTGTGGATTTCTCTTTTTTTATGTCATCATTCCCTGTCGATTTTTATGCCAGTGCCATGCTATTTTTGTTTCTGGGGCTCTGAAGTGTAATTTGAAGCCAGGCATTGTGATGCCTCCAGAATTACTCCTTTGCACAGGATTGCTTTGGCTATTCAAGGCCTTTGTACTCCAAATGAATTTGAGGGACGATTTTTCCTTTTTCTGGTGAGAATGACGCTGAAATATTGATGGGGATCATATGAAATCTCTAAATTGCTTTTTGTGAGTATAGCCTTTTCCAGAATATTGATTTTTGCTGATCTAAGAACATGGAGAACATTCTATCTTCTATCATCTCAGGGCTTCAAAATCTCCTTTTTTGCTCAAAGCTGGCTTTCTGCCGCTTGACGCACTCTACCACTCAGGTCGTGCCTCCAGTTGTGGATTTTTGCCAGTCATTTGGAAATGAGTTTGTTGGATTTATCTGCTGGATCTGGCTTTGAACAATGATTCTCATATCTCAGTCTCCTGAGTAGCTCGGAATATTGATGCGAGCCAACTGGGCTCAGCATTTATTCTTTGAATAAAACCCAGAGTTTTATTCAAAGAACTAGAATTCTGTTTTCCATTTCATGAACTTTACATTTGTGAACTGGACACATGGCTCTGTGGCTGAGTGCCAGCTTAGCAAGCGCAAAGCCTTGAGTTCAAACCTCAGCACTGCAAAAAAATTCTATTTTTGCATCTCAAAAGACTTTTTTTGCTTTTCTTAAAAAAGCAATAATTCCAAAAATGGTATCGTAAAGAGAACTCTTCATAGCATTATTTCTTTTAAAATACTTGTACATTTTAAAAGGAATTTTAAATCTTTGTTTGAAAACTGAAAATTATATTTTCTTTAATTCATCCTTACAAAACAGATCTTCATAATACTAAAGTCATATCTCATTTAAATATATTTCACATGGAAAATGTATTAGTCATGATAGAACAGATATTCTTTGTTTTCTTATCTTTTGTGTTCATATTGCTTCTGTCAAGAATCCATTACCCTCTGATCCCTCCCTCCCTCCCTCCCTCCATCCATCCATCCAGCTATCAGTCCATTTATTCACTCATTCAGGAAATATGTATTAAGTACTTATAGTGTTTTAGAGAAGGTATGGGTATTTGAATGTGTGAGAGGTACCATAAAAGCATGTTAAGGTAAGCACGAGACATTTGTTTGTTTTGTGAAAATAGAGAAATGTTAATTTCCTCGTATAAGAGTACTGTAGTGTGATTTAGAAATCTGTAGATATTAGAACATATCCCACAATAAATACTTTCTTAGTGAAGCTGAACTACATAAATATTAGTATTTTTGTTTTATTCCTTAGCATTTAGTAAAACAAATATGATTGAAGCTACTTGTGTTGAAGACATTATTTTGGTACTTTTACTTTTTCATGGTAGAAATATAGAAATGACCTAGGCCTGTCTAGGTTCCCAGATACTCATTAGGTATCCTCAAGAGTCTTCAAAGTTTATTCTCTAGCTTTTGTCATAGAAGATTTTGCTGAAATACTGCCAGGTTATTTGAGAAATATTTATTGTATTCTTTGCCTATTTCTTTTTTAAAATTTATTTATTTATTGTCAAAGTGATGTACAGAGCGGTCACAGTTTCATATGTAAGTCAGTGAGTACATTTCTTATAAAACTTGTTACCTCCTCCCTCATTTTTCTTCCGACTTCCCCCCTCCCCAGCCACCTTTCCCCCCTTGAGTTGTACAGTTGGTTAACAGCATATCGTCTTGTAAGTATTTCTGTTGCATTGGTTGGCCCTTTACTCTTTGTTTATCCATTTTGATGTTCTTTTTAAAGTTAATATTGTGACTCATTATTTTCAGAGGCAAAATAAGTAAAGGCTTGGAGGATCTCAAGAACGTTAGCCCAGTAGGAGAGACATATATTCATGAAGGACTAAAGCTAGTAAGTTAATTTGCATGTGTAAGGATGAGAGAAATATTTTCTTATTCTGTAATAAAATATAACTCTCTACAAAATCTCAAAACCCCCTTTATTTACCTTTACATATTTACCTTTAAGCATATTTACATTTAAGTGTTCTAAATGCTTTTGGTTATTTTGGAGATGGCATTCATTTCCACTTACTGTAGACCTTAAAGACATTTGCATTTTCATCTCTGAAGGATCTTCCTCTTTGGTTATATTGAGGCCATAGTTAACGTACACTTGAACCCAATAGTAACTACTATATACACATATATGTGAATCTATGCATATTTCAAATAGAAGAGTGAACACAAAATGCCCTGTTTGAAAAGCCAGCTAGTAATGTTTTGGTTTCGTCAGTCATAAATTCAGCTTGATGAAGCATACTGGTTAAAACTTAAAATTGAATTGTAAATTGGATAATTATTCTTCATTTTCAGGCGAATGAACAAATTCAGAAAGCAGGAGGCCTAAAAACCTCCAGTATCATCATTGCTCTGACAGATGGGAAGCTGGACGGTCTGGTGCCATCTTATGCAGAGAAAGAGGTGAGTACTGAGCTGCAACTCTTTCCAGCCTCATGGGGAACTTGCTGCCTCTGCCTATGAGACTTGATCTTTGATTAATTCTCTCTCTCTCTCTCTCTCTCTCTCTCTCTCTCTCTCTCTCTCTCATTCCACCCCTCCCCTTCCTCCTCTCCTATCCCCTTCTTTGCTCCTCCACTCTCCTACCCTTCCTCCTCCTCCTCCCTCTCCCCTTCTCTTCCCCACCTCATCTCCTTCCTCTCCACCTCCATCTCTCTCTTCCTCTTCTCTCCCTTTCCCCTTCCCTTCCTCTCCCTCTCTCCTCCCTCCTTCTCTCCCCTCTTCTCTCTGTTCGCTTCCATCTCTCTCTCCCCTCCTTCCCTTTTCCTCATCATAGGCAAAGATATCCAGATCACTAGGTGCTAATGTTTATTGTGTTGGCGTCCTTGATTTCGAACAAGCTCAGGTGAGTAACAAAAGATCCTCTAAACTTTCAATCATGTGATTGCATGAAGGATGTTTAGATTATTTTCACTCACTCATGACTTACTATAGAATGGTGTGATTCTTTTTTACTGTCTCTTTAATCTCCTTTAATGGCTTGGATTTTCCCTTTAATATGTCTTTTTGGATCATTTTCCCTGTTTTCTTCACAAAATCATTTCACATTTAAATTTGTGTTTTACATTTGCATTTTTCTTTGCATGAGGTTTAGATTCCTGTCTCCTGCCAGGGGTAGTGCTGAGTTTTGTGCTTTGTAGAAATGGTAACTTGAGGCCAAGTGAAGGGGTCTGTGGCTGACTTCGGTGGGTGTCATGGTGATGCATTTAGAATAACACTAATCTCAGTACCTTCCCTTGCCTTAAACACTGGCCACTCTAGTGAATTACTCCTGTGGAATAGCTTTTCATATAAACATAATTAAAGTGTAGTTTTACATATGAGCTCAGATGTAAGTTTATAAGGGGTTTTTATCTTCACTAAACTTTTATCTTCACTTAACTTGCACCTTTCTCTGAAGTTGGAAAGAATTGCCGATTCCAAGGATCAAGTTTTTCCTGTCAAAGGTGGATTTCAAGCTCTTAAAGGAATAATCAATTCTGTGAGTATGTCTGGGGAAGTGAGGTAGGAAAGGTGGGTAATTGTACAATACATTTCACACTGTAAGAGGTGGCCTTAGCCATCTGGTACAGGTGGTCGTCATTCAGCTGGAAGAGAGTGGGGAAAAGATTTGTTTGCTATTGCAAACACAGCGTGATTACAAAGATCAGGATTTTGCTACTTACTCTTGCACCCTTGGCTCTGCTATCTTCTGCTTATGTTTAAGACGTCCATAAACTGTCTCAGACACTTGCAACCCTTTGAATATGGAGTTCACTAGTTTGCTATCTTGAGACTTTCTCTGGGCTCTCTAGGAGAAATATAAAATAAAACTTTGGGTTGGAATTGAGACCACTCCCTCCTCTAATTCTGGTTATGTCTTAGCTATCTCATTCAGGCAACTTGACCCTGTGGCTGAATGTTTGTCTGCACTAGTTGTTCCTTCCATTTAGATGATGAATAGTTTCCCTGGAGCTCATCTTAGGTGTGTTTGGGATTCAGAGGAGCTGTCTCTGGGTATCGTTAGACTCTGGCTCTGCTGACTGGGGCCTTGGGAAGGAGTGATGAATGCGAAGCAATGCTCCTGGCTTCCCCCGCTGAGGTTTATGTTTCGTTTTACTGCTTTTGCTAGAAGTACTAGGAACAGTTGCTATTAAGTATTTATGATATTTTGGAAAACACCATCCTAAAGTGGAAGTGAATAATCTATATTCTCTTAACAAAAGCATTTCCCTTCATCTTTAGATATTTATAAAAGGAAAACAAAACCTCACATTTCCCTAAATTTGGCTCTGTTAAAGAATTTTCTCTTTAAAGATCATGTTTTATAGAGACACAGAGTGAGATTTATTGAGTTTGTTTTTAGTATCATGTAGGCTTTTTTGTAAGCTAATGGAGCTTTTTAGAGAAATCACACATAATTTGGTTCAATTACAGTATGTGTAGTGGTCAAACCAAATGTAAATGCAAAATGGAACAGGGATTCAATTATTTGGTGAGTTTGTATGGATTATTACATCAAAATTACAGTGTAACAAGTAATAAAAAATTTTATAGTTGTATCTAGTTTAAATGTCAGTACAATTTAAGGTGTAAATACAGGAAGAGGGTCAGACAGTGCAAAAGGAAGGAAAATAAATAGGACATTGCGTAAAAATTATTTGAAAATTATTCATTTTTCCATATAAAAGTTTAATTCAAAATTCTCCAGATAACAGATTAGCTTTACAATATTCTATTATAATGGATTATTTAAAAATGTTCTACTTTGAGAAATTAGTAGTTGATTACCAGGGGAAATAAAGTTAATATTGGGTTATTTTTATATATCTGTTTGTTAAATTTCTTATTTCTATTGGTACTGAGAAACTAAGATGTGGTTTCTACATATAACACAGTACTTCAAGACTGAAGTTCTTGCTGGATATTTAGTTGGATAAATTATGCTGAAATTAGGAAGATTTGCATTGGTTTAGCCACTAGTTGCAAAGTCTCTTGAGTTTCGTCCACAGCAGGATAATTGGTACAACTCCCGTGTTAACATATAGCTAACCTCAAACTATTTTGTCTTGTCACAAAGGTAGATTCAGTCATTCTCAGGAGTAAGCTAGCCTCTTGGGAAAACTTAGCAATGTCTAGCAGAGGCAGCATTAGGAAAAGGAGCTTTTATGAACAACCCAGAGCTTAAAACTGGCTGAGATTTTACAGTGTGGTGATACCTTGGAATTCTGGCTCACATTGTAGAAATTTGAAGCAATTTATTTTTTCATATCTCTTCAAGAACAGAAATTACTTGACTCCTAGTGATAAACAGAACCTCAAAGTTTGGGTTCTGCCTCAAACTTGAGTTGTTACATAGTGTTGTCTTATTCAAAAATAGATATTTAAACTTTAAGTCAAATACATTAAATCACTATGTGAGAAAAAAATACAAGGTATTTCTTTATTATTAACAATTCACCAAACTAGTGTACTGTGAATGTTTTACATAAAGCTGAGAAAATGGAAGAAATCAGGGAATTTAAGTTTTTCAGACATTTGGCACCATGAAGGCAAAATACTTGCTAAATTGATAGGCCTTTTCTCTTTCTTATTAGAGGCTATTTAAGTATATTTGACTTTTTAATGTGAGAACATTAGCTTCTTTGAAGTCAATCTTGAGGAAAAATTAACAGCACTTTTTTTTGAAACTATTTTTTTTAATGAAACATGAGATCCTAGAGTATAGAGATAGCATCATAATCAACATTTTCTTTCCATTGTCTAGAGTGGGACATGCCACTGACTGTCCTCAGTGAATCTCTGTGAAATACAGACTCACTGAGAAAAAGGAGGGAAGGTGTGGACACCTTCACCAAGATCTTCTCACTGGTCATGTCATGTTGGTAATGACTATGATGCTTTCAATCAGTAGCAACTGTTCTGAAAATAAAGCCGAACTCAGCGTACTTTGTTCCCATTGGGATAAACTGTCATTACAATGCTGTCCCAGATACAATGCCATTCCAAATAGAAGACATGATGCATAACCAATATGAACACATGCCATTTGAAGCTTTAACAAGACAGTCTTCCTTCAAATTTGTAACAATCTATGTTTAAAACCCTGACAAAACCAAAATGTGTTCGCCATAAATTACAGTGGCACTGGTCCTTTTGTGAGTGAAGACTGGGTCAGTGTTTCCATTATTCTGTGGATCGCTATGTTTCACGCTCTAGTTTTTGGCTATAAAAATGTACCTTGGGTTTAAAACTGGCAAGGAACACTACGGCCTTGGAACAAATTTGCTTTACCAAATTTTGAGAGCAAAACCAATTTGTTTACTTCCCCTTTTGACAGTGTCTTTTGTGAAGAAAAATGTCCATGGATTTTATTTCCTATTTCTTTCTTTTACTCTTCTTTTTTATTTTTTTTAAATAATTACTTATTTATTTTCAAAGTGATGTACAGAGGGGTTACAGTTTCATACGTAAGGCAGTGGGTACATTTCTTGTACAATTTGTTACCTCCTCCCTCATTTCTCCTCTCCCTCCTCCCCCTTTCCTTCTCCCCCCATGAGTTATTCAGTTGGTTTACACCAAATGGTTTTGTAAGTATTGCTTTTGGAGTCATTTGTCTTTTTATCCTTTGTCTCTTGATTTTGATATTCCCTTTCCCTTCCCTAGTTCTAAGACCAGTATATACAGTATCCAGGGTACTCAGATGAGATACAGTGATAGCGCGTGAACAACCACAGGAGGGGATACAAGAGGATCATCAACAGCAACAACAAAAAAAAGCTACTGTTTCACATGGCATGTTGAAAATAATTACAACAGTGATATAATACTTGCTTCCATAACGTGGAGTTCATTTCACTTAGCATCATCTTATGTACTCATAAGGGCATAGCTATTGCGCTCTTGTGATCCTCTGAACAGCACTGTTTTCTTTATTTTAAACATAGTTTTGTGTGTGTGTGCACGCGCGTGTGCACCTAGTGCACGCACACACGAATGCACCTATTCTTGGCCCTGTACATTTCAGTGATCAAGAAGGTCTTGTCCTCTTACAGTGTAAGATATAAAATATTATTAAGGTGCTACTGGCTGTGAATCAATTTTATAATCAGAAAATGTGAGGTCTAAGTTTTGAAGTCCGTTTTCATTATAATTAAAAAGAAGAAATACTGTAGTAGTTATGATTACTTCTTTTATAACTAAAAATTCAAGAGACTGACAAAGATCTTTTTTTCTGTGCATCCTGATATTAGCAATTCAGTGCATTTCTGAAAATTTATTTGCTTAGGGAATAATTTAAGCATTCTGTTTTAATGCTTTATAAAATCTATTATTTCAGCAATTTTAGATTCTTAGACAGGAAAACATGTATGTAACATCCCTTGGTGTTATTTCAAAGCATGACTAATATTTATGAAAATATAAAAAGTCATTGTTTATTTCAAGTAAGCACTGGTAGAACACATTTTTTCTTTTTTTTTCTTCTTTCCTCAGTTAAATAATTTCCATTTACTCATTTACTGAGCACTTACTATCCTTAGGCCTTTGTGTAAGGATTCGAATTCCTAGTTAGTTTAGTGGGCTTAGAGGGCAGAGATATCTGAGTTCTAAGCCAGATCCTGCAGACAAAACTGTGAGATTTTTTTTTTTTTCCCAGTCCTGGGGCTTGAATTCTGGGCTGGGGCATTTTCCTGACCCTCTCTGTGCTCAAGGCTAGTGCTCTGCCTCTTGAGCCACTACCTCTTGAGCCACTACCTCTTGAGCACTTCTGGCTTTCTCTGAATAGTTTATTGGAGATGAGTCTTACAAATTTTCCTGCCCGGGCTGGCTTTGAACTGTGATCCTTAGATCTCAGCCTCTTGAGTGCCTAGGATTACAGGTGTGAACCACTGGCTCCCAGCTCACCACTAGACTCTTATCTCCAATTAACTAGCAAGAAAAGCCAGAGTGGAAGTGTGTCTCATTCATATGGGAAAAACAAACAACTATCAATGGAGAGTGCAATTCCCTGAGTTCAAGCACCAGTATTGACACACATATGTACACACACAATCACACAATTACTTGCACAATTTACTACGTTTTGTGAGGATTTGGATGAGGAAACTGTTAGTGAGTTATACCATGGATTAAGAAAAGAATCCTACATTGGAATTAGTGCTAAAGGCTGATGTGGCTATAATATAAAATGACATCAAGACAGAATATGCTTGATGATGTGGTTTTGAGAGGCTTTTCATGGTGAGGTTTGGATTGGCCTCTAAAAAATGGAGAACAGCTTGAGCTGAGTGGTATGAGGGATAAATGTTGGCATGTGTTCGGTTGAATTATTCTTAAGATCATTGCATATCTGGATGAGAATTAGCATTCATTTCACAAATAATCAGGGAGCTACGGAAGATTAATTTGGAACCTGAGATTTCTATGATGGTCATCTTGGTTTAGGAAGGGCGTCTTATAGTAATGTCTAGGATGATTTTTAAGGTGGAGAGGTGAGGTAGACACCTCTTTATGATATTCTAGAGGAACGTAGTAAAAAGAAACCTAATGTAATGGAGATAATTTGAGGTTTGGAAAATGAAGTCCAAGTACCAATTCCAATCCACCACTTACTGCAGTACCAAGTGAACTGGCCATTATCTATAATGCAATCTCTCAGAGTTTAAAATTTCTCTTCAAGTGGGAATGATGAGTTATATTTTATTTGATTATCTTATGAAATAATGATTAAGAGTAATCTACATCAGATGGGCTGGACTTTAAAACATTTGGTGGGGAGCTAAGAAAGGCAGGAAGCTAAGACCATGTGAGATGAAGGTATCAATCTTTGAAGGGCAGTCTATGTGGATAGATATCTAACAACATCTGTATGTCAGGGTTTTCAGTACAAACAGCCAACAACTGGACAATGATGACTCAGTATTCCCATGATGGAAGCTATGTAAAATTTCGGTTCTTCATACTCAGAAAATGCCATACTATGCCATCTCTGGTGGAGAGGCAGTGCCCTAAAATATTAACCAGAAATTCAATGTAGAACCCACTTATTACAGAGGCAGTATTCCCATGAACTATGGTTCTTTAGGGCTTAGTCTAGGTATAGGGCTTCTATGTCTTTCAAAATAAAATTAGGCCAAAGTTTTAACTAGGGAAGCCTCTAACTCTCTGCCTTGAGTGGAATTATGTCAGGTCAATCTCCAGATATAAAATCTTTTTTTTTTTTTTTTTCCTGCCAGTCCTGGGCCTGAGTTTAAACTCAGGGCCTGAGCACTGTCCCTGGCTTCTTTTTGCTCAAAGCTAGCACTCTGCCACTTGAGCCACAGCACCACTTCTGGCCGTTTTCTGCTGGGGATTCAAACCCAGGGCTTCCCGTATACGAGGCAAGCACTCTTGCCACTAGGCCATATCCTCAGCCCTCAGATATAAAATCTTTAGCTCCTGATGTGTTGAGCCCTGAGTGATATGGCAAAATATTTGCTAACACATACTACTTGTGATAATTTCTTTTTCTCTTTTCTTCCTCTCCTATTCTTCTTTTCCCCCTCTTCCTCCTCCTTCCCCTCCTCCTCCTTCTTCCCTTCTTCTTCCTTCTCCTTCACCTTTCCCTCTTCTCTTCCCCCTCTTCTTCCTTCTCTTCTTCCTCTTCCTCCACCTTCTTCTTCTCCTCCTCTTCCTTCTCTTCCTCCTTCCCCTCCCCCTTCCTCCTCCTTCCCTCCTCCTCCTCCTCCTCCTCCTCCTCCTCCTCCTCCTCCTCCTCCCCTCTTCCTCCTCTCCTCCTCCTCCTCCTCCTCCTCCTCCTTCTCCTCCTCCTCCTCCTCCTCCTCTTCCTCCTCCCTTCTTCCTTCTTTCTCTTCTTCGTGCCAGTCCTGGGGCTTGAACACAGAGCCCATGTGCTGTCCGTGAGCTTTTATGCCCAAGGTTAGCTCTCTACCACTGAAGCCAAAGCTCCACTTCAAGCATTTTAGGTGTTTAATTGAAGATGAGAATCTTGAAGCTTTCCTTCTCAGGTTGGCTTTGAACTGTTATCTTCAGATCTCAGCCTCAGAGTAGGTAGGATTACAGGCATAAGACACTGGCTTCTGGCAGTTTTGATAATAGCAGTGGAACTAGAAACAAAATAGTAAGTTTAAGTAGCATTAAAATTAGTAGAATTTGGGAAACCATCATATGATGGGATTAAAAGGACAGAGAAGGAATCAAAATTTACTTTGGTATTTTATTCCTACATATGTAAATCATTAGCAGCAATTATATTAAAGTCTATTATTACAGTGAGGCCAGTATTACTGAGTAGACAGTATTACTGAATAAAAGCCAGAGTCAAATTGAGCTTGAGAAAAATTTCAGGGAGGAATAGTCTTTAAGAGAATTAAAGATTCCATGAAATATTAAGAATTGTCCAATTGCATCATTTTACTCTTTTTACTTCTCTCTTTAACCACCTATACAAGTATGCAATTTAAAACTTACAATTGTTAAAGAACTCTTCTATTTGGGAGGGGGGGAGGAATGATGATTGCATAATTTATATTTGAAAATGAAACTATTAGAACTACTAAAACTCAGACTGACATGTGAGTACCTTGTAGCTCTAGCTGAGCGTTGCGCAATTCACTGCTGTAGAAGAAAATATTAAAAATAAAACAAAGCCACTGAGTGGTGAATAATATGGAAAGAACAAAAACTGCTCTTTGGTGACTCCCCGTCTTTTCTATAAACAGGACCATTGCATGTTTCACCATTCAAAATTACTTCCATAGTTTTAAAATTTTTATTTAAATAAGAATACCTCAGAAAGTATTAAGGAAAAAAGAAACAAATCATATGTGAAGATTGTGTTATAAGTATACCCTGGTCTCAAAGAATTTATAAAAGCATTACACCCTAGGTGGTGGCAGGTAGCACTAGAATTGATAAAGTTGCTCATGGCAAAGTGTAGAATAAGAAGGGGACGATCTCATGTAGGACATTTAAGTAACACTGTATTTGATATTTTCTAAAAGGAAAATGTGCAACATATATTTCAAGAAATAAATTCATTGACAGTGTTGGAAATAAATGTTTCATTTGACATTTGGAGCTAAGTTATTCTCAGTGATGTCTATTGTATGTTGGAAAAGTATCTACGAAAAGTGTCTGAAAGTATATTCTGATGGACTGTGAAGACACTGAAAGCTCATTTTCTCTACAGGCAGGTGATTTTCATAAGAAAGAGAACATAATAAATATTCTGATAAGTCCTTAGCTTAAGTGATGTTTGCAGGTTGTGCATTGAATATTGACTGCTTGCTTATGGAAAGCTCTGTTTGTAAAATCATGGTTAGTTTGAATGGGAAGATACTCATATGGACGTAAAAAGTTTGCTTTCTTAGGGTTAGTACCTTATAGTCATAATCCTTATGTGCCACATTACAGTTACATGCAAAGGAACAGCATAGATTTCCTAATAAAGCTCTTTAATTAATACCAAATTCTGGGCTGGGTATGTCACTGTGATAGAGAATGAAAAGCTTAAAATCTATGCAGTTATAAACAATAATTTCATAGATAATAAAGAAGCAAAAACATTGGAAGCCAACTCACAATTGGAAGTCTGTTTTCAAGACTCCTATTAATAAAGGACTGGCTGTGATATAAAGATGTTACAAGTTAGATTATTTATGAGTTCTGTTCTTCCCAGGGTCTTTCACACTGAAGGTGATGAGGCAGCTCATCATCATGGCATCAATGCTATGAAAATCATGCCCATATTCCTCCAGCTCCTGGGTTTAATTTTTCTGATGTCTAATAGAGCATTGAGTAATGTCTAAAATAGTGTTGCCCTAGATGGCCACAATCCGCCATTGCTTAATTCATATGGATGAATACATAAAGGCTATGAGTTCTTGAAAATCATTTTGTGGTATAGTTATGGGCTATTTGAGCACCAAAAAGTTAGCTCTTGCCTCCATATAACAAATTGAGTCCTGTTACTCAATACAAGTAATTAAGTTTCTTTTGATCACAAATGTCAAGAACGCAGTTATTAATTTTAGGGGGGAAATTAGTAATGTTGACATCATTAGTACAAGGAAAAGCACACAAACTCCAGGTTTGGTGCCTCATTTATGCAATTCAAATCAATTGGGAGGCTGAGATCGGGATGATGGTGGATTGAGGCCAGCTGGGGTAAAAAGTTCTCCCAGCTATGCATTGTAATATTGAGAGGAAAATCATATTAGGAACAGCAGGATCCAGGGCATCCACCATATTCTTGGGATCTTCCTGATTAGTAAATCTTACCAATATTTCATTTGCTTCATTACTTTATAGTTGGAGGAATGGCAGAGAATGGGAATTGGAAAGGTTTCAGGAATATATGGTTTCCTGTCAGCAAGCTTATTGGTACAATAGCACCACTGAGTGAACATGCTTCCCGAATAAGAGCTTAGTTTTTTCATGTGCTCAATCTTTTGTGGTACTGGAAATTGGATGCAGGACTTCACAGTTTGCTAGGCAGGCATGCTACTACCTTCTGCCCATTTTGCTCTTTTTGACGTAGGTCTCATTTTTGCATGGGATAGCCTGCACCAGAATCCTCTTACTTATGCTACTTGCCATAGCTAGGATGGTAGGCCTGTACCAGAATACCCAGTTTTTTTCTGTTGAGGAGGCGTCTCAATACTCTGTTAGGCTGGCCTGGAATCTTAGTGTTCCTGATTTCAGCCCTTGTATAGCTGAGAAAACAGGCTTATGTTACTGTGCCCAGCTATTGCTTGAGATGGAGGAGGGAACAGTATCTTTTGAACTTTTGTTGCCCCATCAAGCCTCAATCCACTGTCGTGGATCTTGGCCCAGCTTCTCCTTACCCGTGGGAGAGACGTGAGGGCGTGCCCCGCTGTGAAAAAACGCCAACCCCAGCCCCCTTAAGTTCAAATCAGGACTCAGGACACATGAGATTTCGGGAGTAGCGCAAACATCCAAAGGCTTTAATTGCAGGGTGGGGTTTATATAGCAGTGATGACGAGCAGGAAGGGGAAGGATTTGGAGTGGCTAGCTAGACATGGTGATAGGCTGATCAGGCTGTCCTTCACAGGTGACATCAAGGAACTTCCTCTATGGGCGGTCCTCACCTCCCCTAGGACCACCTCTGGGTGGGTTCCTCCCCGGCAGCCATCTTGGCACGCAAGCGTCTGAGGCAGGAGGCGGGGCTGGCAGCCACTGGGCCCCAGGGCTGGAGAACAGGCGGGCCTATTAGGACCGCCTCCTAAAGCAGTAGCCAGTGCACCACAATCCACCATCCTCCCTATCTCAGCCTCTCAAGCTACTAGGGTTATGTAAATGAGCCATGGCACCCAGCTCATCCTTTTACTAATGATGGCAAAATGATTTAAATCAGTTTGGTTAATATGCTTTCTGTGCCTCTATGGCAAGGGCTGGGGTCAAGACAGAGGGAACAGGAGGTATTGTGATCGATAGCCTCAGTGAGAACATGTGGAGTGGGGAACCACTCTCTAACTGAAGAGAGGCATTGTTCACAGAACAGAAGGGATGAAAAGTGCTCTGAGTAGGAAAACACGTAGCTACTAAAGTCTTTTGTAATATCCAAACACTTTGAACATTTTTTTTTCACAGATAGCCTAATCAGTTATCTCATTTCTTCCAAATTTCACTACCCTAAAAGATAAAAGTGAGTTTTGCTTTAAATTGCTTATCGCTACTTTTATTAGAATCTTGTACTCATTGTCCAATGCTTTATTTGTATTTGTATGGAAATGTTACATAACATTATTCTTTCCTTATTTATGCCTTACTGGATTGAAAATATAGTTTCAAGAAATCAAATCTAATTTGAACAAATAATTTCTGTTTTGGAAAAAAACAAAACCTAATGGCATGTTTTTCAGGCAAGGTTAAATGCCAACTTTCTATTTGATACCATCAACCTTCTGGGCTACAAATGGAATGACCTGTAAGGGCTTTACCAGTTCTATTTTTTTGCTTGTCCTGGGGCTTGAACTCAGGGCCTGAGCACTGTCCCTGGCTTCTTTTTGCTCAAATCTAGCACTCTGCCACTTGAGCCACAGTGCTACTTCTGGCCTTTTCTAAATATGTGGTACTGAGGAATCAAACCTAGGGCTTCATGAGTGGTAGGCCAGCACTCTTGCCACTAGGCCATATTCCCAGCCCACTTTACCAGTTCTTGAAAGCAAGTGTAAGTTAAAGAAAGGACAGAGAAAGAAGTATTTAAAATTTATGATCTAATAATCTAGTATAAACAATAATGGGAAAAATACATTACTTCTCATTTTTCCCCAAGTATAGTGATTTTTCTTTTCCAGAAGCGTTTAATGAGGGCTGACTAGGATTAAGGTACTTTTCCATGTGCTAGGTTTATAAAGATGGACATGGACTTTAGTCTTTGCAAAACTTGACACATAAGCTTAGCAAATTGATAAAAGAATGGAGAAATTTTTCTTTTCTTATCCTGATCACATAGGGAAACATTTTGTCTGTCTGCCTTCAGGCATAATCCTATGCAACAAAATGTAGAGAGAATGCTTGGCAGAATTATTTCGTGTTTCCATTGGTAAAAAGCAGAGTGAGCAATTTGGAGTAATAGGGCATAACATTCACATCCGAGTGGGAAATATGCTGACACACACTTTTGTTTGGGTCCTGAAACAAATTGTACTTTCACAATTATTTTATATTATAGTTTCAAGGCTTTTTCTGAAAAGCCCATTGATCAATTAAGGGGGCATTGAATGATATCATGCACCCAAAGAAAAAGACAAAAAACAAAGATGCAGATGAATGTTTTCTGAGTTGAGGTGAGAAAGGAAGATCTGCTACTATGATTTGTTATAACACTGCAGTTGTGAGATATAAAGAAACTTATATGTTATGTGGCTTCCTCCCTCCTTCCCTCCCTCCCTCCCCTTTTCCCTTCATTCTGTCCTTCCATCCATTGCAATTATGTATGTGCTTTGCTGTCAGGTGAAAGAGTAAGACAGTGATTCTAACTTACAATGCTTCTCTAGATTTCTAGAATAAGTTTTTCTAGAATTTTGTCACTACTTAACCTGTGAAGGAAGGAAGTGCCTGGTTTTAGGAAGGGTCAGAGTGTTGCATGCTGTTGAGCAACTGATACTTTGAAACTCTAGGCATCTTGAAAAGTTGCGTTCAACTAAAACACAAGATTGCAAATAACAATTATTTTTACTTAGAGTATTGTCTCTCAGAGAAAAAAATTATTTGCTTTGGATGTTTGGCAGCCATAAAGAAAATAAAAATCACATATCTGAGTTTTGAAAGGAAAACTATTAAAATATGAGAGAGACTCTTCACCTGCTTATTCTATGGATAGCAAGTAATGAAAACTTATCATTTTGTTGGGACCTTTAAAACAAGTACTGCCCATTGATAAAATTAAAATTTGTACCTTTTATCTTTTGGGACATGCTTCTGTAATGTTTATAGCTGTTCATTGACTCAACAAGATGCATGCTATTAGACTTCATTTTACCCTTACTGGTATTTTCTGATATGCTTCCATCTGTTCCCTTAATAGAGAGATGGTAATAACTTACCTGTAATTATCGTTTGTCAGTGTTGTATATATACATATATATATATATATTCCAGTTAGATGAGCATTTAGCACATTTTATTTATTTATTTATTTATTTGGCCAGTCCTGGGCCTTGGACTCAGGGCCTGAGCACTGTCCCTGGCTTCTTCTTGCTCAAGGCTAGCACTCTGCCACTTGAGCCACAGCGCCACTTCTGGCCATTTTCTGTATATGTGGTGCTGGGGAATCGAACCCAGGGCCTCATGTATATGAGGCAAGCTCTCTCGCCACTAGGCCATATCGCCAGCCCCATTTAGCACTTTTAATAGAGTCATTTAGGGATTTATAATATCTCAATCACAATATGACTCCTCAACTTACAATCTGTAAGAAAGCAGAAATCAAGTCAAGGTTTTCACAAAACTCACACCTTCTCATACTGTCCATTTATTGCTGCTAGGGACAGTTCCTTGATGACATCACTTTATCTAGTTATTATTCAGTAATTATAAACAGTTGATTGTAAACCAGTAGACAAGCAGGATAAAAAGACTCTTTGTAACCAGTGAAATTGTTGGGACAATTGGGCCTCTGATTTAGCGAGGGTTCTCAGTGCCCCACCAGCTTTGCCAGTTCTGGTTCCAGAGTGCATGTCGGCACTTGTTCGCTAGTGTAGGAATTTGGCCTGTGTTGAAATTCTACACCTTGACATTACACTGGATGTCGACTGAATCCACACTAATTTGGAACATGAGTGGAGTTCCAGAGTGAAACAGTCCTGTTTCACTCAAGTCAGAGAATGGACAGCAGTGGGAGCTACTTTCATCTACTGCCAAACATCTGTATCTCAAAGAGGCCAGCAGGCAGCAGAGTCCCAGCTGGCAACTAAGCCTGTATCCGGCATCGCTGTTAACCAAACCAAACCTGGAGGGGACACATAAACAAATTTTTTCTTTCTCTTCTTCCCCCTCTTGCCAGAGAGAGAAATCCCCTGAAATTAGTGTTCACAATGTTACCAAACTGTGGAGAGATTTCTGGGTTGTAAAGTAAGTCATTGAAGTTTTATGCAACCAGTTAGAAGCAACAGAAAATAAACTAGTATAATTTCTCAACATTGAACATTAGTTCCTTAGCAATGGTATCTTAACTCAGAAAAGAGGAAAACTTGAATTTTGAATTTAGGTTGTAGGACTACCTGACAGGATTTTTTTCCCATGTATTTTTAAAGAAAACATTCAAAACAAATAAATCTAAAATAGGAGAGAAAGTTCTGGTGATCTTAGGATGTGCATTTAAGTTTATAGTTTGGAATCTGCTGGAATGTAGCGTTTTCACTTACACAAAAAAACAGAATTAAAATTCCATATTTTAACCTCTTTTTCTATTATAGATTTTCACCAGTTTATAAACCCACGTGTTACAAATGTTACTGTGTATATCTTTAGCTATTCTTCCTGGATCCTTTTCCTCTGTAAGTCCCCATCTTTATCTTCTATTTGCTTTATGGGAGCAACTGCTTACCTGTTAAAAAGTTTTTTGAGAGCTCATGGCTCACAGAAAGAAGGAAAGAATTTAGAAAAGGAACAGAAGAGGAATAGACTTCAGGAACACAGATCTGGTTTCTCAATCAGGTTAGAATCTCATTTTAGGAAACATTTCCCTCTACAGTGTGAGTACTTCTTGCTTTTTAGTAATTATATTACTTGAGTTTCCACCTACAGTGTTTTCACAAGTATCAGTGTTTCCACTGTCTTGAAGGGCCACCTATTTACATTCACTTATTAGTATCAATGAGTTCATGAAATGAGAAGAGATGTATTGAAATGGAATATTTGTGGAGGGAGAAAAAACATATATAGATACTATGTTCAGAAAAGAACTGAGTGACTATATGTACCCAGAAATTTAAGTGAGACAATGAGGGGGGAAAGGACCAAAGAGTAACTTATTCTATATCAAAGAATTACCCAAAGGTTGTCTTCATGCTCAAAGGGAAAGGGAAAAATACATATATACTCATTTGTAACTGTAATAATTATTGGAGGTGAATCAGCTTAAAAAGATGAAAGGTTTATTTTGACTCTGTTTTGGGACTTTTACTCCATGACCCATGGCTGGTGACCCTCCGTAGTCACTACCTCAGTAAAGCTTCCACCACCTCCCCATAGTTCCACAGGCTGAGGAACAAGGATTTCATACATGTACTATTGGAGAGCACCTATCCAAACCACATCTGTCCATCTGTCTGCTTATTTTTCATCTGTCTACCTGCATATCTATCTGGAAATAAAGCTAAAATCTTCTGCGGAGACACCAACTTTTAAAGGTAATTGTAAGCCAGATTTTAGGATATGTTAGGTAAAACAATCAGATAAATTTTTAACAGGTTATTCAGTGTTACATTTTAAGATGCTTAGACTATCTCTCACACATCTGTAAGTCATGGTTAGAAGAATGAGCTTTGTACTCAATGAAGCCTAGAGTTATCTGCCTTAGTAGTTATGAGCAAATGGTTCTAGAGCAATTTTAAAAGCAACCTGAATTCTAATTTCCTCATCTAGAAAACAGACATAATATGTCTGAGTGCTGAGAATCATCTGGAGAAATCAGTTACTGAAATTTAAACAGGCAACAAATGATAATTATCATCACGTTAGATTTTAAAAAATTTCCTTGATGATATTTTTGATGTAGAAAGTTTTAACTCATAAGGTTTTAGTCAGAAATAGTTGGAATGTATTTATTTTTATAAAATTTCCTTACCGTATTTTTAGTGATAAGATGTTGGAGTAATTTACTTTTTTTCATGGTAAAAAGTAAGTTTTCTGTGTATGCACAGATATGCACATATCCCCAAATCTTAAATAATAAAAATTTGAATTTAGAGAATACAGTACTTGAAGTGATCTGCTTCTGTTAATAGCATTTGGTTTGTAGATTGGGTCCATGGAGCTATTGGGTCTATCTGGGCAACTAAAGCCAATCTTCTATAGAAAGTACTTTCTGTTTCTATTGAGAAATAGTGAAGGGAGATACTATATATTTGAAGAAGCATTCTTAAAAATTCCTGCAATGAACTAATGATGGAAGTGCAGAGTAGGAAAGATATTTTATCAGTTATCATATATGGAATGTTCAGTTTAATACTTTGTAATTTGGTAACCTTACTTAGTTTGGTAAAAATCGACCAGAGTGTTCATGAATACACTTCTTTTTCATCAGTTGTTGAATAGTGATGACATTTTTGATATTTGGTTTTTTGGTGGTGATGGGGGTTTGAACTCAGGGCTTGGGCACTGTCCCTGAGATCTTTTTTTTTTTTTTGCCAGTCCTGGGCCTTGAACTCAGGGCCTGAGCACTGTCCCTGGCTTCTTTTATGCTCAAGGCTAGCACTCTACCACTTGAGTCACAGCGCCACTTCTGGCCATTTTCTGTATATGTGGTGCTGGGGAATTGAACCCAGGGCCTCATGTATATGAGGCAGGCACTCTTGCCACTAGGCCATATCCCCAGCCTCTGTCCCTGAGATCTTTTTTTTTTTTTTTTTTTGGCCAGTCGTGGGCTTTGGACTCAGGGCCTGAGCACTGTCCCTGGCTTCTTCCCGCTCAAGGCTAGCACTCTGCCACTTGAGCCACAGCGCCGCTGGTGGTGCTGGGGAATCGAACCTAGGGCCTCGTGTATCCGAGGCAGGCACTCTTGCCACTAGGCTATATCCCCAGCCCCTGAGATCTTTTGATCGAGGCCAGCTCTCTACCACTTTGAGCCACAGCACCACTTGCTGTTTTTCAGTGTTAATTGGAGATAATCTCACAGGGACTTCTCTGCCTTGATTGGCTTCAAACCAGGATTCTCAGATCTTAGCTTCCTGAGTAGCTAGGATTACAGATGTGAGCCACCAGCTCTAGCAACATTTTTAATATAATAGATCCATTTTAATACCTTGAACATTTCAACTTGTACAATTACTTGATGAGAAGACTTTATGAACTATTTTGACTCATGGAATTGATTTAAAAGTTATTGATGTTAACTGTGTTCAACCATCAAATTATTTTGACGTTTAGTTGTTTTCTGAATATAGAATATGGTAAACTCTAGGTTAAAGAACAATTTTTTTTTGTTTTCTAGTAATTATGTAAACATTTTGTTTTAAGTTATGGCAGTCACAATTTGAATATTTCAACATTCATAAATAATTAAAGGGCTAGATGGTTTGCTACAAAAATTACCTTCATCCTGACTTAGCCTTACTTATCCTGATTTATCTTCTTATGGATGAGATAATTTATACAGTCAGTATAATGTAAGAAATCAGAGATCTTAAGAAATAACGTAAACTTTAGAGAAAATCAGATAATGTTGAAGAACCTCAATTGGATTATATCAGATGGCATTGCTAATTTTATATTTGAACTGCTGCCTTTCAAGGAATGCATTACTTATGATAGGCCATTTGTATACAAACTTATTTCATTAAAACAATTAATTAAAAATATACACTGATGTATTCTAGGCTTGCTTCAAACTCTCTGTCCTCTTGTCTTAACCTCCCTCCTTCCAGATATGGGTCACTATATCTGGCTATTGTTAATATATTCTTCGGTACAAAGGTCTATTATACAGTGTATGGCAGAACATAATTGATGTTAGCTTTAAAAATATTGGTTTAATGTAATATAGCTACTTTAGTGTCTGAATCCATTAGCACATAAATTGCTAAATCATCCTGATTCCTTACTTCAAAATGAAAATACTTTGTAAGATATAACCGTCTAGTTTCATAGATTCAGACAACTCTATTCTCCAGCTTTTAGTATTAAGTATTATGTGAACAGTGGTCAATACTGGTCAGTATTAGTAAGACAGAGAAACAAATATGATTTAATAAATTCACAGAGATCATTCTGGGGTGCATTTTCTCTGACCTATTCCCTAAAAAAAATCACTCTGTAATTATTTGGGGAGGTATTTTTGGTCTCGAACATAGGGCCTCTCACTTCTTTGACTTGCTTGTTCAGATGGTCCACTTGAGCCATTGTCTCGAGCCCTGCAGTTTGTTGGTTATTTTGGAGCTCTTCAGACTTTCCCAGAGGTGGCTTTGAACTACAATCCCCCCGATCTTAGTCTTCTGAATACCTATAGTAACTGATGTGAGCCACCGGCACCCAGCTTTTTTGTAATTTATACATTTTCTTTAGGAGATTTAAGAAAATAATTTTAATTTCTTTTTCTTTTTTTATGATTTGCTGGCACCACATTTTGAATGCAGGGTCTCATGATTGTCGTGCTTTTCTGCTCTAGGCTGGTGCTCAACGACTTGAACCAAACTCCAGACCATCTTCTTGGTTGGTTAAAGATTGAGAGAACTTTTCTTTCTTAGGCTACCCTTGAGGTGTAATTTTCCAAATCCTAGGCACCTATATAGCTAGGATTACAGGGAGAAGCCTGGTGTCCCATAATAATTTTGATTTCAGAGAGATGAAGCCTTTAACTTCTCTTATAATTTTCCTTGCTACTTAAAACATGCTTCAGTAATACTGATAGAAAAATGGCTAAGTAGCTGATAAACATATTACAAACTAAAAGATGCAACTAGTCCCGTTAATGTGATCTATTTTTAAATAAATGCCTTCAGAACTGGTAGCAGAAATTTTGTAGTTTTCTTTGATTTATGGTCTGTTTTCCCCCTTTCTACTCCCCCCTTTTTATTAATGTATTTATTGTCAAAGTGACTCGTCCCATTGTTTTTTAAATCTCAGGTTGTCCAAAGCAATATCTATTAATGCCCATTTTTGTTAATGGGAGAATTTTTAGCTCTGTATTCTCTTACAGAATTTTTCTAGCTTATTTCCTTCAGGATCTTGTTATCTTAATTCTGTCAAAATATTTAAAGATCTTGGTGATGGAAATACCACTTCTCCAAGGGGCAACAATAACATGAAATGGTCCTCAATTCTTGAATCCATTGTACACATGGGGCAATCATTTTTTATGGTACCTCAAGGCCAGTACCCCTTTTGAGAGATGCATGCACATCAGTTGGGAGAGGTCTCTGGATCGACAGTTGGTTTAAAGCATTGGGGATATCTGTGTCTCACCTTTAGTGAAGGAAGCACAGGAAGCATTTCTTTTTCTGGTTGCAGGCCTTCCTTCCTGTACTAGTTGGGAGCAGAACTTGCCACAAACCCACTGCGCAACTCAGTCTTCAGCTTCTGTCAGAAAAGGAACACGGCTCAAAGATCATCTGGAATTTGTCTGACTTTGATAATACAGTGTGCAGAGCTGTTCTAAAAATAAAGACAGGATTGTTGTGGCCATTTGGAGCAGCTTATTTCGTCATTGTTGTTTTTCACTTGTTGCCTTGTGCTTTGTATGGTGGTTTATATTTCTCAGAAGCAAAAGTAGAGCCATTCTGTTCAGGGCCTTGAGAAGGTCTGAATACAGAGTCTGTGTTTTTGAGGATCAAATTTGGCTCCCACAAGGACTCTGCTCCAACAGTGTAATGTTTGATATGTACAAA
The DNA here is from genome assembly GCF_023159225.1 of Perognathus longimembris pacificus. Taxonomy (NCBI): domain Eukaryota; kingdom Metazoa; phylum Chordata; class Mammalia; order Rodentia; family Heteromyidae; genus Perognathus; species Perognathus longimembris. The sequence goes on from NC_063176.1 coordinate 22,117,216, forward strand.
ACAGATGAGCTCTCATGGGAATTAAGTCTGAGAATAAACTAGAAATGTTACTATCAAATAAAGAACTGATTATTTGTTGATAACATATTGAACTTTAAGTTCAATCCACACCAACATTATTAAAGAGGCGGGGTCTGATTTACTGTCTTGAATTTGCCTAATGGAAAAAGCCAGCATTGATTGAATCCTATTAGGAAATTTTAGTTGTCTTTTCATACTGCAAGGCCATTAGATTTTGGAGCATCCAGCCTACTTGGGCTTTTCCTAGATTTATTCTAATCCAGTAAGAATCACACAGTATACAGTTTTAGAATATGCCATGTTGAAATTCCCTACAGTTTGGTAGCTTTACATGTAAGAGTTAGTTGATTATCTCATCCCTCTCTCTCTCCCTCTTCCCCTCCCCTCTCTCTTTTCCTTCTCTCCCTATCTCCCTCTCTCCCTCTCTCCTCCCTTGACAAAATTAGTGCTTGGTTGCTGTCTTCGAGCATTTTTCATTCAAAGTTATTGCTCTACCATTTGAGCCGCAGCTCTACTTCCCACTCCTTTTGAAGTTCATTGGAGATTCGAGCCACACAGATTTTCCTGCCCAGGCTGGTTTTTTTTTTTTTTTTTTTTTTTTTTTGGCCAGTCCCGGGCCTTGGACTCAGGGCCTGAGCACTGTCCCTGGCTTCTTCCCGCTCAAGGCTAGCACTCCGCCACTTGAGCCACAGCGCCGCTTCTGGCCGTTTTCTGTATATGTGGTGCTGGGGAATCGAACCTAGGGCCTCGTGTATCCGAGGCAGGCACTCTTGCCACTAGGCTATATCCCCAGCCCCCCAGGCTGGTTTTGAACCACGATCTTCAGATCTCAGCCTTCTGGGTAGCTAGGATTGCACGGATGAGCCACTTATGCCTGGCTCTCTACCTTCTCTCGAAGTGAGGACACCTCAAGTACTTCAAGAATTACGATTGTAATCTGATGCTTCATTTGTTATAATTTTGTTCTATAGCTTGGTCTCATTTTTTTTCTTCTAGATTCTAGATAAATCATGTACTGAAATTCTGGAATTGAGACCATCAAGTGTCTGTGTGGGGGGTAAGTGTTTCAAAATTTAAAATATCATGTAAGAGATTGTGGTGTTTTTTTTTCTTAGTTAAAATATATGATTTGAAACTCATGTTGCAAAAAGAATAGCAAAAATTAACTTTTCTGGCATCTTTTTTGTGTAAGAATTTTAAAGTAATTCCTTGAAATATTTCTATTCTAAATTCAATTTTTTTAAGAGTGGAGTGTTACTTTAAATAATGAGTATATTGTGTGACAGGCTTTTAGAATCTTCAATATATTTAGTTCATGTTTGAGACCTTTTTTATGGCAAATAAGATATGAAATCTTTTATCTGACTATATAGTTAGGTATCTGTGGACTTTGAGTTCCATGCTTTGATACATGATCTGCCAGCTCTAGGCACTGAAGGAAATGACTTATAGGCAGGCGGCAGATGGAAGCAGATGGCTTCTTCAGAAAAAAAAAAAAAAAAAACACCCCAAAACAAAAACAAAAAAAAGAAACCCTCACGGTTTTGTACCTCCCAGCCATCCTTGTCCAGAGAGTCTGGTTCTTGCTGGTTTTTTTTTATTCTTCTTCAGGTTTCATCTAGTGTTCTTTCCAACCTGAAACAACTTGAAAACAGAAAAATATTGAGTCTAATGGGGAGAACAGGGGAGAATATATTGTGTTTTACTACAGAACTTTCACCCCCACTGGAGATAATCTTAAACTTTGCATCTTGTAGACTTCCTAATGAAGTACCATTGAGATGCGTAAGAGAAGTGGTAACCTTTTCTAAAGACAGAGAAGAAAATTTCATAGAGAAACAAAAAATCGAAGCAATACTAAAATAATAACTTTTGAAATTAAGGGGCTGGGGATATGGCCTAGTGGCAAGAGTGCCTGCCTCATATATATGAAGCCTTGGTTCGATTCCCCAGCACCACATATACAGAAAATGGCCAGAAGTGGCGCTGTGGCTCAAGTGGCAGAGTGCTAGCCTTGAGCAAAAAGAAGCCAGGGACCGTGCTCAGGCCCAGAGTCCAAGCCCCAGGAATGGCCAAAAAAAAAAAAAAAAAAGAAAAAGAAAAGAAATTAAACTCAACTTTTGCTGCTTATATATTGTGTCCTTGGCATGTGTAGTATTACCTAAGCTTCATAAAACACCATTTAGCAGTTTTCAAATCCCTAGTTTGAAGCTGGAGTAACTGAGGCAGAAAAAGTTCAGTAGCTGTTGATACTGATTATTCTGTTAGATCTGTATCTGTCAGATCTGTGCACTGTTTTCGGAATTGTGTGCTTACTTGTACTTTATTTGAATTTATAGAAATAAGCTTCCTTTCATAAAACATTGGATGCAGAGTAGCTTTGTAGGTTTTCTGTCATAGTTAATGAATGTATGTGTGTTGGATTATAGAAGGTGGGTCAAGTTTGAGAAGACGGAAGGTGTTAAAATGAGGGGAAATACAGATAAAACCTGAAGAATCCTGAGAAGACAAAGCCACATAGGCCTATTCTTGGTTTATAAACATATGCAAAGCTTGACCTGTTTCTTGTAAATGTGTGTAATAAAGAAAAAAGCAGAACCTCAGCTCAACCAGTCAAAAACAACCAATACCTTTATAAATCATGAAAGCAGGGACTTTCTGACAGGGTAAACCAAATAAAGTCCCGTGTTATTGTTAGCAGTCAGATGTTTCTTTGTGCTACTTCCATGTTTGTCTTATTCTTTCTGATTTGGAGCTGGCAAATTCATAAACTGTGATTTGCTTAAGAAAAACTACTTAACATTTTATTGTGCCATAGTTTGCCTTTGTAATGAGAGTTACTCACTGGTAAAATAGTTGATATACTCTGTAGAAACCAAGTGGTAAACAAGATTTTAGGTCTGTTACCTTTTTTTCCTACATGTCTTCCATTAACATTCACTGCCTGAAATCAAATTCCTTTAGCTACTGGCTATAGATTATTAGTAATACAAAATACATGGCCTCTAATCATTTGTAGGTCTGTATGCAATAAAAAATAAAGCAAGGATTAGTAAGGCAAAGAAGCTGCTAGAGAAGAACTCTGTGTGTGGGAGACATATCATATATTCATGAACTCAGACATAACAATCATGATTTTTCTTGGTTTTTGTTTGTTTGTTGTTGTCAGTCATGGGGCTTGAACTCAGGGCCTGGGTGCTGTTCTTGCACTTTTGACCTCAAATTTCCTGAGTAGCTAGGATTACAGGCATGAGCCACCCGTGCCCAGCAACATTCATGTGTTAAGACATGCAGTCAGGGTTCTAAGAACCATAGTACATGAATTATCATTATTTCTTTGTATCCAAAACTTAGTAACCAAGAGTAGGAAAAGTAAAAGCAAAGAGACTTCTTTCTTAATAATTTTGTAAGGATAGAATTTGGGAAATTTTGTATGCCTGTGAAAGATAAGATTGTTAAACTTTTAATTCGAATACCTTGGTCACTATTACAAAATATTCACTTAGAGAATAAAATAATGTGTTTTTATGTTGTGGTTAGAGGGGATCTGAACTTCATTTACCTAAACTAGTGAAGAAAGCAAGCATAGTTGTAAATAGAGAACTGTTTCTTCATTGTCACTAGCTGACTGAATAGCTGACTGAAGAAATTCACTTTTTGCCTTGATAACTTTTGTTTCAAGTAATATCTTCACTTGGAGAACGTGTTTTCCATGAAGCAATGATTAAAATATATGTTTTCCTTTTCACTTCCAGAGGAATTTCAAGTCGTCTTGAGCGGGAGAGCAGTCACTCTGGGCAGTCGGGATGCCAGTGTTCACTGCACCTACGCTGTCAATGACACATACAAAAAGAGTAAGTCCCCAGTAATCTCTGTGGCCCACAAGCAGCTGTACAGTGCATGAACAGCAAGTGCTTTCCTCCTCTTTCCAAATGAAAGCAGCTATGTTATAGTTTTTAATCTGAGAAGAAAGAAATTTTCTATGACAGCACAAGTAGCAATAATTAGCAAGGGCAATGTTCATAAGTCAAAAAGTGCTGAACCCTTTCTGAAGTAGCTTCATTATTTTAGTGTGTGTGTGTGTGTGTGTGTGTCTGTGTGTCTGTGTATCTGTGTGTATCTGTGTGCCTGTGTGTGTGCTTGTACTGGGGCTTAAACTCAGGACCTGGGTTCTGCCACTTAGCTTAATGCTGGTGCTCTACCAGTTGAATCACAGCTATACTTTCAGCTTTTTGCTGGTTAATTGGAGATATGAGTCTCAAGGATTTCTTTGCCCAGGCTAGCTTTGAACTGAAATCCTCATCAATGAGCCTCCTGAGTATCTATGGTTGCAGGTGTGAGTCACTGGCACCTGGCGCATTATCCTCATTACTTAAATGATGATTGGTGGCTAAAAGAGTAGATTGCCCATGGTTACACAGATCATAACAGTCAGAGCAGATATTCAAATCCCATTTTCATTACTGAGGGATTCCCTGTAATCCTTTTCCCAGAATTATTATTTTGTGACTTTTATCTTAAAATGCAGTTATCTTGAACTTGGACACCTACTATAGTACCTTAAGTTTTTGCCAATTTTTTTCTTAAACCTAATGTTCAAATAATTTTTTAGTTTCTCAACGACAGAGGATTTTGTATTGTATCTTTTGTATTTCCATTGCTCACCCACAGTAGAGTTAAATGATAATTATCATATTAAATGAATCTTAGTTTCCTGAACAGTTTGGGACTCTGCTAAGACCTTTTTTTTCCTTCTGAGTTGTTGGTGGCTTGGATCTGGAGGATTGCAGTATGAAGCCAGCCTTGACAGAGAAATTGGCAAAAACCTGTGTTGACTGTGGCTGAAGTGGTAGAACTTCAAGTAACAACTAAACAGTAAAGCTGAACAAGCTTGGTTGAGGTCTTAAATTCATACACTGGTACCAAAAAAAAAACCCCTACCAGAATCCAAACAAAATATTTTTCTCTCATAAAGGATTATTTTCTCCTCTTGAAACTTATCTTATTTATTTATTTATTTTTTTGGCCAGTCCTGGGCCTTGGACTCAGGGCCTGAGCACTGTCCCTGACTTCTTCCTGCTCAAGGCTAGCACTCTGCCACTTGAGCCACAGTGCCGCTTCTGGCCGTTTTCTGTATATGTGGTGCTGGGGAATCGAACCTAGGGCCTCGTGTATCCGAGGCAGGCACTCTTGCCACTAGGCTATATCCCCAGCCCTCGAAACTTATCTTGTAAGACAAACCATATACTGTCAGGCATTAGTGACTCATGCCTCTAATCATAGCCATTCAAGAAGCTGAGATCTGAGGATTTAGGTTCAAAGCCAGCTTGGGCAGGGAAATCCATCCCTAATTAACCACCAGGAGACCAGAAGTGGATCTGTGGGTAAAGTGGTAAAGAGGTAGCCTTGAGTGAAAAGCTCAGGGACAGTACCCTGATCCTGAGTTTGAGCTCCAGGACCAGCACATGAAACAAACAACTCCCCAAAAGTGTAACTCTATGAACCCTGGTACAGTTATTTTATGAGAGATTGATCCATAAATATGTTGTGTCTCTGATGGCATTCAACATTCTCATTAGCACTGCTATGGCTAACACACAATAAATGTTCAACATTTTGTTGCCTCCTCAGTTTTCTGTTGTGGTTTTCATTTGTTAAGGCAACATTTGTGTAATAAACTTCATACCAAATAGCACATTTGGATAAGGAATACCAATTTTATTTGTATTCAGTAATCATTTGTATGTAAGTGATAGTTTTACTTAAGTCCTTTTGATTACATATTTGAGTTGATTATAATATAAACATGTTTTAGGCTTAGCTACATAAGGTTGACTTATCATTTAGTTGATTAAACCCTTAAACAAATAAGTAGAATTGAAATTGTTTCTTCCTCAGCAGTGTTATAGTTTTTTTTTTATCAGAGAAGAAAGAAGTAAAATATTTAAGATAGTACAAATAAAAATAATTAGGAATGGCAATGTTTTTGCTTAGAATGTCTTGCTTCATATTTTAGACTGATCTATTCTCTTAAGTAATAATTTGAATATTTCAGTCTGGACTATTTTTTATACATTGTTAAAACCAATAGGGAAATTTAAGCACTGAGCTTAGTAAAGTGTATTTGTGTTGGTAGATAAGGATATTTTGTTACAACCATAAAATAAGTTATTCTTTATTTTTTTTCATTTATTCTAAATTCTTCATTAAAAAGATTTTATTCTTCAAACTTTGAGATATTTGAAATATTCAGGACAAAGGACAATTTTTATATAGTACTGACAACTGTATGTAAACTTTTCTAGAAATTCTGAATTTATGATTTACCAGTAACTATGTATCATTGAAGCATATAATCTCTTCCAATTTTTCACTCCATTTTCTTCTCTTTCATTAAGTTAAAAATATTAATGTATATAATAATCAACACTTGAAATCTGGTTACATATTATTATTATTATTATTATTTTTTTGGCCAGTCCTGGGCCTTGGACTCAGGGCCTGAGCACTGTCCCTGGCTTCTTCCCGCTCAAGGCTAGCACTCTGCCACTTGAGCCACAGCACCGCTTCTGGCCGTTTTCTGTATACGTGGTGCTGGGGAATCGAACCTAGGGCCTCGTGTATCCGAGGCAGGCACTCTTGCCACTAGGCTATATCCCCAGCCCCGAGGTTACATATTATTATCAAGGCTGTTACATACATAAAATCTTGGCTAATTCAATGGCATTTTATGTTTTAGATGTAAAGCCAGTAAGTGTACAGTCTGATTCTATTCTGTGTCCTGCACCTGTCCTGAATAAAGCTGGAGAGTAAGTATGATATTAAAAACATTTAACAACAAATTATTAAATGATAAAAATATAAATTAGTAGCTTTATTATATATAGTGTATAGTATACATTATAGTTTGAAATATATATATCATCTATCTATAGTCAGTAAGCGGAGCATGGTAGTTTTTTACTTTGTTTCCAAATATTGATTAAAAAGTTTCTACATGATTTTATAGGTGAGTTTAGGAACTATTGTTAGACTATAGATAATCAGAGCCATGACTATAATTGTGAACTCCTCTTCAGTACTAAGTGTATACATGTATATGCACATACTTCATCCAGAGTTCTAAAGTATGGTTTTGAGTGTGTATAGCATTTAATAAATATTAAAGAGAATTTGGAATATAGGTCATTATGATATTCTTCAGGCTAGGCAATATTTGAACATTTTTATTAATATGTGCTTTTTTACATTTCTGTTAAGGTCTATATTCACATGTTTGGAGTATTAACAAAGTGTTATGATAGCTGATTAACATAAGAGACCTTTAGTTTGCATGAAGGTCTTTAAGCCATCTATACACAATAATCTTCAATAGTAAGTTAGTATTTCCAGTTGTGATTTTTGTCCTACCCTTTCTATTATGCAGCAAATGATAGAAAATAGTTGAGATATTTTCTAATCAATCCAACAGCAGTGAAGGCAATTTGTTTGGAATAATGAATAGAATCCTATTTTTGGAGAACTTCTTATTGAGTTTATAGAGAAGAGAAAAATGAAATACAAGAGGTCATAACCCAAAGTCTCAATTAGTGTTCAGAAAATGAAGATTACATGTTCCTCTGTGAACTAAAAGAGAATGATTTTAGTATTTTTAAGTTGATTTGACTTGAACACTTTGCTTTTTAAGATACTTTTTGAATAACAAGGTATTTTTTGAATGACAATTCTATTCAGGCAAACAGATTTGAGTAGTATCAGCTTTCTATTCAAAAGATTCTGCATTATATAAATTACAAATGTTATTCATTGTCAGTGTTATATAACAATCATCATAATAATAGTAATAATAATCTAGTGTTAATGACAACAGGTCTATAGCTGAATTAGGCTGGTATTGAATTTGAGGCAGGTCATTTTTATACAAGGGACAAAAGTGATTCAATGACTTCCTTGTATTAGCCATGACAAATCTATTGACATTTAGTCTTCTTTTATTCAAATTTTTTCTGTGTAATTTTCTTTGCCATACAGTTTCCCAATTTTTATATATATATTTTTTTTATTATCAAGCTGAATTACAGAGAGGTTACAGTTTCGTACATTAGGCATTGGATACATTTCTTGTATTGTTTGTTACCTCGTCCCTCATTCCCTTCTCCCCCCTCCCCCATGAGTTGTTCAGTTTATTTACACCAAACAGTTTTGCAAGTATTGCTTTTGTAGTTGTTTGTCTTTTTTTACCCTGTGTCTCTCCATTTTGGTATTCGCTTCCAATTTCCTAGTTCTAATACGAGTATACTCGGTTTCCAATATACTCAGATGAGATACAGAGAAAGTGTAGGTACAACCACAGGAAGGTGATACAAGAAGATCATCAATAATAGAGGCTACAGTTACATATGGCATGTTGAAAGTAGTTACAACTGTGATATAACAGTCGTTTGTAATTTAATGTTGAGTCTCTTATCCTTCATACTCCCCGAGCTTCCTCTTTACATGCCTTTTGTATTTTAATCACTGGCAACTTCATTCTCTTCATCATTCAGATCAATAACATTTGAAATATGATTGATTCTTCTTTATAGTGTACAAAGTCCATCAGTCTACCTTCTCAACTCTAATTTCAAAGTGTATCTATAATTCATTCTCAGCTTACTACTGTACTACACCACCTTCCGGTCTTAGACTAAGTTACTACCGTATCTTGCCATGATAATTAGTTTTTCAGCTTGCCTTTGCTCTTATCCCAGCAGGGGATCTTGTTAACATCGATACGTTCGTGTTATGCTCCACTTAAAATTGTAATATGTTCCTCTCCAATTAAGACTAAAATGCTAATATTTGTGGTTTCTATAAAGTACTGCCAGTGTCACACCCGTACTCCCTTTCAGATTTTATCTCCAGTTTCACCTTCTTGTTAAGACCTTTTTGGTGTCCCTATTTCATGAAAAAAAAAAAAATCTTCTGTCTCTTTTGACCCTGTTCCATTTCAATGTCTTAAATTTCTCCCAGGTCACTTATTTAGTTTTCTGATTGTGTGTGTTCTTTTGGTTAGGATCACTTTATGTCATGTTCCCCTACCTATGTGCTTGACAACAGATTCCCTAGACATTTGTTGGTGAAAAGGTGAATGAATTTTCTCGAGTTAATTAGTTTAACATTGTAAAGAACTGAAGGAGGTTTGTTTGATTGTCGTGAGAGGCCTATAACAGCCATGAGAAAAATAGCTAGCATCTTAGTTTGGGGTTGAGGGACATAACATTTAATAGAGCAGAGAGAATGACCTGACTTTTTATTTATAGGAAGTTAAAGAAAGCAGGATACAAAGCAGCATACATCTATTCCCAAAGTAAGAATGCAATATGAATATAGAATGCAATATGCAATTATAGAATACAATATGTCTACTTTGTCTCAGACATTGAATTTGTTTTCTCTGTGGTTTCTTTTTGAGTACAGCCTTGCTTTTCAGTAGAGCTATATAAGGGTCACATATTCTTTAATGATTTGTTTGGGTTTTTTGCCAGTCGTGGAGCTTGAACTCAGGGCCTGAACATTGTCCCTGGCTTATTCTTGCTCAAGGCTAACACTCTACCACTTGACCCACAGCTCTACTTCTGGCTTTTTCCATTATACGTGGTGTTGAAGAATCGAACCCAGGGCTTCATGTATACGAGGCAAGCACTCTACCAGTAGCCATATTTTCAGCCCCATGATTTGTTGATAGACTAAATACTTGAGTGATAATTACTTTTGGAGAAAGTGTTACTAGGGCTTTGAACTCAGGGCCTCCTGCTTGCTCAGTTAATACTGTAATACTTGAGCATGCCTCCAGCCACAGATAAGTACGATATATACTGCCTATGAGAAAGCATCATTGATTTAGAATATTTGGGTTGGAGAGGCATCTAAAATAAGAATTTTGTCTTCCTTTGCTTTTCAAATTGTAGCATGTACAGTACAGGCTACTGAGACAAAGCTTTAGATTTTATTTATTAACATATTTGGTATTTGGGGACATCATTATTTGTTCTATTTAGGCTATTGCAAGTAATTTGGCCTTTTCCTTTGCCTTGAATTTTCTTCAGCTACATTTGAGGTGATGAGATTGGATTGAAACCAACACAACTGAAACAGTTTAGCCTTGTAAGGTGACTGATGCTTAATATGTTTGCCTAATTAGCTTTTGGCTAAGGATTCAAACGCATTAACTAGCTAGTTAGTCTACGTTTCAAATAAACACATCTGGCCCAGCCATGAATGGAGGTCTTTCGTGTGCAAGGGTGACAGATGTGGCCATGGTCCCCCCTGTTCTCTCACTTAAATAATTAACAACACACTGGTGAACGAACCCTAGACAGACAGCCTCAAAGCCAGATGCATGGTCTCAGAGCTGGGTCCAGGGACATGTGCCTCTTTTCATTAGCTGGGTCTATTGGGTTCTTTCTTATCTTTGTATTATATCTCGAATTGAACTTTTAATAAAAAGGTTATTTTTTGGAAAAAAATGTTCAGCTTGGGGATTTCATTTAAAAGAGAGTTAGCATGAAGATGTTAACACAGCGGACACAGGGAACTAAGAATGTCACAGCGTCGTAAGACATTGTTTGGCATTCAGAAATGGATGTTATAGAATAAACAGAAATTAAAGAGATCTGAACAGATCTTATCTAGAAATAGAATTGTCAAACATTACTAGAAGAAAACTTTTGGGGGAAACATATGTTTATTGTGTATCTTTATTTGATGTAGATTTTTCTGCTAAGGTGACAATTTCCTCGCCTTGAAGCAGAAAGAAGGTACACATGGTAACAGTGAAGCTGTTCTTTTCTCTCTTTCACTGGCACATTTTGCTTTTAAAAAAAACCAGATGATGAAGCAAACTGTCGTACCAACAATAATCTGTAGATTATTTAGGAGTTTATTTCTTGTTGTGGTCCATGAGTACCAAAATCCCTTCTTCAACGTTGAACAAAAATAACCTTTTTAAAGTTCTTTGACTCTTGCCCATCTGAAGGCAATATGTGCTTCACAATTGAATGTGCAGACATCTCACACACTTAGAGAATCCGTTTATTCTCTGACCCTTATTTTGTGAGACAGCAACAATAGCACAGCTGCTCTGTAATAGTTGAGATCTCAAACCTGTAATTTGGCAAGAAGAACCGAACAAATTGGGTAAATATATATAAACACATTGTGAAGATAGAGAAACAGAACAGAACGAACCCGAGTCTTATCCTACAGCTTGTTTGATAGAGATGATTTAAGGTGGCATATGGTATAGTTAAATGTGCTTTCAAAAACATTGGCCAGAGTCTTCTGGCAAATATGAAGTAAATATCTAAATCAGATGAAAGTGGTAGTATTAGTTCTCTTAACAGGCAGAGTGGGAAGATACTTAACAGAATGCTTGAGTAAGAAGTGGTGGGTATCAATGCATGATTTAACTGCCTGATACCCCAAAATTCACTGAGATGAACGGTGTGGTTGTTGGGGGGGGGGGGAGAGAAGTCAAATGTTTTTATTTCTCCCAACATGGTTATTTTTTTCAATATGATGCCTGGCTTGTTTTGTCTGGAATCAGATTGATTAATTTCACTTATTTTCATTGTTGACTAAATTCTGTCTTTATGACAGCTTCTCTTGTTTACAGAAGCACACCTATATGTTTGTGTATTCATATCTACACATCCCCTAATTTCTTTGTGTTAGTAGCAGGTGATAAAACCATAACTTCATTCCTCTCTATCTCTTCTTTTTATTTATTTATTTATTTTTGTAAGTAATAAAACTTTTTTTCACCCCTGGATACAAGCTATTGGTTATCTCATCCCTTGGAATGTATTAGGATCTTAGTGGTTCTAATGGATAAAGCTGAGGGCCCATTTTGTGTATTTCTTTCCCCTAAGACGTAATGTTTATTTTTCCTTTCTCATAATTTGTGGCTTTCTGATTAGATCTATCAGTGTGATAAATTCACCTAATCTCTATTGTAACCCCACTCTACGTAGTATACACAGTTCCAGACAGTTGAAGTGGGGAGATAATAATTCTGCTGAGTACATATAGCCATTTTGTTTGATTGCCAACACACTCTTGTAATGTTAAATGAAATACATTTTACAGTACTGAATACAGTTCAGATAGGACCCACTAGCTCTCCATAAACATTAAAATATTTGTCATGTATATGATTGGACTGTTTGTGTGTGTGCACGCCATGAGCGGGCGAACACCAATCCCAGGGCTTGCACTCAGGGTCTGGGCTCTGTCCTTGAATTTCTTTTTGTTCAAGGCTAGCATTCACTCTACCACTTGAACCACAGCTCCCTTTCTGGCTTTTGTGATAGTTTTAGTGGATATGAGAGTCTTACAGACTTTTCTGCTCAGGTTGGCATCTAATTGTGATCGGCAGGTTTCAGCTTCCTGAGAAGCTGGGATTATAGCCGTGAGCCTCTGGTGCCCAGCTTTGCTTTATTCTTTATTCCTTTAAAGAAAGAAAGAGTACCAGGTTAAGGAAAGAATATTTCAGCTCGTATAAGAGCTTTCTAACAGTCAGAATTGTATAAACAGCATTGTGGTAAATGTAAAATATTTATACAGCATCACCTATATGATACTGAAGAGGATATTTTTTAAAAAAAGCATGCTCTTACATAATTACTTTTGTTTTTGTCAGTCGTGGGGCTTGAACTCTGTGCCTGGGCACTGTTCCTGAGCTTGTCAGCTCAAGGCTAGCACTTTACCACTCGAGCCACAGCACCTCTTCTTGGTTTCTGGTGGTTAATTGTAGATAAGAATCTCATGAGATTTTCTGCCCAGGCTGGCTTTGAACCGAGATCCTCAGATCTCAGCCTCCCAAGTAGCTGGGATTACAAGTTGAGCCACCAGCGCCTGGCACATAATTACTTTTAAATTTTCTTTTCTCAACATTTTTATTATTACTAAAATTTGACATTTTAAAATGAATGTCATTAACAATTGAGTATTTATTTTCCAGGACCTTTATGCTAAAATTATATTAAAATTCACCTATTAGTCAAAATGAAATTTTCAATGTAATATGAAAAAAATTTCATAGCACAAGTTTAGATATGACATTCAATGCATCTCTGAACAAAGGTTTTTTTTTCTCCTGAAATCTAATAATCTTACTGGCAGACGTATTTATTATATTCAGATATTATTCTAGTTACATTCATATATTGAGGTTATCTAAAAGTTATTTACTTCAAGAATCTTTTAATCACAGTAAAGAAAGTATCATTAGACAAAATATTATTTTACAAATTTACTCACAGCTAGAAGTGAAACCTTTCAACTATTCATAAATATGAAACTTCCCTTTTCAACTTAAATCTTTGCTGTTCATAAAGCTAACTTTTATAATGCTCTTCAGAATATTACATAGTAGCACTTGGTTTCAAAATATCTTAAGTCACCATAATCTTAGTAACTTTTTGAGTTGTTGCCAGTTTAATTTTTAGTATGTGCAAATTGAAGGTAAATTATTTATTACTTCTAGCAAATGTCTTTCACAACTATATTTAATTTTTCATAATTTTAATGGGTCATAAAATGAAGATCTTCTACTGGATATACATAGAGCCAGTAGCAAATGAATTCTTTGCAAATAAATAATTGTGGAGGGAAATGTCAACCATGTATGAAATCTCTTAGGTCAAAAAATTCTAACATATTTCACTGAGACCTTCTCCTATTTTGGAGCAATCTTACATCTTTAAGTAAAAACATTGTGGTTACTAGGACTTACTGATTTTTTTTAATTCAATTGAATAACTACAATACTGTTGTTCTTATATAGATGAATTTGGTACTTTTTAAGAATGTAATTTATCATTACTAAGTACCAGTTTACATGAAAATTACTTACAAACTATTACTAGAATGGAACAATTGTAGCTTAAGATTATTAGTAACAAATGTTAAATAATACAGAACTAATATGTAGAAACAGAAATCCTTAATGTCCCTTTATCTCCATGAATCACCTGTATTCTAGTCCAATCTTTCTGTCCCCAAAAAGCTTCTCTATGTTTCATTTGTTCTTTCCCTAGTTACTTTTTCTCAGAAATTGTTCCAAGCTCCTTTACTTCTTAGCCTCCCTTAGCTGTCACTTTCCTTGTGGCCGGGTTCTTGACCCATAAACTCCTCTTCTCAAAGGCTTCTTTTCTTGCTGATGAGCTGAAAATCTCTAGATCCTTTCTTCATCATTAAGTTCACTATCCAGTTATTTGTTATCAAAATGTTTACTTAGTAACTTGGACTTCCCATAGGCTTGTTAAACTTGGGGCTTATAAAAAGAAGTCATGTCTCTTTGGCTAAATTTGAATACTGAGTTACTTGTAAGACAGAAGCTTTAAAGTCATCTTTATTCCTTTGTCCTCACCTTCTATTTCCTTCTTAATGTCTTCATTTCATTTCACATGCCCTCATTGCTCCCATTCAGTTCTACTTAGGTTCTTTCTCAAAATAGAATGAGACTTCCTTTTCTTATTTTCTACTCCCCCCCTCCCCTCCCTTCCCCTCCCCTCTCCTCCCCTCTCCTCCCTTCCCTTCCCCTCTCCCACAGTTATGTGCTTGAGCTCAGGGCCTGGAAACTGCCCCTGAGCTTATTTGCTCAAGGCCCGCACACTACCATTTGAGGCATCGGAAGCTCCACTTCCAACTTTTTTGGAAGTTCATTGGAGATGAGAGTCTCACAGACTTTCCTGCCCAGGCTACCTTCAAATCTCCATCCTCAGATCTCAGTAGCTAGGATTAGAGATGTGAGCCACCTGTTCCCAGTACACTGAGACTTTCTTTTCTTTTTTCTTTCTTTCTTTTTTTTTTTTTTTGCCATCCTGGCCTTGGACTCAGGGCCTGAGCACTGTCCCTGGCTTCTTTTTGCTCAAGGCTTGCACTCTACCCCTTGAGCCACTTGTGCCACTTCTGGCTGAGACTTTCTTAACTGGTCTTTGTACTCTAAAAGTGTATTCTTCAGAATCACACCTTATACTTACAAGTATCAACAAGAGTGACATTTGTAAAATCTGATTTGCACCATATTTCTATCATAGTTTAAAGCACTTAAAGTTTATCCTAAATGCCTACACAATTTCTGGTCTTTGCCCTACTCTCCTTTAGAGACTTTGGCCACTTCATTGGCCTGTGCCTCTCTTGCTTAAGCAAGCAAAATGCTCAGCATTTATGGACACTTTTAAAATCCCATTTCCCGATTCCTGATTTTTCTTTCTAGGTGACTTACTATGGTAAGCAATCCTCTCACAAGGTCCTCTAATATACCCATGACTGTCTTAATGTACTACTCCATTGTAATTGTCTATTTATTTTATCTTCAGTTACATTTAATTTGCTTTGCTATTGAAACTCTAATAATAAGAACAGTATATTTTGAACAATTTTAATAGTTATTATTGCTATTGTAGGCAATTAAAATATACTTGTTTGTTTAACTAGTGAAAGCCTAAGTGATTCAAGGAACTTATTGTCAAACATTCAACAAACCAAGTTGAAGTATAGTTTTAGGCATGAGGTTTAAGCATGCAGCTCAAAAGAGCACCAGTGTTGAGTTTAACCAACTTGTTCTATAATAGGAAGGAAATAGCATACATTATTTTTATTAAGCTCTTCTTTCAGAATAACTCTGAAATAGGTACATTTCTCATTTTTCAGATTGAGAAATGAATAATTAACAGTAGAGTGATATACGTTCTTAATTATGAATAGATGACTAGATTTAAAAAAACAGGAAGATTATACTAAATTTATAGGTATGAGAAAATTTTAATTATAAAATTTTATAGTAACTATATGGGGATTAAGGTAAGAAAGTGTAGAACTGAAATTCTTTGCTGAAGAAAATTCTGTGTACAATCAGGAAAAAAAACATGTTTTTAAGCTTTAGTTTCCTTATTTGAAAGGTGAGATAATGCTAGAGTGGACTTTAGTGGGCTTCTGTGAGAGTGAAATGGGAAAAATGAGGTGATGTGTCTGATCATAGCAAAACAAAAATCAATAAAATCTGTAATTATTATTGTTGCTGTTGTTGATAATGCCTCTATTATATTCAGGAAGGAAAATGTCCTATTCTCTCCATGAAGTCTGTGGATCAGAAAAGTCAAGTAAATGAAACTTATTACCAAGTCTGTTTTACTTAATCCCAGTCACGTTATCATACACTGAGTTAACTTAGATTTAAATTACATCCCATGTACTAATTCCATTTTGGTAAGTTGTAAGTGTTTCTCTGAGTAGAGAACTGGTTCATTTCTGAATTCCTTGTGCATGTACCGAAGGTGATAGTGTGGCTTGAATTCAGGGCTTCACATTGTTGCTTGGCTTTCTTGTAAAAGCTGAAGCTCTACCACTTGAGCCACACATCTACTTCTGGGTTTTTTTTTTATTTTATTTTTGCTGGTTAATTGAAGATATACATCTCTTGGGCTTGTCTGCCTGGGTTAGCATTGAACCTTGATCCTCAGATTTCAGTTTCAGAGTGACTAGGACTAGAAGCATGACCTAGCAGCACCTGCCCTATTTTCTGGTGAATTTTAAATGCCAGATTGAGAAGAACATTGGTGAATATTCACTGATCCTCAAAATGGAGGTGTAAAATTATCTCCAACAAGCATCTATTATTCTGAATCAAAATAATCTTTTCTTCAAGTGAAACTTGCCCTATCCTGTCAGATGATTTCTAGTAAACATTTTAGAGAACTTTGGAACAAAGAAAAATTATTTTGGATTCAATTATGCTTAGTCATCAAAACAAAACAAATCAAAACAAGGCACTCAGTTATGCTGAATGAGCAGTTATATTCAAATTTCCTTTCTTAAATAAGGCCACTTGAGATTTTGCTTTGGAACAGGGCAAAAATTCAGTTAGTTTGACATAAATACTCACATTTCTTATTCTTTTCTAAATTTGGCCAAATACAGTCTCTCTCTCTCTCTCTCTCTTTCTCTCTCTCTCTCTCTCTCTCTCGTCCTGGGCTTGAATTCAGGGCCTGGGTGATGTCTCTGACCTTTTGTGCTCAAGCCTACCACTGTACCACTTCGATCCTTTTGGGTGTTTAATTAAAAGAGTCTCACTCACTGGCTTTCTTGCCCAGGCTGGTTTTAAACTGCAATCCTCAGATGTCCTGAGAAGCTAGATTTATAGGCATGAGCCACCAGTGCCCACAAAACTAAACCATTGTTAATGAATTTTTTGAAATGAATTTATTATATGTATTTTAAATAGGAGGATTTCTGAAATTTGAATGAAAACCTACCTTAAACTTCACTAATATCTTTCCCTATGTCTCTACTGCTGTATGAACTCAGCTAATTGTGGAAATACCTTAAGCATTTTCATCCCAGTATTTCCTCAATAGTATGAGAGAGTTATAAATTAAGTAGAATTTGAGCTTTTACTACATCTGTAAGATAATTAGTAATTCTAGATCTCTTATACTCTATCTGTAAGATTTTGAAACTAATACTTACTTCAAAGGCTTTTTAATAAAGATTAATCAAAGTGATGCCCATAAAATGCCTATAACATCTGGCTCCCAGAAAATACTTGTTTTCTTTTCACCTCTCTGACATTCACTGAAACTTCTGATAGTCATTGAAACTTGATATTGCATCTGATTGGTCTTTTCTATAGCAAAGTAGTATTTGACAATAGAAGATATAGAGAAGAAAATTTTCATATTTCTATTACAATAGCAAAATTCTACAAATTCAAACTAGGCAAATTTATTGGTTTTCAATTCTTATAATTTAGTATTTTTACGAGATTTGTCTTTGAACTACTATAAAATCTAATAGTATATAGACTAACAAAATCTCATCTATAGCTCTTGGCTTTAGTAAATATATAGCTTTGATTATATGATAATATACTTTATAAACTAGTTTGGAGCAGTGCCTTTTCTTTAACATAACTTACATCCTGTAGTTATTTGTATTTGGATATCTTATTATTGCTTTTATTTATTTAAGGTATCAATTCTGGGCTGATTCCAAATAATAAATTATCAGAATCTGAATTTAAAAGTTATAATTATTATTTGAAGCCATATTTTCAAATGAGAGCTGTATTTCAACATTGATGTATTTTTTTTAACATTGATATTGTTTAGCCAGGAACTAAAGTTCTTTCTTTTTTCTTTTATTTTTGTCTGGATATTTTAATATACTGAGATTGTATACTTAGGTTTATTTTTAGATTATATAATTTTTTTGTCTTAATATCATCAAACTGTTCAACAAATCCAATAATCATTTTTCCTCCTTTTTTACTTTTCATTTGTATTTTCTCTGTATTTCATTATTTCATGTTATATCACTTCAAATTTCATGTTCTTAAACAAGTGGTTCTTTGATTAAAAAATAAGGTAAGTGGGATCATAGTATTTTCCCTTGAATTAGGTTTTTGTTAGTCTGAAAGACTCAGTAGTTCTCTGGATTAAGGAGTTTCTTAATTTTACTGTTCATGCTAATGCTTTTAGAAGGAAAAATTAAGTCATGTAAGCCTATTGAGTTATAAGGAATTAAAGAAGAAAAAAGTTGATCAAAAGCAATGATCCTTACTTTTTAAGTATATTTTCTGACCAGTTTTAAATTATATAAGTATATAAGGCTCTCCTACAATCCTGAGCTTTTGAATTTATTTTTTATCATTTTTTTTCATTTTTCTTTCAGAACGCTTAATGTTTCAGTGAGTTTTAATGGAGGAAAGTCTATCATCTCAAGTTCAATATTAATCACAGCCACACAATGTGTAAGTAAAACAATTGGGTACCTTTCAAAATAATTCTATCCAGAAACGCTTAGAGCTTCTGAATTGTTAGAAAAGGAACAAAAAATAACAATTGAGAACATCCCAAATAAAAATTTATCTAGAATTTATTTTAGTTTAAAAAATTTTTTGGGGCTGGGGATATAGCCTAGAGGCAAGAGTGCCTGCCTCGGATACACGAGGCCCTAGGTTCGATTCCCCAGCACCACATATACAGAAAATGGCCAGAAGCGGTGCTGTGGCTCAAGCGGCAGAGTGCTAGCCTTGAGCCGGAAGAAGCCAGGGACAGTGCTCAGGCCCTGAGTCCAAGGCCCAGGACTGGCCAAAAAAAAAAAAAAAAAAAAAAAAAAGTTAAAAAAAATTTTTTTTTAACTCACTTTGAAACAAATTTTAAGATAGCAAATATTTGATCTTAGTTGCTACACAGTTAAAAAATCTATCATACATATGAAACTGTAACCCCTCTGTACATCACTTTGACAATAAAGAAATGAAAAACAAAATACATGTGATTAAAATGCAAAAGGTCTATCAAAAATCTAGATAAAAGAGTTAAAGATGGCACATTTCTTAGAATAAATGTAGAAATGATTTTCTGCTGTGAAGATTAGAGTTTAGTATATAAGATGTTTATTATCCTGTTTCAATTTATTTGTGCATCTTAATATCTGACTTTGTATTTTGTACATCGTAATTGTAGGTGCTTTCTCATTGACATAATAAATTTGATTTTGATAGTTTATTAGTCTCTTAAACTACATTGAACACTATATTTAAGTTGAGATTGTTGATTTTTTTGCCTAAAATGCAGTATTTTAAAATATAAATTTTAATTAAATTTCATATGACAGTATTTTTTCCTTATATTTGTTTGTGAACTTAGAGAATGATTTGATATAAAATTGTAGAATATGAAAATAAGAAATACTTAACTGGACTAAGTGGCAATTATTTTTAAGTATGATTTTTTTCCTTCTTAAGAAATGTAAGTTAGCCCAGTTGCTGGTGACTCATGCTTGTAATCGAGCTACTCAGAAGGCTGAGATCTGAGGATTGTGGCTGGAAGCAGCTCAGGCAGGAAACTCAGTGAGATTCTTACCGACCTGTAGCTCAAAGGTGTAGAGTGCTAGCCCTGAGCAAAAAGATAAGGGATAGCACCTAGGCTCAGTGTCGCAGGACTGGCATGCGTGCATATACACACGCACGCACGCACATATACATGCTATAAATCAAAGCAAAAAGGAAAAAAAGAAAAGAAGGATGGGAGGAAGGAAGGAAGGAAGGAAGAAAAAACCCTGTCTTCCTGAGGACCAAAATTTAAGATTTTCCCATATCTCATGATTTATTGTCTTTTAATTTGGGAGCCATTCCCCTTCAAGAAGCAAAATAAAACACGCCAGTGTTACTCATGTAGAGATGGCTGTGTTTGTCATTACAAGCCTTTGTCACGGGAATAAGAGAATCCAGATGGAATCT
The DNA here is from genome assembly GCF_023159225.1 of Perognathus longimembris pacificus. NCBI lineage: Eukaryota > Metazoa > Chordata > Mammalia > Rodentia > Heteromyidae > Perognathus > Perognathus longimembris. The sequence goes on from NC_063176.1 coordinate 22,137,527, forward strand.
GTGTCACTTTTGAACTCTTTATATAGCTTTAATGATACTTCTTTCTATTTTGTAAATAGTTTTTTTTATTTTTAAAATTTGGTCTGTAGTGTGTTTTGCAATTTTTAGGTTTTTCTGGGTGTTGTAATTTGTAGGGTTTTGGTCTCTAGAATGTGGTTGGTTGAAATTACAAACATTTGTTGTGTGTAGTTTCTCAATGCTTAATTCACTAAAATGGTGTTTTTGTTCTTCCCCCTTATTCTTCATCTGCAGTTTTTTTTAACCCCTTTTCTCTGAAAGCAGGAAGTCTTTTTTCTTGTCTTTCAGCCATGTACTAGTTCCTTATGCAAGATGCTGAGATTGAATGATTAATCTGGAGTTTATAGACTGCTTATAAGGAATTCTTAGCTAAGTCTTAGCAGTTCTTAGAAAGGTAGTAGGACGACGGGTAATTTAATAGTCAAATGATTTCATAAAAAAGTACATTGGTTGTGCTGATAATGGTTAGAGAGAAGAGGAGAGGAGAGGAGAGAAGAGTAGAGAAGGGAAGAGTAGAGAAGTAGAGTAGAGAGGAGAGGAGGGCGGCAGAGCACAAGAAATAACATTAAGGAAAAGGCCAAGACTATTCTCACTGAGAAGGGCTTTGAGCCAAGACTAGAGGAAGGTGAAAGACTGAGCCTTGAACACCATCAGTTGGAAAACTGTTCCATGAAGAAAGAGTTGCCAGGATAAAGCCTAAAGTGGGATAGTACCTAGTAAGTTTAAAGAAGAGTTAAGTGGCCGGTGGAGTGGAATGGACAGGATATGATGAGGTAGTGTCAGAGATGGAAGTCATGCAGAATAGGTGGGGCTACATGAGACTGTGCAAGCATGGGAGGTTTTCTTCTGAGTAAAATTGAGAGATATTGGAAAGTGGCATGATTTTACTTAAGGTTTAAGGAGATCACTGTAGCTGGCCTGTGTAAACACTGTTCTTGCTAACCCATATTCCTCTGCCTCACCCTTTTCTTTCTCTTCCTTTTCTTTGTGTTTTGAAATGTGGCAGAATGATTAGCCAACAAATTTGTATGAAAAGCTCATTAAAAAAGAGAGATGTCATGAAGTCTGACTGCAATCAATAGTGTCTTTATAAAAAATTTGGGCACAAATGTGGTGATGCAGTTTGCTATTTTGGGAAGACTAGATTCAACAGGGAAATTAAGATAGAAAGAAAATAAGACAGAAAAAGCTTTCAGGAACAAATGCTAGAATGCACATTAAAATTTTGGGTTCAGAATTTGAGTTATGGTGGCAAGAACAGTACTGGAAGTGATATTGGAAGTAAATTAGTTAAGAAATTTATATTGTGAAGTGTCTTCTGATTTGAGAACAGTCTCTAATTGCGTAATATAGAGCTCATGGCCTTCACCTAGATCTTCGCCTTGCTGAATCTGGAGATGAAGAGAACTGTGTTAGAGACTTTCATTGCATACATGCTGAGTCAGTGAGATTGATAGACATACAGTGATTAATGGTAGAATACCTTCAAATCTTCAAGAGAGATCGGGGATGGAAAGCATCATTTGATTTCACTGTTATTGACGTAGTAGGAAAGAGAAGACTAATTGAAAGATTTAGTTTTAATGGAATTATGAAGTAGGAAGAATATATATCAAGATCAAATTGAACTAGAAATAATGAAACAAGCAAGGGAGGTCTTATTTAAAACTATACCAAGAGGAAGGAGAAATTGAATAGAATTCCACTGAATTCAAGTGCTGGAGGGTTTTTGCTTTGTTTTGTGTGTCAATCTTGAACTCTGTTCCTGGGGCTTCTTTTTGCTCTACCACTGGAGCCACAGAACCAATTCTGGCTTTTTCTGTGATTAACTAGAGATAAGAGTGTCATCGATTTTCCTGTCCTGGCTGGCTTCATATTGTGATCCTCAGATTTCAGCCTCCTGAGTAGCTAGGATTACAGGTGGGAGCCACTGCTGCCCATCTTGGGCTGGAGAATTTTTAATAACTAGTATAGCAAAAGTTTTGGGCCATCTGTCTTCTAGTTGGTCATATCTAAAGGAAAGGCAAACTTCCTCCTCCCTTCCGCTTCCCTCCCTCATAGGAGATACTGGAGTATCTCCTTATGATTTAACAATCATAAAGTGGATTTTTCTTTTTAGGAAAAGGGAGTACTGAAATCCACAGTCAGAAAGAAAGAAACTGGATTTGATTAGTTTTAACTGCTTTGTTAAATTGCAACTCCTTTGTGCCACTACTTAAAGGTAATTAATAAAAATTTAAAAGATTAGAACACCTTTGTACCACTACTTAAAGATAATTAATAAAAAAAGAATTTCAAAAGTAAAAGTACCATTATTTGAGTCAACAGAAAAAAAACAAAAAAAAGCGAGAAAGCAAAAAATGCTCAAGACATGGAAAAGCAGGAGAATTAACAAATAGAAAAGACAAAGGAAGATGAAATTCCAACATGAAAAGAAGGACGACCCCATGGAGAGCTCAAAGAGAACCAGAACTTCTCCTGAGCAAAGCTCTCAGGAGTTCTCAGAGCAGTTCCCAGGGAGTTACAAGGACAGAGACACCCTCAATCTTTCATGCACAGTGCACACTACTCATACATGTTCAAGGATGTTTATCTGTTACACTCACTGAACCCTTGGAGGGATATATGGATTGATGGTCAGGATGTCTACTGTCTTAATGTGATGATTTTTGTGAACAGATCCCAAAGTATTATTCATGCAGTTTGGAAACTTTTAAGGGATTCCTCTTCCTGTACAGTTAATAGTGAGCTTGATTTATTTTTATATTTCTATGATTCTTTTAGCTTGGATTTCAGAATTTTGGCAGAGTTAAGGCTTTGACCGATGTATTATAACTTACTGTTAACAAAGAAAAAGCAATTAGGTGCAGATGAAGTTCAACAACTTAACATGATTCTATGACTAGAAAATAAGTGCCTTCTAATAAATTTCAAAGTTCTGCTCTATGCTATGATAAACCTTCAAGAAGTTTTGGCTTTAAAGCCTTGACTGACATGTGGGTGCTGCCGCTGACTGATCTTCTTAGTTAACTGTTATTTCCAAATTGTCACATACTTCATAGACTTACGCAAATAGTACCTCGTCAGAAATCTGCAAGCTAGCTTCAAACCAGGAGCCTCAGATCTTTGCCTCCAGAGTAACTAGGATTATAGGCATCAGCCACCAGAACCTGGCTGCAGAACTATTTTCTTTCTTAATTTTTTTTTTTTTTGGCCAGGCCTGGGGCTTGAACTCAGGGCCTGAGCACTGTCCCTGGCTTCTTCTTGCTCATGGTTAGCACTCTATCACTTCAGCCACAGTGCCACTTCAGTGGTGCTGAGGAATCGAACCCAGTGTTTCATGTAGACAAGGCAAGCACTCTAGCATTAGGCCACATTCCCAGCCCAGAACTCTTTCCTTTGATCTAAAAATTGGCCATTCTTCCAACCCAAGTCCAGTTCCAGTTCTTTTTGTAATGAATTGTAGCAGATTGAATCTTTAATTTGATTACTTTCTGTCTGTTTGCCCAGTTGTTGCTTAGTTCTTTGTAACTCTCTGCTAACCACAATGGTTTTTCTTTGATTTTTACAAGAACTACTAATTCAGAATGAAATCTTTACAGTTGGTTTTTATAGTTTACCAAGGATTTCGTCCCAGAGTCCTAGGCTAGGTTAGTTCCTCATTTCAAATGTTCTGTTTCATCTCCTTCCATTCTCTTCACATTTACAGTTATTAGTTTAAGGTTTAGTTTAGCTCTCTAACCTGTGTGTTCTATGTGAAGGGGTAAGCCCCTTCTAGCATGGGGCTTACCAGATATTTTCTGGATGAATAAAAAAATGTTTCCAGTCGTACTTTTTCAATTTTTCTAAACAAAATAACAATCACATGTTGAATTAAGATTCTTTTGATCTGAGGTCTGTCCTGAGTAGAAGTAAAAAGCTTCTAGATTCTTTTCATGATGCAAACTTGGGTACTATTTTATTTAGTTCCTAATTCTTCTTCCTCTTCAGTTTTGTTTGTAGTATGATGTCTGACCAGAGGCCTAAATCTTATGTGTTTGACCTTTCTTTAATTTGTTTATGAAGTTATATGAACAATGATGTGATTTCCCTTTTGTGACTTTCTATTTTCTGATAATGGCCTTGAGAGCCAAAACAAAGGAAATGGATTTGGTATCCAATTAGCTGAGCTAGAGACTGTATCTCAGACATATATGTCAAGGTCAGGTGGATTTAAATACGGTCTTCCTCTAATTCTATTCTCTATCATACTTGTCTTAAATATAGTAGAGATTACATACATAGGTTGTACCTTCAATTTTTTGAGACTGTTTTTGGAATCATTGAAGATGATAATATTATTATAATAATGTAGCTTTTCATCAGGAGGTACCTTGTGGTTTTGTGAGTTTTACTTATAGAGACATTTTATATTGATGGAAAACCAAGAATTTTTAGTGCTTACCCTAGTTAGATACAAAGTATCAACCATTCTACTTTAGATTCCAAGTGTCAGCACAATTTTCTGAATTTCCTTTTCATGGAAATTTCCTGTTCCCATCATGCATAGAAAGTACAAACTAACAAGTAAACTTTTTATCAGATTTGTGATCCATTGTTACTTGCCCTTATTTGTGAACATAGAGTGTTAAGTTATAAGAAAAGGGGAACTAAGTGTTCATAGCAATCTTTTTTTCACAGTTTTAATGCACAGAGAATAAACATCTATTTCAATGAGTGCTGGAACTCGTGGAATGTTCTTGGGGTATTCCTGACATTTTCAGTTCTTAGGGCTGCATGTCTCAGATTAGGAAGCTTCCTAGTTCAGCAATGTAACATTATATAGCTAGTGGGATCTTTTATCTCAAGGCACATGGGGAAGACATTTCATGAGGAGGATGTATGCTCCCTGTCATAGTGGCTAGGTATTGCAGAATGTGCACAATCTGTGTGTGTGTGTGTGTGTGTGTGTGTGCGCACATGCACGTGTGACACATGCCTGTCAGTGAGGGCCTGAGCACTATCCCTGAGCTTTGTTGAGAAACTTTGTTGCACCAGGCTAGTGTTCTAAGCCACAACTCTTCAGGATTTTTGGTGGCTAATTGGAAACGAGTTTCTTGGAGCTTCCTTTCAGGACTGGACTTCAAACTGAAATCCTCAGACCTCAGCCTCCTGAGTATAGGATTATATGTGGGAGCCACTAGTGCCCAGACATAACCATACTGCTTGAACCAATACAACTCTCACATAGACAAAAAAAAAAATCCCTATAAAACCACTGTGGAACTCCAAATTGTGATTTTTTTTCCCTCTACATTATTTTCTGCATTAAGCTAAGACATATAAAAGTCTGTAACATTTTGGAAGATTTCATATTTATTATTTCCTATTTTAACCTGACATGTATATATATATATATGTATATATAATATATGTTAAATACAGTAGAAAAGAATTTATAGAATTTAAATAATTTGAGGTAATTAAAATTGCTAAAATGTGGTTTGACATTTTGATGCAATCTGTATTATTTTCTACTGATTCTTTACAGTAATATGCATGTGCAATTTTTGTCCTAAGCCTTGCTGAGAGTTTTGTTTTCTCTTGCCTTCTGTAGTCTAATGGGATCGCAGCCCTCATTGCTATTCTTGTGTTGTTGTTACTCCTGGGCATTGGTTTGATGTGGTGGTTTTGGCCTCTTTGCTGCAAAGTGGTGAGTAAGAAATATTTGTAATTCTTTTTTTGTTATTTTTTTTTATCACTAGAACATAAAGAAAATATGGAATGAAATATATGTGACCCTGTGCAGTTTCACAACAGCAAATTTCAACTAGCAATTCAACTTTTAATTACTCTATTGCTGAAATAAATTCTGAAAGCTGTATAGATAATTCCTGTTATAAACATTCATCTTTTACAAAGTGTGGAAGGAAGGGTTGAGAAATACAGGGGAAGTGGTGAGTAAAAGTGTGTCTATTCAAACACAAGGAAAGCTCAATGGAACTAATCAATTAATCCGTTGTATTCACTGAGAGATGTACGTAATCTGCCACAGTTGTTTTTCTTTTCAAATGCTCAGTTAATGTCTTATTTTCTCTTCAAGGGATCACCTATTTCAGAATCTGCTCTGTCTCTGAAAAACATTTTAGATATAAGCAAAATGCTGGTGTTAGTGTATCTGCTAAATGGTCATTTTTGGTTAAGACTTTCAGTTTGTGTAATTGTTCATGTATGTGTATAGTCCGGTGAAAGAATATAGACCAATACTAGCTCTCCAATGATGATATAAGAAATGGTCCCATGTTTGATGGTATAAAGAAACAAAAATATAGTTACCAATTTGTAGCACCACATCTCTGATATGGGTCTCACTGGACTTAACTGGACTGAAAGGACAGTCAGTGATATAGCTCTTTCTAAAGCTCTGAGGCAGAGTTAACTTCCTTATCTTTCCATCTTCAAGTGGCCATCCACATTCCCTGACTTAGGGCCTTCATTCTTTCTCCATCTTCAAAGCCATCAGCATTGCATCTTCTGTTGGTTCATCTGTTGCCACATCTCCCCCTGACTCTGAATCTAGCTGGGAAAGAACATCTAATATTAAGGAGCCCTGGATTAGGTTGAACCCACTTGGATAATCCAGGATCATCTCCCAACTGTAGGTCCTTAATCTTAATCACATCTACAAAATCTACCCCCCCCCCAGGTAATCTATTCACAATAGCAGGGAATTAAGTGATGGACCTCTTTCCGGAGGCATCACTGTCTGTCACAGGGTAGTAAATTAAGACATTTCAGCATATTTCAATTCATCCAATTTAGATAGTGCAGGTTGTAAAGAAAAGGTTATTTCAAACAAGGCCTTTTTCAAAGCATTCCTACTATAGGAAAGTGCTCCCTTTATTATAAGCACATTACATAGATCTTTATATTCTATAGATCATTGTAGTGCTTTGAATGATCTTACTAGACTTCTTTTACCCCCTTCACATTTACTGATCGATATCAGTTTAATTAATTGCAATTTCAGCAGTGTTTTTTTTATTACCTCTGCATTCATTTTTAATTTTACCTCAGTCTCCCTTCATAAGGCAACTTTACAATCCTTTAAACCAGGGCATTTGGCCTGTGGAGGAGGCATAGGGATTGCATCAAGGAGAGACAAGCGCTATCCTGTCTCTTTGCTGATCTAATCAGTTTCCTGCCTTAGCAGTGTGTGCTCAGTTTCCTGTTGTAATCTTGATTATCTTGCTAAGGCCATTTTAGAGTGGCTAGCATTCTTGAGTCTCAAAATAAAAAGCAAGAAGGTTCTTCATGTGATTTATACTCCTTGCTGCTTAATTTACATTTTACCATGGAGGAATTCTGGCCCTCATGATTTTGTAATTTCAATTACTATTGACTATAGATCTCAAAAGTGTCAAAATGTATAGTTCTTTTTACAAAGATACATAGAGATTGAAATACATTTTCAAAGGTTGTTCAATTTGTGAAAATACAGGTTTTAACTATTACTTTGGATATTATAGAAGGTATTTTATAATCATTAGTTAGCGAGGCTAGATGTTTCTAACCCTGAGACTTTGCTGATTATAAATCCTGGAGTTGTTTTTATGCAAAGAATAGAGACGTTGCTTTATTTAAGTGATGTCAGAAAAACTTTCAGTCCATAGACATAACAAAATCTCCAAGTCTCTAACTTCTTTAATTGCAAGTCAGAGATGCCTTTATTTTATACTTAGAAGTATAGAATAACAAGCAGCTATTCTCTAGTGTGAAGTCTGATGTGTAGGTATAAAGGGATAATAGCAAATATTTTTGAAATTTTATTCAAAACCAAAGAAGGTAGAGCAGATATACTACACGTGGTCCTTGGTTATCTAGTAGGTACCCATTAATGTGGTTAAAACAAGAGATGCAAAAAACCCAAGGGATGATGTGGAAATTGATATTTAATATGGAAACAAATGTGAGCTAGTCAGTACAAAAAAGTCATATACCAGCCTATAAAAAGAATAGTTAGAATATAAGAAGCATTTCAGAGAACTCTGAGTATGAATGATGAATAAGTGGGTGACAATTCATAAGGAACATCTGAGATGGAATGTTTATATATGTGATATTATTTTTACTTCCTTTGGGAAGTGTTTGGCTGAGACCTAGTATAAAAGATGGTTTGCATTGCATGAGAACCCTATGAAGGAAAGCCTTCTATTTCTTTTGGGACCCTGAAATTATCTCAGGGGTGACACGAAGTTGGTGGAGAGATTATTTTCTGTATGACCACATGAAAAGAACTTTTACTAGCTGTTCACTAGTGCTCGTTTCTGGTCTTGATGGAAATTAAGACTGTCCAATTATGTTCTATCAGCAATTGAAGTGAGATGTCAGTGGCAGTCCAACTTAGATATGGGCAGAGAAAAGTACTTCTAACAGAAGTGTAGATGATTGAGTCTTAAACAGGAATGAAAGTGGGCTAGAGAAAAATGAAAAATGAATCCACGTGATGAAAAGAACACAAAATGGAAAGTGATATATTGCAGGATGTTTGTTTTGTTACTTTTACAGAATATATTAGTACAATGCTGAAATTAGAGGGTGGCCATTTAAATCATTTCTAACCGCCTCAGAGTACTAGAGATAATGTGATTTTGATTGACTATCATTATGATATAACTTTTTTTTTTTCCCTTTGGCCAGTCCTGGGGCTTGAAGTCAAGGCCTGAGCACTGTCCCTGGCTTCTTTTTGCTCAAGGCTAGTACTCTGCCACTTGAGCCACAGCACCACTTCTGGCCTTTTTGTATATATGTGATGTTGAGGAATCAAACCCAGGGCTTCATGTATATGAAGCAGGCCATATTTCCAGCCCCGATAATATAATATGTGTGTGTGTGTGTGTGTGTGTGTGTGTGTGTGTGTGTGTGTGTGTAGTTCTGAGGACTGAACTCAGGGTCTCATGCTTTCTAGGCAAGCAGTCTACCACTTGACCTACCCTCAAGATGAAATAACATTTGTTTTGGCTTGGTGTTGTATACATTTCTTTGTATTCAAATACATTTTAAGTGCAATCACCAAGTATTTAAACCCAGATCTTTGACCGGAAACATGCTCATGAAGCTCATAGCATCATTTCTCAGGCACATTTAGGAGGTGTCTTCTGTACACCTCTGGATAGGATCTGCCTCAGAGTGATTATCAAGACCTGTCTTCAACGGAAACATGGATATATGTCTCATGTTCCCAGTTTAGTCATTTGCTATCTTATGTACTATTGAAATATGAAATATTATTTTAGAAAATGATCAAATACTGTATTGTTTAGAGAATAAAATTACATAGGAATCTGTCAATAATTCAGGGGCGATCATATGACTTACATTTTAGACAGTGTTTCTCAGAGTTGTTTTTCTACCTTAGTAACAGTCTTTCAAGCATTTTATGTCAAGTTTCGATGATAGGGAATCCCCCGGAAGGAAAGGGTGGGCAGAGTGAGACATTGCAGAGATCAGTGCAATATGGAAAAGGCTCCTCTAGTTAGATCAATAAAGATTCTTAAATATATTCAGGACTTTATCTCTAAAATCTGAGTGTTGCCAGATACAACAAAAGGGGCTTTGCAGATGAGATCAAATGAAGGTTTTTGAGATACACATTGTCCAGGATGGGCTATGTGGATCCCAAATGCAGTAATGTGTTTTATAACAGGGATATAGAAGAAAACTTGACAATGGAAGAGGAGGTGGTAGTGGAAACAAAGTGATGTAGCCACAAGCCAAGGAATGCTGGCACAAACAGAAGCTGGCGGAGACAGGGAGCATATTCCCTCTGGAGTTGCAGATGAAACCAGATCTGATAACACCCAATTTTTAACCCTAAAAGATTCAGTGCAGACTCCTAACTTCCAGAAACAAAATAAAATGTATTTCTGTTGTTTTAAAGCGCTAAGTTTGTGACAGTTTGTTATAGGATCGATGAGAACTGAATGTATTTTCAGAATCATCTGCTGTTTCTGATTTGGAAAGTACTGAATAGAGCTTTTGATTTTTGTGGTATAAAATTACAATAATCCTTTTGTGTTGGGAAGAATAAGTGTGAAGTAGGTATATAAATACTTTATTGACTGAGTACAATTTGTTTTCTGTATCTGTGTAACAATTTTTCGGTGAAATGGGTTTAAAATTTTCAGAATATATAAGGCATATGTTTTACTAGAATCATTTCACACCAAGGATCTATTGGAAGACTCATCAGGATAATATTGATAGCAAAAATGAGCAATATGCATGTATTCAAATTTAGATACAAACCCAATGAATCTCTTGAAAGGAAAGAGATTGACCTTTTAAAATTGCCCCATAAGTATTTAATTTCCCTTTAAGTAGCAAGTTTCCCCTCCCTCCCTCCCTCCCTCCCTCCCTCCCTTCCTTCCTTCTTTTGCTTGCTTTCTTGCTTTGTCTCTTTTGGTGTGGGTACTGGGACTTGAACTCAGGGCCTGGGCACTATGAGCTTTTGTGCTTAAGACTAGTATTCTACCACTTGAGCCACTTTCACTTTGGCTTTTTGTGGTAATTGGAGGTGACAGTCTCATGGACTCCCTAGAAGCTAAGATTGTAGCTGTGAGCCACTGTTGCCTGGCTAAGTTTCCCCTTTTTATGTAATGCTATTTCTTAGGTGTAAGTTTGCGTTCTATTTATTATCTTCACATTCAGCTCCATGACTGCTTTCGTTTTGACAAAGATACCAGTTGCACCTTTCCTTTTCTTCTTAGATTAAAAAGAAGAGTGGAGGGTTATAAGAAAACTTATCAATGTGAATGTCATATCAGAAAATGTGGTTTTTCATTATTATTTAGCAGAGAGGATATGTGGAGTTTATGGTAGGTTTGTGTCACTTATCAGGATAGCAGAAATGACCTTGGTAGAGATGAATCCTTTGGCATAAGGAAACATTACACCGCATTACAGATGCAAGGCTAGAATTGTGGGAAGCAAAGGCTTTCTGCAGTTGTCATGATGGTTAGAGAGCTGCAGAACTCTGGTATGCTAAAAATGACCAATGTTTACTTTGCCCTAGTGTCCTTGGCCAGACTTCTGCAGCCTCAGGGGATTACAAGTTTACATTTCTTCCGCATATGTAGGAGATCTTATGAAACTTAGTTTAGAAAACCATTTAAACTTATCTTTTTAAAGGCCAATTTAAAGGCCAAGTTGAGGTTCATGGTCATGCAGTCTAGAATCATCTTCTTAGCCAGTGACAGCTGTACTGTTCTTTCTAAATAGGAATGACACTTGTACACTGCACTTGTTTATTATTGGTGAGGAGGGCTCCTGGTGCCTTTATTAAGTTACTTTCAGAGCAGCCTGATTTTTTTTTTGAATGCACAATAAAACAGGAGTAATTTAATTTTAATATGCTTTCCTTGAACTATTAATTAAAATGATTTATGTTCGGTTGCCTCATTGAAATATACTGTGATGTGCAGATACATTGCTTCCATGGTGATGTTTTCCAACAGAGTGTCGTTTATGAACCGGCTTTAAATTCTCCCTCGTCTTGGTTTATTTGCTCTGATAGCAGCATCTTTACTTAACTCTTGTCAGGATACTCTCTCACACCGTTCTTCCCAGGTCACGTTTGGCATTTCACATTGTAATTTTGCCTACATTTCTGGTCATGTGCTTACTTTGTGCAGAGTAAGAGTCATTGAACATCGATGAGTTTGCCAAAAGGAAAGGAAAAGGAGGAGATAGCCTGGACCCTATTTCGGTCTGGATGCTGAAAAAAAAAAAATGTTACTTTGTAGAATTCATAAAAGATGGGCTTCCCGGGCTGGGAATATGGCCTAGTGGCAAGAGTGCTTGGCTCGTACACATGAGGCCCTGGGTTCAATTCCCCAGCACCACATATATAGAAAATGGCCAGAAGTGGCGCTGTGGTTCAAGTGGCAGAGTGCTAGCCTTGAGCAAAGAGAAGCCAGGGACAGTGCTCAGGCCCTGAGTTCAAGGCCAAGGACTGGCAAAAAAAAAAAAAAAAAAGATGGGCTTCCCAAGTATGCATATAATGAGCTTTGTGTTTACAGTTTACATACTTCAAAAGAAAGGGACTGTTCTACTTATCTTATCAGAAGAAAATAAGAATGAAAGGAAGACATACATATATTTAAAAAGATCTTGTAAACACGAAGTACATTTTCTTTATTTTCTAAAGTTTCTTAGGCACTTAGCTGATTTCTCTGATGAATTGGACATTTCTTTTTGTCACTACTTGATTTACAATCCCTGTACAGTATCTACTTTTTTTAATTCCAAAGCAGTTCAATGTTGACAGCTCTTTTCGCTTTTTTCTGAATCTCGGAACATATGATCACATCAAGCTGGCTACGCGCTCCAGTGCTGACATTTTCTAGCGCAAAGAATGCCCATATCACTCGAACATTTGAAAAGTGTTAATGAGCAGATCAAAAGGACTGTTGCCTCAAGCAGCTAACTTTTTACTTTAAAAAAAAAAAAAAGAAATCGGCTTTTCTCCAAACTGAAATCTTCATTCTAGCAGCTAAGTAGATGAGATGTAATCTTCCCTGATGATGATAATAACAAATGAAAAAAAAAATTGGAGAAGAATCAAACTCTGCATATGGTTCGTAAAGTGGTGAAAGTGTTTTCCAGAATTTTCAATACAGAGCTGAAGGATGCTAAGTGGGAAAAAAAAACCCTGGCAAGTAGGCAATATTATGCCTTTTAAAATCTGCAAATTCTCATAAAATATGGTGCATATGAATACATCCTTTCCTGAGATGAATGTGTTCTTGCACTATTTAATATAAGAATGGGATTCTCATGGCTGTTATTTTTAATGTATTTGGACAACAGCAAGCTTTTCTTTTCTCTTGAACTAGTTTTACTGCAATGTAGGAATGTTAGTGTAGCACAGATTTTTGCCATTTTTGGATTGGAAGCCATTTGGCCCTGGATTATTTTCACCCTCTCACGTTATTTATGAGGTTGGTGTATTAGAATAGAGAGAGGAAGCATGCTGAAACCTGACAAAGAAACCGTTTTATTTCCCAACCAAAATTTCTAGGTGAGTGATGTTGAGCATACTAGTTAACATTTTTTGTTCCTCCAAAACACGATAAAATCTTACATACTTATCACAAGCTTTAAATAACTTGGATTTTCTGTCATTTGGGAATTAGTCCATCCATCCAAGTAAGTAACAACTGCTCAAAAGATCTGGCACTCTAAATATTTATTTTAAAGGAATGTCATATGGCATAAGTTGAACTCCGAGTTTGGAGGTTGATGGACTTGAATTCATGTTTTGTCTTTGTTTGTATTTGAACAATTATTGAAATTAGAGCCTTTGTTCTCTCTATTTGAAATGTAGATAAGCATAGCACGTGCACAAGGTTATTATGAAAATAAGAGGAAAATGGAGTGTCTGTCACACCGCAAAGCTGATAAAGGATAGTTGTTATAAATAATAAGGATGGTACACATATGCCTTAGCTTTTGTTTAGCTATTGTATGACAACTGTATCTCTGAATTTACTAGTCTGAGACTTAAGAAAGGTAGAGCTTTAAGGGCTTTGTTTCATTATTAGCAATGTAAAAAATATACCTGCCAGGACTTCAAAATCACTTTTAATTTACAACAAATCATGCACTTATTCATAAAATTTCAGAAAGAACAAGTTTGATCCTATATTTTTTGAGAAGAACGAACTCCAGGGTTTTATTTGAATGAGACTGGTACAAATGGTCATAATTATGGACATATGTACCAGCCTTCCAATTCTGGATATTGAATAGATGAATATATACTAAAGAAATGGAAAAGATGACCAAATAACTAAAAGCCATTTCATGAGGAATGAGTGATACATTTACCTTCCAAGTAGTTAAACTCAATAGAAATACGGAAATCTTTCTAGCATTCTAGAATAAGAATTTATATACTTTTTCCTGTTTTGTTGGTTGTGGGGCTTGAAATTAGCGCTTGGGTCCCTGAGCTTCTTTGTACTCAAGGCTAGACCTCTACCACTTGAGTCACAGGGCCACTTCCAGTTTTTTTAGTGATTAATTGGAGATGAGACTCTCGTGGGGACTTTTCTGCCTGGGCTGGCTTTGAACTGTGATACTCAGATCTCAGCCTTCTGAGTCGCTAGGGTTACATGCATGAGCCACCAGCACCTGGCCGGAATTTATCTTCTTTGGAAGAAAAAAAAAATCTTTGTGTGTGTGTGTGTGTGTGTGTGTGTGTGTGTGTGTGTGTGTGTGACTGTTTCCACACTGTAGTACTAGGGCTAACAAGGGGAAAACACATGAGAGAAGCTTTGGCTTTATGTGGGGAAAATACTTTCAAATGATGAACTGTGGGCAAGTGGAATGAATTGCTTTGTGAAGTAGTGAATTTCTCTATTCCAGCAGTCCAAACATAGCTGGACTATCATTTGATGGGATTTTTTCTGAATATTGAACTGTGTGCCTTGGAAGAGTTTTAAAATGTTACACTCAACACTTTTCAGCTCCAGAGAACCCTGATTTCATGGTGGGAATGAAATAAGAAGAATCCTTTTCTTTTTCTATCCTTCCCTTTGTAGCTGTCTATCACTTCCTTTTTCCCCTTTCCTTTCCCTTATCTCTCTAATATTGTCTCTCTACCTATTTACCTTTTTTTCCCCCATTCTTGGGGCTTGAATTCAGGGCTTGGGCACTGTCCCAGAACCTCTTTTTGCTAGCATTCTACCACTTGAGCCCAATGCCAATTCTGGCTTTTTCTGTTTATGTGGTACTGAGGAATTGAACCCAGGGCTTTATGCATTCTAGGCAAACACTCTACTCGAAAGTCATATTCCCAGCTCTTCTACTTCCCTTTTTAATGTCTGCCTTACTTCCTTGCCATTTTAATTTCTATTGGATAATTAACTACATACTGAAAATGCAGTGAGAAGCAAGAAAGAAAATCGTCCTTGAAGAACTTACTTTTATTTGGAGCTAGATAAAAATATGAACTCTGATAAATGCTAGGGAAGGAAAAAGAGGCAGCTGTACATCAGTAATATCAGGAGACTCTTACCTGTTTGGGGAAGGTGGGGGGATTCATGGAAGAGATGGAGTAAAGGGGGAGAGGGGGGAGGGGAAAATAGAGGGAGAGAGCTCAGGAGGGAGGCAGGGAGAAGGAGGGGGAGAAAAGGAGAAGGGGGAGAGAGAGAAGGAGGAGTAAAGGAAGAGAGAGAGGAATCAAGAGGGAGAAATTAAAGAATGTGTTAGAAATGGAATAATTTGATGAAATCATTTAAAAGTAACAAAGATTATAGATAATGCCAACATTTTGAGGTTACACAGTAGTCATGGGAAAGAGTGGCCTACTTGAAACTGGGAAGCTAAGAAGGTGAGTTCATTTTTAATACAGATGACTGGTTGGAGTTGACATTGCCCATAGATCTGGTTTTCCTGCTTGTTTTGAACATAGAGGTTGATAATAATACTCTTTTTTTTTTTTTTTTTTGGCAAGTCCTGGGCCTTGGACTCAGGGCCTGAGCACTGTCCCTGGCCTCTTTTTGCTCAAGGCTAGCACTCTGCCACTTGAGCCACAGCGCCACTTCTGGCCGTTTTCTATGTATGTGGTGCTGGGGAATTGAACCCAGGGCCTCATGTGTACAAGGCAAGCACTCTTGCCACTAGGCCATATTCCCAGCCCGATAATAATACTCTTAATAATAATAGAGGAAATGTACCTATAGTTTGATGGTCTTAAATTACTTTTGTTTGAGTATAATGTTATTTTAAATCCTAGCCCTTCATTGGCACTTATCTCTGGGATCAATGTTAAGAAATCATAGAATTTTTCATCTTTCAATTATATTAAGAACTAGAATGTATATTTATTGATAGAATAACATTGGGTTAAATAAGAGTTAAGTAGAAATAAATAGCACTCTTGTAGAATTTAAAAGGAGATTCAGTGAAATACAATTATTGTTCAGTTATATTCATATAGCTATAGTTATATTTTGTGTACTTTTTCTGAAGTTTAGATCCACACCCAGATTTGAGATTGATATATATATATGCACACAAGTATAAATAATATATAGAAAGATGATATAGAAAAGAATATATACACAGAAAATTGTGGGTCAGCTCTTCAAACATTATCAATGAAATTAAAATCCTTTGATTACCAAAAATTTCATGCTTTACAAAGGTAATAATGTAACAAATATTTCTGTTCTCATTCATATTCAATAATTGTCAAGTTATTGTTGGTCTTATTTATTTGGCATATACCCTCATCTACTTCTTCATCCAAAAAACTTCGATGAAATTATCATGCCATCTTACCTGGAAAGACTTTTCAAATAATCTTTGAAAAACATCCATGAAAATAGTGATATTCTAATTCATAGTAAATCTTTGGTGAAGCAGAAATGGTAATTCATCTTCAAAGTCAAATTGTTTTAAACTTTTAAGTATTTAATAATATATCAGAAATATCCAATATTCAACGAAGTGAAGCAGTTACCTTCGGGTTTTTCTCTTTAGGATATATGCTTGGATATGTGCTTGAATTTTCAGTAGCCATTCACATTAGTCAGATACTTTCTACCATAATGAGGCAAAAGTCTAAATATCCTAGTGCAATTTCAAATTAAATTAGACTCCATTCCTTTCACATGAATACATACAATGTCATCAATAATGGCTTCCAGAAAAGGAATCTTGACTAAAAAGTTCACTGTATCTTATCTGAGTACATTGGAAACTGTGTATACTGGTATTAGAACTAGGAAAATGAAAGGGAATACCAAAATCGAGAGACAAAGGTAAAAAGACAAATGACTACAAAAGCAATACTTGTAAAACTGTTCGGTGTAAACCAACTGAACAACTCATGGGGGGAGAGGGAAAAGGGGAGGGGGGAATGAGGGAGGAGGTAACAAACAGTACACGAATGTACCCAATGCCTAATGTATGAAACTAACCTCTCTGTACATTACTTTGACAATAAATAAGACAAAAAAAATACTCCCCCCCCCAAAAAAAAGTAGCTTAACACAATTATGTATATCCGCAATGGTCTGTGGGTAAGCCTACCTCAAGTAGTAGAGTTACACTGTGAACCTTATGCGGATGTCCTTCAGGAGAGCCATTTGAAATCTTTATGTGTCTAGAAATCCAAGATCCATTCTTCACTCACATGTCTGGCTCCTTTGCTAGCATGGCTGACACAGCTGGGAGTCCGATTTCTACAAGATTTCTTTATAGCGTGATGGTCTCAGGGTAGTTCTGACAAAACCAGAGGGTATCAGGAGAAGCTGGAATTTTCCTTTGCACTTAGCCTCAGGAGCCCTGTGGTGCCCTATCTACTTCACTCAAGTGGTCAAACGTGAGCAAGGGATAAGTCCAGATTCAAAATAGGGGCATAACTAGAAGGCAAGTGTCACCAAAGTAAAAATACTTTTATACTTCTTCACTCTATCTTGTCTCTATGTCATGGAACTATTTATATGTAAATAAATTTATGTATTTATTTGGACAGGTTATCAAGGATCCTCCTCCACCTCCACCTCCCGCACCAAAAGAGGTAAATGAGTATTTATTAAATTATATCAGTCTTTATTGTTCTATACATGGACATTGTCCTGAAATTTCATCAGTTCCTTTTGTTATTAAAAACTATACCTAAGAATTGAGGTTTTAATGGATGACAACCATTGTTATTTTTTATTTTACAAATGATTTCTTTTATCTGCTAGAGGAATGGGTCTTACATATCTTGGTAGACATAGACTGGCCGCCAGGCTTAATAATTCAATAGAGACTTACCATACATTTTATAATAACGTATTAACAGTTTTATTGGCATATCTTTTCAAAAAGTTGGAAGATCCATATTAGTTAAAAGATGTTATTACTTTCTTCAAAGAAATTATTCCTTTTATATTAATCTATTAGACAAAACCATTTTGGTCACACAAAATAAGGACTGTATTAGTAGTGTACATTTGAAAGCTTATCTATTGGTTATCCTTTCACTACAAATTTCACAGTTCAAACTTTCATATATATTGTAATATGCTTACATTTATATGATAAATACATTGTTTTAAATGAGTGTTAAAATGTTATCTTAGGGCTGGGGATATAGCCTAGTTGCAAGAGTGCCTGCCTCGGGTACACGAGGCCCTAGGTTCGATTCCCCAGCACCACATATACAGAAAACGGCCAGAAGCGGCGCTGTGGCTCAAGTGGCAGAGTGCTAGCTTTGAGCGGGAAGAAGCCAGGGACAGTGCTCAGGCCCTGAGTCCAAGGCCCAGGACTGGCCAAAAAAAAAATGTTATCTTAAAGCCAGGAGCCAGTGACTCATGGCTGTAATCCTAGCTACTTATTAGGCTGAGATTTGGATCACTGTTTGAAGCCAGCCTGCGCAGCAAAAAGTCTGTGAGACTCTCATCTCCAATTGACCACCAGAAAACTGGAAGTGGTGCTGTGGCTCAAGCACTAGTCTTGAGTGAAAAAGCTCAGGGACAGTGCCCAGGCCCTGAGTTAAAGCCCCATGATAGACCAAAAAAAATTCTAAGGTAAATGCCTCATCTTTTGAAATATGAGGCAATGAGTTAGAATAAACAGTAAGGTTCGCAGTTTTAAGATGAAGTTCTGGTGACCTAAGAGTGATAATGGGAGTTACCTCAAACTTGAATAAGGAAAGGACTTTTCATACCTTGTAAAATTTGAAGTTTACATATGGATGGTTAAATGCAATACACTCATATATCATAACTTTTGCATTTTCCAGAATAATAACATTATTCAAAGCTTACTAATGTATCACTAGTCTAGCTGTAGCAACAATATTTTATGAAATTAATTAAGTTATTAAAATTATATCTCCATAGGAAGAAGAAGAAGAATCTCTACCCAACAAGAAATGGCCAACAGTAGATGCCTCATATTATGGTGGTCGAGGGGTTGGAGGAATTAAAAGAATGGAGGTTGGTGTCCTAAAAGGAAATAGAAGCTGTGAATCTGGAATATGTATCGCTAAGATTTTAAGTCATGAAAATTACGCTTTTCACAATTCAGTATTAAAATAGAATCCATTTTTATTCAACACTATGCCTTTTCTGGATACATTTCTATGGAGTCATCTGAAGCATTCCAAGAACTAGTTTTGTGAAGTCAAAGGACTTCTTTGATGCAATCTCGGAATTCTGAAGGACAAAATAAAGCTAGGATTTTTCTTACTATGTTGGAAAAAATTACTTCATGGGTCATCAACTTTGAGGAAGCCATTTACTTAAAAGTCGTAAAAAGGCTTTCCTTTGAAAAGATCCAGTAGTTATGTATTAGAAGAGAACATATTAAAATATTCACGAGCATGGATAAGTCTTTATCACAAACAGAGGAAACATTTAAAACTTACAACAGATTTACTACTTATGAAGTATTCTAATTAATATTTATTGCCATTTATAGAATGCATTGAGCTTTCAAACATGCTCAAAGTAAGATTATAATTGTGTTTGAATATTATGCCTTACAAATCAAATAAGGTTTCTATATCAATGAAATATCTTTGCAAGTGATGGATTAATTAATAATAACCAGTGATTGGCAACAATGGCCTCTTTACCAAAGTTCAGGCAAGTCAGCCACTCATTCCAAGGACAATCTGAGGAATTTTGTCATTGACACTTGGGGCTTTATGATTGAAGACAGATATCTGTAGTGCCTCCTTATTAGTGATCCTTTAACTGAATGTCCTCTCAAGATGTTTTCTGCATTTTAGCAGCATTGCATATGTCCAGTTTTCAAATTCTCTTTGTACTATTCCAGAAAAAAACCAATAATCTAACAACTTCACAAGCTTTGCAAATTTCTGTTTATACATCTGCATAAAATTCTGATTCCCATGGATAGATTCCCCTCTTCAGGATTGGCCAAGTATTTATTTCAGTTATCTAGACAGTGTTTCTCATTTTTCTTCACCATATTAGTTCTTAAAATATGCATATTATTGTGCATTATTAGGAGCTTGCATTTGATTACTGAATTTCTTCAGAATATCTTCTGCAGAAGTATTCTCACTGCCGATAAGACATGATATAAGGCAGGTGCTAGAATTTAAGTAGAATACATTGTATTGTGTGTTTTCATTGTCAAAGTTGTGAATCTCAGCAGTTAGGGCATAAACAGATTAGTTCTTATTGTAATTCTTCTTTTTACCTGTGTTGTATCACTCTCAGTGTGGAAAACCAGAGCAAGAATGGAGTAGATGTTTCTCTATATATGGCAAGCATAACAAATTAGTAAAATTATTATGTACAAACACTGAAAGATGATCACAACACTGCTTTCATTTATTGATTGATTGATTGCCAGTCCTGGGCCTTAGACTCAGGGCCTGAGCACTGTCCCTGGCTTCTTTTTGCTCAAGGCTAGCACTCTGCCACTTGAGCCACAGCGCCACTTCTGCCCGTTTTCTATATATGTAGTGCTGGGGAATCGAACCCAGGGTTTCATGTATACGAGGCAAGCACTCTTGCCACTAGGCCATATTCCCAGCCCACTTTTAGTTATTTTTAAGTTTCATTCCAATTATGTGTGTAAAAAGTATCTAAGGATAAAATGTTTGAAAGATATTCTTAAAAATGTGAGTAGATATTTCTGAATAGAGTAATTTTCAGTGTGTCTTATATATTTCCTATCTTTTTATAATTTGCTTGAAAATGAACATAGATTATATGTGCTCCTAATAAATTTAATCAATGTTAAAATCCGCACACCAATATACCATATTAAAATGAGTTAAGGATATATTCACTTGTGAGTCTTAATTGGATAATGTTCTTGCTGAAGATGCTATGACTGATATTAGACTTTTCATTAGTATAATATTCCAGTGTTCACGCATAGAGATCTATTTCTAAAAGGAAAATATACACATGAGCCCCTGAAAGACTCCAACGTGAAAAGAACTACGTAGCCTTCAGTTACCATAACAAACACCTAAGATGAATCAACTTGAGAAAAGGTTTATCTTAGCTCAGAGGTTTTAACCTACTAACCCAGATCATGATGCCCTTGCAGCCTATGGTGAAGTTGAGCATACTGACAGGGGAGCATGGTAGAACGAGCTAAGGCTTACCTCATGGAAGCTGGGAAGCAAAAAAGTGAGACCAGTGTCTTGCAGCCCCTTTTGATGACACCCCAAATAACATAAGTCCTCCTGCTAAGTTTCAACCTGGAAGGTTCCAGTATTCATTATCATCAGCTGAGGACTAAGCCTTGAACATTGTAGGCCTTTGGGGAACTTCCTAGACTTAAATAATCAGTTTATGTTGACAAAACAAAAATCATGTGCATATTCTTTTTTTTTTTGGCCAGTCCTGGGCCTTGGAGTCAGGGCCTGAGCACTGTCCCTGGCTTCCTTTTGCTCAAGGCTAGCACTCTGCCACTTGAGCCACAGCGCCACTTCTGGCCGTTTTCTGTATATGTGGTGCTGGGGAATCGAACCCAGGGCCTCATGTATACGAGGCAAGCACTCTTGCCACTAGGCCATATCCCCAGCCCCGTGCATATTCTTAAGTAGTTGTAATTCAACTTTTGAAAGTTCCTGAACTCTAATATGTGAAATTATATTGCCTACCCATCCTTTCAGTTAAAGAGAATTTGTGAAAAGAATATCCAGTCAACTTTCAATGTATCTGGATCTCTTTTGGGTGATTTGGGCCATATTATATGAGGTACTCCATTAATGAAAGATAACTGAGAATGAGTAGAAAATGACAAAGCAAATGCAGAAGTTTCAGAGGGGAATATAAAACATGTATATAAAAATGTACATAAAGATAGAACAGAGAATTACATAGTATTAAGCTTTCTTTCATGAAAGTTCATGTTTACATAAACTTAGAAAGGTGAATGTCCAAAATGTAACTTGTTTTAAAACATACCTATCCAAAGTGATGGAATACTTCCTTTTAAAGAAATAAGTTGGAGAAAGTTAAATAAACTGTTGAAATTATGAGATCATCTGAATTACAGAACAATTGTTCATAATTGAGCTTACTTCTAGGATTACAGATTTTACCCAGAATTTTTCCTTCTACTCTTCTTTTAAATTAAATATTCATCTAAGTACTATGGTAATGAGATTTTGCAGAGAGCTGGAACCGAGCTGATGTTAATAACAGCTGTTAGTACAGCTAATCCACAGTACCTTAATGGTTTCAAATGTGTGGTTTTGCCAAATCCTCGTAAAACTCTTTTTGTTTCTTTTCTGGATTCTGAAATTACTCCTCTATGATATATAACCTCTCTGGCATCCAAATGTGCTCTAGAAATTATGGAATCTCAATTGTTAATAATGGAAGCCAAGTGGAGTTGGAAGAATTTAGCTCTCAAGGTTAGAGTTACTATTTTTTCCATGATAAAAACTAGATGTATAAATCCTACTAAGGTTTTCTTTAGTAATCCATCTTGTTATTCTTTTGCCCTTTTAAACCAGCTCAATATGATCAAGTTAAACATAATTTACATATTTAAATATACACATATACATGATTGCTTTTGAGAGTTACAGGAAATTTCTATAAAGTATTTCCTCACATTAGATTTTGGTATTAAATGAGACTCCTTTGTGGTATTCTTTGGGGTAATGAATCAATTCCTTCATGAAAGCTAATGAATTTATTTAATTAAGCTCCTGTATCTGTATTTCACAAGTATAGACCTTAGAGACGTCACTTTGGGTCAAACTTGAATTCAGCTAGCTTCCAAATTTCTTTTTAATCAGAAATGATGCCACTTATACTTGGAAAAATGAATGTACTTATCATCCTATCTATGGTATCACATAGTGAGAGCCTAGAGACTTGTGTATGTTAAAATCTGTTATTTCTGAATTTATCTAAACTTTATCTACTTATATTTCTATTCTCAATTACTTTCCTATCTTAAGACACTCATGTTCATTTTACTGTCTATCCTCTTGTTTTAATTTATTCTTTGGCTCCTTAAAATTACAACTCTGTAACTTGGAACAATGTGCCCTGAATTTTAGAGTTTGTAATTTAATTTAGCTATGTCTAAAGACTTTACAAATGTTAGTTTATCTAGGCAAAGACACTGTGATTTGAAAGAGAAGGTCATTTTTCTGGAAAGAAAGCCAACTGTCAAGCTCTAAAGGTTTAATGGTGTTTGAAACAATTTTAACAACCTCATAAAAAACATTCTAGTATCACTGATCACACTGAAATATACAGATACATTTTCATGACTCAATGGGGTCCACTTGAAATTGGAAGCCCATTCTAAAATTGTAGCTAAAAAAAAAGATAAAAAACTTGTAGGTAAGTATTTTTTTAAAAAAAATACTAGGAATAGATTTCTATGAGCAGTAATCATCTGTATCCCCATCTGCCAATTGAAGTCATTAAAATGGTTATGAGCCTCTAATTTTTACTTTTATATAAATCATTAATATGTGGAATCTTAGTGGGCCCTGGATGGGTTTTTTCCATATATCTTCTTAGAGCTTCACTTATCTTTGCTGTCTCTGGTAATGACCCTGGGTTTTATAGGATTGCCTTTTCTTCTGCTTCTGGTTGAAGAGGTAAGAGAGTGGTTCACTCCTGTAATCCCAGCCACTCTGGAGGCTGAGATCTGAGGAGTGTGGTTAAAGCCAGTATGAATAGGAAAATCCATGAAACTCTCATCTCCAATGCACTATCAAAAAAGCCAAAGTTGGCCTGGGAATATGGCCTAGTGGCAAGAGAGCTTGCCTCGTATACATGAAGCCCTGGGTTCAATTCCCCAGTACCACATATATGGAAAACGGCCAGAAGTGGTGCTGTGGCTCAAGTGGCAGAGTGCTAGCCTTGAGCAAAAGGAAGCCAGGGACAGTGCTCAGGCCCTGAGTCCAAGGCCCAGGACTGGCAAAAAAAAAAAAAAAAAAAAAAAGCCAAAGTCTCAAGTAGTAGAATTCTAGTAAACTAGCTCAAGGACAGCATCCTGAAAGAAGAAGAAAAAAAAAGAAAAAAAGAAAGAAAAGAAAAGAAGAGGGAAAAAGTATTAAATCTCAGGAGAAGAGAAGTTAGGAGTTAGCATCCCCACTCATCTTCTTACTCAGAGCTAAAAAACTACAGACCTGATAGTAGCTTGTTCCTCTAGCACACGTGGTATCTAATAGCAGTGTTCCCTTGATTTTAAAGGTGCGCTGGGGTGATAAAGGATCTACTGAGGAAGGAGCAAGGCTAGAAAGAGCCAAAAATGCTGTGGTGACGATTCCTGAAGAAGAAGAGGAAACCATCAGGCCCAAACCACCTCGGCCCAAATCCACACACCAGCCTCCCCAGACAAAGTGGTACACACCAATAAAGGTACTCGTCCAAGGCTACTTCTGTAATTGAACTTAAACGTCCTAGACAAACTATACCTTTTATAGTCGCCAATTCCCGCCTCTCACTCCTCCCAAAATTTCAGAGAGGACTAAAGTAGATCCTGTGACTCATTTTATAGTTTGCAGACTAAGAGCATACATGAGATTTTAATATGCATAACTTCTTCATTTTGTTAAGGTAGAAGCTGAGTCATAAATCTCATTTCCTTTTAGGGTCGTCTAGATGCGCTCTGGGCTTTGTTGCGGAGGCAATATGACCGGGTGTCCTTGATGAGACCCCAGGAAGGAGATGAGGTTTGTTTTGGGGGATGAGGTTGTAAAGAGTTGTGGAATTAGTATTGTCTGCTGAAAATTACCATTACATACAGTATTTGATACATTATAATTAGATAGAATACATTTTCATCATTTTTTTTACCAGTCTCTTTTCAAGTAATTAATAGAAATTATAAGCTCATTCATTGCTCCAGCATTTGACTCTGAAGATGTCTTTTGAGCTTTTATCTGGTAAGATGTCTTTTGAGCTTTTATCTGCCAACAGATTGGCAGCTAGCAGCTAAATTCTTTCTTCTAGTGTTTAGTAGCAGCGAGACAATGGGAAAATGCCTAAGAAACAGTTTGTTCAAGTATAAAAAGCTTATTCCATGCCTTGATATGGCTGGACTCTTAAAACAGTTGATATAATCCAGTTTCTTGATTATCTGAAGGTGTCTTTAAAGTTTCAAGGCATTTCTATAGAAATCTGTGATAGTTATATGTTTATTTATACATATATACATGCATGTGTACACATGGGGATTTGTGTGTGTGCTTATTAATTGGAGATAAGAATCTCACAGACTTTCCTTCACATATTTTCAAGCAACCCATGATTTTCACTTCTCTGACATAATTATTTGCTCAGTTGTTTCCATCTTGTAAAGTGCTAGGTATTGAGATAACACTGCTGAGAGATGAGGGATGGCGGTAGAGTGGTCCTAGAACTGATAGTGTGTATATTCTCTTTTAACCTAGGTAATTAAAATTTAGTTTTCAATCTTTCATCATTCCTACAAATTTTTATTCAGTGTAGCAATTTTTATCACAAGATTCACTTTGGAATGTGATGTGGGTAACCTTGAGTATGTGGAGGGAGAGATTAACTTCCTGAAGATATTACAGAAACTCTCTTTAGAAATGTAGGCCTTAGAAATATAGACCTGTAAAAATTGGTGCGAATTCTAACAGATGGAGCTAGCTAGATATGTTTACATGGATGTGTCTTCGTGAGAAGGGCCACTGAAACAGCCAAGAATACAATAACTCATGGATTGCTAGGTAATCTGAGCAATGGGGATTAAAACCAGAAAAAAAAAATGCTTGGAAACAGAAGACACCTTTGAATTTGGATAAATGGTCACATTTGGTTTTTAAAATGATGCCTTACAATATTTATTTATTCATCCATTCAATGGATATTTATCTAGCATTTAATATATACCACATGTTTTATAAAATAGCAGGTACATTTAGCATTCTATTAAAATTGTACTCTACAGTTTGCTTCCACAGATAAAATTGATACAGGCTTTTCCACAACCTAAGAGTAATGCTTTTGATTTCATTATTTTGACCAACATTTTATCTTCTTTTCAGTAATTTCAATGCACTTTTTTTTGACCAAAATAAATCCAGAGTCTCTTATGCTGTCTTGAGGTCAGTTTTTTTTTGTTTGTTTGTTTGTTTGTTGCCAGTCCTGGGGCTTGGACTCAGGGCCTGAGCACTGTCCCTGGCTTCTTTTTGCTCAAGGCTAGCACTCTGCCACTTGAGCCACAGCGCCATTTCTGGCCATTTTCTGTATATATGGTGCTGGGGAATCGAACCCAGGGCTTTCATGTATATGAGGCAAGTGCTGTTGCCACTAAGCTATCTTCCCAGCCCGAGGTCAGTTGTTTTAAAATGCTGAAATTCTCAAATTTTAAGAATCTGACATGGAATCTAATATATATTACTTAAAACATGGTTTCCTAATGACATTGCACTGACATTATATTAGTTATTACAAGAGGATTGAGACTGAACCAAGTCTTAAGTTAGTTCAGTTTAAGTTTTTCTTCCAGGGACAGGAATGTGGCTTAGTGGTAGAGTGCTTGCCTAGCATTCATGAAACCCTAAGTTTGATTCGTCAGCACTGCACAAACAGAAAAAGCCAGAAGTGGGACTATGGCTCAAAGAGAAGCGTGCTAGTCTTGAGTAAAAAGAAGCCAGGGACAGTGCTCAGGCCCCAAGTTCAAACTCCAGGACTGGCCAAAAAATAAGAAACCTTTTGCTTCCAAATGTGTTTTAGTGACAAACTTAAGTGAAATCTTTCAAAGACTTTGGGTTACAGAGTTATAGATATTATCATTATTATTGTATGAGGTTAACTAAAATCTCATTCTTTTCCAACCTTACATCTATGCTATTCATCTTTTTATTTGTACTTAATGTGAGACACAGAATTCAGTGTGATGATATCATTTGTCCCTTCAATTAAATGCTTTGTTTTTTTAAATTAAGTATATATTATTTGATGAGTGCCTGATGCAGTTGGACCTACTCTTTCCTCATCATATCTATTCTTTGTAAGTTTACTGCTCCTCACATTCTGTCACCTGAACTTTCCCCCCCCACATACCTCAAGTCACTGTTAAAACCTCAGTGTTGGCACCTCAGGGAAATCTTTCAACCAGGTGACGTTCTACAATGAAATGAAAGCACTAGTTTAAAACTGAAAACCATCCAACAGTGCAACCTCAGTTTTCCCTATCATAAAAGACTGTTTAATACATGTTATAAAAGTTTCTCACTGAACTGAAGGAGTAAAGAAGATTTATTTAATCCAGCTAAACACAAAATTATTTGTTCAGGGACACCACGTAAGCATGGTGTGAGTACTCTCTTGCTGCAACACTTGTTGCTAGTGTTGCTCATAATATTGTTTTGTTTGGTTTGAGCTGAGGATTTATGTCACATCTGTGGTCTTTTTCCAAGTATGCAACTTTTCCCTGTAGACAACTTGAGAAATCTTTGCTCTTCTTTATTTTTGCTCTTCTTTTTCCGCATTTCACAAATGTTAATATGTTGTGAACAAGCCTTTCTTTATTTGTGGTAGTTAGTACCAGTACAAATACCCCTCTCCCACACAAATATAGAACCACAAATTGGGATTTCCCAAAGAATATATGCTGGAATTGCACGAAAAGAGTCTTTTGAATGAATCCGTGAATTCACTTTCTGTGCACTTGACAACTGAGGAGTCTGACATTTGCTACGTATTTATATTGTTATGAGAAGTTAGTTTCATGAACTCTAAAATGCTTTGCTCTTCCCTCCTTGCCTTCCTATTCTTTCTTTTCCTCACCTTTTAAAAAATTTGTTAACTATATTCATTTTGATCCATTATGCTATAATTTTTTTAGCCTCTTGATTTCCTATACTAGCTCATATATTTTTATTTCTTATATACCATACTAATTTTCAGTTTGTTTTATTTTTGAATGAATGATGCCTTCGGTTACTCTATTCTTACCCCGATGAGCACAGTAAATACCTTTATTGACAAAGCTAACCATGGGACTGTGATACTGGTACTCAAAAGAGCCTGTAGCAATCATAGGAGAGTTAACTGTAAATATTTCAGTGGATTTCATTTCAGTGGGTAACTTGAAGAAAATAAATTTTATTCCCCCAAAAGTAGTGTGTAAGTTTTTGCTCAAATAAAATCTTATTTGCATGGCACAGTGACTTAGTTTGCACTAAGGCTCATATATCCCACAAATTGGGCTGGGAATGTGGCTTAGCAGTAGAGTGCTTGCCTAGCATTCATGAAGCCCTGGGTTCGACTTCTCAGCACCACATAAACAGAAAAAGCCAGAAGTGGTGCTGTGGCTTAAGTGGTAGAGTGCAAAGAGAAGCAAAGAGACCAAAGAGATCCAAGGACAGTACTCAGGCCCTGAGTTCAAGCCCCAGGACTGGCAAAAAAAAAAAAAAACCCCACAAATTTTATTTTTTAAAAGCCCAATACTGCTGAATAAATACAGTTTATTCAAATTTATCTGTGCTGGGCTTCAATAGTATAAGGAAGCATAAAATCATGTGACTTGCAAACTTATTTCCCTGAAACTAGTATTTAAAGTAAATTAAAGATGAACTCAGACAGATTCATGAAACATTTCATATATGTGAGATGTACATTTTCCTTTACCACTGTTAAATCAATAAATTCATTTTCCCAGCAAATTATCCTATTGTGTATCAGGAAATTTATAAATAATATTTTGCCAGTTTGATATGTAGATTCCTTCTTAAAATATGTCTATTTATACCAAACAATTCATTGGAAAAATTGTTACTGGCTAGTAATTTCTGTTGTTTGTAAGAGAATCAACATATAAATTGGTGAGTGCATTTAGCAAATCATATTCTTTCTCTTTGTCTCCCGTGCTTATAATGATTTTTATATGTGTTTAAGCACATGCCATATTTACATTGAATTATAGTTCTTCACGAAGTATTTGTATTGGTCTAGGAGGGGTGTGTGTGTGTGTGTGTGCGTGTGCGTGTGTGCCTGTGTGTAATAAAGCAATTCCTACTTTGTAACAATTAAGACTTGGAGGGGCTGGGGATATGGCCTAGTGGTAAGAATGCCTGCCTCGTATACATGAAGCCCTGGGTTCTATTCCTCAGCACCACATATATACAAAAAGGCCAGAAGTGGTGCTGTGGCTCAAGTGGCAGAGTACTAGCCTTGAGCAAAAAGAAGCCAGGGACAGTGCTCAGGCCCTGAGTTCAAGCCCCAGGACTGGGAAAAAAACAAAACAAAACAAAAAAACCAATTAAGACTTGGAAAGTTTGTAGTTGTTAGAAATGGATTCGGTGAGCTTTACATTGGCAAGAAACAAAAGAGAAGAATACTTTCTCATGTCTGAATTGTAAAGGCAAAATCACAGCCTTATGTAGAAAGAAAAAAAAAGCCGAAAACAAAACAAAAAGAACCCATTATTTTTCTTCAGAGACAATAACACACAGTTATTTTTCTGGCTATGTGTACCTACCTGGCTACAGCACGCTTTCTAGAACTTTAGAAAAACCGTCATTTGCTTATGAATTGCTGACTGCACATTCTGCCTCCTGAGAGTCTAGTTCCATAAACAAATCAGCACACACCGATCTAAAACCCAGATTCAGGCGCATTTCCTAGGCAAGGCTCGCCACCACGCATTCCAAGCCAAATGCTCCCCTTTAAATGGCTCAAGGGGCCGCGCGGGGCTCCTTTCTGCCAGGGCTCACTGCTGAATTCAAGTCCTTGATCAAGGAATTGGAGTGCAGGCAGGAAGTATCAAAGCCTGGTCCCTGCCACGGTTGGCTCCCACCGAGGTGGTGGGGTCCGCGGGCTGGCTTTGCACCGGGGCTCGGGGCTTTGATGGTGGCGGGAACTCCTCGGGGTCATGAATGTTTCAGCGCCTGGCGCCAGGTGAGGCCGCGCTCCCAGGTGCGCGCGCGCAGGTTGTTGCCAACATCTGTTTGCGGGCGGCGGCCGCGGCCGCCCCGGCGCGCGGCGATGGAGCGCGCTGTCAGCAGAGGTAGTCGAGAGCACCGGGATGGTTTTGCTCTCCCACTCGCTGCCTGCAGGCCTGAAACACCAAAGGTAGCATTGGGGGTGGACACAGCTGCGCTCCCAAACATGCCTTAGGCACAAATAAGAGATCTAATGCAGTTTGACTCCGTTGCGGTGTGGAGACCAGGACAGAAAAGCACTTCAGAGACACCTTCACGCTGCAGCATCTGCCGCGCAGTTTCCAGGCATTGACAGGGGACAGCAGGTACCGATCGGGAGCCTCCACGTAAACAGCCTCCATTAAGCCACGGACTCCTTTGAAGGGCCTCCATCAAACATGCCCCAGCCCACAGCAGGAGTTTGTTTGGTTTTCAAAGCAGCTGTGTGTGTGTGTGTGTGTGTGTGTGTGTGTGTGTGTGTGCACGCGCGCGCACTTTTTTTTTTCAAACGAGGTAATTTATAAATGATGCATTACTATGCGTTTTTCTTTTTCATTTGAAAATCGAGTTAGAGAAGCAGAAAAGCAAAGAAAGAAGAAAGCACCGCACTGGTTTTTGGAGTTGTTCCACAAGCCAATTAAATCTCGAAGGACCTTCTTGGCTGTAATCGAGGTTATGTTAACCTTCAGACAGCAGTTCCTCATTCCACAATGAACAGTTTGTAGATAGAAATATCCTAGTAAACAACAGTGAAGTGCAGCCACTGTTTATTTGCTTTTAAATTTATAGGATCACAATGGATATATTATTAGAGATCCGTTTTCGGTGGATGAATATACATACATATACACACATCTGTGTGTGTGTGTGTGTGTGTGTGTACGATACTCTGGAAATTACATTCACTTCAACTTGTTATTTATAAAGGCTTTACTTGTAGTTGGATGCAAAATTACAAACCTAAAATTAAACAAATACTTTTCTTTTGGGGAGGTCTCTCTTTGCTTTCCTCCCCACATTCAACTCAGAAGTTTAATTTTCCCTGAAAATGTTGCAAAAACTCAGTAATTGTGCACCATACACACAGGACAATAGAACTGATTAAAATAGCAGTCTGCTCTCCAAGGGCTCCAGGACAAGGTAAGATAATAAAGGTTCTCTGATACAGTGAATTACTATCATTCATAAATTTGAGGCCCCTTGTCGCATACAGTTGATGCATGACCACTGCAAGAGAGATAAAGGAGGACTGGCCTCAGAGGTAGGCTTCAGGCCTTAAAATGGCCAGAGAGCAATGACCTTGGGATAGAAGCTACTGTGCAGCCCAGTTGCCATCAGTTAGTGGTGGACTAAGCAGCATAAGCACACAGTGAGTTTTCAATTAAGCTAGCTATATTGCACTGAGGGAGCTTTTGTTAGCTATGCAGATGTGTGTTGCATTCTTCAAAACGAATGATGCCATCTGCTTTTTAAATAATGTCGATTGTAACAGAACGCGATATCTCAAATCTTCCAAGTTTTAAATTTAACTTTATATGGCAAAACGAAACAAATCTGTGAACACAGGTAGTACAAATTCATTTCAATGACACTGGAAAAACTTGACAACCTTACAAGCAAATAATTTAGGCATTACTTTTGGTTTCCAACTTCTAGTCCTAGATTTATATTGCTATCTTTGTCAGTTCTACTTCTGAATTCTCATGCTCAAAACAAACTGGTCTCCCCCTGTCCCACTTTTTGTGGGGTCCTGGGGCTTGAACTTGGGGTTCTGAACATGGTCCCTGAGTTCTTTCATTTTCTTTCTTTCCTTCCTTTTTCCTTCCCTCCTTTCCTTCCTTCTTCCTTCTCTCCTTTCCTTCTTTCCTTCCTTCCTTCCTTCCTTCCTTCCTTCCTTCCTTCCTTCCTTCCTTCTTTCCTTCCTTCCCTTCCTTCCTTCCCCCACTCTCTCTGGCTTGTTCTCTCTCTCTCTCTCTCTCTCTCTCTCTCTCATTTGCTTGCTTGCTCCCCTCCCCCTCTTTCTCAAGACTAGTGCTCTACTGCTTACTTAAGCCACAGCCCCATTCCAAGCTTTTTTATGGTTAATTGGGTCTCAGGGACTTCCCTGCCCAGGCTGGATTTGAACAGAGATCTTCAGATCCAACTGTCTTGAGTAGCTAGGATTGTAGTCCTCAGCCACGGGCACTCAGTGGCCATGTCCTTTATAATGAGAATTCCTTCAATGATTCCAACCTTCTCAAGAATTACCCCAAACTCCTTTGTGCTTATGTCACCCAGTGCTCAGCATTCTTAAACTGCTTTATCCTCAAACTGAAAACAACCTGATAGCAGAGATTTTCATCATCCTGATTTTATGTTCCCATCATATCTGCAGGCTCTAAATCATTTGTAGAAGTTTGTCAGATCAGAATGGCACCTGCAGTTAAGTGATCTGTTACTTCAAATGCTGTCAATACCTGGAATTACCCAGTTTGTGACTACATTCTTCCTAAATAGTTCTGAAGTTTCTTTTCTAGAGGCTGAGCTCAAGTGGTAAAGCACTTGCCTGGCAACTGAAAAATTCTGAGTTCAATTCTCAGTCTGGGAAAACATTCTTCTTTTTATTTTCTATTACATTTTTTATAGTCTGGGTGACTTAATAGCATTGTTTAAAAGTCATTAAAATTGGAGGGCTGTGGATATAGCTCAGTAGCAGAACACTTGACTGACATACATAAGGCCCTAGGCTCCATCTCCAGAACTGCAACAAAGAAATTAATCAAAGCAGTTCACTGTTTCAAAAGAATTGCATTTTAAACTTTAGTCTTTAGATTCAGTTTGAGTCATATAGCTACACTTTGTAACAGATATTAGAGATGTTAAGGAAACGCCTTATTTTAGCCTGTGTAGGTCCCCTGATATACAGAGTCTCCCTCCCTCCCTCCCTCCCTCCCTCCCTCCCTCCCTCCCTCCCTCCCTCCCTCCTCCCTCCCTTCCTTCTTCCCTTTCTTTCTGTCAGTCATGTGCTTAAACTCAGGGCCAAAGCTCTGTCCTTGAGTTCTTTTGCTCAAGTCTAATGCTCTACCACTTTGAGCCACAGTGTCACTTCTGGTTTTCTGGTGATTAATTGGAGATAAAAATCTCACAGAATTTCCTTCCCTGTTGGCTTTGAACCATGATCCTTAGTCTCCTGAGTAACTAGGATTACAAGCATGAGCCACTTGCACCCAACTGACATAATATTTTCATAATGTCTTCTTAATGCTAAAATGATAGAGCAGAGGGAATATGCAAATGTTTTCAAACTGTAATCTTAATACTTATTTTTGATTTCCATGAAATCTGAAATGTATTATACTCTTTTAGGTCGATTATGTTGTGAGGATACTGTTTAGAATGCTATCAGATTTATTTTATGCATTACTGCTAGTATCTTTCCCTTTTGTTAGTTATTGGCCCTAAATTTCAAGGCATCTTTAAAATATCATTTTACCTTGCTTATTGGAAATAATATGACATGTCAGTATTTGAAAGATGAATAATAGATGTAATGAACATGCTGCTATTTCTACAATCCCACCAACTATTTTACAATACTGTGTGCATAAATATGTGTATATATCATGCTTAATGAAAATATATTCACACCATAGAATGTATCTTCTCATTGAGTGTGCCATCAACTAATGTCTGTTGCAGTAGAAAATAACAAATTCATGAAAGAGAGTGCTTAAGAATGCTTTCTTAGCTTAAATAAAAAATTTAAAATTATGTATGTAAGCTGGCAAAAGTATTAACCCAGTCTGGTTTCCTGAATGAAATGCAGAATATGCAAAATGTAGACACTGAAACCACCAAAAAAGATTATTATTTTTTAAATCATATAAATAGAACTTGGTTACATAACTGACTTTCCCATACAGATATTATTGCTGCTTAGTAGCATCATGAAGCATTTTATGTATTAACTTCTAAGTTAGGTAAAAACACTTTGGTTAAAATAGACCAGAAATCTTTTGATAATCAAGAAACAAAAACATTATCTTAGAGTAAATGCCATTTAATTTTAGAAATAGAACATTTTCATCATCAGTAAGTTTCAGCATACTGAAAGAATATTTTTTAAAATGCACGATAAACTTACTTGTGCAGGATTAAGCATGTTATTTTTTCTGAAGTTCAATACATATAGACATTACCAGAGTTATAACCACCAAAGTTTGATTATATAATGGTGTATAGAATATATATTTCATAACTTGGTCCAGTACCGATCATATTTCTTGTGCCAGTGCTGGGGCTGGACTCAGGGCCTGAGTGCTGCCCCTGAGTTTCTTTCTTCAAGGCTACTAGCACTTGGGCCATAGCTCTACTTACAGCTTTTATTTTTTATGGTGTTTAATTGGAAATAAGAGTCGCATGGACTTTTCTGCCTGGGCTGGTTTTGAATTGTGATCCTCAGATCTCAGCCTCCTAAGTAGTTGGATTACAATCATGAGCCACCAGCACCTGATCTCCTGTTTTGTTTAGAGTAATAAGTGGAGACTTCTAATGGTTTTTCTAAAATTCAAGCACAATTGAAATAAGTTTTCTATAAGAGCCATTTGCTGGCACTAATGATTTATTGGTAGTTTATTAAGAATGCAATATTGTATTCACATACCTTTAAGACCTACTCTAGTAAAGATTTGGCAGATGCATACATATACTGCTTTTATTTAGTTTGGTGGCAGTAAGTCTGAAAAACATACTTCCGTAAAAATTCAAATAGAGTATCTTACATTTATTTTTAATATTTGCATTGTATTTCATATTTATTTATTTCTCATATTTTAAATTCCCAGAGTGAAGAGTGGTCTTTCTCTTTCACTCTCTCCCTTCTTGGATCTCCTGATACAGATGGATTCCTAAGACCTAACCCCTGATATGGTCCTCACAACCCACTTTTCCCTAGAGAGCACCAGGGGCTCTCACTGTACTATTATCATCATTAAACACTTCACTCTCCAGCAGTTCTGTCCTCCCTCTTCACTCCCACTTGCATATCTCTGAGAGCATGCATGATTTTCCACTTGGATGCACTGTTCTCATCACATTATCTGTATTTAACTGGACTTAACCACAGTCCTGGAGGATGGCTTTACAGTCTTAGTTATAGAATGCCCCTTTCAGTCATTTGTTCTAGAATTTATTTACCACCCGTATTAAGCTGAGGCCCAGTAGATGTAAGCACTCCACTGTGGTTCCCACAAGCTGGTGAACAGAGTCAAGATTCCAACTTTCGAATTCTGAGCATTGTGTCCTATTTCAGCAATAATGACTCAAAGCAGAGTTGTGTATATACTTTTTGTTCTTTGTATGGTAATGGGGTTTGAACACAAGGTCTCATGCTTGCTACACAGTTATTCTAGCTATCATTGAGCCATGTCATCAGCCCACAAAATCGCATATAAAATAATATCCCGTTTAGTTTTAGTATGATTAAGAATATAAATGAGTGACTGATGGGTGGTTAAATGAATTAGATCCTAGTGGTTTGACTGTGTAGAATTTAAATGTTTCTCTTATGAGTATTATTTTTATCTTCATTATACTTGAAAGTAAGAAACTAAGAAAATTAAGACAATATGCTTATAAAATTCAATAACTGAATTATTTCCTATTAAGATATGGCAAAGAATGTTCATACATATTAATGTTATTTATATGGAGCTAAGGTTGTCACTTTTATAGTTATATCATAGCTATTAAGCATTTGTCTAAATTTCTAATCATGACACCTTGAATTCTGAATAAAGGCTTGATATTTCTATTTTTATTTTCTTGATTAGGGTATGCTTATTTTTGCTTGAAATTGAATTTTTCTAATTTAGTTTTAAGTGGATCTTTATTACACACACAATCCAAGAAAAGATTTCAGTGGCCAGGCATAGGTGGGTCAAGGTGGCTCCAGTGGTAGAGTAGCAGCTGTGAGCAAGAATAGTTTTCATATAAACCATATCATTTAGTGCAATTCAGTCTCTTACCTAATCATCTACTTTCTGTTAACTCCAAGTGTCCCATTCACACAACTTACAGAGATACTCATTCCTCTTCACAGTGAGAGGAAGGTTGACAATTTAATTCAGATCCTATTTTTCACAAGAGATGTGATGATGGCTTTAAATGTCCTCTGAACCCAGATTTATGAACTAGTCCTATACTCTTAACTAGATTAGTTCCTTTTCCATTAATAGCCTAAAGTAGGGCAGCTTTCTGAGTGGTTGAGTGTAAATTTGCTAATGTTAACCTCAGCTACAAAAGGCAGCAAATAGCAGGATTACTTTCAGGACCTCAGTTTTCAGAGCCTGAAATGAATAGGCAAGGGTAGACAGGTGGAAGTTTGAGGAAAATGAGGGGAATTTTTCTACGTTGGGGAAAAGGGAATGATTGCTGCCATTAATCTTCATTAATTGTCAAGAGTTTTAAGTCTGAGTTATTAATACTGAAGTTAAGCCTGTAATATGCTGTTCAGCACTGGCTGGCCTTGTATGAGATAAGCATTTTAGGAGGGAGAGAAGTACAGAAGTATGTGTGTAGGTGTGTGTGTGTGTGTGTGTGTGTGTGCACGCGCGCATGCATCTTATACAAATATTTTCATATATATCTTTCAAACATTCCCCTGGGTTAATATTCAAGTCTTCACCTTTTGACAGTTACTGTCAGGCAGTTAAAAGTGATAGACAAGTAATAATAAATCCAAATGAAATCCCTAGGTACAGCAGTTGCAGTAAATCTGAATAATATTGCTTTCATGTTTACCAGCATACAAACTACTCCACTGAAGAGGAAATATCAGATTTTAGGCTGTAATAGAAGGAAAATCAAGAGCTAGAATAAGGGAAAGAGAATAAAACATGAAAAAAAGGAGATGAAAAGTGGAAAGAAAATTATTTCTCTGAAAATTTTGCAGGCTATAAGAAGTATTTATATAAATAATAAACTATAAATCATGTGTTTAAGGTTGCATATTCCACAATTGAAGCCCTAATCACTTGGAAGTAAACAGATTAAGCTATCTTAAAAAGAATCACTTTCCCCTCCCCCTGTGGCTAATGTGCTTATATTTGTCATTTATCTCTCTTTACTGTTAAGTCTGTGGCAGGATGCGGTGACACTATTCAATATGAAATTGCTACCAGTTCTAGAGATGATGAGTATTTTGGCACAAAAGTGGCTTGCAGTTCTTCAAGGGAAAATTGTTTAAAAAATAAGGCTAAATTTTTCAAAAGCACAGTTTCAGTATTATACCTCAAAGTACTCTTTGAACTCTAATAAAAACCACAACATACTGAATTATTTTTTGCCCATATACATTACTTCTGAGATGAACTAAATTTCTGTTTCAAGATGTTGTCAATAGTTTGAATATTATTAGTTGTCTGTAAATTTATAATCAAATTTGACTTTGAGATGTTTCTTTATTGGAGCAGTGTCTTCCTTTTATGACTTGCTTCAGTATTAACAGTAACAACACAAAAGTGAAATAGTATTTGTTTATTTCATCCACCTGCGTTATTGAGATGCAGAAGATCGCAGTTGTCAAGCCTTTAGATTTAATTTATAGGTCACAGAGAGCTAAAGTTTGGCTGGGCTGTAGTAATGACATTCAAAAGAAATTAGAATTATTCTTTTGGAGCTTCTGGAGATAATGTGTTTCTCTGTATAGCTGAGCTATACATCAGTGTATGTTTTTTATATTATCTCTCATTAGGGATCATTAAATGAGCCATAAAAATTGTGACACACCAGGTCTGATGAATGAAGTATTCAGGTGGATTCATGGGAAAATGAACACTTTATCCCCTCAAAACATTTCATCTTCTTTTTAGAATACTAGTTTAGGATCATTTTGGAATAATTAAGGATTAGTGGCTTCCATCTGGGCACCAATCACTCACCAGTGGCTCCTGGTTACTCAGGAGGCTGTGTCCTGAGGATCATGGTTGTAAGCCAGAGCAAGCAGGAACGTTGTTAAGTTCCATAAACTGGAGGTGGAAGTGTGGCTCAAATGGTGGAGCACTTGCCTTGAGCCAAAAGCCCAGGACAGTACCCAGGTCGTGAATTCAAGCCCCAGGACACACACACACACACACACACACACATGCACACACACACACACACACATTAGTGAGTCTGGATGCTTCCTGATTTTGTTAAGGTTTGCTTTCTTGCTGCTCAGGTATAGTTAAGTAGATCACCAAGACTCAAAGTTGT
The DNA here is from genome assembly GCF_023159225.1 of Perognathus longimembris pacificus. Taxonomy (NCBI): domain Eukaryota; kingdom Metazoa; phylum Chordata; class Mammalia; order Rodentia; family Heteromyidae; genus Perognathus; species Perognathus longimembris. The sequence continues at coordinate 22,175,685 of NC_063176.1, forward strand.
AATATTTTTAAGTGCACATATGTGTATATCTGTATGTATGTACATGTGTGTATATGAAGGGCTCTTTATATATTGAAAGGGAGGATATACAATGTGCCATTTGTTGAGGGATCTCATGATTTAGGAAAGGGTGGGACTTCATATAGGAAAGATTTAGAACTCAGATTCACTCATCACTTGTTGAGTAACTGTTGCCTTAATATGTCCAGTTATGTTATTCCATTGTTGTCCTTATGGTGTAAGATCTAGGTGTTATTTCCATTTTTAGAAATGAAAAAGAGAAGACTCTGGAGGTTTGTGGCATTCTTCAAGTTTTCATTGCTGACAGGTCGTAGAATCTAGATTCAAAGTCAGTATTTTTATTTCTAGTCAAGTGAGTGATATATTATTTTAGGCTGTCATTTTACTGTATAACACTTTCTTGTGAATAACAAGTGAAATAGGGTGATTATACAGGCAAGCAAGTGCTTTGAATATTTCATTTTTGAATTTATGTTTTTATAAATTTTTTGGCCTATATTCACAATGCATGTATATTACTTTGCAGTATAGATATGTTGTATGTAATTTAACTTTGCATGCATCTGTAAGTAAAACTTGATATTGGTAAATGGCAGTAATTTTCCCATAAAGTTCATAGGTTGTACTCAGAAAAATTTTGAGGGACATTAGCAACCAGCTGTTGTAGTTCAGCCCCTCCCTACATTTAGCTTCCAGACTCATTTTTGTTCTGTGCCCCTGGAGGAATAAAACGTGTGATGGCACAAAAGAGATAAATTCATTATATGTTCTAGGAATTGCAAGTTGTTTTCTAGGTGAGGGCAAGAGATTGGGAATCTGAGAAGACAATAATAGAAAGGAAAGCAGAATTGAAACAATTTCTAGATTCCTTAAACACTTACTGGAAAGAAACTGCACCGAGAGAAAGTGGACTTGGGAACCCTATTATAGGGTCATTGACTAGATTCAACGTGGCTCAGATATCCTAATCTCTCTGGTCCTCGATCTTATTTGCTTGTAGAGCCATAAATGATCACAGAAATGTCTTGAAATTTTGTCAGTTTTGTCTTTTTAAAAATCAAATTCCAACCAAGAGAGCTTGTGAAGATGGAGCCTTTCCTGTTACAAGGATATCCATGGCACATAAACATACTTCTAAAAGACCAGGCTTTAACTTTGATGAACAAAGAATTTATGATGGTAAAAATTAGTTTGCTATTTATACTCCTTTTTAGTAATTATATATTTCATGAGTCAATCCATGATTAATGAGTATATAAACATTTCACAAGTAAAGGGGACACAGATTAAGGAGATGAGGGTAGCTAAATTTTATACTAGGGTTTTTTTTTTAATACTTCTCTGTTTCTTGGTTTAAAAGGAGATATTAATGTGTGCTATTAGATTATCTCCATTGTCATTCTGATACATTACATTTTGATGCCTTTTGTCACAACTGCAAAATCATTTGAACACATGTCTTATAAACGGAGGAGTACTAATATGTTCCTGTCATTAAATATATCTAGCTAGATGCATGGAATTGTTCTCCCATTGGGTCCCAATGAAATTGATTTTTCAACTTGGGATAATAGTAGTTGACAAATGTTAAATGAAAATCAATCATTTTGATTTAACTCAGCTAAGTGCACTACTTTTATTAAGTGTTCTTTTTCCCTCAAGCTAACCAGATGACAAATAATACTTGTCAGGCCTCTGACCTCTAGCCTCTGAAGACTTTTAGCAATCCTAGAATACTTTGATTCTAGTTTTATTCTTAGATCAGACTGACATAAATTGATAACTGGATATTAACATACATTTTTAGATATTATTAGTAATAGAAAAGTCCTGAATTAACATAATTTTAACCACAAATTCTTAGGCCCTTAATATATATATATATATTTTTTTGGCCAGTCCTGGGGCTTGGACTCAGTGCCTGAGCACTGTCCCTGGCTTCTTTTTGCTCAAGGCTAGCACTCTGCCACTTGAGCCACAGCGCCACTTCTGGCCATTTTTTGTATATGTGGTGCTGGGGAATTGAACCCAGGGCCTCATGTATATGAGTCAAGCACTCTTGCCACTAGGCCATATCCCCAGCCCAGGCCCTTAATATTTTAAACATAGATTATAAATGTTATTAATGATAGAAATAGTAAGCAAAACAGTATTAGAGGAATATATATGGATCTACCAAAACATAGAAATCTTTTGTTTTAAAACAGGAAAATAAAATTAAATTCAGGAATGACGATGATGTAATGGGTCTCATGTAGTCATATCATTATTAAGGCGAGTGCTGATATCCCAGACTGGGAAGGCAGAGATCAGAAGTCAGAACCTGAGAAAAGCAATTAAACAAAAAGTTGCTTGGCAATACAGTTCTAGGGAAATCGTCATATCTTATCATCACCATTGAGGACATAGTCAATGGTAACAAGCTATGTATACTACCTGTAACAGAGCACCTATGTGCCCTGCACACTCTTTTAGAGACTTTGTACCTGTTGCTTTAATTCTCAAAACAACTTGGTCCAAGGTATTTTTATCCCCATTTTAAAGTTCAAGAACCCAAAGCTTGGGAAGCTCTAGTTAATTGACAGACATGTAGATGGGTAGGCAGTTGTATTAACTTGTTGAACTTTCCTTAGGGTACTGGATAATGTAATTAACGTTTAAATTCGGTTTTATGTCTCAAAAGATATTGGTCAAGCATACAGAAAATGAACAGCAGTTTGGAATTCAACAGTTTGGTTTGTAATGTATTGGCACATACATTGAATTGAAAACACTTTTAAGAATAAAACTAGAGGCTGGGAATATGGCCTAGTGGCAAGAGTGCTTGCCTCGTATACATGAAGCCCTGGGTTCGATTCCTCAGCACCACATATATAGAAAACTGCCAGAAGTGGCGCTGTGGCTCAAGTGGCAGAGTGCTAGCCTTGAGCAAAAAGAAGCCAGGGACAGTGTTCAGGCCCTGAGTCCAAGCCCAGGACTGGAAAAAAAAAAAAAAAAAGAATAAAGCTAAATTAAAAAGGTTATCATATAAATGGGAAATAGTGGACTGGTTCAAGAATCCCTTGTGACTATATAAATACAGCAAATATGAATCAGAGAGTAATTTAACCAATGATATGCAGATCAGAAAATTATTTACTGATTTTTTTGTTAAGTACAGTTATTATTCAGTGGACAAGATATAAGAAAGACCATAAAGCTTATGCACGTTCCTTCAAAATAGGAATGTAATATAACCAAATGACAGAAATAGGGTAACAGATTATCTTTTAATTAATATTATTCTTAAACTATTAAAAATAAATTTTTCTTCTTAATCTAGAAAACCAAACCAAAAGGAAGAGTCCTATTTCACTGCTAAGATTTTTTTCACAAACTCCAGTTACATTTTCAACATATCAAAACGCTCAGATTCACTATCGACAAGCCTACAACTTTTGGTTTAGGATATTGTTGGCACAGTCACATAATTTATTGTCTATAATTCCCCCTTAAAAATCTACTTTTGAGAAGATTTCACCATCATTTTAGGCTTCAGTTAAATTTATGTTGAATTTACTGTTTATTTCCCAGATCATTCTCTCTGAGCATGAGCCCTCATTTTGATCTATGGGAGCAACTGATTCTACATGCCAAATTTATCCCTTTGATCCAGCTGGAAATAGTGTGCCCAGCACCATTCTACAAAAATACAACCCTAAAATGGCTTTTCAAGTGGCACTTCAGGCGTGTTAATAAAAATTGAGGCAAACAGGCTGCCAGCCATTCTTTTAAAGCAAATCTTCAGGATGTAAGTAGTGGGAACTGAAGGCTGAGAAGATTGGGCTCCTCTTCATTGTGGCTGCTGTCACCCTGTGTCCTGTGGTGTAAAACCTGGCCTTGCATTCCCCACATCACTCACAAGAGTCTGAAGCTTCACGTGGCTTAGATTTTTTCAGAACCTGTTATTTTAGTTTACTGATTGATTGCTGATCCTGAGGCTTGAACTCTGGGCCTAGGCACTGCCTCTGAGCTGTTTTGCTGAAGGCAAGCACTCTGCTTCTTGAACCACATCTCCACTTCTGGGTTTTTCTGTGACTTAATTAGAGATAAGAGTCTCACGGACTTGCCTGCCTGGGCTGGCTTGAAACAATGATCCTCAGATCTCTGCCTCCTGACTATTTAGGATTACAGGCATGAGCCATTAGCACCTGGTACTTTCACTTTATTAAAGGAATGAGACCAGTGTTATAAATAGTAATGATAAGGCTGTCTGTGTAGTGGAAGACATAGTAAAAATATCCATATCAACCACATGAACTTTAAGAAAGCTGAAACTATGGATAGTAAATAGGTATTCTCATCATTTATACACATTATCTATTTGTTTCTGCAGTATTTTTAGTAATAAGAAACAACTTTTGGTTAATGAACAGTAATGATGACAATATATATTTTTGATTTATAAGATTTTTCCATCTTTTCTACCTGTAAACTGTAAGTTGTTGATAATAACTATAGCAAGGTATTGGCTTCCATCTTCCTCAAATCACATTTCTTCTTTTCTCTTCCTTCTCCTCTGTTCTACTCCCATTCTTACGTATTCAAAACATTTTGTGTGTTTCATGCAATCAAAAATGTCAACACATTGCCAAATTGGAGTCAGGGTACTACTGAGAGATTAAAAGAATTCAAACAGATTTGGCCTTTGACCCACAAGAGAGAGAATACCTGATGTTAAAGGTAAAGCAGAACTGGTCCTCAGCCCTTTGAACGTTTCCACAGTTTCAGGGATCTAAGTAAACTATCTCATCTGCATATCCAAGGTGGATTTTTCTGCCAAATTCAGTATTTCTCACTTTTTACTAAGCATTTCCATCTCTCTCTTCCAAGCTCAATTGCTTTCCTCAGCTGAATTTTTCCTGTTCTGCTTTGGACATAATGATTATTTTATTCCTTCTTAATCACACACAGTTCAATATAATCAACCATAATTCATTTTATTTTAAAAACATCAGATGATCATTTACAAGTTATAGTATTTATGAAATGATATCTTTCAGCACATTTTGGTAGGAATGACACAAGTGTACTAACAGACAATACTATTAACCTAGACTTTACCAGCTTTTTCTCAGGAGAGAAGCTGGCTTAGGAGAAAACATAAACTGTATTTCACACCCTTCACAAACCAGCTATGGCATGTCTTGTCAGGAGGGTGTCCCTTATAAAAAGTTCAAGGACTACACAGTGGAGAAAATTTAAACTTATCAAGGTATTCACTTACACTGGAGCTAGAAACGTCTCATCTACCAAATTCTCGGTGTTTTGAGGACACTAAGATGTTGCCTGTGTGTTTCTGTGTCGACTGCTTGGCATGTATACTTCTTTTAACCTGCTACACAAGCCTACACTTTCCCAGAAAGAGCTCCATAAGGACTGTTGTCTTCAACTGTGACAGCTGCTGCAGCAGAATCTAGCTTTTGTCATCATTAGTGGCCTGCCTTTGACATTTGATCCCAGCCATCCTTGTTTTGGTGAACATGTACAGAATTAAAATAATTACTACCTGTCACCCTCTATTTAACAGACAGCTTTTAGTCACCCTGACATGTATGCATCATGTGATCATATACCTAACCCATGTTATGTCTTGTGGTCCTATCCGGTGTGGGGATGCTGTGTCTTCTGCTTTCTTTTTTGTTAAATAAAATGTTCACATCCATATTATAACTAAATCATGAACTTTCATTTTGTCACCAAGACTGAAAGGATTCTTCTTCTTAGTTTTTAAATATTAGGCAGACATTTATTAAGGAGATTTTTTTTTCTGAATCATAAAGCATGACCAATGGATTTAGAATCTTTTTTTTTCTCCCACTGGAAAAAAATACTGGAGAGCAAAAGGACAGAGGAGAGAAAGTAATAATTGTGCTGATTTGTGAAAGTAGTGAAATTCAAAGCTTATAAATCATGTGCACAGTTTTATAAAACCCACATTAAAACCATTGCTTTAATTCAGAGATTTGGGTTACTGCTGGAGACCTGTTCTGAAGCGCTCTGCTTCCCCCTCCTTCTTTACTTTGCCTTCCTCTCCTTTTTCTCCTCCTTTTCCTCCCTTCCTAACTTCCTTTCTCATTTTGTTTGTAAGGGAGATTCCCCAAACTACTGAAGAGAACAGGGAGATTTTAATCACAAATTAAAGTCATTGTAATCTTGAATATCATTAAATTAGTTTAGAAACTCCTTTGTCCTAGAGATTGAAAATCAAAACGTTTTTAGACACGAGTAGTCCTATTCTGCTTGAGACCCCTATTCATAAGCATCTGTTTTAATTTATTTTCCTCAGGATAGTTAATCTAAAATGTGCTTCTGAATTTCTGTGTATCTTAATTTAACATTTTAAGAAAACAAAAATAAATTGTGCTTGAAATGTGAAATAACACCTGCTTTTCATGCACTACGTGATTTAGCCGAGCTTCATTGTCAAAAATCCAGATTCGACTATCACATCAGCTTTTTAATTTACTAGCTGATTGGTTTTTGTTCAAGACTATAACTCCTCTGAGCTCATCCACTTGCTGTTAGAATATTATATTTGTTTACTTTTTAAACTGAAGCTTCTTATCTGAATGAGGGAACAGAGAAAATAATTTGAGAGACTGTTTTCCAAGGAGCACACAAAACTAGGGCAAGGCTTGACTGAGAAGCTGGTTTACCACAGCAACCTCTGAGTATTAAGTCAATGCCCTCATGGATTCTCTTTTAAAAAGGTTAACCGGAAAACAATTTCCCAAATGTTCTCACTTTTTCTTATCAATTGAGGAAAAACCCTTTGTTTAATTAGCAAGTTAAAGATTAGTACAGTGAACTGGTAATCTCTTAATTTTCATTCCCAGATTATCATTTAACAGGAAGTTACAGCCTCTGAAGTTAAAAACTAATTTATCAAATACTGTATAAAGTATATGTAATGTTAGCAAGTAAGAAAAATCTTCTATATTGACTTAATCAAATCTGCAGTTATAAAATTAAGTGTATGGACACATTATGTTGAGGAAGACCACTTCTCTAGCATTTTTATAACATTTGCTGTCAAGGATCTTCAAAGTACATACTAATTATTGTAAATGCTGGGAAGTTTTATTTTCTCAACAAATGGCATCATCATTCAAAAATGACCTTGTAAGGTGAGGGAGGTAGAAGAGAGACATACAGTGCCCCTTGAGAGCAAGTGGAGTGATGCGTATCTTGAGAAGACACTAAAGATTTATTGTCTATGGCAAAGGAAACACACATCTCTCTGCTTGTGCAGTAAGTGCTTTTGACACCACCCACAGTAAGGAGTGACTGCAAGCTCTTGGTTAAAATGTGTTCTGCTGGTGCTAAATATTAGACGTTCTCTATCTCCTCTCTTTCCATCCCTGTCCCCTCTCTTTTGCGGGTCCTGAGGATTGAACTTGGCCTGGGCATTGTCTCTGAACTTTTACTCAAGGGTAGGGATCTATCACTTGAGCAAGAGCACCATTTCTGACTTTTTCCATGATTTAATTGGAGATAAAAGTATCACAGCTTGCCTGGGATGGCTTTGAACCCTGATCCTCAGATCTCAGCCTCTTGAGAAGCTAGGATTACAGGTGTGAGCTATCAGGGCCCAGTTTAAGAGTCTCATTTTGTTGTGTGTACTGAGTATGTCTTGCTTTTTGGTCTTTGTGGCATTTACCACACTAATGATGGTCATGGTGTACCAATCTTGTTGTAACAATGACCTTGCTACTCAAGTAATCAAATGAATCAGCTGAACTAACATGCATTTGTTTGGTTCCTATCAGAGGTAGGATAGCTAAGTGTATTCTGGAGGAACATGACAAATGAACAGTATAAAAAAAGTGTCAGTGGACTTGATACTAAGATATCTAACAAAAATCAAGTATACTAGTTCCAATTTGTATTGCAGATCTCAGATCTGTAAGAGAACTGTTAAGTTCTCTTAAGAAAGAAAGAAAGAAAAAAACTTAAAATTTCCTTCCTAGCTTTATCTTAATGTCATATATATGAGCTAATGCATGGGAAACACTGAAAACAGTGGCTGACCTAGAATCAGTGCTAAGCGTGTGCTAAAAAGCTCTTTTAGCAATTGATAACAAGACATTGCAATCTGCAGTTTGTCCAATAAAATGCTCTGAGTTGGATGATGGTTGACATGAAGATCTAGAAACAAAATATGGGAATTTTGAGGCTTGAAAGCATTCTGTTGGGTAGGTTAAGTGCTACTATGTGAAGAAACTTCAGAGCATATTATTAAAGCTGAGACTTGTATTGTCAACTTCTTTTTTTACATATCCATTAGCCTACTAAGTGGTCTTCTAGTCACAAAGAAACCACTGCACCAATGTCAGGAAATTGTGGTGTCTCTGGGCAGTTGGAAAACTTTGTAATTTTACTTACATTTATCTCTCTTCCTTTTTGAAGGAGTCATTATTTCTAAAACCTCAAACATTGGGGAGAAAAAATATTGGGTTAGAAATGAGAATGGAAAGGGTAGGAAAGATTGCCAGCAGTGGTGGACATGCTTAATGTATTTAAGAGATTAACGAACTATTGATATTAAAATAGCCAACACAAAGCATGTAATTCAAAACTCCCAAGTATTTCTATGAACCATATGGGCTACAGCTGACTTTTAGATTGTGAGAATCATAGGCTAGGCCTTTTTTTCTTTACTGTGAAGGATGAAAAAAAAATCAACCTCTTATTTGTCACATGGAATGCAAATGTACACACTTAATTCCAATAACTCCTATTCACATTTTTTCCCTCAAGCAGTGCACTACATCATTTATTTGGTGTAGTGCCAGAATACGATACTGTAAAAATCTGAACATTTTTCTCCTACTACAGCAGTTTAAAATGGTCTTGTGATTTAATGGTTTTTAATGAGTAGAGCAGTAGTAATTATTCCTATATATAATGCCATCTATTACCCACTGTGGATAACAAAGTAGCAATTCTTAGAGTGATGTGCTACTGTTTCAGCATTATTTAATTTTATCTGCTGGGATTGACTTTGGATACGTTTAATTGGCTTTGAATTCTGGAGTTCTCTCTTCTTCTGGCCATTCTATCACTGTTCTGAGGGTCACAAAAAATGTCATCTAGGGGCTAGTAGTTTATAATTTGGATGAGGAATACTATGAATGCTGCTAGGCTTTGCAAAGCCTCTGGTAGGTCCCAGTTAGCTTGATTCAAACAAGGAATGAATGCTACCTTGCCTTCAGAGATGAAAAGACCTATTTGCTATTTTATTCCGTAGGTTTTCCCTTTGATCACCTCGGTTTAAATGCCACTTATAATGTTGACAATCACCCTCATGATAACTTTTCCACAAGAAGTGGAATATCAACTTCTAAAAATGAGAAATGGGAGAGAGTGACTTTTGACTGAGAACTGGATAACCAAAGGTTTCCGTATTTCTAGTTTAAAGAATGAAACAAATCCATTGCTTGAGAATGGCACTAGCAAGGCAGAATTTCTATCAAGATAGATACAAATTACAAGTAGAGTTGAAAAAAGTGACCCAAGTGCATGGCAGAGTCATTTCCAGATAAATAATTTTCTGTGGAGGTGTCACAGTCTTTCAATGAAGACATCCAAACGCCCTTTGATAGAAACCACTAGCATTTATGAATATTGTAAAAAATTTTCCAGAGAATTTCTCCTCCCTGACTTTTTGCCATTTTAGATGATTTTATGGGATTGGTTTTCAAGGAACTTACTTGAGCCAAATCTAAACCTTGTGAGATTTTCTGATTAGTAGTAATTGCCTCACTAAAAATGCAAATGGGGGGCTGGGGATATGGCCTAGTGGCAAGAGCGCTTGCCTCGTATACTTGAAGCCCTGGGTTCGATTCCCCAGCACCACATATACAGAAAATGGCCAGAAGTGGCGCTGTGACTCAAGTGGCAGAGTGCTAGCCTTGAGCAAAAAGAAGCCAGGGACAGTGCTCAGGCCCTGAGTCCAAGCCCCAGGACTGGCAAAAAAAAAAATAATAATAATAATAATAAATAAATAAATATTGGCAGAGTGCTAGTCTTGAGCAAAAAGAAGCTAGGGACAGTGCTCAGGCCCTGAGTCCAAGCCCCAGGACTGGCCAAAAAAAAAAAAAAAAAAAAAAAAAAAAAAAATGCAAATGGGCACTTTGTTTTCCTAATACTTCTGTTGAGACTATCTAGACTGATGGCTGCCTTTTAAAAAATAAGTGAATTAAAAGCTTAATTACATTTATAAGTGTTTTTTAAAAACTTTAAAAGCTAGAGCTAATACTTTCATTAATTTTCTTTAGAATATATAGCAAGAAAATTATTAAAGCATTTACATTTTAACAAAGATTAAAATGACAAATATCTTCAAATGATTGAATGGATTGATATTCATGTTATTCACTGCCTGGTGATTTTGTGTGCAGTACTGTGCAAGAAACAGAAATAAAAAAGTAAACTAAAAATATAATGATAGTTCTTGCACAGGTAGGTGTTCTAGATAGGAATGACTAGAAAGACAAGAGGGCATTATAATCCAAAGTTCAGTAAATAACCCAAGCTTAAAGTGAATTAGTTCAACAATAGGCAATGATTTCAAATAAATAGTTTTCTAATTATTTTATCTGCTAGTGTTTTTCTTTTCTTTCCTCTTTACTAGGTTTAATTTCCCTTATTTGTTCTTGATTTCACCCATTTCCTCCATTACGAATAATATTATGGGGAAATAAGTTGTCTTCAAAGGATAAAGAACTTGTAAAGAATTAGACATATAGAACATTTTTGTTGTTCCTTTAAGATGTGAGATTGAGGGGGAAACTTGTATGGGAAGCATGTAAGCTAAGTTCTAAATTAGTGCAACCAATCTTTGTGCTGAGTGAGGGAGGAGAATGGTAATAGTTTTGCAAGATAGATAAGACCTGAGGACAGAGGTTTTGAAAAAAAGACAGGTTGTGTCATTAAAATGTACCTAAATACAAGTGGACTAAAAATCCACTGGTAAAGTTGTCCCTGTGCCTAATTAATTATGTCTCTTTGGGTACCTAACAGTGATGACTGAAGCATCATAATTCCTTTTCAAAAGAGTATTGTGATGATACTAAGAATTATGTACATTATATCCCTGTGTGTGGAAGGTATCTCAAAATTAGAATATATGACTTCTAATCAGGTTGTACACATGTCAGACTCTAATTAATGCCATTTTGCTACAAGTTAAGAATAGAATCATAGTTCCTTGTATTTTTATTTTGGAACAAGCATTCCTAGTTCAAAAAAATTTAGGGGGAGCTAACTCAATTGCTAGTCTTTGCTATTAGTATCCATCTAGAATGAAATTGAAATGTACTATACTTCAGTGAATATAAGCCATCACATGTTCCTTCTGTAAGCAAGTATTCGCTTTTAGGGGTAGGCAGTACTGGGGTTTGAACTCAGAGCTTTACATTTTTTACATAGGCACTCTACTACAGAGCCATGCCTCCAGCTAAGTATCAAGTGCTTTGATGAAGTTTAAAAATGTTTTAAATTTTCTTCATGTGCCAGTGGCTTATGGCCTGTAATTTTAGCTACTCAGTGTAAGGTTTGCCAGAAAGGAATCCTGCCACATGGTTCAGGCAGAAAGGAGTTTATTGGGGGGAAAGCAAACTGCCAGCCCACACAAGATGGAGGTGTGAGGAGGCAGAGGGGAAGGAAGAAGAGAAAAAGAGGGAAAGGAGAGAAAAAGAGAAAGGGGGCAGGAGAGAGTAAGAGAGAAAAGAAAGAGAGCAGAGATTCAAATTGAGCCAGATTACGCGGAGAAATGTGGGAGGTCTGGACAGCTGGATTGCAGAGAAGGGGGAGGTAACTGCCTCCAGGTGTGCCAGTTACCTAGGTAACAAGTACTCAGCACAGACTTAAACAGGTGTGTGTGTGGGGGGGGGGGCATCTGCATGGGGCGCTCTCAGGGTGGACCTTATACTCAGGAGGCTGATATGAGGATGGTGGTTCCAGGCAGGTAGGAAAGTCATGAGACATTTATCTCCACGTAACCACCAGGATGCCAGAAGTGGAGCACTAGAGCACTAGCCTTGAGTGAAAGAGATCAGAAACAATGCTCAGGCTCTGAGTTCATCCCTACGACTGACAACAAAAAAAATTTTAATCAAATTTAAAAATCAAATTGTAATGTATTGATATTTATGATTATGTGGATACAGCATATGGGATTAAAGGGTGAGAAAATCTTATTTTGGCCACAGATACTATAATATGAAGAATTTTATGGTTTTTTTTATGTTGTTTGTTTTTTACATTGATTCCTATATTACAGCTCTGCCCCAGCCTTCACCCACCCCTAGCTATATGTCCTTTAACATTGTCCCCACTTTTAGCTCTTTTTTTTCAATTACATAGGCTTTGAGCATCTCTTTCTATATTCAGTATTTTCCTTATACAATCTTCCCTAAATGTGTCCCTACTTCATTTTTCCTTTTTGTAATCCCTGATGTACCACCAAAAGTTATATATAATTTCTGGAATGTTGTTTCTGAATGAGCCTAATATATTCTGAAAAAAAAAACTTGAAAACTAATGAAATAATGGGAAAGACTAGGTAGGAAGGTGTTACTGAAATACAGCCTGATTTGTTCTGACTACCCTTTGGCAGCCTACAGGAAACGGTGTTTTTATTTAATGCTCAGAGTGTGTACTCCTCACCCATTCCTCCCTTCCTATCTCTCCACTCTCCTTCCTTTCCTTTTATATTCTTTGCTCTCCTTTTAGACAAGTACCTTCTTCTCCTACAGTAATGGATATTAAATGCATAGTAAATTAATGGATAGTAAATATTCCACTTTGAGAGGATAGTAATGTGACTAGTTTAAAGAAAAGATAAAATACTATCCTAAAGATGACACATATCAGAAGTTTATAATAAATTCAATTGTGCATCTTGATGGTGTTAAGTTATTCATAAGTTTATAATTTTTTATTTAACATTTCTTCACTTGATAACTTATTACCAGGCATTGAGAGAAATAAGTGAACACACATAGGTGTAATATTCCTCTTACAGAGTTTAGCTCTAGCTGAAGAGATAGACAGTAAACAAATTTGCATAATAACTGTGACGTGAAGTCATATGAAGGGTGATATGAATGAGAATAACTATGGAAAAGTATTTTGTATATTAATAGACAAGTGATCACTTCAGATGGAAACTGCTATAACAAACATAAGGAAAATAAATAGTGAATGTCTGGAAAGAGTTTATGGATAGCTAAATGCACTGAATACTGGACTGTGCTCAGACAGTTGGACAAGTTAGATTGTCCTCATTAGTGCAATTTCTTAATGGAACTTCCCCATGACCCTGGTTTTGGGAGGCTGGAGAAGGAGGCTTGTAGGATTGTGAGTTTGAGTCCACTCTGAGGATGGAGGAAGAACACTGTCTCTCTCCCATATACACCACACTATATATAAACTTACACATGTACAGTATTACTAAGGATGCATAATCTAGCTAAATACCATCTATATTGATGCTTTGTGGAAAAATGAAATATGCTCATTTACTTGAGAATATCTATTGTTGATCTGGGAACGAACAGTGAGCTCTCACAGTTGCAGCTTTAACCTTGCCAATCATAGACTTCCTGTAAGCGCACTGCAGTTATTTGGAACCTTGTCTGGGTTGGCGTTGGCATTCTTTTGCTAGATTACATTTATGCATTAGTGCCATCTGTGCCTGCTGCACCTTCTGTGAGTTAGCCCTGGCCAAATGACTGGCATTTATCTGGAAGTGGAGAAACAGAGACAGAGAGGGAGAGCACAGTGTAGGGGGAGAGAATGAGGGAGGGAGAGGGAGAGGGAGAGAAAAAGACTGGGAGGGAGAGGTTGAGAGAAGATCATAAAGCATTTTACTCACTGTTGGCACAAGTGGAATTTAGGAAAAGAGATACACTGGTTAGCATAAAATATTTGCAGCTGGTGTCCTTGACTTCAACCCTTCCAAAGCTCTATGTACTCGTTTGCTCTCTCTTATAAAAAGAAAATATAATAGCTATTCATTTTTAGCCTGTGAAAATGTGAAAGAAGTGAAAACCAAGCATTTAAAAGAGGAAATACAACAGAACACATTTACAACATTTTTCTCGTTGAGACAAATTATGTGAATATGTGAGTACTTCTTTCATGGCAGTGAATATAAATAATGTTGGCTTTGGCAAAGTTGATTATATTTGGTAGATCACTTGAACCAAGCCCTATTTTGACCAATGAGTGGAAATACAGACTTAATTTTTAGAGTTACAGTTAGGAAAAGTATGGCTCCATATTCACATATAACCAGGATATTGAATTATTCTATAGAATCATTGTGAGATCAAATTCTTTTTATTTATTTATTCTTTTGTTGCTAGTCTCAGGGCTTAAACTCAGGGCCTAGGTGCTGTTTCTGAGCTTTTTTTTTGCTCAGGGCTAATGCTATACCACTTGAGCCACATGTTTCCTTTTTTGGTGATTAATTGGAAATAAATGTCTCATGGACTTTCCTGCTTAGTCTGGCTTTGAACCGTTATTCTCAGATCTTTGTTTCCTGAGTAGGTAGGATTACAAGCATGAGGCATTGGCACCCAACAAGACCACCGTATTTTAAACCATAGGTTATTGCAAAGAAAACCAACAACTCCTGTACCAGTAGTGTATTCTAAGCTGTAAGTGAACGTAGATAAATAATTCTCTGATTAGTAAAAATAGATATTGAAATATTTCAGCAAATTTGCACTACACTTATTTTTATCCTTTGCCTATTTTTAGTATGCTTAACTATCTAGTTTCCATATTGCTGGAAAGTTAGAAGCAATGAAATAGAATCGGGACAGAGGACTTCGAAAGATAGACACAGGACAGTATTATGAGGTGACTGTCCTCAAAAGAGAAGAAAATGAGAGGACAAACAGGTGAACCAGAAACATTGCAGTATGGAATAATTATTTAGTAATAATCAATACTTGTAATTGTAAAGCTTTGTCTTCAGCCTGAGAGTAAATGCAGACAACACTTTTTAGGAAAGTGGAAATGTGAATTAATTCTTGAAAAGAGATCCACTCAAATGGAATGTATTTCCTGAGGTAGCAACTTCCTAGCCTTTTTTTTTTTTTTTGGCCAGTCCTGGGGCTTGACTAAGGGCCTGAGCACTTCCCTGGCTTCCTTTTGCTCAAGGCTAGCACTCTGCTACTTGAGCCACAGCGCCACTTCTGGCCTTTTCTATGTATGTGGTGCTGGGGAATTGAACCCAGGTCTTCATGTATACAAGGCGGGCACTCTTGCCACTAGGCCATATCCCCAGCCCTTCCTAGCCTTCTTGTGTCCCAGCCTGTGTTCTACTTCAGGTTCTAGATAGCAGAGATAGACATTATTAAATATTTCAAATAGGTCAAGACATGTTCATATAGCTTCCCCTAATATGTTTCATATTTATTTTTGAGTATTCTTCAGGTTATATCTATCTAACTCCTATATTCCTACTGGATATAACATCTCAAAATGTAAATTTTTCCTGTGTTTCCATGTAGTAATATTTCATTATCTTCATGTAAAAAGATCTCTGTACAAGGATCAAGTACATAGAATTTTAATAATACTAGTAGTAGTTATGATTTGGGTATTGGAGCTTTAGGCTTCTAGGTTCAAATTCTGGGAGTGATATTTACTTTCTATGGAAATGTACAGCTCATATGTGGATTTTTAATTCTTAGGTAAGTTAGAAAGAAATTTTCATTTAAAATTATTTCTTGACTTACTGAACACAAATTAATTACTATAATTTCTGCAGAATCTTGAGAATTAGTAGTTAGCTATAGCCTTTATGTTTATTATCAGTTTGAACACCCAGTTCTACTAAGGTAAAGAGCATAGGACTTTGAAGTCATTGTTTAACAACATGCTGATCCAGTAGTACTTTCCAAAGGCGTTTTTCCTAAGGTGTCAATTTTCTTTTCCCATAAATGAGAAGAGCAATAGAAGAAAAATTGCCTTAGAAATTCATCTTGTCTTGAGTAATGCTGAATGATGTTGCATTTTCTCCTAGTCTTTGGTTGCTCAATATTTTTGAGGACAGAAACTCCGTGATAATGAAATTAAGTGGATAGATGACAGTCATTACCCTGATACTTCTGGTTACTACAAAGTAATTTATTCACTGATTTGTAAAGATGCTGTTTTTAATATTACTCATTAAGAAGCCACCCTTGTCATGCATTGAAAAGAATTTGACACAATTCTTTTAAGTGTAGGAATGAAGTTTGTAGAGTTTGAATAATAACATATCAATGGTAGATATGCTAATTCCTAAATGTTGATTTAATTATAGCTAAAATATCACATTCACATCAGTTTTACGTCTCTGCAAGACTTGAAATTAGTATGTTTATATATATATATATATATTTATATATATATATATGTCCAGGAGACTTGTGTCCAAGAATATGTTGTTGTACATTAAAAACTAGAAGTAACAGAAAAAAATACAGAATATGTGGTCTTCATTTTCCAAGACTTCAGTGCTATTGTAATTTGGGATGGAAGTGGCAGAAGGTGAATGTAAAATCAATAAAACAGGGGCTGGGGATATGGCCTAATGGCAAGAGTGCCTGCCTCGTATACATGAGGCCCTGGGTTCGATTCCCCAGCACCACATATACAGAAGTGGTGCTGTGGCTTAAGTGGCAGAGTGCTAGCCTTGAGCAAAAAGAAGCCAGGGACAGTGCTCAGGCCCTGAGTCCAAGCCCAGGACTGGCCAAAAAAAAAAAAAATCAATAAAACAGACATTCAATAAAACAATATAGAATGTTCAATTGGCTTTTCTTTTATCAAGATGCATTGTTGTCAGAAAAGACTGAATGAAAACACTGATACAATTGTCCACATTTAGGCTTTGCCAGCTCAAGCATAGTTTATCCATTCAGCATTCTTCAAGTTGGAAAAATTGGTTTTGACTTTGATGGAAAATACAATGACATATATTTAGCATGACTGATCTACCACATTTAAACCTAAAAAAATAGTGTTGTTGCAGTTGGATTTTCCTCAGGAATGTCATTCAAATAAAATGTTACATTGTCTTCTCATTTGCCTTTCTACCTCTAATGCAAGGATGATATAGGTTAAGGTGTGACAGTTCAGGACAGTTTTTCTTATGACACACTGATGTATAACTGGTAGAACATTTTGTTTGTTTCAGTTACCAAAGAGTTATTTTCAAGTGACAAGCTTTTAAAATTGCATTTTCATTGTTTCACTTTAAAAGTATACCAGAGATTTGATTCAAAGAAAGCAAACTATGAGCACTATATAATAAGTAGTATTTTTGTAGTCCCAACTTTCTGTTCTTGTTTGTTCCTTAAGAATTACTAACTTTTCTTAAGTTAGTAATCTCACCAAAGGAATAACAACTCTGACAATTCATTGTAGATTAACTACTTTTCACACTAATTGTAAAATTAGATATAGTAATTTAAACTGCTTAGTCAGGTTATATTTCATTAATTTAAAGATCATTTCAGCTCCCAGTGGTTCACTCCTATAATCTTAGCTACCACTCAGGAGGCTGAGATCTGAGGATCATGGTTTAAAGTCAGCCCAAGGAGGAAAGTCCATGAGACCCTTATCCTCAATTAACCATGAAAAATCTGGAAGTATACCTATGAATCAAGTGGTAGAGCACTAGGTTTGGGTTTAAGTCCTAGGACCAACACAGATACAGAAACAGACACAAACACACACACACACACAGACACACACACACACACAAACACACACACACACACACACAGAGAAATTATTCTTTTAATTCCGAGACGTTTTCTTGTTAATGGAGAGTCTAGTACTTGAACATTCAGACTTGACAATTGTTAGGAAATGTACGTTTAAAAAGCATTTTAATGATACTTGGTTTTCTTTTTTAGAAATCTACATGAAATATAGCACACTATATTTCCATTTTCACATTTTATTATGCTAATAATCAATAAAATAGACCCATTTCTTCTGTTGTAGAACTTGGCCTTTGGAACTTTATCAGTAATCAGAAGGAACAAAAGTTGTATCATTTATCTGAAGAAAAATCATGTTTTTCAAATATCAAGTTTCTTCACAAGTAATAACAAAGGCATAGAAGGACATAAGTGCCCATGAAATCAGTTAGCTGGGTATCCATTTAACATTTCAGTACTCTGTCGTACTGGACACCAGATTAGGCTGCTCATAAAGACCCTTCCTGCTTGTCAACAGACATACATTTAGATCTGAGAATCAGAATAGACCTAGAATATCTACTTATATCTGCTTTCATTTCTATTTCTACTGTCTGGCGATGGCTTTTAGCATGAGACATACCCTACTTCCTGCCATCTGCTCCCTGCTTAGTGCTGACATGAAGTTCATCTCCTCTGTGATAGCTACTTGTTTTCCAGTGAAGAACGCTTACATGCTGTGGTTTAGCTACTTCCTCTTATGCCAGTCCACAAGTAGAAAGCAGGGCATCTAGGGCCTGCCTGAGTATTCATGTAACAAAAAGAAGCCAGGAAGTCTTTTGTCCGTGGAATGGTTGCTGTTATGTTTAATTACAAGTCTATTAGCAAAAACTGTACTTTTGAACTTTTAACTGAATGAGCCATTGCATTTTATTTTTATAGTTTGCTTGTGAGGTATAAGCACTCACAATTCCTACATGTAGTAGTAACCATTATATGTATTAGATAAATATTGGGCATAACAATCTGATATTCAAGTCCCAATTTCAAGCCCAAGTTGATTTCAGTGTTCAATCATTCAGCCACTGTTTTAGTACTTATGTTGCTGGCCAAGAACTGTTATAGCCGTTTCTAAAATGGTAATGTACTTTACAGACCAAGAAACAGAATGAAAAATAAGAAAATACTTAGCCTTGTAAAAGACATGAGAAGAGTTATGATGCTCAATAAATTTTACAATCATCTATACATTTCATATTCTGATAAGTTAATTATGTTATTTTTGGTTTAAAAAACTACTTTTGTGCCAGTTGTCAATGGCTCATGCCTGTAATCCTAGCTACTCAGAAAGCTGAGATCTGAGGATCACAATCAAAGCCAACCAGAGCAGGACAGTCTGCA
The DNA here is from genome assembly GCF_023159225.1 of Perognathus longimembris pacificus. NCBI lineage: Eukaryota > Metazoa > Chordata > Mammalia > Rodentia > Heteromyidae > Perognathus > Perognathus longimembris. Next base: position 22,194,860 of record NC_063176.1, read on the forward strand.
ACTCTTGTGTCCAATTAGCCAGTAAAAAGTCAGAAGTAGAATTGTGGCTCAAGTGGTAGAACTCTATCTAGCCTTGGGTAAAAAAAAAGCTAAGAAATGCCCAGGTCCTGAATTAAAGTCACAGTACTGGCACACATATCAAAAAAGAGAATCACTTTTGCTTAGAATCTCAGAACATTTTTCTCTAAGCTGAATTTGTATCCATAACTATAAGTTATATAACATTTCCCTAACTAGCATCCATTTCTTTCTATATATCAGCCATTTATTTACCTACTTTCCTACTTAGGATACTTTTTGACTTATAAACCGACCAGAACTCTAGTTTTTAGTTTTGTGGGTTTTTTTTTTTTTTTGGTTTGTTTTTTTTTTTGCCAGTCCTGGGGCTTGGACTCAGGGCCCTGGCTTCTTTTTGCTCAAGGCTACCACTCTGCCACTTGAGCCATAGCGCCACTTCTGGCCGTTTTCTGTATATATGGTGCTGGGGAATTGAACCCAGGGCCTCATGTATAGGAGACAAGTACTCTTTGCCAATAGGCCATATCCCCAGCCCTAGTTTTGTAATTTTTTAAAAGTGATTTTAAGTTTAAATTTATGTTTTGAAATAAAAATGCAAAGTAACAACTGTTAATAAAAACTGTCACATGGAAACACATTTTAAAATACCATTACATGCTATACATAATTAGGAAAAGTTAACAGGCCTAATCAAAACAAAACAGCTATTGATCACAAATATGAGTTCTGTCTTTGAGTAAGAAGCTCCTTGGGAATGTTAGACTGAGAGGCAGTGAGGAAGGGCTCAGCCCCTCAGGGAGGGAGGAAGCCTGGAGCAGGGCCTCCTGAGGGCACTGAGTTCTGAGGTTTAGTTCATCCTGTGCACTGGAAGACTCTGACTAGAAGCCTTTGAAGCTCTGGGGGCCTCCATCCTTTCCACGCAAGTTACAGTAAAAACATTTTAGCACGCTGTTTCCTTTGGATTGTAAACTTCAACAGAAAAGACAGATGAACTCATTTTACTACAAGTATTGTCTTCATCATGATTCCCACCACGTTTGGAAAAGCTCCACTTCAGAAGTTTCTGAGTTGCTTAACCTCATTACATGGTGAGTTGTAGCTTGGGGCATTCTCCATGCCCATCTATACATGCGAGCCAGCTAGTGGTGCTTCTCTGAAGCTTGGCTAGTGCTCTGTTTCCACGAAATAAGCTGAGTGGAGTCTTGTTGATGCTTCTCAAATTACAGCATTCAGTGGATCCATTTATTATTGTTTCCTTATGCCCCATTGTTTAGTGTACAAATGAAATGTATGTAATTTCTTATCATCCTAAATAATAAAGTTTGAGGTATAAAAGAAATCTTGGCTGGTCTGTACATCTTGCCTGATTTGAGTAAAGATGAGAATAAACAAGCTGGTAGATCTTAGCACCTTGTAGTTAGGTTTCTCTCTCAATGTTACATATTAGCCTTAAAGGAATAAAGTTGGTTTACTCCTGTTTTCTCTCAAAAAAATTTAGTTTCTTTTTCAATAGTCAAAGTTGTTTTTGTTTTTTTTTTTGCAACAACATGCTCAGGACAAACATCACAAAACCATAAGCTATGACAATCTAAAAACACAGTCAATTTCATTTCCATAAATTAGTTTGAAAAGGGAAGTTCAAACACTTTCTTCACATGTAAGGTCATTTTTATTTCTGACTTCATATCTGAAGGTCAGGAATGTTTCTCTGAGGGCTGCTGTGCTGTCTGCATCTGTACCACACCAAGGTGCCATTCCAGTGCTTTAATGAAAGTTCTTGTTACTATTATACATACAACCACTTCAGGATAATCCATTTTGCATCTACTGTCCAAGGATATCCCAGACTCCATTGATTTGCTGCCATGGATGATCCTTGTTGCAAAAGTTTTAATGGGTTTTAAATCCACTGAAGTTTCAGTGTTCTTCATGGCTGCTTTTCTTAGCACAAAGATCTCTCTGATCCACTGAACAGAAACTCAGGTTTACTTGCCAGGTTTCCTTGTTGTGTGCAACTTGTCCCTAGCAGCTTGGCTTTCACTGCTAGTTTTGTGATTTTTGTTGAATAATTATTTAGAAATATGACAATGTAACTAAATGAGTTTTTGTTAGTTGACCTTCCTTCCTTGCTTCCTTCCTTCCTTGCTTCCTTCCTTCCTTCCTTCCTTCCTTCCTTCCTTCCTTCCTTCCTTCCTTCCTTCCTTCCTTCCTTCCTTCCTTCCTTCCTTCCTTGTCTGTCTTATGTCTCTCCTTCTTTCTCCTTCCTTTGTTTCCTTGTTTCCTCCCTTCCTCCCTTCCTCCCTCCCTCCTTCCCTCCCTCCCTTCCTCCCTCCTTTCCTCCCTCCCTTCCTTCCATTCATATGTCCTGCTGGGTACTGCATTCTGGGCTAGCACATTCTAGTTAAGTGTTCTACTACTGAGCTACACACCCATCTAGTTGTTATTTGAATATGAAATATGTATAGCTTCAACATTTTTTATTTCTTTAGACCAACAAGCAAAGTATTTTTTGTACATACAGAAAATTTAATACTCTTTAGTTTTTAACCAATTAGTATTTTCAAATAGAACAACTATTAGCTACTCATTGATTTATTCTTGTGCTTTCAATATGTAAAGATTTTTGTTTTAAGGGTTTATAATTTTCATTTTGTTGAAATTGGTTATATCTCCAGAGATGGTGTCATATTTTCATCACATATCATTTTATATCATATATCTAAATATTAGTAGAAAATAACTACTCCAACTTAAACTCTGACTTTTGGGATCATAGTAACTAATTTTTAGCTTTAGTAAGATTTTCATTAAAATTATTTTCTTATCTTTCAAAAATGAATCCATAATTACCCTTAATAAGAAGTGACTTTGAAAAATGTACATTTCTATAAGATATTTTAATTTATATTACCCATGAAGTTATCAGTCTTAAAAGTTAAAAAAAAATAGCAATTTGTTTTTGTTTAGAAGGTCCACTGATAAGTCATTCTCAAAATTGGGAATTTAGTTATCTAAGAGGTAAATAGCAATGGCTTTTTTTTTTTTTTTTTTTGGTGGTGGGGCTTGGACTCTGGGCCTGGGCCCTATTCCTGAGCTCTTCAGCTCAAGACTAGCTCTGTACCACTTTGAGCCACAGCTCCACTTCCAGTTTTCTGGTGGTTAATTATCTCATGGACTTTCCTGCCCAGGCTGGCTTTGAACTGAAATCCTCACATCTTAGCCTCCTGAGTAGCTGGGATTACAGGTGTGAGCCACCAGCTCCCAGCTTTCAGTGGCTATTTTTAAATAAAAACATAATGAAAATCTGTGTAAATCAAGTATAAGCTAAGTCATCAACATATTTAAATTTTTGACAACGTATATAGTTTAAAGGTCCCCAAAGTGAGAATTTCATTCTTGGACATGTATGAGGATCATATACATGAAGAAAATTTCTTAACGAGTATTTTTTTTTTTCTGTTCCTAGTACTCAAACTCAGTTCCAGGGCACTATCCCAGAGCCTCTTTATTTATTTATTTATTTATTTTTTTTGGCCAGTCGTGGGCCTTGGACTCAGAGCCTGAGCACTGTCCCTGGCTTCTTTTTGCTCAAGGCTAGCACTCTGCCACTTGAGCCGCAGCGCCACTTCTGGCCGTTTTCTGTATATGTGGTGCTGGGGAATCGAACCCAGGGCCTCATGTATATGAGGCAAGCACTCTTGCCACTAGGCCATATTCCCAGCCCTCAGAGCCTCTTTTTGCTCCAGGCTAGTGTTCTATCACTTGAACCAGAGCATCGCTCTTGGCTTTTTCTGAGTAGTTTATTGAAGAGTCTCGCAGACTTTCCTGTCTAGGCTGACATCCATATATGATCCTCAGATCTCAGCCTGCCTAGTAGCTAGCATTACAAGCATGAGCTACCAGCACCTGTTTTTAACAAACATTTTAAAGTGCTAATGATATGTAAACATTCAAGATTTCTCTTTAAATGTGCTGAAGTCAGTTTGATAAAGCAAGTGCACTATCACGATATGTGAAACCGCCAGGAGAAAATACACACACAAGCACATACGACATGTAAAATTTTTGCATTATGATATTAATAACTTAAAATTTGAGGTCTAGAAATGCTCCAGAAAAGTTATTTATTTCATGCCAGCATTGTTATACACTGAGTAAATTAATTTATTCTATTTCCATCTGCAGATCAATTATCTCAGCTTTTGTTTTTCTGGAAATGTCTTAACTTTGCTTATATTTGTGTATGATATTTTCTATGGATATGGAAATCTTACTTGAGACTTTTAAAATTTACCCTTAGAGGGGCTGGGAGTATGGCCTAGAAGTAGAGTGCTTGCCTCCTATACATGAAGCCCTGGGTTCAATTGCTCAGCACCACATATATAGAAAAAGCCAGAAGTGGCACTGTGACTCAAGAGGTAGAATGCTAGCTAGCCTTGAGCAAAAAAGAAGCCAGGGACAGTGCTCAGGCCCTGAGTCCAAGTCCTAGGACTGGCCAAAAAACCAAAACAAGCAAAAAAAAAATTACCATTAGAATTTTCCATTGTCCAGGATCTGCCATTGTTTCTGAGGGTCAGCCATTATGCATGCTTATTGCTCTTTCTTTGTATGCTTTTATGATATTCTTTGATTTTCAAAGGTTTCCTGTATGTTTCCTACTTTTCTATGCATGGATTCAGTTTACAGTTCCATTAGTTTCTTTGACCTCTAAATTTATGTCTTCCATAAGTTCTAGTAGGTCTTAGAAATTATTTTTCAAGTACTTCTATCCCATATCCTCTGCTCTCTTTATAAGACACTGATTATTAATATGATAAAACTAATATAAATTAACCCAGATTGTCTCAGATTACTTTTTTTTTTGCTCTGTTTGCAATTTGGAAATTTTCTTAAGACTTGGCTTCATAAGTCTTACATCCACTGTGTCTAATCTACTTTTATGTCAGTCAAATATATTCTTTATTACTAATATTTCAATTCTAATTTTCAGCTTTGTAGATTTCCTTCTTTCACTAAACTTTCTAATTTCACTAAAGTTCTCAATATCTTTGTGGTGTGTGTTTGTGTCTATGTGACAGAGAGATTGAGAACTGAGCTTTGAATCCACAGCTTTGCAGTCTTACTCTATTTCCTTTGGTTTTGTTTGCTTATGGCTCCACTTGCAGCTTGTTGCTGATTAATTGGGGATAAGTATCTTAAGACTTACCTCCTTAAGCTGTCTCTAAACTATGATTTTCAGACCTCAGCATCCTGAGTAGTTATGATTAGAGAAGCAAGACACCATCACTAAGCTTCAAGTTTCTAATATGATTAAACATGTCATTCACTTTTCTCACTAGGCTTCAAAATATTTTTTCTGTAGCCATTTGAAGTCTTTATTAACAGCAAAATGTAGGCCGTTTGCATTGACTGAGTTTACTGTTGTTTATGGCACATATTTTTCTACTTCTTTGTATGTACTAAAATTTGCTCATTTTCCTTGGAGACTATTAATTATAAAGATATAGAGAAATGTGTAAATAATACTACCCTTAGAAAAGTATGTTCCAGTTTCTCTGCCATGTTTCTGATCTGTAATTGAACCGAGTTTGATTTTATTATAGTCTTAGTTGTAGTTTACCATTGTCATCAAAAATTTTGAGAAAAGATCAAGATTTCCTGCAGTAAAGTTTTATGTCTTTCTTTCTTCCTGAACATCCCAGCTCTGATCTTTCTGAGCTGCAAGAAACATCTCAGTGCTCCTTAACTGCCATAGCATAATGTCCCAGGAAGACTTTCTATATCTTGGAAGATCTGTCTCTGTATTGGTTCCCTATCTACAGACTTATACTGGCCAGTGCCTTGTTCTCTGAGTAGGTCTTATGAATTTAGGATTGTTTTTAGTTCTCTCACTTTCAGGTTTCAACAGACTTCTACCTGATGATTTGGGAAGGCCCTGATCCTACAATACTATTGTTCTCATAAGTCTAGCTCTGTCCCAAATTCTCAATGCGGTGCTTGTTTTCCTTGGAGAAGACCCAATATGACACCCAGAAAGGAAATAATTATGTGTCCTCCTATATTATGATTATGTAGGGTTATATTTCAATTCCCAGCCTGCAACTAACTACTTCTTTGCTCTATGGTATGATCACTCTCTGCAGCAACTTTTCTGCCATGTCCTATGTTTTTGGAAGGTTTTTCCCTTTACTTAGTAAAAACTATTTTAGTTTTTATGAGATAACTTTTATCCTCACATGTAAAATCTTTACATGTGTACATTTAGTATCATTAAAAAAAATACCCTGAGGGCTGGGAATATGGCCTAGTGGCAAGAGTGCTTGCCACGTATACATGAAGCCCTGGGTTTGATTCCCCAGCACCACATATATAGAAAACAGCCAGAAGTGGTGCTGTGGCTCAAGCGGCAGAGTGCTAGCCTTGAGCAAAAAGAAGCCAGGGACAGTGCTCAGGCTCTGAGCCCAAGGCCCAGGACTGGCAATAATAATAATTATAATAATAATACCCTGAAAATTATCTCATTTATAGATTTATCTATTCTGCTTTGTGCCTTCTCTCTGCCTATTGGTAACTGATTTTGTTTTCAAAATAGATATTATTTGTCTTTCTGAAGTATAAGAATAAATCAATGCCACTGTATTTTCCTCTTAGGATTATAAAAACACATAATATGCTACATCTTTTTTGACAAAGAATCTTTCCCTTAGTAAATTTTGAAATATCCTCATATTATTTATAGTGTTGTATAGCACTCTTTCTTTTAGTATATTCATTTTGTTCTTCTAATAATGAACTTTTGGGTTATTTTTAATCTTTCATAAATTCCTGTCATGATTCAATGTTTACAAATTATTTTCTAGGTTTCTATTACTTTAGGGTTGAATGTCTAACTAGATTTTAGGTTTCAGCTTTAAAATATAATCTATACTCTAATTGAGATTGCAATGAGAAAATGCATTCCTATCATATCTATAATGTGTCTAACAAAATAAATATTAAGCGACTAATAAGATATACAGATTCTATTTTGAGTATACATCTATGTCTTTATCTAATCTGTGTTTTGGGAATCAAATTCCCGCTTGTAATTGTGAAACCTTCGTGAGGATTTGCCAATAATGGTTTCCAGAGAACTGTCAAAATTATGGCGATATCTATATCTGAATCTAGATGTAGATATATATCTTGCTCTCTATTATAACTTAGAACAGTCAATTTTATGAATTATTATGAGTTATGGTTAGGTGTTTCATTCACTGCCAACTACATGCCTAACTTTCAAAAATATTAAAAGATATATATTTTTGCAAAAATAAATATGAACAGAATGTGTAGAGTTACTATAATTTTATAAGTCTTGTGCTAGAATAAAGAGACAAAAACATTTTGAGGATGAAAATTCTAGGCAAATTAATTATTTCCCTTATGATATCTACTAAATATGCACATGATGTGTGGTGCCTACTTTAAAATAGGATAGTTCTAGAATGAGCTCTAGAATTAGTTTCTAAAACAAAATAGTATGTGGAAATATATTTCAGTTTTAAAAACGTGAACTGTTTTTGTGGTGGTGGTGGTGGTTGTGTGTGTGTGTGTGTGTGTGTGTGTGTGTGTGTGTGTGTGTACATATGCCAGTCCTGGGGCTAGAAATCAGGGCCTGGGTACTGCTCTTGAGCCACATCTCCTCCTCTTGGTTTTGGTGGTTAAAAGCCTTATAGGCTTTCCTGCCTGGATTGGCTTTGAATTTTGATCCTCAGATCTCAGCTTCCTGAGTTAGGATTACAGGTGTGAGCTTCCCATGTCCAGCAAAAATTGCAAGTTTTGAGCCAGGCACCCATGTCTCATGATTGTAATTCTAGCTAGTCAAGAGGCTGAGATCTGAGGATCCTGGTCCAAAGCCAAACCAGATAGCCAAATTTGAGAGGCTCTTGTCTCCAATTAACCAGCCTGAGGCTGGAAGTAGAGGAGTGGCTTAAGTGGTCAAGTGAGAGTATCTGGTCTGAGTTTAAGCCCCAGGATTGTCACACACACACACACACACACACACACACACACACACACACACACTAGCAGTTTTATTAAGACCAAAATCTAGCACACTTTTTTTTTTTTTTACAAAAGTATGGATCTTCTCTTCAGTCTTGTTCTTCTATAGAAAACTCAAAAAGCTTATTGTTTCCTCAAGTCTCTACTTATAAGAGCAACTCCTTTGACCACTCCATTTGTCTCTGTGTATATATCTATCAACATGTATCTGTGCTTTGTGTACAATTTTAAATTGGAAACATTGTTTACTATTGCCCAGAGAATGAAGGTTTAGTAAATTCTTTTTAGAAGTGGAGATATAAATAAATCAGCTGTGTTTGAAAAGTCTAAACCAAACTGCAGTTGTTTGCTTCAGCTTGTCAATGGATATTTATGGGATGAGCATAATCCTCTAACAGTTATAGCAGTGAAATATATCCAGTGCAGATAGCTAGTAAAGGAACTCGCAAGCATTAATGCCAGTGGAATTTTAATGCCGAAGAGAGGGAAAACATGGTACTTGGCCTGTGTAATGCTGCTCTTAACTGACCACAGTAAAAATGAGGGCATGAAATCAGCACTTACATATTACAGCAGAATTGGAATCTATATACACAACCAACAGCAAGCAGATCAGTTTCTACTGGTGTCTTGATTTTATCTTTTGGGCTAGTTAACTTTCAGCATGGTAATATAGTGTCAGACATTTTGGAGGAAATATATCATTTCTTTTCTTATTGATTGTGAGGCTCTAGAGGACGGTATTGCCAATAATGATTTCTGGGAAAATACCAATCAGTTTCTCATTCTAATAGATACCTAGATATTGCCTGAAAAACTCACTTAAGTAAAGTTAAAGATTACAAATTCTGATTGTGAATTTTGCCTTTTTATGACCAAGGTTTTATTTGTGATGTATACCTGGTACACTCTGTTCCTTCTTTTACTGGGAGGAAGTTTGTGGGGGGAAAACTTCTAGACAGAGCTCAAGGTAAGCAGTAAAAGAGAAATATTTATATATTTCCATTTTGTAAAGAATCATATTTTTCTAACATGCAAAGATAATGAGGTTAAGTTTCAGTCTTTACATTTAGAGGTACTGCGTAGAACAGCTTTTGAGATTACACAAAGAATAGTATGGTTTCACTGTTTTGCATGTTTAAATATCCATTTGTATTGGCTATGATGACTTTGCACTGATAAGTGGTAACTGATCATTAGCCTTCTGCACAGCACTCCATTAAGTCCTACTAGAATAAGAAAAAGTAACATGGAAGCCTGCATAATCTAAGGCATTTTTGTATAAGGCAAAGGCAGAGATAACATGTAGTATAGGATTTTAGAGGTTAAGATAAGTTTGAATGTTCTTGATGGTTGAGAAAAATAAGAAGAAATCTGTGGTAGTTTATATTTGCTTGACTTCTAAAGAAGTGTAACAGAAAAAAATACAATAACAGCTAAAAAGAATAAAAATAGACAAATAGATTAGTAGGATAAATGAGGTTATAACTATGCCAGAAAATGTACTCCAAGGATATGTGGCAACTACAAAGATTAGTTTCCCAGAATGATATTGACCAAAATGTATAACAATATTATATTGTTGTCATAGACCTAAAAAAACATTTGTAAGAGAAGAAACTGAGTGTAGGGGTAGAGAGCTCTTTGCTGATCTGACTTGAGTTACTACGCATTCACATATCTGTATTCCTAGCTATTAAATTACATGCTTAGCCTAAACAGAGTCTTCCTACATTACCGAATTGTAGCTTAAAAAAAAACAGCTGCCAGACCTGCTTAGGACAAAACAGGTTTCAGAGGCCTGCAGTTGTGCCTGCTTACTACCTTCATGTATACCACCCTTGCCTTGCTGGCCTCTGAGGTACCTGTAAACCCATGGGACTTCATGACTAAAGAATGAAAAAAGAACACTGACCTAGAAAAACAGATGGCTAACATTTCACTTGGTGCTTTCCTTCTGAAAAAAAATCTTATGCCAATAGTTCTGGAGAGAACTGATTCTAAGGTTTTCATTGACAAGTGCCGGTAATATGAATATTCTATGTTGCTAATCAAAGAGAGAAATATATGCCCCAGATCCTGAATATGTGCTTAGAAAGTCAGATGTGTTATGAGAAGTTCAAGAGACTCCTTTATTTTCACATTTAAACATGATGAGCTGAACTGAAGGATATAAAAGGCACACCATAGGCTGAATATCTGCTGGGAAGCACTTGAATACATGCACAAACACAGTTAAAAAATTAGATAGCTGAGCCCAGTGTTGGTGGCCCATGCCTGCAATCCTTGCTACTCAGGAAGCTGAGATCTGAGGATCACAGTTCAAATCCAGCCTGGGCAGAAAAGTCCCCATAAGACTCTCATCTCCAATTAACCACTCAAAAACCAAAAGTGGTGCTGTGGCTCAAGAGATAGAGCTGTAACCTTGAGCACAAAGAGGCCTAGGGAGAGTGCCCAGGTGCTGAGTTTAAGCCCCACAACCAACAACAATAGCACCACCACAAACAAAATGAATTAGATAGCTAATTAGGATCTGGGCAGATGTTTTGACAGTGACTTCACTGACACTACTAAAATTTTATTTTGTAAACATGCAACTGCTAACACACAAAGACCTAATATCTGTTATCTACAGAGAACTCAAGAAATTAACCCTGTCCAAACCCAATAAACCAATTATTAAATGGGCAAAGGAGCTAGAGAGACTTCACAGGAGAAGAAATAAAAATGGCAAAGAAACATATGAGGAAATGTTCAACATTCATGGCAGTAAAGGAAATGCAAATTAAAAACAACCCTGAGATACCACCTCACTCCAGTTAGAATGGCCTATACTCTGAACTCAGGCAACAATAAATGCTGGAAGGGATGTGGAGAAAGAGGAACCCTTCTCTACTGTTAGGGGGAGTGTAAACTAGTACGACCACTCTGGAGAAAAGTATGGAGGTTCCTCAAAAATCTCAGCATAGACATGCCCTATGACCCAGCCATATCACTCCTAGGCATCTATCCTGAACAACAGGATCCAGGATACCATAAAGACACCTGCACATCCATGTTTATCACTGCACAATTCACAATAGCCAAAATATGGAAACAAACCAAATGCCCCACTACAGATGAATGGATACAAAAAAGTGGTACCATAAGAAATGTACACACTGCCCTACTATGTAACTGTACCCTTTTTGCACAACACCTTGTCAAAAAATTTGTGTTCAATTAATAAATAAATTAAATTAAAAAAGAAAAAAAAAGTGGTACCAGTACACAATTGAATACTACATAGCGATTAGAAATGATAAAATAATGGCATTTGCAGGGAAATGGTCAGATCTTCAACAAATAATGTTGAACGAGACAAGCCTAGAACACAGAGAACAAAGGCGCATGGGCTCCCTGATAAGTGGTTGTTGGGGTGAGGGGGCGAACAGTAGAGATCATGTCTGTAAAATGACAAACTTCTTTTCAAATGGTATTTCTACATGTTTTGGTCAAAGACTTTACATCATGTCTCTAAAATCAAACAATTACTAAACAAATATAAAAAGGTCTAGGACAGACCCATCAGAGGACCACAATAGCTCAACAGCTATGTACATATGATTATGTAAGATGAGGCTAAGCAAAATGAACTCCAAGAGAAGGAAACGGGAGGATTTTATTGTTGTCATTATGTTTCATGTACTAGGTGACCTTCCTTTGGTGTACCCCATGTGGTTACTGTATGACTTTGGTACACTGGATATTGTATATATGCTTACCTGAATTAGGGAAGGGAAAGAAAAATGAGGGAGGGTATAATAAATATAGCAAGAAATGTACTCACTACTGTATTATGTAACTGTACCCCCTCTGTACATAACCTTGTCAATAAAATTTAATTTTAAAAAATGCAACTGCTACTCAGATGCCGATGGCTCACACCTATAATCCCAGCTACTCAGGAGGCTAAGATCTGAGGATCACAGTTCAAAGCCAGCCCAGGCAGGAAGGTCCATGAGACTCTTATCTCCAATTAACCACCAGAAAATTGGAAGTGGCGCTGTGACTCAAGTGATAGAGTGCTAGCCTTGAGCTGAAGAGCTCAGGAACAGTGCCCAGGCCCATAGTTCAAGCCCCATGCCTGAAAAAAAAAAATTACAACTGCTGCTGGTACCAGGCTTCACACCTACAATAGAAGGCACTTTTGAGGCTGTGATCTAAGGATAATGTTTGAAGGGAACCTGGGTAGAAAAGTCTGTGAGACTCTAATCTCCAACTAAGCATCACAAAGCAGAAGTGGTAGAGTGCTAGCCTTGAGAGAAAAAGCTCAGGGACAGTATATAGGCCCTGAGTTCAAGTCCCATAGATTTTGGGAGTTTTAAATGCTAACTATAAATTGTGTACTTATGAGTTGTTGCTGAGTGTAGATGATAAGATTTATTAATAAAATCTACATTCTTTGTAGGCCTGCATTCAAATGAGTCCTCTAGAATATCAACTTTCATATATTCTCAAGTGTGTGAATTAGGACACTGAGCACACTGAAAAGCTCTTACATAGTTTGCAGTTAGTGATGCTTCTGACGCGTGAATAATCAACAGGTTCTTGCACTTACATTTAAAAACATATAAACAACTGTAAAGGGGTTCATTTTTGCTTTTGCACTTAATTTGGAAACTGAAGTTACTTTTAAAATAGAATATATATGAATATATGGAAAATATAAAAAATAGAAAGTAAACTATGCAACTCAACATACAATACACTTTTTATTAGTGTGTTATCTGTTAGTCTTTTACTTTGACATATAATTGCCATCATTTATACATGAATATATGTGTATGTTTATGTAAGTGTATATATAATTTTATATGCAATTTGATATTTTTCCTTATACTTGTCATTTTCCTTTTATTTTATGGCTGCATGATTATTTAGATAAATGAATCATAATTTATTCTCTGAATTATTGGAGAGAAATATAAATTATCAAATTATATTTTTACTATTATATAAATTCTACGGTAAATATTGTTAAATCTCTGTGTAGTAATTTTTTGTCACTATGTCTTTAAAATGAAATTACTGAGTCAAAGAATAGAAAAAAACATTTAAAGATCTTTCTTTGGTAGTTTCCTTATCCTATATATTTTTCCAGTTAATATTTTCAGTAATAAGGTGTGAGGGTTTTTATTCTTGCTACAGAAGCTCACTAATTAGATAATGTACTCAATATAACATTACATAAAACATTATGCATTAAAGGGGGGCAGTTTTCCCCATTTTAAGCTATGATAATTATTAAATAAATGTTGCCATGCCAAGATCACATAATACAATTATGTCAATACCAATATATAAAAATTCTTAAGTGCTATAAAACATTTAAGTTGATAAGCAAATCCTTAGTAGTGTGTGTGTGTGTGTGTGTGTGTGTGTGTGTGTGTGTGTGTGTGTGTGCCAGTCCTGGTGCTTGAACTCAGGGCCTGAGCACTGACCCTGGCTTCTTTTTGCTCAAGGCTAGCACTCTACCACTTGAGCCACAGCACCACCTCTGACTTTTTCTATATGTGGTGCTGAGGAATTGAACCCAGGGATTCATGTATACAACGCAAGCACTCTACCCCTAGGACAAATTCCCACCCTGTTAGTGGTCTTTTTTAGAGTTAATTTGTCTGGTTGATTCTTTTGAGAATGTTAAGGGATTGAACTGACACATTTGTTTTTGGAAACAGATAGAAGAGTAAATACTCTCCATTTGAAAAAAACATGTGTCTGCATGCAAGTGTGAGAAATGGCCAGTATCAACTGCAGGATTGAGAATTAGTAAAAGTCTTTCATAAAATAAAGTCACACAATGGCATCCCTTCATTCACGCTTTCTTCTCCTCAGGTGTCAGTATTCTTTTGTTGTTTTTGTTTGCTTGTGCCAATCCTGGGGCTTGAGCTCAAGGCCTGAGCACTGTCTTTGGGCATTTTTTACTCAAGGCTAGGGATCTATCATTTGAGCCACAACTCCATTTCCAGATTTTTGGGAGTGGTTTATTAAAAATGAGTCTCATAAACTTTCTTGCCTGGGCTGGCTTTGAACCTTGATTCTTAGATTTCAGCCTCCTAAGTAGCTAGCATTATAGGAATGAGCTACAGATACTTTGCACTACTTATATATGATCCTCATGCACATTTTAGAAGCAGATTATGTAAGAGAATTCTCCCATTTCTATTTGTTATAAGAAGATACTAGGTAGTAGCTTTAATTTCTTGGTTGCTATGATAGTGGATCTGTGCACAAAACAGTATTATGAAATTCTAGCTCCCACCTTTTTTTCTACAAAATTAACCTTGACCCAATCTCGTATGAACCCTGCTCTCACCATGATTAATCATTATTATGCCATGGTATGAAAATGGAATGTTCATATGCTTTGATAGAAATGTTTTGGTATCTCAATGTTGATTTCTTTCTTCCCTCAGGGCCGATGCATAAATTTTTCTCGAGTTCCACATCAGTAAAAGGAAAGCAAGAAGATCAAGAAGGTATTAAGATGGTACATTTTCACAATGCTGACTTCATCTAAATGAAAAAAGACAAGTACATTTCAGGAACTCTTGGAAAAGCTTAATTCTTTTCTGTCAGGAAGTGTTTCCTCAGCCTTCTGCTTTATTTGCACCAAACATTTTCAAACACTTGTTCTGCCATCTACATGGGAGGTGCTGAAATTCAGTGGTGATTAGGGATTCATGACATTGGAAATAAAGAGGAATGTTACTCTGCATGGTATGGTAGAAAACTTGTTCAATGTGTAGAAAACCAAAATGTTGCAACAGCCACAATCTAAAGAGGACATCAAAACGTGGTAGCCATGAGGAGTCTTTAATGGAACCAGGAATTCTGAAGCTGGAAATGCGGTGCTCATGTTTTCTTTATGGCATGATCATTAGCCACAGGCAGAGTATGAAATTTCCCAGCAGGCGAAACAAATAATGGAGTCTGTTGCCTTTTAGCGATGTCAGATCACAAAATCTTCCCAAGCCCCTATCACCATGTGCCTTACGGGAAGTTTCTGACGAGAAAATCTTGTCATTCCAGTACTGAAAAGTGCACATGCATGACAAAATGTAGACAACATGCCTCAAGGTATTGGTGGCATGCAAGACTTTGCCCTTTCGTTTTTGAAGACACCTTTCTTTCATCATGCACTTGGGACAAGAAAATTAATAGAGCGTTATTCCAAAAGAAGACAGCCTTTAACCATAGATCCACATTGGAGTTTAAAGATTCAAGATATAAGACCTTGTTCGTGAGAATGGTAGATTTCCCTCTCTTTCTATGTTTACAGTTTAGTAGTACTGAAAGCACTAACATCTGTAAACATACTTAGGAGTTTGTTTTGCCTTTAAAAGAAGCAATAAGCACAAAGCTTGCACTCAGGGGTTTTTTTTTTCTTCCTACATTCACGTCTCCAAGGGCTCTTCAGCGTCACAAGCCAGCAACTCTCTTTGCATGAAAATTTCAAAGTTTAATTAATATAATTAAAGGCAACAGCAAGCAGCAGCCTGTGAAGATTTTGCTCATCTTTTTTATGCCTTTTGACATTGAATGACCTATTACTATGTGTGAATTACTTGGATTTTGAGGAGCACTCTACCTTGGTTGCAATTTAGTAGGCAGAAAGAATCTCCTGTCTTCAGTTTATAAATTAAATTTTCAGGAGGGTCGCCATTAAAGCCCATTGACAATGTATGTATTACAATTCTTTTAGAAAAATCACCATTGTGTCACATCGACGATGCCAAATTATGTTAGCGTGAGCAGAAACACTGTGGGGGAGGAAGAAGGCAGCAGCTGAAGAAAACAGCTCAAATGATCTAGTCACTTTCGATACTGTACTTCAGATGCGAAATGGATATTCGACTAGAAACCTGACAAAGTGCGCCTGCTTTGATGTGAACTGGTATAGACAATGACCAGTGGCCGGGTCAGTGGGATGTCTCTCTGTGAGCACAAAGGCTTATCAAATGACACTAAAAATAAGTTCAACAACCATCACGGTAGAAGGGAGAAAGGGGAACACTTCATGTTTGGCGGGCATATGAGTGCACAAGATGGAAAGAACGGTTTGGAGCATCCTAGTATAATTACCCCTATTGTGCTTTTAATGGAAATTTCAAAGGATGGAAGTGATACTGTTGGTTGGTGTCCAGATTTATGTCACCGCTCCAAGAAGCCTTATGTACACACACAAATACACACGCACACACGCACATTCTCTAGTTTGAATCTTTTGCACAAGTTTATGTCGCTGGCTGGCTGGATCCAAAGCCATGTGTCCACCTATATACATAAATAAAAAATTTATCTGTGCCTGCACAGTCATTTTCTTTAACTTCATTCTCAAAGCTCTTGCCTTCTTTGGTTGAATGTATAATTGCCCTGGTTAATTTCCGGAATGGAATTCTGTTCCGTTCCAAAATATCCAGCATGTTCACAGATGATACTATTGGCGAAATTTATGAGCATCAATTCAACATGGAAGCCTGAAATAGTACACCCAACCCAGTTGCAGTGACCCCTTGTAGACGTCTATTCTCTATTTACATTTGGACTAGGACCTGTTGTTCTTCTCTTAAATAGAGGTTTCATTTCTGATCAAGACACACCCATTTTACCAGTATTAAGGTTGCTGCACAACCTATGGCTAATGCTTCTTTGATAGTTACTTAAAATTTCTCCAGAATCATATAGTACACTTGTATTTTGCTACATGAGCAATGTAAGTAAACCACTGTTTTTAAATGGTAAATTTGTAACGGAGATTTGTAATGTCAGTACCAGGGAGAGCTCTCAATGAAGAGGGAGAGCCATTGGTTTTACGTAGGCTGGAAAACACAGATTCATGATTTAAAGACAGATGGAATTTCAGTGCCCTTTATTCTTTTCTTTGATGAGTCTAATCAACAAATAAGAAGAATTTGTTTTTACCATTTTCTTACCAAAGGACAAGATCAAAACACTCTATATCCTTCAATCAGGAAAATGAAGCCTTTTCTGTAAAGTGTTATGGCACCTTTATATATGTGGAGAAAAATAACTCCTGTGCCATTTTGTGGACATGATGTGAGTCAAGATATACTTTCTGTGTACAAATGAGTAAGTCTTATCCATTATCCATTTGTGTTGCATAAGGTTGCAAAACAATTAAGTGGGAAATGACTCCTAACTTATGTGTCTACTCTGCCTAGAAAGAAAGTTTTGAAGGCATCTATATATATTTCATAACAATGTCTGTTCTTTATGGATTTGATCCATAAATATTTATCTATCTGAAAACTTTGATACTTGGAATGTTTTCCTTAAAGCATTTGGTACTCTAAGAAAAAACATTTGGTGCTAAGAGTTGCAGCACTGATGCCTTTCCCCAAGTTAATTCTATTTTAAAATTTTATATTTCATTCCCAATGAGATGCAGAGTAAAATTTGAGTCTCCATTGACTAAGGAGCAGCATCTGTCATCTACGGTTAGTTGCTATTTTGACAAAAATGCAAAAGGTTTAAAATCCCCTATATTTCAAGTTGTTACAGAAGAGATTTGCTTGTGTTTCCCTTGATCTTCATTCTAACTTCTTAAATAATAAATTATTCTCCATTTAAAAAATAAATCCTTAATGAATGAGTATAATATTTGAGTGTATTTGTGAGTGTATTATCTGAATGTCATTGTTCAGAGGTGAATTATTGCTTATTTTTTGATTAAAATGAAATTTATATTATAATTTATATTAAATTTATATATTATAAAGTAGCTAAAACATTTTGATTGATCCACTAATGTTATGTTTATAAAGGTAAGAAGGCAAAGCATAATTATAGTATATATGTATATATATGTACATGTACATGCATATATATTATAATAAAGGTAAGGTAATAAAGGTAAGAAGGCAAAGCATAATTATAATATATACATGCATATATACATATATAATATTAGAATTCATTGTTACTTCTTCCTTTATGTGTGTAGTATATGGTTAACCTTTTGGGTTTGTTTTGGTGCCCATTCTGGGCTTGAACTCAGGGTCTGGGGCTGTCCCTAAGTTTTGATTGTTTGTTTGTTTTTTGCTTGAAATTAATGCTGTACCACTTGAACTGCAGCTCCACTTCTGGGTATGAGGGGTAGTTAATTGGAGATAAAAATCTCAGACTTTCCTGCCCAGGATGATTTTGAACTGCAGTCCTCATATCTGAGCCTCCTGAGTAGCTAGGATTACAGACATGAGCCACTGGCACCCGGCTATTTTATTTAACGTTAATAGATGTTTTTCAGCATCGTGCTACTTTAGAAAGTTTCTTTGGAGTTTACTACCAGAAAAGGTTGGCAAATGTAACTGCATAGACATTGTGTGTGTGTGTGTGTGTGTGTGTGTGGTATGTGTGTGTGCACATACGCACACATATGGAAATATGTAATTTCAGTGGAGAAAGTAACTGATATATATTTTACATGATCAAAGAAAGACACAGGTGAGGCTAGAGATCTTTGTTTGAAGTGAGTCCATATCCAGTCTGATGATTAGATTAAAACTGGAGTCAGTGAATGTTTATGGCACAACAATGAGAATACGTACCAGAAAGTCATTCTGTCAACTGAGTTAAAGAAAGCACCTTTTCAAGTGCCATATTTGACTTAATTTTATTTACTTATAGTCATTTTTAATGATTTCCCAGTCTCAATGTCCACATTATTGTGATTAATATAACAATATCTCAGAAATTCACTTGCTTACAAATTAAGTTAACAACATATCAATTTGTGAGTACAGTGCATCTTGATCATGATTTCCAGGCTGCTATTTAATGCCCTGTCTTTTGTGCTCTTCTGACAAAAGACAATGAAGAAAATACATATTTGTATTAAAATATACTGCTTTACAATGAGTCATGATTTAAGGATCAGATGATGGAGATCCTAAACCACCAGCTCATCTGCTGACACTGAACATAGCAACTTCTCTGTCATATATTAGAGACCCACTGAGGGTATATAAAGTTCCTCCTATCTCTGATGACAGTCTAGTATCAAGCCTGTGTGTGTGTGTGTGTGTGTGTGTGTGTGTGTGTGTGTGTGTGTGTGTGTCTGGAACTGGGGCTTAAACTCAGTGCCTGAGTGCTTTTTCACTCAAGGCTGTTACTCTACCACTTGAACCACAGCTTCTCTTCTGGCTTTTTGTTGGCTAATTGGAGTCTCTTGGATTTTTTTTCTATCTAGGCTGGCTTCAAACTGATTCTCATGTCTTGGCTTCCTGAGTAGCCAAGTAGATAACAGGTGTGAGCCCAAGGGTCAGGCTGAAATTATAGTATTTGTAGATTTCAAAGTTTTAGTGATGTTTCTTTATTTGTAAGGTGTGATAATATTAATTCTTTCATTGTCATTTAGTTATAAAAAGAGGCAAAGAACCTTAATATGTAATTTGATAATTAGGCTTGATGGTGTAATTTGCTAACAACTTTCTTCTAAGTAGAATTATTCAAAGGCAACTGATAATATCATTTATATCTGATAAAAAACTTACTTCAACATCTGATTTGAAAAAGTAATTAAAGAGAGAAAAACTCACAAAATAAAACACAATTGACTAGTTCTACCAGATGACATCTGTAAACAGGATTTTCCCTTGCTGAAATTCTTAAGTGAAATAAAATGATGATCATTATCACACTAAAGTTTCTTTTTTAAAAACATTCTCTAATCCTAAAAGTCTCTGTTAATTAAACAGAGCAATGACAGACCTTCATTTTCTTTAAATACTTTGTTTGTGTGAGGCTGTCACACTGAAAGAAAGATTATATTTTAAACAATATGTTCAAGTGTAAAAATCTTCAACAAATTCTTAGTGTTTTTGAAAATGAAGGGAATTTTCAGGACTTTTATAATGAAAATATTAGGATTGTTCCAAAGGAACAGGATATTTTTTAAACTAATAAAGGATTTTAAATAATATTTTAAAGGTTATTAGATACTAAAATTTTTGTCTATAATATTCAGTGTACATTTCTAGTTCTATTTGTAGTAGTATGATTACAGTAGTACAGCTCAACAATAAAGGAAATTACAATAGCATTAATTGTTGTTCAATGTCTCCATATACTTGTTACTTCACAGAAAGCACTGGACTGTTGTCTTTATTATGCTAAATCAATTTTAAAATGCTAATTCAGCATTATCGAGAAAAGCCAATTCATGAATGCTTAAAAAATGTAACATTGGCTCATGAAGATAGTATATTTTTTTATTTATTTTAATGGTAGGTATAGCTTTGCATTTAATAATGTTTCCCTTAACATCAAAAATTAGTCAGATAAATCTGAACTCTAGATATGAGTGTATATATGTTTATAATTTCTGACTTTGAAAAAAGTACCAATTAAATTGAAGGAAGAGGGCTTGTACTAGTTTCCTATTGCAGCGGTTTTAAATTGATACACAAATTAAATTAAATCAATTAAATTTAAGTTCAAAACTTTAAATAGCACAAAACAACGTGAATATATGCTTATACAATTATGGTGGTCAGAAATCTAAACATGAGTTTCATTAATGTACAGTTAACATTAGGGCTAAATTAGTGAATCTCTGGGAAGAGAATTCATTGTCTTGACTTTTTCAGCTTCCAGTGTCTGTCTGTACCTTTCATCATCTTCAGAGTGTATCACACCAACTACTCTGTCTCCTGGTGTCTCTCTGACTTCCTGCTTCTTCCCATGAGGAACACTGTGACTGTACTGGAGTCACCTGGACCATCTAAGATAACCTGTGTCATATCATTAGGATGATAATTCCAGAAGATTCTTCTTTTTGTATGTAGATAACCATCACAATTTCTGGGAATAAAGGAATAGCCACCATGGAAGGCCACTATTCCATGCACCAGGAAGCTTATAATAATTTCCCTTTTCTTCAGTATTTTCCTTTTATCTGCCGCCACATGGAAGTAGGTGAATTGAACTTTCTACACTAGATCCTCACTTGCTCAAATTCGAGTTCTACTCACATCACAGTGAAATTTTTGGGGTGGGGTGGTGATTCATTTCACATTTTATTTGAGATTTTTCACAAGCATAAAGATCAAGGGATAAATTCTGGGAAGATGTTTGCCAGATGAAAAACTGTTCATAAGACTAAGAAGCAGATGGGTAGAGTTTTGCTGCCTCTAGAGCATTACTTGGCCTGCCTGCATAAGCCCAGAAGTTAACCCAAAGTTAGCCCCTGTAATACTTTCTGCTGTCATTCTGAAAATCTTTTAGGAAAGCATTGACATATTACCAGAGACAAAATGCAAAAATAAGTCAGTATTCTAATTCTAACATCAGCAACAGACATATGGACATTAAACAGAAGTCGTCTCCACCTGCTGTTTTTTTCCTCCATAATTAAAAGTGTTTTTGAACACTCGAGAGAGGAGTGACTTCAAATTCAAGTAAAGTGAACGTGTACATCAAATAGTATTCAAGATATTAATATAACTGATAATCTTTAGAATGATTATAATTAAAAGGAGCTGCTGCTCATGAGAAAGACTCTCCCTAAACAAAACCATGATGTAAGGCATATACCTAGCATTCTTGGTAACCTGTTAACTGAATTCCATACAGGCACCGAAAGTCATTTTCACGTGGCTTGTATTTTGCATTTTATGTAGACACAGTCGTTTTTAGGAAGTTCATTTATCTATTTGAAAATGTTATGAATGACTCAGCATGAGCTTTTATGTACTTTGTTGCCGCAAGACTCTGATTACTTATGTGAGGAACTCTGGCATTTGCAAATAGCATACTCTTGTTTAACAAAACATGCAAACACCTGAAAACACTTATATTTATATATTACTTCACATCACCAGATTCCTTTAAACTATTATTTATTGTTTTATTTAATAAATGTATGCTAGAAACAAACGTTTATGATGTATGTATAAATAATACACATAAATAATATATATGTTGTGCTAATTTGGCCAAAAGCTAGGAAGAGTAGTGCTAAATTATATTCTAATGAGATGGGTGGAGGCAGAAAGACTCTGATGATTCTCCGTAGCATATCTGATTCCATGAATCCTGAATGGCCTATTTAAAAAAAAAAACAAAAGGCTGGGGATATGGCCTAGTGGCAAGAGAGGTTGCCTCGTATACATGAGGCCCTGGGTTCAATTCCCCAGCTCCACATATACAGAAAATGGCCAGAAGTGGCGCTGTGGCTCAAGTGGCAGAGTGCTAGCCTTGAGCAGAAAGAAGCCAGGGACAGTGCTCAGGCCCTGAGTCCAAGGCCCAGGACTGGCCAAAAACAAACAAACAAAAAAAAACACTGATCACATAAAGTGAAATTTAATGCTAAATGAGGCCTGTTTTGTATGAACAGCACTAGATAAACTCTGCACCACTGAGGGGTATCTCATTTTGCTGCCACACAGTTTTCAGTCTATTAACAATGTTCCCAAGAAATAATGCTTTTGAATTATCCCGTTTGTTGCAAAGCATTACTCTGCCCTAACTTACAGAAAAGTTAAACCACATAAAAAATTTAATGTCCTCTGAGGGTGAGTAAAACCAAACAAAAAGTGAAAATGATTGGGCTGAGGTTGACACAATTCCCAGAACAAAAGGAGATTTCTGTAGAAGGCAGCTTTGTGGACCAACTAAAAGACATAATGAAGATCATTGCTTTGACATAATTGCAGAGGTATGTAACTTTAAACAAGAAAAGTAAGAAAGCCCAAGACATTGGAAGGAGGATTAGCTTGGAATCACAGTTTTAATTTCTGAGGAAATGATATGGTGAAGTGAGCAGTTCCTAAAGGAAAACTGAATCTGATTTATATTTTGTTCTTTTTCCTGTGACTATGAACTGTTCCAAACATTTATCTATTCTGATGTCTGTTTCCATCTTTGTTTACCAATTAATTTATTTTAGAACAGTCCTGCTTCAGGTAGCACCAGAAATTGTCATCTTTCAGCCCTTCACAGCACGGCTTTGTAATCCTCCTTAGAGAACAGGAGAAACAATGTTGGTGGACTGGGGAGACCTGGAATTAAGGCGAGTTGTTATCCTTCTCAGCAGTATAAATACCCCAATAACTCACTGAAGGATGAGGAATCAGGAATTTGCATTCTATTGCCAAGAGAAAAAAAAGTTAAAAATTGTTTAAGGTCAAAAGGCCCAAATCCTGCTTCCCTGGAGAATGTAGAGATGATGCCCCACAATAGGAACAAAGCCAGAGAGAAAATGAACTGCCTTGAGGCTCAGCTTCCACAATGAATATTGGCTGATGCCTACCTTGTGTCAGTCTCTACAGTAGACAGTGGGATACTGCCATAGAAAAGACAGACTGGTCTCAGCCATCCAGTGGGCAAGTGAGGACAAACACTGCATCTCAAAACACAAGTGTTGTAAATTCTGTAAAGGTTAAATTTAAAGTGTGGTTAGTGCATGAAAGTGAATCACCAGAGAAAGCAGTGAAATGTTTACTGAAACTAGGAGAATGAATGCACAACATTCCCTTCCATCCTCCATTCCTGCTTTCCTTCTGTCAGTTTTATCCACTTAGCAACAAACCTGGGAGAGTGTCTGGCACATAGGATGCTCACAATATACATCTGCTAATGAGGTAATAACTAATTATTCAGACTCCCAGTTCCTCCAAAACTAAGGAGTCCCTTTTCTTTTAGGTCTTGATCTTTACAAGTCAAAAGCTCCAAACACAACAAAAAGCACAGACAGTGTCTGGAAAGTGGAATAAGTACTGCAAAATGGTTTCAAACCTTCACATTAAAGTGCCACATGAAGATGAGAATACTATGTCTCCCTACACTTCTCATGAGACTCAGAGAAGTTGCTCCAGAAACTTCCCACTAGACACTGCTAACAAACACAGGCACAGGTAAAGAGAGACCTTTCAAATATGTAAAGCACAATCAAGTAGACTTATCAGCTAGTGTCTTACTTGAGACAAAAATTAAACAGTAATTAGCAATGTCCACATTGCTGAGTAAAACTTTCCCAATGATATGCTACTCACAAGAAACACACTTCAAATTGAATGATATAGTTTGTAAGTAAAAGGATGGGAAAATATATGCTATGTAAATATAATATTTCAAAAACAAGAATAGGTATATTACTATCAGATAAAGAAAAATATGTTTTTGCTTATAGCCCAAAATATACTGTGACTACATTTTGTAATGACAAAAGGCCAGTCTTTAAATGGGTATCTAACCAATACTTGCAAGAAAACAACAACCAAACCAAACAGTGAAAACAAAAGACAAATAGAGCCTCAAAACATATGAAATATAAATTAATAGATCTAAAAGACTAAGGAACAGAAAAAAATCCACAGTTATAGCTGAGAACTCAACCCACTCTCATCAAAGGGTAGAAATACAAGAAAGAAAAGTCATAAATAATATAAAAAAGTAACACTGCCAACCCATAGTTTATAACTGACATGTGTGGAGCAATAGCTACAGAAGACAAAATTTCCCACATGCCCATGGAACATTTAATGGAGTAGATTATAATATAGGCCATAAAACAAGCCTTGAAAATTAAAAAATATTAATAAAGTATGCTACTGAAACACAGGGAATCAAATCAGAAGCAACAAAAATATAGTAGTAAATTCTCCAAACATTTGGAAATTAAATGAATGATGAATCTAATTGAATGGAAATAAAAAATTATGGAAAAACTTAAAAACAGAACTTAGGAAATATGTGGGATGATGTAGATAATTCAATTCCAATTGGAATTAACTTACAGTATCTAATAAAAGTTATATCATTAAAAATATGGTTACATAATAAAAAAGATCAATGACCTAAATTCTTACCTTGGGAAACTACAAAAAGAAGAGTAATGTGACTTCTGAGCTATACAGAACACAGAAAACAATAGATACAATGGAAGTCTCTAGTGGCTCATGCCTATAATCTTAGCTATTCAAGAGGCTGTGAACTGAAGATGTCAATTTGAAGCTAGCCTCGACCAACAAACTCTAGTGCTACTTATATCCACTTAAACAGAAAAAAGTTGGAACTGGAGACATGGCTCAAGTAGTGGAACAATAGACATGAATACAAATGTCTAGTGAGAGCACAAGGCCCTGAATTCAAGCCTGAGCACTAGTAAATAAATAATTAAATAAATAATAAATACAGAAGCCAATGGAATCAAAAACCAAGGAAACAAATTGGAAAATCAGTGAAACATAAATTTACTTTTAGATGTACAAAGGGTACTTAATATGAAAACTAAGTAATGAGATATTTTTAACTAGGTCTATTACTCAACAAGTGGCCCATAAGTCAAAGAATTCTAGCATTTTGCCAAGTAACATGTGAATATAGTACATATTGACTTGAAGCCATTAGCTATTCCTAAAGACACAGGGATATATGGGGATATTTAGATCTTTCTTGTTTTATTGTAAAGGTGATGTTCAGAGGGGTTACAGTAATGAGTACATTTCTTTCCAAACAGTGTTACCCTCTCTCTCATTTTTATCACTTTCCCTCCCCCCAAGTTGTAAAGTTCATTTCCAACATAGTCTAGTGAGTATTACTGTTATATTGGTGCATCTTTTGGCCCACCATTTCTGTGATTCCCCTACCCTTCCCCAAATCAGAGAAACTTATATGCAAGACAAAATAAAAAATAGTGACAACAGGGAATAAACCAAAGGAAAAAATGAAAGAAAAAAAGAAGTAACTGAAAACAGTGCACAAAAACTCTCTTGTTTCCATACCTTGGAGTTTATTTTGATTAGTGTCATTTTATATGGTCATATGTACATAGCTATTGAGTTATTGTCATCCTCTGCTAAGACTACACTAGGTGAATGGCCCAATACATTCGTTGAAGCATTTTTAGATATTTCTTAAGTCTTAATTTGGGTTAATCAGACATCAAGAAAGGGGTGGGATGTAGCTCAGTGGCAAAGCACTTGCCTATCAAATGCAATATCCTGGGTTTGAACCCAGTACCAAAAAAGAAAAACAAAGACATCAAGCAAATATTCAAAAGACATTTACTTAATCTGGACTGTAGGTAACACAAGTCGTATTTGTTATATTTACATATGTACGTGTACATTTGAAACAGTCATGTATTTCTGTAATACTTCTGAGAAAACATAAGTCAAAGAAACTGATCAGCTTTGTTAAATTTCTCAGATGGTAAAGTATGATAGGGGATGAAAATTGTCCATTGGATTCAATAATAATATTTTTGGCTTAGGTCTTTCATAATATTAATTTCAGAGAATATTGTCAGAGGTCGATTCCAATAAGCTGAGAAGTTAATTGAAAGATTGGCTGGAAAGATCACAAGTATAATTTTGTAGGAACAAAGTGAGTTATATTTTGGTTGGTGCTTCTTTTTTAAAACAAAATGACTTACATTTATGTATAGACTAAGCAGAGTGGAAGGTGGAAGAAGGAAGCTACGCAATACCAGAATAAGAGCCCCAAAGAACTGAACAAGATCCAGAGAGCAGATGCATGCTTTGTTAAGAAAAGGACATTGGACATCATTTTGTGTGTACGGTCTAGGGGAAAAATAACATGAAAATATTTCAGCAGAATCTGCACGGCAGGAAAAGAAGGCACTATACCTGCAGAAAGAGTTCCGTTTCTGAACCACAGAAGGATGAGAAAGGGTAGGGAGCTTGATGATTGATGCAAAGTTGTATATTTGTCCCAGACTCCAGAAAAAAAATCTGCCCAAATAACACTATTGCCAATGTTTGGGGCAATTCCCTGAGAAGCACAGGCTGACTTCTCTAGAAGCAGAGGGTGAGATGGAGACTTGAGTACAAACCCTTATTGGAAATCAGTATCTGTACAAGAGTGGAAATCAGCAAACTATTTATTGTGAGTTCCTGGTGAATAAACAATGTCATGTTCCTGTACAATAACCAGAAAATTTCCAAGAATGTATCATTAAATGGAAAAAATATCTACCAAAGAATTTCTGTAGGTAAATTTGAGAGAAAAAGTACAACAACATAGACTTAGGAATAACACATGAACTTCATTACCTCTGGCAGGTAAAACATGAGGAATGAAAGGTTTGAGAAGTGAGTGTGTCAGACCTCTTGCTGACACATGGTAAACATGAAAGGTCTTACAAATAAATAAACCAGGTCACCAGGTAATGGTGGTTCACATCTCTTAATCTTGGTACCTGCGGGGGCTAAGATCTGGAGTACTGAACTTTGGAGCCAGCCCAAGCACACATGTGAAATTCCTTCTGAACCAATATCTGGGCACAGTGGCACACAATTACCTTCCTAGCTAAATGAAAGGATGTGATCAAGAGGCTGATAGTTTTGGATTATTCCCAGTAGAAAAGTTCAAGAGTCTCCATCTCAGTAAAGTAAGCTCTCATCCCAGTTGCCTCAAGAAGCCTAAAACAGGTGGTATGGCTAGGCAGGAGGCAAGACTAGCTTAAAAATCACCAGTCAGAGCCGGGCACCAGTGGCCCATCCTGTGATCCTAGCTATGAGATCTAAGGATTGTGGTTTTATACTATGGGCAAAATCTATTTTGATAGCATGCATCCTCACTTGCTGTCATTAGTTCAATTTCTTGCTAGTATACAAGATAGTCTGTCTTCCTTCAACCTATTTATTGATCAACAGCTTTCAAGTCAAAATTATTTACCATCCTCCTTTCTTTTCTCTTTCCCTTTCTCCTCCTAAGTAGTCGCTTATTTGTACTCAAGTTCTATGTTTACCCATATATATATGCATATAAATATATATGAAGTTTATATTCATAAAATCGCATGTCTAGGTTCCACAAATGAGCAGAATCATACCATTTTTAAAGCTTGTTTGGCCTTACACAATATGGTATATTAGATATTAGACACTTTTTATTTAGCTTTTATTGCCAAAAATGTCTGAGTTGTATTAATATATTTATGTTAACTTGTATTGTGTGTGTGCATAATATATTCACATACTCCTGATTCTCATTTCAGACATGTGAGAAAAAATGCTCAGTTATTTGGTTGCAAACATCTAACTAATAGACCAAGGCAAAATACTGATTTTGCAGGTTTTTGTTTTTCTTTTCTTTTTTTTCTTTTTGTTTTTTTTTGGTCACGGGGCTTGAAATTGGGGCCTGGGTGCTGCTCCTGAGCTTTTTTTTTTTTTTTTTTTTTTTGGCCAGTCCTGTGGCTTGGACTCCGGGCCTGAGCACTGTCCCTGGCTTCTTTTTGCTCAAGGCTAGCACTCTGCCACTTGAGCCACAGCACCATTTATGGCCTTTTCTGTATATGTGGTGCTGAGGAATTGAACCCAGGGCTTCATGCATGCTAGGCAAGCTCTCTATCACTGAGCCACATTCCCAGACCTGCAGTTTTTATCTTTAAGTTACACAGACTTGGTCATTAAAAAATGAAACTAGGTGGCTGGGTGCTGGTAGCTCATGTCTGTAATACTAACTACAAGGCTGTGATATGAGAATCATGGTTCAAAGCCAACCCAGGCAGGAAAGTCTGTGAGACTCTTATTTCCAATAACCTCCAAAAAACTAGAAGTGGAGCTTTGGCTCCAATTGCTGCACCCTAGCCTTGAGCAATAGGAGCTCAAGGACAGTGACTAGACCATGAGTTCAAACCTCACAACCAACAAAAAAGAAAAAAAGAAAAGAAACTAGCTTTAGAAGTCTACTTGGTAAGCAAAATGTCTCTTCAAGGACCATGTAAATTTTTTGAACCCATCTCCACTGATATGGTCACACTCATCTACTAAATTTCGACTTTGCTTTTCACTTGAAGTCTTACCTGATATTCTTATTTACTCTCTTTGCCTTCATAACTGCAGTTGTGATTAAATATAGATCATTTCAGATCCAGAAAGTGCTTCTTAGAAAAATATTTTCGAATAACTAAGTACAAGACCAAAAGGACTATATAATTCAGACAATGCCATTAATGATGGAAACAATTTGCTAGAGCATGAAAGCTTTCTAAGAAGAATATAAAATAGATGTCATAGAAAGAATGAACCCTTTAGATGGCAATAGGGTGATAATAAACCCTTGCTACTATGTTTATGAGTTATTTTGTTATTTTAGCCTAATGGCTTGGAAGGCCCTTTCAATTCTCTGTGGACATATATTTCATGGTAATAATAGGGTGCATGGCTGTTTCCATTTGACTTTTAAATAAACTTCAAAGTGAGAGAACTTTCTGAATTAGAGTGAGCTGTTGTGTCTTTTGACAGGCAGCACAGTCTTATATACTTGATTCTTCCCAACACTTCGCAACCCAAACCACAAAAGTTAGTACCTTAACTCAATTGGGGACATTGGTTGAGCAGTCCTCTAATGGAAGGATGGGTAGATTCTGGCCTTTTAAAATTCACCTTTGTTTTCTACACCTCAACCATCACTGAAGATTAAAGACAGTGTTCAAGGCGGGCTATTTCTCATACTTCACCTGCTCATTAAATGCCAAGACAGTTTTTTATTCAATTATACATCTGCCAATGAAAATGGTGAGCAAAGACAGCATCAAGGCCATGTTTTCATTTCAATCCTTGTTCTCTAGTGAATTACAAGGTTGTGAGTCCCCCAGAACAATTTATATTGACCCAAGCTTCATAAATCTGGTTCAGCAGACTGATTTGCTGAGCTATATGTTGTGCTCAAGTCTTTCTACTAACAACATTAATCATTCACTCAAGAGCAAGTAGCAATTCAAGAATGTTCTCCGTGGCACTCGTGTCAGAAACAAAGTCTTAATAAAAGCTGAAGAATTTACCCTCTCCTCAGAGGTTTCTAGTCCTCTTTATACATTTTCAATCTCCAGTCTACATTTTACTTCTTATTATGTAATGTAAAAATGAGAATGTGCAAGAATGTGCAAACAATCATGTACATCCTGAGGAAATTAGTATATTTTCAAGTCACCATTTCTAAACACTGAGATAAAATTAAAAGGACAGATACATTTATTTGCACATGAAAATACATGAATTTTCCACATCTTGATTCACTTAGTGTTGGAGAAATGTTTGAACTACGTGATTTTTATTTTTGTTCAGAGTGGAACTGCTCCTCACTCATTTTTTAAGTGAATAATTTTCTCCTTAAGGAAATACTAATGTTAATTGAAAGCCAGCCAACACATCTGTCTCTGAAGGATTCCAAGGCAGATATTAGCAAGTCAGGCAGGTTGTATATCTAACCACCAGCATTTGAATTTGGAAACAAAAACACATAAGCAATGAACAACACACAAGAAATTGTGTTTTTTAACACTGTATTGTACTAAAGAACAAACAATATTTAAGCAAACAAGAATGAGTTGAATTAAATTATATTTTTGAAGATAGCAAATGCATGTGTTAATTAAGCATTTCTTCCCATTGTATCAATCCATAAACAAAAGTATAACTAAATATTTCAGCCTAAAGAATTACTAAATTAAGAAGATTATATGTTTTTTTCCATTCTGACTTTTCATTTACCTTCTAATAACAATATGGGCATTTATGAGATTTACTTTGGTTTGTGCGCAATGTCATTCTGAATGAAGTGCTTGAATAATTCTAAACACAAGGTGCATTCTGTTTATACCATTTCTCTCTGTACTGTTGACTGGTCTATAGAACACTTCTTTCTCCTCCTCCTCTTTCTTCTTCCTCCCCCCTCCTCCTTCCTCCTCCTTCCTTCTCCTCCTCCTCTTTCTCCTTCTTCTTTTTCCTCTATGAAATACAACATTTCAAAGGAAAAATTCATTTTAATTCCTTATTAATGATAAATAGGATGGCATTCTTGGGGTAAGAATAAAGGGAAGGGTCCTTGGAATTTATTTTGATTCTTACCAGTATGGACTTGCTGGTCCATATTTAGAACATATCTTTACACATTTTTCTTCACTTATGATGATTTCATGAAACATTTAAATAAGAGATTAACTGTATATGTTTATTAGACTTATTTCTTTTATGTTGCAGTTTTAATTATGTTGGTAATATTTTCTCATATATGCGATATCTAAAAATATAAAGGTCAATTGAGTTGACTCATTAAGATACATGAAGTGGTAATAAATTTCCCAAACCCTTTATGCACAGGACTAAAGCTTAAAGTTCATTTCTGCTTTCTGTTAAATGCTGTCTTGAAATACCATGAATTCTCTTAGCTATATCTATATGATAAAGGCCAATTTAATACTAAAATCTCATAATGGATGTAGAACTAGATAGATTGCACAAAAGTTTGTTCACTGCTTATGCACCTGAACAACATTTTGCTTACAACAATATTTAAATGAGTTTATGAGCAATAAAGGCATATCAAGGACTATTAGGGAAAATCATTCAAGATACAAAAATCCATACTGATACTAACAGTAATTTGTTTTTTTTGTATTTATTTTGTACAAATATAATGCAATATTTTGTACAGTATTTTGTATAAATATAATGCAATATTATAGTAAAATGACTGTATCTATGTTTTTTGGCTTTCTACTAGAAATGAAATCACAAAAACCACACAAAGAAATGTAAAAATCCTAGACACCCACATCCTCAAATCAGATGCACAGAAAGTTAGTAAGGACATGAAATACTCTTAACATTATAAATCATCAGAGAAATGCAATTGAAAAGCAACATAATTACCATTAAGCCTTCATTACAGGTGTAGAATAAAGAAGAGTGGCTTACAGAAAGTATCTAAAATAGTCAAATTCATAGGGCCAGAGAGAGGCATGGTGGTCTAGGGGCTGGAGAAATGGGGAAGTTGGAATTGTTCATCTATAAGGACAAAGTTTTGTTTTTTTTTAAGCAACATGGATGTGGGATCTGTTGTTCAAAGCTGTGTTCACCATTAATGCTACTGCATTGCATACTTAAAAATTTTGTTAGCAGTGTGGATAGCATATTAGGCATGCTTATAAAAAAATAATAAAAACCACTGGTAATGCCCATTGTTGGCAATGCTATGGAACAAACCAATTCTCACATTGCTCCTAGCATTACAAAAAGGCATAACAGCTTGTAAAACAGTTGAATAAGTCCTTGTAAAGATAAACACATAACTATTTTATATCTTATTTACTCTACTCCTGTTATTTACCCAAGATAAAGGAAATATGTGCACTAAATAACTTGTATATGAATATCCATAGTAGCTTTACTTCTAATACTCAATAACTACACGCCATCAACTGTTCAAGACAGAATGATAGATGCCAAGTTGTGTGATGGGAAAAAATCCTCAATAATAATGCTAATAATTCCTTCAATGCCAGGAATAGATCACAAAAACAACATTCTGTGTAGAAAAGAACAGGCAGAAAAGGGCGCATAAGTGAGATTGTATTTATGGAAATTTAAGTTTGAGGAAATTCAACTTGCAGGGAGTGATGAGGATTAGGAGATAGATATTTACTAGAAAATGAGATTCCAGAGATGAAGGCAATCTGTGTCTTGATTGGGTGATTATTACATAATGATGTCATTTCATTAAACTCCACAAAGAAACTTCAAATATTTCAATGTATGTAAAATATACTTGTGTTGTGAGTTAGCAGATTCTTTTTGAGATGCTAAAGGGAAATAACTGTGCCATTGATGTTGACTGAATAGAAAGAGGTAGATCAAGAGTGAAGTGTGAGATTTGATCTGACATATGAAGGACTCTGTGTTGGGCCAGATAGAGAAAGTGGGACTCGCTTGACAATGTTTTACTCTCCTAGGACCATGGACCTAAGTTGACCATTGCTAGTTCTTCAGTTACTCTTGCCCATTAAGCCCAACATGTACCCACTAACAACCAAGAGCTTCTGACCTTAAGAGGCAAGTACTTTCTTCAGTTGTATCAATCTTTAGGCATCAATCCTCCTGTTGGTGGAATACATCTACTTAACTTTTGAGTCCGGTAACAGGTTTTCTAGCTCACTTCTGTTGTTTTTCTGTCGCATCAGTCCAAGAGTGTTAACCTCCAGGCCATAGGGCAGGCTGCATCTGTTCAGCCTCATTGTGAAAGGAAGGATGGCTCATCTGCAGTCCCTCTGGGAAGGGTGGGGAGGAAAATATTTTATGCTATTACTTGTTCATTTTAAGTGCTTACAGAAGGCTAACAATTACATTCTAGCTTTGGGTTTAAAATCAAATAAAACAAAGTCATGTTAAGAAATCTAGATAGCTAATAAAAGGTTTCCATCTTTTTTAGAGAGTTATAGGTAAATAAAGATAACCCTCTACTGATTGAGATAACCAGTAGAATAAATACCTTCCACTCTATACACATTTATGTGCTTTATTAAGGTTCCTTAACACTTGCCTTCTCTTCTGATGTGCTTTCTCTCAGTCTAGAAATCTTTAAGTACTCGTGCCTGCTGCCTGCCTGAAACAAAGAGATCAATTTATTGAGTCAAAATACCAGCATATTCTTTTGTAAAAAAAGAAAATGGTCAATGTATTTGCAAGTAGTTGTACAAATGTTTCAATTCAACATGTCAGTTTATGAGTACAATGCATCTTGATCAATGTCACCCATTCCATTGTTCTCCCTCATCTTTCCCAACCCCACTCGTTCTCTCAAGTTGCCTAGGTCCACAAATTCATCTCCTCTATACAATAAACTATGAGGTATATACTATGATTCGTTATTTATAAACAAAGTAACAGAGAAAGCAGAGGGCTTATTTAAAATCATGCAGCCTGTATCTACCCATTAATATCCCAACACCATTTTTTAATGAAATAGAGGAAGCAATCCAGAAATTCATATGGAACAATAAAAGACCTAGAATAGCAAAAACAATCCTAAGCTGAAAGAACAGTGCTGGAGGAATTACAATACCCAACTTCAAGCTGTATTATAAAGCTATAGTAATAAAAACAGCTTGGGGGCTGGGAATATGGCCTAGTGGCAAGAGTGCTTGCCTCCTATACATGAAGCTCTCGGTTCGATTCCCCAGCACCACATATATGGAAAACAGCCAGAAGGGGCGCTGTGGCTCAGGTGGCAGAGTGCTAGCCTTGAGCGGGAAGTAGCCAGGGACAGTGCTCAGGCCCTGAGTCCAAGGCCCAGGACTGGACAAAAAAAACCAACCAAACAAACAAACAAAAACAAAACAAAACAAAAAAACCCAGCTTGGTATTGGCACCGGAACAGGCCTGAAGACCAATGGCACAGAATTGAAGACCCAGAAATGAACCCACAGAACTATGCCTACTTAATCTTTGATAAAGGCACTAAAACAATAGTTTGGAAGAAAGCCTCTTTAACAAATGGTGCTGACAAAGCTAGTTCAACACATACAACAAACTAAAATTAGATCCTTATATATCACCCTGCACCAAAATCAATTCCAAATGGATTAAAGACCTCGAAATCAAAACAGACACCCCAAAAACACTAAAGGAAGGAGTAGGAGAAACACTTGGGCTCCTTGGCACAGGACAGAACTTCCTTAACAAAGACCCAGAAAGGCTACAAATCAAAGAAAGGTTGGACAAATGGGACTGCATCAAACTGCAGAGCTTCTGCATGGCAAAGGACATAGCTTGCATGATAAACAGAAAGCCCACAGGATGGGAGAATATCTTTACCTGCCATTCAATGGACAAAGGCCTCATCTCTAAAATATATGCAGAACTAAAAAACTTACCTTCCTCCAAAACAAAACCGCAAAGAACCAATAGCCCCCTCAACAAGTGGGCTTAAGACTTACAAAGAGACTTCTCTGATGAGGAAATGAGAATGGCCAAGAGACATATGAAAAAGTGCTCTACATCACTGGCCATAAAAGAAATGCAAATCAAAACAACATTGAGATTCCATCTCACCCCAGTAAGAATGTCATATATCAAGAAAACTAACAATAACAACTGTTGGAGGGGATGTGGCCAAAAGGGAACCCTACTTCATTGTTGGTGGGAATGTAAACTGGTTCAGCCACTCTGGCAAGCAGTATGGAGATTCCTCAGAAGGCTAAACATAGAACTCCCCTATGACCCAGCAGCCCCACTTTTGGGTATGTATCCAAAAAACCACAAACAAAATCACAGTAAAGCCACCAGCACAACAATGTTCATCGCAGCACAATTTGTCATAGCTAGAATCTGGAACCAACCCAGATGCCCCTCAGTAGACGAATGGATCAGGAAAATGTGGTACATATACACAATGGAATTTTATGCCTCTATCAGAAAGAATGACATTGCCCCATTTGTAAGGAAATGGAAGGACTTGGAAAAAATTATACTAAGTGAAGTGAGCCAGACCCAAAGAAACATGGACTCTATGGTCTCCCTTATTGGCAATAATTAGCACAGGTTTAGGCAAGTCACAGCAGAGGATCACAAGAGCCCAATAGCTATACCCTTATGATCACTTAAGATGATCGTTATGTTACGGAAATGATTGTTATATCACAGTTGTAACTACTTTCAACGTCCCATGTGTATCTGTAGCTTCTACTATTGATGATGTTCTTGTATCACCTTCCTGTGGTTGTATCTACACTATCTCTGTAATCTTATCTGAGTATATTGGAAACTGTGTATACTGGTATTAGAACTAGGAAATTGAAAGGGAATACCAAAATCGAGAGACACAGGGTAAAAAAAAAGACAACTACAAAAGCAATACTTGCAAAACTGTTTGGTGTGAATGAACTGAACACCTCATGGGGGGAAAGGGAAAGGGGGAGGGAGGGGGGTATGAGGGACGAGGTAACAAACAGTACAAGAAATGTATCCAATGCCTAACGTATGAAACTGTAACCTCTCTGTACATCAGTTCGATAATAAAAATTTGAAAAAAAAACCATGCAGCCTGTTAGAGTTTGGCTACTGCTTGAGTGTGGAATAATCCCTCATGTCTAGGAGATCAAGTCTGAGTGTCCGTCTTGGTGCTATTGATAGGTGGTAACACCTTTGAGAAATGGGAGTTCTTGAGTTATTGGGGGCATACCTTCAAAGAAGTTAGGGACTCTGACTCTTCTTCTCACTCCCTTGTACTCCCTAGCAAGCTAGGATATGAGTGGTTTTACTGTGCCACCTGCCATAGCCATGATGTTTTGCCCTGTCACAGGACCAAACACAGAAAGGACAAGTGAGCATGGGCTAGCCTATATTAAAAAAAAAAAAAAAAAAAAGCACAACAAAACCACAAGCCCCAAATCACATTTTTCCCTTACAATTTGATTTCTTAGATTTTTGTTATAGTGATAGAAAGCTAACACATGACTCAAAAATTGAACCAAAAAAAAAAAAAAAGACATCCTTTCTCAGACAGAGAAAAGATGCTTAACCATCAAGCTCAGGGAATGGTCATTCCCTTCCTGCCCTTTCATTCTCTTCCAATATCAAATTTTTAATGTTACCCACAGTGAAACATTATATACATATCCAATTTAATGCTTAAAGTGATTTTGAACAATAAAACTTAAAACCTTTTTTAACTGAGTTAAAAAAAAAAAAAAAACACCTCCCAAATACTGCCATTCAAAATGCCAATTTCCTTAGGACTTGTCCAGCTAGAAAAAATGGATAAGGATTCCTAGTGGAGAATTTCTCCCAGAGTAACCCGCATTTAAACGAGCTGCTAAACCCCAAATTGCAAAATTCCAGCCACTTGAGAAAACTCCTTCAGAAGACAACAGTCCTTGGGTGATGATGCGTATGGGCTGCTTGCTCTTTATAAGGCGTGTGCTGTGCATAGTGTAATACGGGAGCTACAATGTTCTCCTATATACACTGGCCAAGAATAGAGTCTACTGGACACATGCCACTTGTAACCTAATTGGCATTTTTTTTTTTTTTTTTTGGCCAGTCCTGGGCCTTGGACTCAGGGCCTGAGCACTGTCCCTGGCTTCTTCCCGCTCAAGGCTAGCACTCTGCCACTTTGAGCCACAGCGCCGCTTCTGGCCGTTTTCTGTATATGTGGTTCTGGGGAATCGAACCTAGGGCCTCGTGTATCCGAGGCAGGCACTCTTGCCACTAGGCTATATCCCCAGCCCCTAATTGGCATTTTTATACACAATTCTGTGGCTAGTTTGTAAAACTATTTTTCAGTCATTTGGAAATTCTGTCAATTTGATCCTTCCTTCATCCTGAACTTCAAACAAGGTGGTTTATGTACTACAATATGGCCAGTCTTCAGAAATTGCTGTAGGGAAGGGCTTGCTAATATATATTGTAAATCTACTTTAGCACATGATTTACCAAGCTAGATTTTTCTTAGCTAATTTTAAAATAGTTTGCATTCTTTGAGTAACTATATGACAGGAATGGAAGGAGATAGAAAGTTAAGAGAGAGCCAGATAGGATGAGTATAATTAAAATAGTTTGGAATTCACAGCATCTATATATTATATATATTTCAAACTCTTGAGATATCATCAGTCCTCTTCTAGGCAATATAATATTTTATATCTTTAGACCTCAAAACAAATGATCTCTCTACTTTACAAGCTCTCGGCACAAGTTTCTTCTCTTGCAATCATCGTACCATTCCTTTAAGCTCCTCAGAGCCAGAATGGTGGAATTTTTTTTCCTCTGGGGAAATGAATGAATAATAAGGGACACAACCAATAGCCAGTTTATATTTCCTGCTGTCCTTCCAAAGCTTTATAGTCAAAAATAAAGGTGTTGCGGAGGTGGAGGACCCAATTTCCATGCTTAGTTTTGCACAGTGGGTTTCAGTCAATTAAAATTTCAGTTCCTAAGATACAGTTGCTTATGAAGGCCAGAAGCACCCACATTTTTTTTTTTGAAACAATGAACATGATCTAGAGGAACCTTCTTCCCTCACATCTGCTAGGACCGCAGGCATTCTGCTGAGTTGCCCAGGGTGTCATAAAGCTGGCCTCATCTCCTTTCCGAGCATCAGCCTCGTGCTATTACCTGCATTTTGACTCCTGTAAGCAACACAGCAAATACTTTGGGGGTGGGGTGGAGGAACAACATGTTTCTTGTTCTTTTTATCCTCTGTAATACATTGGAACTAGGCCATCTGGCTGCCTTTTGGGTAAATCCATTTTATAACAAGATTTTTTTTTTTTTTTGGTGATTCAGTAATTAAAACCCTTTGGATAGGGTTCAATATGGACTTGCCTTATGCTGAATTTTTGCTTTATAGCAAACTGTTAGTCACAGGTGCCAGTGAAATTTTAAATGAGAATGAAGAATCTCCTAGAACATTCAAAACATTATCTGAAGTCATCCATCTCGCAGGTTCTGTTGACCTTAGGGCCACTGTTCTCTGGAGATGAGTCAGGTGAAATAAGGCCTAGACTTGCTCCTGGCCTGGCATTGTTAACATTTTATCTTTCATTCTATTCCAAATCTAAACTTCTAGGATTGAAATCCTGAAATCAAGTCTTAATGCTGTTACTCATGGCAAAAGTGGACTTATATACTTACTTTGCTCCAACATGCCCTAGATGATAGGATGGAGACTCAGACATAGAGAAATACTTGAGCTCAGAATCATCTTAATATACTTATTAGAGATCCAGCATTCCTTTTGAATTGTAATTGCTGTGTGGGACTTTAAACATTAAAATGTTGTTTGACTGTACTACATTGATATTTCTTGAAGTCCAACTCTGTGCTAACAGATCTTCATTTTAAATAGAATATGGTTTTAATTTTTGATAAGCTGCTGAATTTTAAAGAGTTTTTTGGGGCCACCAAATATTTTGGATCATGCAGAGAATATATAATGTACTGTAGTAATTTTGTATTTACATTTCTATGATGTGACATAATAGATGTGAATGTTAATTACTGCTTGACTATGTTAATAAAGTTGTTTAGGTATAAAAAATAAATAAAATGTTGTTTGATATGGCATTATCTTTGGAATATTTTCTGAACAAAGCTCATTCCTTTTGCACAATTTATTATACAATCCCTTGTCTTCTAAAAGGATACATTGGCACAAACCTATTTATTTTCTTTTTTCTTTAATTTTTAACAGTTAAAGCTTGAACTTGGGGTATTGGATTTTCAAAGCAAGTGCTCTACCACTTAAGTTCTGCCCCTAGACATGCTAAAGTAGATTCAGAAGTCAAATGATCACTCAGATTTTTCTTGATGTCCTGGGGGGGGGGGGGGGGAAACAACAAAAATCAGCTCCCAGACTAAATTATGTCTCATTTCCCTTTATCTGTTATTTTCTTTTTATCATGAATCATGGAAAATTAGCAGTTTGCTTAAGAATTTTCTTCTAGTTGCTGATTCATATGAAAAATCTCTGCAAAATATCATCCATTTTGACTTTCACTCTTATTTTGCCTGAGGGTGTCCTGTTGTTCCAAGACCATTTGTTTTAAATCTTCTCTCCCTTCCATTGTATTGTCTTTACTACTTTGTCAAAGGTTATGTGGCAATATTTATTAGAGTGTATTCCCAGGATCTCTATTCTTTTCAGGTCTTTCACCTTTTCAACACCACACTATCTCCATTACTATTTCCATTATAGAAAGTTTTGTAGTTTTGTAGCTTTAGTTCTCCAATTTTGTTCTTCTCCTTCAATGTCTTCTTGGAAATTCTGTATCTTCCTCTTGATATAAATTTTAGAATGTATTTGTCCATATACACAAACCCAGCTAGGATTTGTTTTTGATATTGTTTTGAAATTGTGACAGATAAATTGGGGGGAATCCTGTTATTTTCCTTTCTTCTTGCTCTCTCCCTTGTCCCACTTTCTGGTTTGGCGTCTCTCACCATGCCCATGTGTTTCTATAGCCATAATTTAGTTACAAGGTCATTTATATCAGCAGCACTGAGAGATTATTTGACAAAGACAGCAACCATCTGTGGCAGTTAATTAGGTAACAATTCACTTGTATATCAACTTAGATTGTTTGAATCTTTTGAATAGATGAGCTGAATACCTCTCTTGGGACAATGAGCTTGTTTTAGAAGGCGTGGCTATCTGATTCAGCATTTTCTTTGCTTGAGCATACATTTGTTTTCCTTCTTCCTTCCTTTCTTTTTTATTTTTAAGTGTTGAACAAAGGAGTTTGGATTTCACAAGTCAGATGATGAACGATGAGTACCACACATCTTGATCAGTGTCACCCTTTCCTATTTTCTTTATTGAGCCTTCATGAATGGTTACTGTGCCTAGGCTCCTTGGGTGGAGGTAGAATGTTCCCGAATTCCTTAGAACTCACCAAATGGCACCAGACTTCAGATAACAAATGGTGACCTTGACCTTGTTTTGGCTGTGGTTTGACTGACATCAGCCACACCTTCACAACTGAACAGCTGATGTTTGTAATTAGAGAGGAATGTGCTATAGGGCTTAGGTTTTGACTCTGTGAAGATTAAGGGGACGTTTAATGGCTCAGAGAATTTAAATCCCATTTTTTGAATTATATTTGGGGTTAACTTGGAGAAGTCTTTCATTCTATTCTCACTAATGTTACTTACAGCTGCTCATATCATTGTAATTTATTGGGAAATCTCCTGAGAACAAACTTTATCATAAGATGCTGAAAACTTTTTGGATATACACAGGTTTAAGTTTATAATATCTTCACCCCCAAAATTATATCAATGTGTAAAAACTATTGAGAAGTACATGCTTAAATGAGTTATTGAAGAGGTGTGAATATCAGCAGAATTCTTTGTGAGAAGATTTTAGGGATTTGGTCTGTGGGAGTATGGAAAAGCTATTACTTTTTTTTTTTTAAAAAACAGAAATTGAGTAAAATCAGAATTTTTTTTTTACTTTTGTTTCTTCCAAATTTACTGTGAGCTGGCCATAGTAATCCCAGTTACTAAGGAGGCTAAAGTAAGAAGGTCACATGAGCCCAAAGTTTGAGATCAGCCTGGACAGCTTAGTAAGATGCTATCTCAAACAAGCAACAAACAAAAGAAAACTTACTATGGGCAGATTTAGTTAGGTTTTGCATAAGTATATCGCTTGGATTACTATAACCAAGTATGATAGACTAGGTAGCATAAACAACAGAATTTGTTATCCCTCACTCTAGAGGCTGAAGTCTGAGATTAGTGTAGCAGCATATTTGCCTTCTGACGAGTCTTCTCTCCCTGGACTGAAGACAGGTGTTTTCTCCCTGGGAGACAGAGAATGCACCCAAACGCTCTAATCTAGCTTCTTCTCCTGGTAAGGACAGCAGTGCCATCACGGTGCCCACCCCTGGTGACCTTATCTGATCGTAATTAAAGTTTGAGAGTCCAGATCACATTAGAGATTGGGGGCTCAACCCATAAAATTAGGGTGCCACGATTCCAAATTCATAGCAACAAATGATAGCTTCTCTTATTTTTCAGCTTAACAG
Source organism: Perognathus longimembris pacificus (assembly GCF_023159225.1). Lineage (NCBI taxonomy): Eukaryota > Metazoa > Chordata > Mammalia > Rodentia > Heteromyidae > Perognathus > Perognathus longimembris. Next base: position 22,236,264 of record NC_063176.1, read on the forward strand.
TGTCCCATTTGAACGAGTTTTGTTGTTGTTCACAAGGAATAATACATGTCACTCTTTTATTTGATCCAGAATTAAGTTGCTGCCTTTCTTAGTAGCTGGAAATTTTCTCCCTTGTTGTTGGACTAAAAGCAGGATGCTTGTTTTAGATTCTGATTGAATTTCCTTTTAGATATTTTGGTTTGTTTTTTTCCCAAGGAACTTGTAAATTATTCTATTTACCAAATGAACTAAAAGACAAAAGAGAAATTATCTTTCATCTTTTGAGTATAAAAGAACGGTAATCTGCTTGAGTACTGGTGGCTCATGCCTGTAATCCTAGCTACTCAGGAAACTGGGATCTGAGGATCACAGTTCAAAGCCAGCCCTGGCAGGAAAGTCGGTGAGACTCTAATCTCCAATTAACCACCAGAAAACCTGAAGTGGTGCTGTAGTTCAAGTGGTAGAGTGCTAGACTTGAGCTGAAGAGCTTAGGGACAGTGCCCAAGCCCAGAGTTCAAGCCCCATGACCGACAACAAGCAATCAATCAAACAAACAAACAAAAGTAATCTAATGTCACAAGTATCTATGACGCAGTATCTAACCTAAAAGTATTACATAAACACAAGTATTAGGACAGAGTATAAAATGTATTTTAGCAAATAGGTACAATTTTAGAAGAAAGAAACCATATAGTATGTACTTTTGAGAGGTTGAATACAAACATACACTTAATACATGACAATGGACAGCAGGATAGACTTCATAGTCTAACAGGAAACTGATAAATAACAAAGAACCAAATTAAATTATAGGTATAACATGGTAGAGTACAATGTGGTCCCCTCCCAATGTGGAACAAAACTTAGTCAATTAGCTAATATTTTTCAGAATTTTTAAATCTCTGGATTAAATTGTTTTTTTCTTTTCAGAAAACAAAATATTATTTCTATTTTAAAAATATTTTTATTTGGTTGTATTTTAACTGTTATGATAAAATTATTATTATTAATTTTGTGTCCATCCTGGGGCTTGAATTAAGGGACTGGGCACTGTCCTTGAGCATTTTTGCTCAAGGATAATGCTCTGCCACTTGGACCACTGATCTACTTCTGGCATTTTGATAGTTAATTGCAGATAAGAGTCTCATAGACTTTGCTGGCTGGGCTGTCTTAAAACTTGTGCTCTTTAGATCTCTACCTCCAGAGTATATAGAATTACAGGAGCGAGCCAAGAGTTTCTGGTAATAAAACTATTTTAGTTGGCTGATAATCTACTCTTAATTGATTTCCTTAACCGATATTGAGTGTCTGTTCTTTGACATCATATGTGAGGGATGATGGATGTGCAGGATATTTCCCAGTACAGAGAAACTTTACAATTACACTACAGAATAGTGAGTACTGCAATGACAAGAAGCAAAGGATGATGCAAAAGAAGAGGCTCCTAATCCAGCCTGGAGGTCTCTCAGAATGAGCTGATAGTGAGGCCATGAATTTGGAGGAAGAATTGGCTAAGAGAGTCCATGTAAGGAGATGAAGAAACATTTCAAAAATATGAGTGACTTGGTTCAGACCAGTAATTTTCATGGAATATAGCTGGACTATGAATGCAAATACTGAGGAGACAGAGTTAAATAACAATGGAAAGGGTGATGTCTAAAGTCACAGTGAAGCCACTGTAGGACACAGGAAAGTCATACTGGTACAAATGGGAGTAAGAAGACTGTTCACAAGGCTATTACGGTAAACGAAGTAAAAAGGAATAAAGTCCTAAAAGTAAGGTAACCAGAGTTCCCATTGGTGAGTGTCAAAATTGTATGCATTTTTTTCAAAAGAAGAATGAATTGAAATGGATGCCAAATTTGATATGAGATGGGAACAGGGAAGCTGATTAGTCCAAGACGACATTTGGATTTCTGGTTTCATCAGTGCGGGAGAGTGCTAACATTCCTCTGGGTAGTGTAGTCTGGGGAGAGAAACTGGTCTGATGGGAAAGCAGTAGTGAAAACTGAGGAAGGATTTGCTGAAAGTGTCTATGTAGGCCTCTGAACGGAGATTCACTCAGGCAGTTTCTATAGAAGGCAAAGATCATGAGAGAGGTCCAAACAGATGTACCGTTGGGATTTATACTGTGTGGTCGTGGTTAGAATCACTAGCACAAATACATTATCCAGGAGCATAGGCCAAGGAATAAACCTGTAAAAGCACTGGGCAAAACAGGCAGAGAAATCGAAAATCACCAAGGAGACAAAGAGGAAGAGCTAATTGGTAAAGTAGGAGGGTAGACTCCTAGAGTCAGGGAAATTCAGAGAAAAAGCTTGTTACAGAGAAAATTACTGAAGTGCACAAAAGCAAATGAAGAATTGAGAAGCAAAACCAACAATTAGATAAATTATCATTTAAAATAGAATGGATCTGAGAACAGAAGCTTCTTTTATGTTTCTTTATGGAAAAGACCTCACATTTTTGCTTGAGGCTGAAATCAGACAGTGACCCTCCTGACTCATGTGTCCTAGAGCTGGGATCATAGGTGTGAAACTGCCTTGTCCAGATTGATTGACTGAGATATTGTTTCCTTAATTTTCTTTTTTCCCCCTACCAAAGCCTCAAAGAGTAATCCTCTAAATCTTTACTTCCTGTATATCTGGAATTACAGGAAGGAGTCACTGTGTTTGGTCTCAAAAATTGTTTTTAGTAATTTTGGTAGAATAACAGATACAAGTAAGAGTGTTCTTTGCAAAGAAGTACATATGCCCTTACTTTGTGAAGAGTTACTTCAGCAGGGTTAGGAGTGGTGTCTATGGACAAGAACTGGAAGACAAAGTGAATCAAACATCAGAGTCCCTAGAGAGAAACACATTTTGGAACTACCAAACTTTTAAAGGAAACAGACTGAGTCATAATTTGGAATGGGTAGAGGGATGAAGAATATTTTTCATGGCAGAGACTTTAGCATTCATTTATGTAGAAGAGGGACAAATCAAAGAATTTAACATATGAGAATAAACAACTTCCAGACAGGAGTAGAAGGAGATGGTGTGATTCATTTCAGAAAAAACAGGGTATCTTTTCTAAAGAGACACTAGTTAAAGTAACTAAAAGCAGATACAGTGAGTGTGGGTGAGTGATTGTGAAATTAGACAGGCTTTTCACCTGATTGCATTGATTGTTCTCTCTAAAATATGATAGCAGGCCTTTTTGTAGGAGAGAAGGATGAGATTATGGGAAAAGAAGCTTGTGAAAGCAGTCAAGCTAAGAAGGGTTAATCTGTCGAGTGAGAGACAAGCTGATTAGAAACACACGACAGGATTTTCTGGAAAATGTGAAGGGCCAACTGAACTCTATTAATGTGTAGTGGCAGACCTGTGCTTTTATGCCTTATTCCCTCTGCATCCATTTTTGAGAGCAGGGATGATAGTGTTGGCCAGATTGGGGTTATAGGAGGCAGAGTCAATAGCAGGAAGCAGAAGAACCGGGGAGCAATCAAAGGGGTGATTTGAATGAGGGTTATTATTCACAGAAGTCGGAACCATAGGAAATTGGTCAATAGGCAGGTATGAGGCTGTCACAGTTACTAGCTGTGCAAAGGACATAACTGGCAACATAGCACACTGTGCAGGCAGAGTGGACAGAGCCCAGAGGGCCCAGAGCTGTGTAGACTCTGGCTTTGACCTCTCTTAGCAAACACATTCATGTCCAGGTGTGATATTTTGTCCCTTCCCTGGGTTTGCAATCAGATCTTACAACCTAGTGACCTTCTACTTTATTGGCTTTATGCTACTTTTAATCCTCTTCTGTTAGCCCTGGACATACCTTTGTTGGCAGTCAGTAGCCCACTCCTTTGCCAAAACTTACTCTAATGTCTTTAGTATGTGCTAAGGCCAGGAAAGTCATGCTCAAGCTTTTTTTTGGGTCCAGCTGAGAGTTTTCTCATGCTGTGTGACCTTTTGCTTTCTCATGTTAAAAAAAAAATGCAGACTGCAATGTAGCTTCTGTCCACCTAAACAACTTTCCATGGAAATCATCAAAATCAACACTGATCCTGCCATGTGGAAGAGTTAACTTGAATTCTTTCACTGTTGGAAAGCACCTGGGTAGCCCTTGTCCTTCCATTTCCTCACTGTATTCCATCCATCATTGAACGTTGGAGCCTCCTTAAGGCTTTGCTCCAATGTAAAGACCTTAAGTTGAGTTGTGCTTGTGGAATTTTCCTAGTATATAAATATTCAACATTATTTTTGATTAAGGCTGGAGGCTTTTTTCCTCCTAAGTGAGGCATGATTCTGTGTCTGTTATGTCTACTCCTCTGTGTCAGTTTCCTCTGTACAGCCAGATGCCTTTTTCAGGGGTCTTGACATGATGGGGTGACTGACCTTGTTGCTGTGGTGATTCTGCAACTGGCCAAGTAGTCAGTGGGTGATTTTCCCTATAAGAGTTTGTGAAAAAAAAGAACCAACTTACTTTGAGAATAAAATAAAATGCCCTTCTCCTTTCTTACTTGAATGCTGCAGTAAAACTAGATTAATATGCACTTTCAGATTAATTAACCCTGAAGAGAAAAATGGGAGAAAAATAAGGAAGGGTTTTCAGTAGAGGAAGTTGCTAGACTCCTTCTGAACCCAACAGATAGTATGGGCAAGGTCAAAGACGAGAGGGTAGTGAGGTCAAACTTGTCCCATCTCACATATGGTATTTGTTCAGAATCTGGGTGAAGGAAAATTTGCTGCTTTCATTTAAGTATTATTTGGTCACAAATTTCTTCACTATAAACCAGCTTTCATCCAATAGCAAAGAGCTTAAGAAAATAACAGTATTTTAGGAAAACTAGAAAACCTGCTTGCTCCATTTTCACTCTGAAGATCACCATACTATTAAGCAGAATGAGATGACAAATGTTTACCTGTTTTCCTTATGTTGTTCGATTTGTTACTCAGGGACCTTATAATGATAATAGTTAAATAATATGTGAGAGAATTAGAATGTAAAAGAGTCTCATGTGACCATACCTATAATATCTATAATAGACACAGAAACAAGCAAGAATTACATGATTGGATTTATCGTTTTCTCATATACACATACTGTACATGGATGACTACATGAATATTTAAGTAGGCTGCTAAAAAAATTGTGTGTGTGTAAGTAAAACAAAAGGCAGAATTTAAAGTTCCAGGGCCCTCTCTGTGAAATCATATCTTATATGTTCTAGACTTTCGGCAATGGCTGATGAATAAAGGAAAACAAAAATAAAAACAAACATATTTCTTTAAGGTAACTGGGACACAATTTTACCCCAAAAGTCTCATCTGAATTTTATATTTTACTACATATTTATAGCAGTGATTATGGGAAAATAACAATAGAATTTTTTCTTTTTTTCTAATTTTGAATAAAATGGAATTTCCTACCATTTTTGTCCTATAGTTTTGTACACCACCTGTCACAATGGCATGCTGCCCTAATTCAGTGGCATCTGACAGTAGCTGAATGGTGGAAATATTAGGGCACATCTTTTAAGATGGTAAGGCCTGGGTTTAAGATCTGTTCATCACTAACATTTGTGGGCAGCTTTCTAGAATCAATAATTTTCACACTTTCCTCAGATGAATTTTCCTCTTTATGTAGAGATAAACCTGTCTCCAGTTTGAACAGCATGGATGTGGTTAGATACTTCCTATGATTGCGCCTGTCATCTTACCATAGCGTATCATTCTTGGAAAGGTCCAGATTGTCCCGCTGGGACCTGGGAGTATCTGTGTGGACAATGGGAATCTTGCTACAGGAAAGCAGAAATGTGTTCCTCCCTGAAAGAGGCCTAGTGTATATCCATGGAAACCTGAAGATCAGCACACCCGCTGCTGAAAGGCGTGACTCTTAATTCTTAACACCTTTGCGTTCTGATGTGTTTTAATTTAATCTTTTTTCATAGTAGTTCCTAATAGGCAAGGACAAATTTAATTTAGAAAAAAAACCACATTGTTGATTTTGGGTATGTATTTAATAATTATAACTTTCTCAGTTTGACTTTTTGAAACCCCATTAAATTCTTTGATAGTATTTTCAGTATTTAGTGAAGGATGACATCCCCCTTGCCTTAATCATGTGCCAGATTACTCGTAAACCTGGACCATATGCCACTGCAATTTGCTGATGGGCCCAAGCTGTTTTGGTAGATAAAAAATCCAAGGGGATTAGAATGGCTCAGTCCTTGCTGTCAACAGAGCAGTGGCAGCAGGGCAGTTATGTGTGCCCTTCTCTCTCCTGGTCTCCATATCACCTCTATTCTCTTAACTGAAGTCCTTGATAACCCAAAGCCTGCACGGCACATCAAGTTTCACAACTGGCTAGCTATAAACTAAATTCTCCTTAAAACACTTAAATAGAGGCCAAGATTGAGAGATATCCAATTCATGGAAGTGACAGAGTAGAAATTTGGGTGCAGAATTAAGAAATGTTGGTCCACTTTTGGCTTCAGGATGATCCTGAGCATGGGTACATGCATAGGGCAGACTTTTAAATTGGTGACTGGCATAGATTATTTTCTCCCTTAAGTCACTCTAGTTAATACTGTTATTTTTCTGCCATTAGTGTCTGAACGACTATTATTTTTTAAAATGATTTTTCTAGATGTGGTAGAGCCTGCCTGTGTACACAATGACTTGGCTGAATCAGGAGGTTTTCAAGTTTGAAAACAGCTTGGGTAATGTATGGAACCCTCATCATAAGTAATTAAATAAATTGATAAATAGATAAATAAATAGATAAATATATCTATGACTCTTAATTTAATCAGATTAAATTATTAAAATTTAAATGGTTGACATTTAAAATGACTTTTAGGAAGATACCATTTTCTGGAAGACATTTTCCAATTCTCATGCTTTCTCAATGCAAGAGAAACTTCCACTCTTGAAGTCATTGGGATTTATACCTTGTATATCAAAACCTATTTTCTTGATAATAGCCACTTATTTAAAGTGTGTAAGTTACTTTAAGCAGAAAATAATGGAGCATATTGCTTTAACATATTCTAATTAGCAATTCTTCTATAAGCACTTTATACAAATATAAATGAGGAGAAAATACTAATTTTCTGGAGTTCAGTGCTACAGCTCAATAATTTCCATATTGCATTGTTATGTGTGAATCTTGAGGGGTAGAGTAACAGAAGTTTACAGTTGGAAGAGTCAGAGAAGTCTAGAGGTGATAGTACATGCCTGTAATACCAACTACATAGGAAAAAGAGGTAGGAAGATGCTGCTTGAAGACAAGCCTATTTCAAAGCACAAGATCCTAACTGAAATGAACTCAAAGCCAAAGAAATGGAGTCATGGCTCAAATGGTAGAGTGTTATCATAAGTTCTTCAGGTAAACCCATACTACCACACACACTCATAAACACACACACACACACACACACACACACACACACAGAAAATAAAGAGGAACTCACCTCTTTCACATTCCCAGGGGGGACAATTGTTACTTAATCACCTATCATATCTTATATTATCTCACTACAGTTCTTTTAGTTGAAAATGACACATAGTTCCAGCTGCCGTACAAAGCAAAGGGTTATTATTAATATTAATCCTGGCTCCAATACAACATTGACAAGATTTAGACAATGCAACCAAACTTTGGTTTCTCTTTGTCTGTGCCTGTGCATGTTTCTCCATGGGATAGGCAATGTGGTTATAAAAAGCTTTAAGTCATTGTCATCCCAACTCAAATACAATACCTGAGTGGGTTTGTTCTCATAAACATTTTTAATGAGAAGTTAAGAGTATACAGGCCACAGACACATGCCACCATGTCTGTAGACTGATACTGCCCAGCTTTGTACCTTGGTTCCAATAACCAAGTCTTTTCTGTCTCTTCATTAATTTGTCCTATTCAGTCTCTAAATAGATGTGCTATATCTGCTGCTTCTATGAAGTGAGGGTTTTACATTTCCTTATCTTTTCTTCTAACATGATTTTTACCTGAAATGAATAAGTGTGACCTGTTTTTGAAACTTAAGTCAGTAGGAATGCACTCCAGGAAGCTATTGTAAAGATGTAAAGAATATTGTTACCAGGTCAATTGTTTAACATATTTGAATTCTCTCTTTTCTTTATGCTTAGAGCAAGTCATTAAAGAAGGTAAACATATTAATATAGAGGTCACAGTGATACACTTACATGTGAGTATTTTGAATATAGGATAATTATGAAAATCATTGAGAATTTCAAACTTAGGATTTGAACTTTCCCCATGATTTTTGAAGAGCTGCAAATTGGAAGCACATAAGTTTTGAAATTATTATGTTTCTATGTCACAAATGTTGCTGAATTTCTCGAAAACATGAATACATTCATTAAAATGATTTCTTATTCAAAAATCGATTAGATCTTCAAACATGCGGAGAAAAGTTACATGAAAAAGTTATATGTTATATGAAAGGATGTAAAGAGGACTTATCTATAACAATTAGAAAACTAAGCATCAGAATTTATTGTTCAGACTTGGAATTGTGAGATTTTTTTTTAATCTACCAACTGAAATATCCCAAAGGCTCATTTTGTCAAATGGAAGAGTCACAATATCAAATGGCAAAAAGATATTGTTTTCAATTTTTTTTTTTTTTTTTTTTTTTTTTGCCAGTCCTGGGCCTTGGACTCAGGGCCTGAGCACCTTGCCTGGCTTCTTCCCCCTCCAGGCTAGCACTCTGCCACCTGAGCCACAGCGCCCTTTCTGGCCGTTTTCTATATATGTGGTGCTGGGAAATTGAACCCAGAGCTTCATGTGTAGGAGGCAAGCACTCTTGCCACTAGGCCATATTCCCAGCCCTCAATTTTTTGATAGTTGAAACTACCATAACATTTTAAAAAATGTTAAGTCACTTAAAGCAATTTTTACAAATAGAGCAAAATGATGTGGGAAGTGTGAAATTAAAAATGTTTTCATTCATTAGAGATGACCTTATATAACTTCACTCCTCATGAGCTATCAGGACATCTGTAACTTGCGAAAATTATTTTTATATCTTACTTTCACTTCAGTTTTGAAAACATCTAAGTATGCAAATGCACATATTGAGGACTATACTTTTTGTATGTACTTAGTTGTACCAAGTTGTTAAGATAGGAGTTTAAAATTAATTTGTTAAGATAACAAAGGCAAAATTGGGCATCCTACCAAATTTATATATGTCCTTTTTCCTTCAAAAGAAAGGTCATCTTTCCAGAGGCACAACAAATTAGGACATTAGGGTATAAAGCTACATCAGTAATGTCAAATACTTTTTTCCCTTTTGTGCTGATCATACAGCAAAGTGAACATACATTTAACAAGAGTGAAAGAGGGAGAGAAATGATGAATAGAAGATCAGTGGGCTAGATAAAAGGTTGAACATATAGAGAAATGGAAATCTGTTACAAATATGTTTCCATACAAGCATTTCAAAGATGCCCAAAGAGGCAGTGCTTTCAATAGACAAATGGTACAAATCTATGCTGGCTTCTTAGCCTGGTTAGGCCATTTGACATCTGCGTTAGTCTCTCTCTACTTCATGTCATCTTCTTACTATAGCTACTGTGGGAACCAGCAGTGTGCACTCATACAGCAGTAACAATACCACTTTACTTCAGCTGCACAGCAGTTCTACCACCTATAGAGAGGGAGGTGGAGGCAGGCAGAAATGGCAGCAGATGCTAAATGCTTTTGAAGAAAACAAAACAAGAAAGAGGAAAAGGAAGCACCAGTAGGAGATGAGGTAACTATAGTTTCTATAAAAGTGATCAATGAAGATCTCACTGGGAATACAAATGTTCCTCAGGATTACATCCAGATAAAGCTATCTTGAACTGTGACTATCACAAGTGCAGAATGTAAGTAGCTATTTACTTAGCTTACTGAATATGACAGGATGGAAACACAATACTCTAGAGTATCCATTATTTATTGGTGAGTACATGACTAACAGAAAGCTGCAATCAGAGCTACTGCTCGGAATCAGAAGAGAATATTATAACACCTATTGATGAACCTATTTAAACTCAGAATGAGTTCTTCTGAATGGTTATCATTTTTGTTCCCACGTGGAGTAAGAAACTTGTCAGCTAAATTGTACTGTACTACAGTAAAGAGTGGGTGAGAAACCCTAAAGAAAGAGATTTCTAGGCACCAGAATTACTGTGAAAGCCACAATGCAGAAGTAAACAAACCATGCTTGGAATGTTCATAAGCCCAGACACTCGCAGTTCCTATAAGAGAGCTAACCAGAGACAGAGGGGAGAGAGAGATGAAGATGCTAGGATGTAGAAGGCCCAGTCTTAGCACCAGAGCATGGACTCTAAGACAAGGACCCAAGGAAAAGTTTTGTGAGGAATCAGTGTTGAAGCAGACACATGCTGGTTAAAAACCCATTGAAGTTATTCAGTGACCAGATAAAGAGGCTTTGGAAAAGGTAGAAGTAACAAATATAACAAAGTAAAGATAGAGCCAACAGTATCTGCTAGTAGGAAGGATGTCAGAAAATTCAAAGAAGATTGAAAGTAACTTCCAAGTTTTAGTTGAAAAATAGGAAGATCTATTAACTGAAACTGATAAGACATTGATAGTTGGAAAACTTGGGATTGTGATAAGTTTGAGATATATTTGAGACCTGAAAATGGAAATATAAATTAAGCATTAAACTAAGCATTTGTGTCTGTCATAAATTTTAAGTTTTGGAATCATCATAATATAAATGGTATTTAATGTCCAAAGACTAATACATTAAAGAAGGAGTGTATGGAATAAGAAAAGAGAAGGATCTGAAAACTGACTGTTGGGTATTGTATTGTGTGGGGTTTGAGGAGCTAAGGAAAAAGTTGCAAAGGAGCCAGAACAGATACAATCATGATTGCCTACTTGAATGGATTGAGGATACCTTGGATGTTAGTAAAGCACAACTCTGAGTATGTCTATGAGGGCATTTCCAGAGATAATTAGTTTATGAGGATTTTGAATTAATGAATGGTTTAATCAATTGAAAAGATTCAAAATTTGAGTAGATTATTGGAAAGTGGTAACACTGTGGAAAATGAGCTAAATTGAAGGAAGTAGGTCCATTGGAGGTGGCATGAGTCTGTCCTTGGGGACTTTATCTGTTTCCACTCCAGTCTGCTTCTGGTGCACCATGAAATGAGCAACTCTACCATCTCCCTCCTGACATAATAGACTGAAACTATGAATTAAAATAAATCCTTCCCTCTTCTAAGTTGTTCCTTTAGGTATGTTTGCCATAGTGATCACAAAACAAACATGGGAGTGCTAGAAATTGAGGGCAGGGATAAACAAAAATTTGTGAAATCTCTGTAGCCAGGTTAAAAAAAGTTTGAACAATGGCAGACCCTAAATGGAGTGAGATGAGGTGAGCTTTGAGAATTAGTGAATAGACTTAGCAATGCTGAGGCCATTGGTGATGTTGAAAAGAAATCTTAGACAAACAGTAGAGAAAAAAGTAATAAGGAGTTCAAGGATAAGGGAGACCAAGTTTAAAGGCAGTGAACATCACAATTTGTAAAGGAAAAGCCAGAGTGGAGAGGTAGACGGAGGAAGTCTGTGAGTCAAGAGGATTCTTTTGTTAATATGGGTATTAGCATGCATTAAAGCTATGCAGTATTATTAGAAACTATTCAGTATTATTGGATATTATTCAGTCTTAGAAACTATTCAGTAGATACAGAAAATTGATGAAATGAGCAAAGAGTAAAGACTGCTGGACCTTGGCCTGAATGAGTAAAAAATTATGTGACCCAGTGTATGATAAATCTAGAACAGGAAAAAATATAAAATGTTAAAAGAACAGGAAACTAGGATAGATACATAGGTGTGAATTCACAGTAGTAGTACTTAGGGTTTGTGATGCCAGCTAGTGGAAATTGTCTTTTCATTGTTTTTATTTCCAGTATAAAATGGGAAACAAGGTCAAATGCCAGAGTAAGGGTAGACAGGAGATGTTGGGGAGTGATGATAGAAAAGATTTGAAACATCCTCTACCAATGAGGATGGCTGGATTAGGGAAATGTATATGGCTTCTGAGCAACATTAGGGGTCAGGCACATACATTCAAAGTTTTGTACTTTTTCCAACAAAATATTAAGTTTAATATAGACGTAGAATAATTAGAGAATTGAATTAAAGCAAGATAAAGTTTTTTCAATCTAATATAATCAAATGAGACAGATGTAAGGAAACTGGGGTGGTATGATTAGTTTTATACTAATAAGAGTCATATTTTCTTTCAAATCAACTCCTTGTTCTGATTTTAGATTTTCCAATAAGGCGACGACTACTTATTCATCCACTGCCAAAGAAGATAGACATAGGAGCTGATCATGCAAGCAGGCTGGACAAAGCAACAAATAAGGTAAGAAAAGTAATCTAGGCAAGTTCTAGGAATCTGGAAAAGAGTCTTTTTTCCCCCTCCCTCCCTCCCTCCTTCCCTCCCTCCCTCCCTCCCTCCCTCCCTCCCTCCCTCCCTCCCTCCCTTCCTCCCTCCTCTCCTTTATTTTTTATTATCCTTAAGTAGGCATGCAAAAAGGTTTCTTCCTTTTATTTTTTTATCATATTTAAGAGGCTGTACAAAGGGATTTCAACTGAACACTTCAATTACATGTATTCTGATCAGTGTCATTCCTTTGTCATTCTCTCTCATGTCTCCAAACTCCAGCCATATCCCACAAAAGGATTTCAATTCAAAATGTCATTTATGAGTACAATGCATTTTGATAACTGTTAGCCCTTTCATTATTCTCTCTCATCACTCCCCAGCCCACCTATCTAAGAATAGTATTCTTAATGAGATGAGGAGTCATGAACTTATAAAGTGACAGGCTTCCCAGAATGAGTACAGTACGAGAACCAGCAGGAAGCCACATAGCCATTTCTTATCTAACTAGAGAAATATGAGTTGAAGAAGAAGGATATTCTTAATTATACATGGAACCATTTATGCTCCTTCAGTTAAGGGACTCAGACTCAGTTATATGCTTTATTAGAAATACTAGTTGGAAATACAGAAACAAGTATCAGTGGAAATGGAGAGTGACTAATGAAAAGACCTTAAAGATAAAGAAGAATCTTTTTTTTTTTTTTTTTTTTTGGCCAGTCCTGGGCCTTGGACTCAGGGCCTGAGCACTGTCCCTGGCTTCTTCCCGCTCAAGGCTAGCACTCTGCCACTTGAGCCACAGCGCCGCTTCTGGCCGTTTTTCTGTATATGTGGTGCTGGGGAATCGAACCTAGGGCCTCGTGTATCCGAGGCAGGCACTCTTGCCACTAGGCTATATCCCCAGCCCAAAGATAAAGAAGAATCTTGACCAGTCATTTATTATGGATGTCAGGGAATGGGAGAGAGTTAAGAGTTACATGATTCATAATTTCATGGTCAAGAATTTTGGAAAGCTGTGCAGGGCAGTTTCCTGTCACCTCTCATGCAGATGCAGTCAGATGAAAACCAGTGCTGTGGTTCCCTGAAATCATGTAGGGTTTCACATAAAAGATGGTTCAGTCATGTGTTGCCCAGTCTGAGATCCCAGTTGGGGTGTTGTACTCCAACTCTCAGGGAGAGCAACTCAGGGAGAGGTAGGAGAGCAGCTCTTTCCTACCTCTCAGGTAGGTAGCTGGAGGTTGTCCATGTTGGTAAGCTTTCCCAGAACAGAGCCTCTGAGAGTACCAGAAAAGCCTTGGAAGTTACACCACCTCATTTCCATCCAACTCTGCTGGGAAAACTAGTTGTATAACCCAGAGTCCAAATTTCTGGCCTTTTAGGGAAACATGCACTAATGTCTGCTGTAAAATATAACATGTTCTAGTGGAAATGTTCAGTTGAATCAGTTACGGCCTTTGTTGTACCACTGAATATCAAGTTACTTCTATGAAATGATCAAATTTCTCAGTGACTTTAGAAGAAAGATTCCTACCCCTGATTTTCTAACTTCAGAGATGTTCTCCAAGACAAGACAAAAATACATTAACTACACAAAGATTTAAACATTCACATGAGGACGTTTGCCAGACCAGATGGTAAGGAAAGCTAAATACCATTGATTTATTTCTTACCCTTTATGAAACAACATTAGAGACAATGGACCTTATCGGGACAAATGAAAATAAACAACAGAATGCAGATCAGAGGAGAATGGAGAGCAAATGCCATTGAGTTTTATGATGCTATAATTAATTTTGTACAGGGGGGAAAACACTAATTATTAGCAAATTGTGAGCTTCACCAACCAGTTTTTAGTCTTAGGGTGGCTGGGTAAGCATGGACCTTGGTTTCATAACGTTGCTTTTCCTTATGTAGCAGTACAACCATTATTTCTAATAGCATGGGAGTGCTCTCTTGTGAATGTAGTTAATCAAGCATCAAATACCTCTTAAACATTTAGAAAATGATAGAGGATTGGAAAATAGATAAATATCATTAATATCTGCAAAAATATTGCCACACAATAATGATTTTTGTCTTGACAAGGAAACAATGGTTCCTACTTTCTCCTAGATCATAGGCTTTATTGATAAATAAGGCGTGCTGCTATCCTTCCTTCCTTCCTTCCTTCCTTCCTTCCTTCCTTCCTTCCTTCCTTCCTTCCTTTCTTCCTTCCTTCCTTCTTTCCTTCCTTCCTTCCTTCCTCAGTTCCTTCCTTCCTCCCTTTCCCTCTTTCTTTCTCCCTTCTTTCTATGTACTTCTTTACTTTGACCTATTCTAATTCTGTGTTCTTTTTGGTAAAAGATATTTGGAACAAGACCTGACATAATAAAATCAAGATTAGAAATGCTACATTTTAATGTGAGAAGACAAAGAAAATATCACAGATAATATCAAGAGGCTTTTACTTTCCTGAAAGTTAATCATGGATGTCCACACAAGCTTTAACTTCATGTTCAGAATGATTATGATATACTATGGACACAGCCAAAGAGTGACGTAATTATACAAATATTTGTTTGTGCAGGTAAACATGCTTGTGTGGCTTTGGGTATGTTTGCACATGCATATGTGTATGTTTGGGAGAAAGGTAAAGCTTTATAAGGAAATTGTGTCTTAGCTTCTTCAAGAGATGAAGATATGGGGCTGGGGATATGGCCTAGTGGCAAGAGAGCTTGCCTCGTATACATGAGGCCCTGGGTTCAATTCCCCAGCACCACATATACAGAAAACGGCCAGAAGTGGCGCTGTGGCTCAAGTGGCAGAGTGCTAGCCTTGAGCAAAAGGAAGCCAGGGACAGTGCTCAGGCCCTGAGTTCAAGGCCCAGGACTGGCCAAAAAAAAAAAAAAAAGAGATGAAGATATAAAAACATTTGAAGAAAAGCTTATGCAAAAGTAATGAGATGTGATTTGGCAGGGGAATTCAGGGAGCCAAAGATCTTGATATGAATGATATAACCTTAGAGTGAAAGAACAAAGTGTTGGAGAGTGTCTGGAATTGAACAGACTGGGTTACAGAAGCCTTTGTTTAGTATACCTGAGTAGGCTGTCCCTTTTTCAAAAGAGATCCACATTCCTGAAGAGCATGCACACTCTTGGCCTGGGCTGTGCCATTCCACACTTATTCTTGAGGATTTGTTTCTGGCTGCTTGTTATTTTCTTTTTCCTTGGTTTTTCCTCTTATCAAAAAAAGAACACAAAATATAAATAAAACATTTACATGTATAAGTAGTATAAAATAAAATTTAACTGTTTTATGGTAACCATTTCTTTTAATTCAGAAAACTGAAGCCTAGGGAGATACTATTTGACCTAGTCCACACAGATAAAGGTGGAAAAGCTGAGAGTTTTGTTTTTTTTTTATAGACTCCAGGCTCTCTATGTCTTTCCTTGAGTATACCACACTGAATGATAGTCTTTTTTTTCTGAGAATAATATAGTTACGGGCTGGGAATATGGCCTTGTGGTAAGAGTGCTCGCCTTGTATACATGAAGCCCTTGGTTCGATTCCCCAGCATCACATATGTAGAAAACGGCCAGAAGTAGAGCTGTGGCTCAAGTGGCAGAGTGCTAGCCTTGAGCAAAAAGAAGCCAGGGACAGTGCCCAGGCCCTGAGTTCAAGCCTCAGGACCGGCCAAAAAAAAAAAAAATAATAATAATATAGTTACTGGCTCACATAGGACAGCCTGTTAGAGTAACTCAGGTTATTTATTAAAATCGTACATTTAAAATGCTAGAAGTTTGGAGAAATTACTTCTTTTTTAGTACTCATTCATTTTTAAAAATTAAGTGTTTTTACAGAGAGGTTACAATTTCATAAGTCAGTTTATGAATATAATGAACTTCATTCATGTCACCCCTTCACTGATTCTCTCATTTTCCTCCTCCTACCCCTACCCTGAAGTTATGTGGTTCAGTTTTTACATAACATACATTGAATATAATAACATTTTCTCACCTTTCCTTTTTTGCCCATCCTTCACACTTATGTATCCTTTCTTTGGCATTTGTTTTGGTAAAGAGAAACTTGGAGGAAGTTTGGACAGACTAGAGAGACTCAGACCTGGATTATAAAGTGTTGGGAATTCTTCTACACACAGAGAGAAAAACGGCTCCACATTATACGGTAAATAATGCATAAATAATTAAAAAAATTTACATGCTTCTTTAGGGGTTGACTAAAATATGCAATCACATAGTTACAATGTGGAGATGGTAATGATGATTGAGAGACAGAAGAAAAACACATTTGAAAGTATAGTTGCTGTACTGTCAAATGAGCTTAAAATTATTTACCCTAGCATATCATTTTTAGAAGGCATTGTCAATATTCAAGCCCAATTTCCATATTAATTCCTAATCTATTGCCAAATAAAGACTATGGAATTCATGGCGAAGAGCCAAGCAATACATAGTGGGTTTAGATTGGAGTAATATTAGGAACAATAAGTCATTAAGGAGAGCACTGGCTAAAGCACAGGCATGAAACATGACACTTTAGCAGATTTCAGGCCAGTTGAAGGATATTCAAAATCCAGTGGAAAAGAAAAGGCAAAGTTGATTGAAGATATCACAAGGGAGGAGACTCAAGTAGATGAATCTATCTTGGTTCATAATCATGATCTGTGATCATAATACAAGATTCATCACTGTGAGAGATAATTTATAACAAAGTTCGTAGAATCAGATTAACAACGAAGGCAAACAATGTCAGAGGTACCTCCCAGTGTTCATTAAATGATAAAAAGGATATCTGGAACAAAGCATGTTGAATATATGTCTGTGTGCCCTCTTCTGTGGAGAACAACCTCTCACCCTGCAATCCCAAAGCCACGCAAATTTGAGATCTGTTTATATTGATGTTGCTATGACCTCGCCGGCTGGCCTTCTCCTCAGCTGGAGCCTAGGCCCAGTCCCATTTCACAGCCTTGCATCATCTCCTTGGAACACAGCCAGGTGGAAAAGGAACAGCTGGGAAGGGATGATTTGTAAAGATCCCTCAGGATCCGCAGAGGATCCAGAAATCTGCCTTTTCCTAAGCAAACAAGAGGAACCCCAAGACACATTTCTCAAACACAATGGCAGTGTAAGAGAAGAGAAAGCCTGAGTACCACCACTGCAATACCTAACAAAGCTAGAGGTTTTATGAATTTATTTTTTATCATTTGGTGATATGATGACAGACATATTTACTGAAGCCCAAGAACATTTGTTCTTCATACAATGTGTGCAGAGTCCAGCAAAATATACACGAAGTCCTACTGCGTTGTCATACTTGCAAGGGTCTTTTGTAAGCCTCAGTTTCTAAAATGACTTTTTAGAATTGTCGATGGATCTTTATATTAAGAGACTATTAACTGTTGCCATTTACTCTTGTCTCATCCCTTTACATTGAAAAAAAACACAATTACTACTACATATGTCAGAGAAATATGAAGTGATTTTCCTTTGTTTCGGTTCTGTGAATAAATTTCATCTCAGTTCCATGATGTACAAGCTGTATGTTATTTTAGAACCTTTTAACATAGCTAAATCTGAGTAATTACAGCCACTAAATGGAGATAATATCAGACCCTACTGGATGTAGTTGTTTGATAGTTAAATAGAATAATGTGTGGAAAGTGCTTAGCAAAAGGCTTTTGATACAGATATTGTCTTGTAGTGTGAGCTATAATATCATTATAACCATTGTGATTAAAGCCATCTTTCCTAGTGAGTCAACAATATACTAACTATAAAAAGACAATTCTATGTTTAATAATTGCATGTAACCAGGCTCCAAGTTCAAGCTCCATGACCACCACCAACAACAAAAAGATAGCATGTAAATTTTGATTGGTAATTTCACATAGAGACATGGAGATATCAGTTGTGTATAATATGAAAATGTATAAAAAATTTCATCACTCTCCAAATTCTCTTGATATGGGAGTAATATACTATGATATATTTAAAGAAGTTTCCTCAAACTCTACAAATGTTCAGGTTTAATTTTTTAGATGTGTTCTTGTCTGAATTGTGACAAACCTGAAAATCTCAATGATTAAAATGTTCTGGCCATCGTATTTGCATCATATGTTTTATCTAATCTCTACTAAATCTCAGATGTCATGGTAAAACTGTTCAGTTTTTATAATTCATTCATTCAAGAAAAATGAGTCAGGGGGCTGGGGATATGGCCTAGTGGCAAGAGCGCTTGCCTCGTATACATGAGGCCCTGGGTTCGATTCCCCAGCACCACATATACAGAAAATGACCAGAAGTGGCGCTGTGGCTCAAGTGGCAGAGTGCTAGCCTTGAGCAAAAAGGAAGCCAGGGACAGTGCTCAGGCCCTGAGTCCAAGGCCCAGGACTGGCCAAAAAAAAAAAAAAAAAAAGAAAAAGAAAAATGAGTCAAACAGAAGAAATTAAAAAGCAGTGCTTGTGAGCTCCAAATCCAATTCTCAAACTTTATTGAGAACTGTTCAAAGATGAGTAGAAAGTGTTTTGAAATCAGAAAAGAAGACATGCGTCATTGCCTGTCCACAATAGGAGAATAGAGCAAAAGGCCAGCCAGCCATTGTTCTTGGATCTTCATGTACAAGTTGCAATGACATAAATGGGAGTGTCATGCTGAAATCTTTCCAGACTTGGATGTATCATGTTCTAGTTCTTTTGAACCTAGATATTATGATGATTTTCCAGGCTTGGAATCAGAAATCACAATGAAATAACCTCATTTGTTTTCTAACATTTTCAAGTGTCATTTCACTGTGCCAAGTTCAGAGCTAATAAACAAGAAACACCCCTCAATTCTTTATGTAGAAATAGAGCTCCCTTGAAGTCCTTAGCATTTTTCTGTTCTAAACATTCTTTCATTCTGCTTTCTTGTGACCTTAAATTCCCTAATGTTCATGCTAGAGGTCTGAAGGCAAGTTCTAAGATATTCTTCCATGAAGGAAATTTTTTCGCGAGGTGATTCCCAAAAGCAAGAAGTGGTGGAAGGTTTAGTAGGAGAGAGAGAAAGAGAGAGAGAGAGAGAGAGAGAGAGAGAGAGAGAGAGAGAGAGTAACCATGTATTATTGACTTGACAATATCTAAAGTATTCTACTTTGTAGTTTCCTCTGAAAAGCCTGATATTTACATGCTTCAAAATTGGTTAAAAGCAAAAGGAGTGGACATCCACTTTCTGCTTCTTATTGATCAATGATGCTTACTCCATTACACTTCTGAATGATGTTTATGAATGAGGCAGGAATTGAGAGATCCATAGCCTAGTCCTGTGTCAAATACTATCAAGTTGTGATTTGTCAAAGTCTTCTAAGTACAGATGACCACTGTCATCCTGGAGTAGGATGTGGAGAGCACTTGAGATCCAGCCAACCTTTCTGCCTATCGCTCATTCTTATAACCATTCTGCTTCTCTTGTTCTCTCCAATTTATTTCAAAACCCCTTCAACATTGTGCCTAACCTAGAAAGGGTATAACAGAGGGTTAATTGAATGAGCCCTAACTGCTTCAGCTTGTCCTAAAGCTATGATCAATACTTTCTCTCCACCATCCACTTTGAATTTCTCTTCCACTGGGCCAGTAGGAGGTCGGCTTGGTGAAGGGACATCAGCAATCCATCCTTAGGAGTTCTGAATCCTTACCTGCTGATTCTGTTATTTCTGAGAATAGAAAAGCCAAAAGGCATCTCACTTCTTCATCTGCATGACCCCAGTGTGTACCTCCCTTTGGTAATTGTGGATGGTTATTATCCCTAATAATGGGGGTGAAAGAAAAACCCAGGTTTCAGTTGAGACAAGCATGATACCTCACGGAAGAAGTCCAGTTTTATGGTAATGAAGTCAGGTGATTGTCTATTCTTCTCAGGGGAGGTGCCACATTGCTGCTTCAGAAGGGCACTTATCAGTGATAGTAGCTGACTCATTCTGGGTGAGAAAAAATGATCCTATTTCCTCCATTTATAGTTCTTATCTCTGGCACAATGACTTCTTCAATCATATTTCATTGTGTCAGCATCATTTTGGCTGAGAAAATATGACTGACACCCTTAGGATGGGTCCTTTCATTGAATACTTCAGTGTTGGAGGCAGAAAACTGGAGCTGCATCTTTACACAGCTCCAAGTGCCAGCCTTGGAGTGAGCCATCTGTGATATCAGGCCATTCTTGCTTTGGGTTGACTGCATTCCATCCTATAGCTGTGTACAACCGCATCAGAGACTTTTGTAGTGAATGGCTCAGACAAGTCCCTCCCCAAGTTCTACATCCAATGAACAAGGATCGAGTACAGTGTTTGATCCCATAGTTTTGAGTTAATTTGTTAGGGACCATTAACAATTGAAATCAATTACTATGTATTGAGTACTGAGCGTGCTACATTATCCCAGTCAGCTCCCTTATGTCTGACAACAAATCCAGGCATTGTTTTTAATTTAGAGTTAGGGAAAGTGATCTTTAAAAAGTTTAACACTCAATGTCATGCAGCTAAGAAGCAAAAGAATTATAGTATAACCCCATTTATTTCTAACTGGGACCTAAAACATAAGATAAAAAACAACACATATTTCAGTTTTGTCCACTTTTTATGTAGAAAAAAAGGCAGCATAAATAGTATTAATTGACTTAGAAATATTCATGATTAGATCAAATAGTTTAAGCACTTATTATAGTTTAGCACATGCAGGCTGGAAATGAAAATTTGGCTGAGAGGCCCTTACTGAAAAACAAATTTAACTATTATCATATGAATTTTGTTGCTTGAGTAGATTGGATGCCAAATTGCTGAGCAAAAGGTATTGGAAATAATCTGAAACAACTTTTGTAAAGATGTTTTAGCATGAAAATTAAGAGCAATGACATTTTGAAGTACTGAAAAGTATGTGAGTGAAAATATAATTAGTATCTGTAAAAAAAAAAAGACTACTTAAAGTACTTTGCTTAAATGACCTTTGATAAAATTCTAGTTCTTGAATGTGCTGTTACCCACTTAACCTAACACAAAAGAAAGAGAAATAGATTTCTTCACATGTCCTTTATAGGTCTATTTTTCAAAATAGAAATATCAAATTTAAACTACTGTATCATATGCCAAGACTGATTGAGGACTTATGATTATGCTGTTCAGACATCACTAAAAATATTTTTGTTTATTCTGATTGTGTATGTGGTTTGTGATTTATATCAACCAAAACATTATCTATTTTATTCATTTGATGCACATAGTTTCTAAAATATATATGCTAAACATTGGCAAAGAAAATGTCACCCCTCATTACTCCTCCTCTCTAATTGCTTTTGTATCTTCTTTGGAGGTTAACAAACCTGTGTACTACTTAGAGAATTAGAGAAAAGGTTAGATCTTGAGGCTATTCTTGAACCTTTTATGGCAATGCCAGGACTTGAACTGAAGGTATTGTGGTTGATAGGCAGATGCTCCTCTATGAGACCTTTTATGTATCAGCTGTTTTGAGATAGGGTATCACTTTTTGCCCAGGCAGGCACCAGGAATGTGATCTTCCAAATGTATACTTTCTGCTACACCTGGGTCGACTGATGGCATGCTGCCATGCATAGATCCTTCTGTGAAGATAAATTCTCAGACTGCCATTCAGCTGGCCTGACAATGCTGCATTCAGCTTCTTCTATCAAGATGGAGTCTTATGAAAATGTTTTTCCCAGGCTAGCCTGGGAGTTCAGCCCTTCCACTCTCTGCCTCCTTCATAGCTGGGATGACATAAGCAGGTCTTGGTTGAGAAGGGGTCTTGATAACTTTTTGCGTAGGTTCACAGTCATGAACCATTGTACCTGACTAAGATTTGAATATTCTGATCCAAGATTCTCAAACACTAGGGTATGTAAGAATCATCCTGGGAGTGCTAGTAAAAACGGATTCCTGAGCTACATTGACTGAAAGGTGATGGGGTAGAATCTCATCTACTTGCAAGGAAAGTTCTTGAAATTTCCTTTGCATATCGTCTGAGTATCATGTATGGACAAACATTGTCCTAGATATTAACACAGTAATTTTATTAGCTGAATTTGATTCTAGGATGTTTGCCATAAGTTGCTAAATATGAAGATTCCACTCATATAAAGGTCTTTGGTTTTCTAAAAATTAAAAAAAATTTACATTATAAGAGTATATTCAAAATTAATTAAACTTTAAATGTATACATAAAACTAAGTAGTACAATTATTAGAATATTATTTCAGCCAAATTTAAAGGTCTGTTATAACCTTAGTAATTATTTTATAAGGATGGCCTTACTTACATATTAATTACACAAGTATATAATATGTTAGAAAAATATTTTAGCTGAATATTATTACACATTAAGTACAATAATTTGTTTTATTTTGTGAAGCAGATGAAAATTTGCAGAGCATAAAAAATTTTCAAGATTTATGAAGTGGTATTGTGACCACAAACATCTTGCTCACTTGTGTGCTCTCTATGGCTTTGAAATAATGGGGGTCAAAATCCAAACTGTGAATATCTTAAAAAAAAACAACAACAAAAACTATTGAACAGGTGATGAGCCAGGAGGAGGGAAGAAATTACAGTTACAGCAAGGTAATGATTATATTTGTTTTTAAACAAGGTTATCCCATCCTTCATTTTCTCCCGCTTACCCTTCCCTACTCCCCTCCCTCCCAAGTTGTAAGGTTTATATCCAATCTATTGTCAAGTGAGTGTCATTGTTGTATTAGTTTGTCCTTTGACCTGCTGTTTCTGTAATTATCTTTTCTTCCCCTGGTCTGATAATCTTATATGTAAGACATGAGGTACAGAAAATTAAAAGAAATGAAAGAAAAAAGTTAAAAACTACATATAGTACATAATAAAAATCTCCTGTTTCCATATCTTGGAGTTCATGTTGGTATGCTTCATTATATATGGTCCTACTTAATAAGCAAGTGGGTTGTTGAGCTTCCCTGTTAAGACTATCATAGACATATTATACTTCTTACAAATGAGGGAAACCATGCAACCTACTTTTCTTTGGGGTTAGCTTATTTCACTTAATAAAATTTTTCCCACATCTTTCTGTTTCCTTATGAATGGGGCAATGTCATTCTTCCTGATGGAGGCATAGAAGTGAGTATCTTTAATGACTTATTTGCTATTGATTTGAGTTTGCTTTACTGATCTGTTCTCACTACCCTAAGTTTTTCTTCATAGAATTTACCCTCAGAGTCTACAAAATAATCATATTTTATTTCACAGTGCAGAGACATTCAATGTTAACCCCATATAAATGATTTTTGTATTAACTCAACAACTGGCCTATTAAGAAACGTGGAAATGGGTACCTGAAATGAATGGGGCCAAGGGGAAAGTGATAGAGGAATGGTGGGTCAGGGAGGGGTGGTTGAGAATTTTCAAAGAGGTGACATTGATCAGGATGCATTGTATTCATAAACTGCTTCATTAAAGGAAAATTCCTTTGAGCAACTACTTAAAGATAATTATTTTAATCCTTATTAAAATTCTTATTAAAATATGGAAGACTGAAACATCTCTCTAATAGGTGGGTGTACCACAAAATCTCAAGTAAATACCTCAGTATCTTTCTGAACTGTCTTTTTTAAAAAAAAATTTGCTTTGCTATTCAATTAGCATAATCTATCAAAAGAAAGGGCTGTAAAGTTTATTTTAAAGAACTATTTAAATCTCTAACATTAGTGATTTGTGATATAGAGTAGGTACCAATTTCTTGTCTACAAAAAGATAATGATGCATAATTCACAGAGGATATGTGATAATTCACAGTATGTGTATGTGTGTTTGTGTGTGTGTGTACTGGTATGAAGGTTTGAATTCAGAGCTCTGGCTCTCAGTCAACTTTCTTGCTCATGTTTGGAGTTCTAATACTTGAACAACACCTACAGTTTGGCACCTTGCTGGTTAATAAGGAACAGAGTCTCGTAGACTTTTCTGTGTCTGCAGGTTTCGAACAGCTTTCACTTAGTTCTCATTCTCCCAAGTTAGCTAGAATTACAAGCATGAGCCACCAGTGTTCGTCTGTGATTCACAGAGAATTTTTTTTTATCAAAGCATTTCATAGTCTTCAAAGATTAAATAAGATATAAAGTCTTAAGAAATTGACATAAAAGAATACAGAATGTAAAGTAATATTTGTTAAAGGAAATGTACTAAAATTTGACATGATGGGTGAGCATTTGTTGTATTTGGACCAAGACTCACTCCTTGTTTTGTAAGAGGCAAAGTCTGTTTTAGACCTGTGCAGCCATGAACATGGGGCTCCCTCTCATCCTAGCTCTAGGTCAGAGGACTATGACCGTTACTCATCATTCTCCTAGCTTCTCAGGGTGTAGTTGAGCTTTTGAGAAGTGCTATTGAGAATGAGAGCTACTTCCTTCTATTCATCCCTCAATCATTGAGCAAAGATTTTAATTTCTTGGGTGTGGCATCAATGACAGTATCGTGTCCTGTCTTTTTTGCAGCTTGTTATGTAGAAGTTTCAGGCTGAGAGAGGCAAACTTTGATCATATCTCCCAAAGCATTAGATTTGCTACTCAGTGAGAAAAAGGGAGTTAGGGGGACAGATACAAGCAAGAATTCAATGTATACCTTACCAAGTTAAGAAAAATTAAGGAAGCGGTAGAGTTGGGAGGGATTAGTGAAAGTGTTGACAGGAAGTGATATTGACCAAGATGCATTGTATTTATCAACTGCTTTGTTGAATGGCAATTCCTTTGTATAGCTACTTAGAGATAATAAAAATATTTTTAAAGTTTCAAAATAAAAAATAGCTTTAAATAGTGGTACAGAGAAATTTTAATTTAACAGTTCAGCTTATGAGTGTAGTGCTTCTTAACTGATCATTCTTTTATCATCCTCTTTCATCTTTCCCAATCCAATCCAGCTTTTCAAGTTACCTGGGTTCATTTTCACATTGTCCATTGAATATTATGATTGTATTCTTCCATCTTTCTCTCAAACATTTTAAGAAAGAAAAGAAAAGGAGAAACACACTATTCTCTCTATTTTAGTATCAGAGCTGCAGCCTATTCATTTTTCCTGGGGCCAAAATCAGAATATAAAATAGAAATGAAATATAAAATACCAGGTGCTGAATCTTTTCCCAAAGGAATTGACTTTATTTGGAACAGAATGTGGAGAATTTTAAGCTTAAAGGATCGTGGCAACAGGTAATTAGGAAGAGACTATTTAGTTGGTAAATTCATTTGGGATCCAGGATAAATTGTTGAGTTGCTAATTTGTTAGACAGAGCAGGCAAAGAGACAGCTAGATGGAGTCTTCTCTTGCCAAAAGCAAATTTGAACACTGTCTCCAAAAGCTTTAAAGATAAGCAAATTTGAGTAGGTCAGTTTGTGGAGTAATTCAGGCCCAAGAACATTGTGACTTGAGGGAATCATTTGACATTATGGGAGCTTAATAGCTGGGTGTGGTTTAAGAAAGAAGCAACTAAATATCTGCCAGTATTATGGTCATCTCAGCGTGATTATATGTTATTCAAGGCCACGTCCCCAGATAAAAGCCTTCCTAAACCAATGGGTTGGAGTGAATACATATAGTCAATCACTAAAAATATCAAAAGCAGTACCAATAGGAAAGACCACTGTGTAGATTTTCTGTGGCACACTATTTATAATGTGACTTCTAATAAGGGTTATGAGATGTGGATATAGCAGGAATAGACATGATCCAAGAAAACAGACACTATAAACTGTGTGAAAGAATATGTTCCAGATTTAACTTGAAGATAAATGAATAGAAATGATGAAATCTGGGGGCTGAGGATATGGCCTAGTGGCAAGAGTGCTTGCCTCCTATACATGAGGCCCTGGGTTCAATTCCCCAGCACCACATATACAGAAAATGGCCAGAAGTGGTGCTGTGACTCAAGTGGCAGAGTGCTAGCCTTGAGCAAAAAGAAACCAGGGACAGTGCTCATGCCCTGAGTCCAAGCCCCAGGACTGGCCAAAAAAAAAAAAAAAAAAAAAAAAAAAGAAATGATGAAATCTGGAGAATTGAAAGCAAAGAGCTAAACAGTGTTTGAAGAATTAATAGCTAAAATGTTTCGAAATCTAACAGAAAACATGAACCTAAATATCTAGGAAGCTCAACAAACTCTAAATAGGATTTATGCAAAGATAAACAAGCTACAATTCAAGAAAAGCTTGGCAATTTGTTAAGACACTAATGGCACTTAAAGAAGCAAAAGAACAATGATTAATCATTTACAAGAAAACTTGAATAAGAGTAAAAATAAATTATTATCAGAAACAATGGAAACCAGGAAGTGAAGGTGGTCAGTGGTGGGTGGGATTGATAGAATAACCAAAGAACTTAAAGTAAAGAGACTACATACTGAGTATTGTATTTTCAGAGAACCTTTCAGAACTAAAAACAGATAAAAGACATTAAAACATTGTTTGTTGTTAGAAAACCTACTTTGCAGGAAACTTTAAAGCAAGTTCTATAGGCTGAGATCATGTGACATTATTCTTTTAAATCCACACACAAAAGACATCTGTAAAGTTAATTACGTAATTATAGGAATATAAATTCACATTTCTTCTCTTAACTAATTTACATAGCAACTGGTTAAAACAGGGATATATAATAAAATAAGAATGTAATATATTTGCCAATAACAGAAAAAGAAGTTGGAGAGGAACAAGGTTCCAACAGGCTAAGAATATAATTCCAGACAGTAGCACAAATTCACAGGAACAAATGACTGGATTCAGAAATAATAAAAAGTTGAATATAACAGGAGCTGTAAATGAATGGTGACTTTTACTAGTTTTCCTTTTTTGGCTTTATTAAGAAGCATAAAATTAAATCAGGTAGTAATTATAACTATGAAATGTTGGGTATGTAGCATTTATAGAATATTATGTAGTAAGAATGTAATAAACATACGTGTCTACATATACAGATATATACATATGTACTATTAAATTAGGGAAAGGAAAAGAAGTAACAGTGGTATTCTAGATCTCATTGAAAGTTAGTCTATAATTATGAAACTGATTCTAACAAATTAAGGTATATATGGTAGGCCCTAGAACTAATGCTGGGGAACTATCTCAGGATTTATAGTAAAAATCATTAAAGATGTACTCTGTGATATTAGAAAGTATTCACTGAATGTAAAGAACACAGAAAGGGAGAAACAGAAGAACAGAAATAACATGAAATATAGGAAACAAAATTTTAATGACACATATCTCACAGCAGTAATAATAAACATGAATGGAATAAATTTCATCCAAAGGTGGATTGTTAGAATGTTTTTTTTTAAAAAAGAACCAATCATATCTGCCTACAAAAATATACTTTAGATTCAAAGATACGAATAGGTTTTTTTTTGTTGTTGTTGTTGTTGGTCATGAGGCTTGAACTCTGGGCCCGCCACTGGTCCTTGAGCTCTTCAGCTCAAGGCTTGAGCCAAAGCATCACTTCTGGTCTTCTGGTAGTTATGTAAGAGTATCACAGACTTTCCTTCCTGGGCTGGCTTTGAACTGTGACCCTCAGATCTCAGCCTCCTAAGTAGCTAGGATTACAGGTGTAAGCCACCAGCGCCTGGCACAAATAGATTTTTCTAAGGATGGAAAATATGTCATTCAACAAACAATGACAAGAATGCAATGGTGGCTACAGTAATACTAAAACAAAATACTAGCAATGAGAGTGACAATTCATAATAATAAAGGGGTCTATAAATTAAGAAAATATCGTCATCATAATTTAATATACATCTAACAATGAAACATTAAAATACATTGACCAAGCTAGTTCCATTTTGTTTGGGGCTCCATGTTTCTCTTCCTAATTTGTACTTCTCCTGGGTCTTTCTCCCTTTACAGTTATCTTAGACACTAGGAATGACAGACCTATTTGAGGAAAATCTTAGCATAAAAGACAATAAGTATTCCCAAAGCATCAGAGAACACTTGTCTGGAAATAATGGCCTGTGGTAATGATCAGTCAGAACCTAGCCAGACAAAGAAAATCTGGACTACCATAAAAACATTTTCACTTTGTTTCTCTCTCCTGTTTGATACTGAGACTGCTGTAAACACTTTAATAACATATCTCAGACCACTAGATCTCTGACCTTCCCAGTGAGTTCACACTAAGAATAAAGTGTCTTTTACCACATCATCACCACTAGTCTCCTTCACTGGTTTTCTCAGAGGTATAGCCACTCCTAATCCATTGGGAGTATCTGGACCCAATACCAGTAACAATTTCATTACTGCATTTAATAAATGCAAAAATTACAAAGAGTATCAACAAGGAAATTGAATATTTTGTCAGGCAATATGCTTAAGAAACAGCACAGATAGAACATTCTGTCCAATATTAAAACATACAATTTTTGTCAGTTATGGGGCTTGAACTCAGAGCCTAGGTGCTGTTCCTGAGCTTTTACACTCAAGGCTAGGGCTCTATCACCTTGAGCAACCATTCCACTTCTGACTTTCTGGTGGTTAACTGGAGGTAAGAGGTTCATGGACTTTCTTACTGGTGGCTAGCTTCAAACTGCACACCTCATATCTCACTCTCCTGAATAACTAGGATTATAGTCATGAGCCATCAGTGTTCTACTAAAACACATATTATCAAAAAGAGTACACATAGAGCATTTTCTAAGATAGACCATATACTAGGCACAAAACAAAGTGCAAGAACTGGAAGTAATGCAAAGCATTTCTATAAACACAGCAAAATTTGGAAAACTCATATATATATATGGGGGTATTTACAGTATAATCTTTATTCACAAATATAATAGCAAAGAAATTATAAGAAAAATTAGAACATGTTTAAAAGTGAACAATATTGGAGACACATCTACCAAAACTTTTAGGAGACACAAGTGCTTGGAAGAAAATTCATAGCGACAGTTGCTTATGTTAAAAGAAAAATAAAAAAGACCCCAGGGGGTGAACAAATGTAACAATGAGACTCACTGAACTCGATGTTGAAAATGAACTATACAACTGGGATGGGAGGGAAAAATGGGGAGAGAGTAAGAGAAGGGGTGACATTGTTCAAAAAATATACTCAACCTGACATGAAATTATAACCACTCTGTACATCAACTTTATAATAACAATCAAAATTAAAAATAGACCTTGAATTAATCACTGAATCAGACTTAAAAGGGAATATTGTTATCAATTCTACTGATACATAAAAGACATACTACAAACAGTATGTGTTGATAAATCAGGTAATTTAGATATGCTATAGCTTCTTTCATAAAGATCCATGTGCTGGTTGTTTGGTCCCTGGAGAGGTGGTTTGAAGTGATGGAATCCTAAATTAGAATTACTGGAAGATAACTAGGTCAAGGTAGCCTCACCCTCATGAATGGCTTAGTGTTGTCTCCTAGGATCAAATCAGATCTTCTGGGAGTGGATTGTTTCCCACAAGAGTTAATTGCTACAAAAACCAAGTGATGCTCCTCTTGGGTTTCTCAATTTTTTGGCTGATAGGAATGCAAAGGAGGGAAAATGCCTTGGTACCCAAGTCCTCAAATGGTTAAACATAGTGGTATTATGACCCAGTAATTCTGGTCCTAGGCATATACACAACAGAAATTAAAATTATTTTGTTTCCATAATAAAGCAAAAACAAAAAAGTAGCCATCAAATGTTCATAGGAGCATTATTTATAGTAACTAAAAAGTAGAAATAATCAGACTGTGTATCAACTGATAGACAAGGCATGAAATACTCATGTAATAAAATATTAGTCATATGTAAGAATAATGAATATAGTTGGGTGACGTGTGTGTTGACATTTTGTTCAATGATGGTCACATACAAAGGTGGCATCATTCATAAAGAAGATGAAAAATTCGCATTCTACTAATGTTACATAACATCTTCATGAAATGCATGACTCATGTGTTGGTGGTGATGTTAATATAGACAAACCTACTATACAGCCAGTCATACAGAAATTGAGCAGTACAGTTATATGATATATAAAACATAAGCCTTGATTATGGGAAAAAGACATGACTGATGGTCATACAATGTCAGATTCTCCAAAATGCATTTCTTAGAAAGTGTTCCTACTGTGAAGTGGTACTTGACTACTGATAAATGTCATAAGATGGGTAAGCCTAAATAGATTATGCTAAGAAAAGAATATGTATCCTAGGACTCAATATATATAAAAGAATGTGTATCACATAATTCAATTTACATAAAATATCAAGAATAAATAAACTTAGGAAATGGATTAGAGGCTATAGATTGAGGAGTCTGCAAGGAAAGCAAGGTTCCTATCTGAAGTGGAAAAAAAAAATCCTCACAGGGAACAAGGTAGTGGCTACATCTTTGCTAGAAACCACTAGGATTTTCCCACTAAATGAGTAAATTACATAACTTGTGAATTGTCTCAGCAAAGCCATTTGGAAAAAGAAAAAGTAGGTGAAGGTAGCCAAATTTAATAGAAAATACAATTTTATTTTGTTTCCAGTACTTTCAGTCTTTTCCTAAGATTCCTAATAAAGTGATTCATGTGTTGGTATATGAATATTCTACACAGGGAAATGTTCACTTGTTGATGAGAAAACTGGTTCAAAAATAGTAAAAATGATGTTAATGTACTCGCTATTGTTTATTTTTACCTCCAGACTCCATGTAACAAAGGATTTGTTCATGTCACAAAAGAAGTATGATAAAGAAGGGCCAACTACTTCTGTTTTTTTATTTGTGTGTATTTATATACTTTTCAACCCTTTTCAAAGGGTCTTAATAGATCATTCCATTTAGTCCTTAAAGATATAAGAACAGAAGGAAACTACTTTGTTAGCTTAACACTATGCACTTCTAGTCATGTGTAGTCCTGGGAATAGAACTCATTTCACCATATATTCTGGACTGTTCAGATCCTGTTTTGTTCTCTGACAAGACTTTACAACTCTGTTTTATACTTGGGAATCATATATTATATTATTAGGTGGAAAAACTCTAAGGCTGTGGAAACTATAATGACATCATTTGGTCAGTGATGGGATGATATGGGGAGGAAAATTCATTTACAAGGCATTTGTACTGATGTAACTCTGCGAAGACACTTCATATCTAATAAGTTGGTACAGTCACTTAAATAGATTGAAGGTATTAATCTTAAGAGCAAAGATTGCAACTTTATCTGCCACTTAACTACAATTCATCTTTAGTTCCTTAGTGTTTTTACTCTAGATGCTCAGTAGAGAAAAATACAGAGAAGAGCTGAGAGCTTATTTTGTATGGGATGTTAAGGTAACACACAAACTTTTACACTTTTTGATGTCAGTGGTTTAATGAAACTCATTTCAAAATTTGAAGGCCTTTATGCTAGGTAAAATCTAGCAAGTTTGGGTGACATTTACAGAAAACAAACTTACAGTTATTTGGGGATATTCTAAAGAAAGACACTAAACCACTTACTTGTGTACAGAACACTGCTTAATGAAATGCTTTCATGTGAATTCTTGTTTCAGATTCTAAAACTCAACTAAGTCAGAAAGTGTATTGGTTTGCTATGTGCTACTATAGTAAAATAACCACAACTTAGTTGTTGAAAATAACAAACCTATTCTATTATAGTTCTGTAGGTTAGAAATTTAAGATGAGTTAAAATCAAATTACTGGTAGAACAAGTCACCACACTAAAATCAAGATGTTTCAGGGATGTCTTCATGAAAAAAAATAATTCTTTGGCTTTCCTACAGGCCTCTGAATTCATTGCTGTATGATTGCTTCTTGGACTTCAAAGCCAGAAAAGGCTAGTAGCTTTGTTTCCATAATATACCTGCTGCTTCATCCTTCTTCCACTTTGAGGAACCACTGTGATTACATTCAGCCTAAATAGATGATACAGGATTGTCCCCCCAGATTAAATTCAGTTCTCAAGCAATATCAATTCTATTTGCAAGCTCATCTCTTCACTTACATAGAAACTTAACAAAGTTATGAGCTTTAGGGGTCAGGATATGAACTCAAGTGGTAATAATTCTGCTGATAACAGAGAATATTGAATATAAAAGTCTTGAGGTAACAAAAATGAGACAATTTCTTATATCAGGCATTACTATACTTTGTGCAAAGTGTTAGTTTCTGCCTTTTAAAGGGAACTTAGAACTTAGAAATATTCACAGTAAGGGAAGTTGCATCTGTTTGATGGTCCACCTTGCTTTGGTCATTTGCATTCTTGGATAATTGAATTAAAACTTTAATTTCTGTATCTCTGGTGAGAATGGTGGGTTTCTTTTCACCAATCCACAACACATACAAAAGTAATGCTGATATTAGTGCTTTATTGCTAGTGAATTCCTTTTCACTTCCAGTATTCAAAAAAAGAATGTTAATAGCATTATATTGCAGCAGAAATTCAAATACAAAGAGAATTTGACTAGATTGGTGTAAGATACTTTCTGTGGTTTGATTTACTATTTTGACGATGTCAGCACAATGAAGTTAACTGACTTGGAAATTGTCTTTGTACCATCGTATAATTCAACAAATCAACATTGGCAGGGCAGAGTCAACTAGGTCCATATCTATTTGAGAAAGTGACCACATCTGATCAGTGACATAAAAAGCAGACTGAGAAAGGATAGAATTCTGAGTCACATTATAAAGGAACCTTGTACGTGTCCAGGAAAGTTTGTAGAACTATTCTTAGAGGACTCTAGCTAGTAAGATGCACAGAGCCATGGACTAAGTGCTCATGTGAAAGATTTTTAGAAACCAGAAGATAGATGTTCAAATATGCTTATGCTAATTTTTTGAAACAAAAAAGGGGGATACTAGAATTGTTTGTCATATCTGAACTGTTGCTGAGAAACTAAGAAAGGTATTTACAAAGTAGGATGCCAGCGAACAATGAAAAACCTTGGAGGCTGCTTGCCAAAACTGTAAACTCCATTTGTCTCAGAGCCTGTGTGGTACAGTTCCTTCTAAATTTATCTTCTCCATTTGTTCTTGTCATTGAATTATAAACAATGTCAGGTTAGACACATGAAATTGCTATGTGTGTTGCTTCTTTAGGCTTGGATATAAGCAGCTTTGTTTAAATCAACTGCACTGTTAAACCCAGGAGGACTCAAATTCCATTATATCCTAAAGCCTTCAGGATTATAGATGATGTCTTGCTCTTTTCGATGTGCTCCTACAATGCCTTAATTGGTGGTTGGCTACTACACACTAAACCAGCCCAA
The DNA here is from genome assembly GCF_023159225.1 of Perognathus longimembris pacificus. NCBI lineage: Eukaryota > Metazoa > Chordata > Mammalia > Rodentia > Heteromyidae > Perognathus > Perognathus longimembris. The sequence goes on from NC_063176.1 coordinate 22,269,908, forward strand.
TCCTGTGAAGCAATCAATGGAGCAAGTGAATGAATCACTAATAAAGACATTATTCTGCAGATATTTCTACAGTGTTTTGTGAACTATGATGTTGAGTAGATATAGTAAGTAGACATGTGTATGTATATGTGTCTATATATATGTACATGCATATTGCTACTTTTAATCCATAGAAATGGCAGTTTCATATGGGTCAGTTTCATAGGTGACCCATTCACGGTTCTCTTGTCTTTGCTCCATCCAAAAATCATATTCAGACTAAATTACAAGGTATTATGCCTTATTTATGGAAAAATATTCAAATATATGTCTTTCAATGTTATTGTATACATTTTATAAAACAACCTCACTCTGGATATGATTCTAAAATAGTTTCTACCTCCTGACATGTGTTCCTGAATTATCCCTGGGGAAAGAGAATCTCCTAGACTTTGCTCCCCTTAATTAGGTCATGTTCCTTGGCAGAAATAACCTTAAGAAATTGAGATTATCTTGGTTCAGAAGGATGGGGAATCATTCATTCATTCATTCATTTATTTATCTATCTATCTATCTATCTATCTATCTATCTATTTATTTATTTATTTATTTATTTATTTATTCATTTGCCAAGGTCCATGTGGCTATTTATTATCTCATTTGTGTCCTATAGAGAAATGATCAGAATAGTCATACAAATACAAGTAGTCAGCAAGAAGGACACTATCCTGCCACAAAGCATATGATTTTAAAGGCAAATGATTTTATGTTCTGAAGGTCAGATGTTCATCCTAGGGTCATGTGACTCAATCAAATGAGTCCTTGAAATCTGACTATGGAGGTCAGGCACAGAATCAGAGATTGGAAGCCCAAGCAGGATTTGTGGGGAGGAAGGGTCTCTGTTGTTGGTTTGCAGCTAGAGGGACCCATGCAGAGAACCACAGGCAGGTGTGGGGTGCTATGAGTGAAAACAGGGTTGCAGCTTTGCAATGAAGAAAAACGAATTCTCCCAGTCATCAATGTGCTTTGGTTTTCATCTCCCTCATACAGTTTTATCTCTGTATGTGTGCCAGTCCTGGGACTTGAACTCAGGCTCTGTCTGGGTTCTGTCCCTGAGTTTTAGTGTTCAAGGCTAATCCTCTACCATTTGGAGCCAGAGGTCCATTTCTGGCTTTTGGTGGTTAACTGGAGAGAAAAGAGTCTCATAGCCTTTCTTTTTTTTTTTTTTCTCAAATTTTTATTATCAAACTGACGTACAGAGAGGTTACAGTATCATACGTTGGGCATTGGATACATTTCTTGTACTGTTTGTTGCCTTGTCCCTCATGCCCCCTTCCCTCCCCCCTTTCCCTCCCCCCACAGTTGTTCAGTTCACTTACACCAAACAGTTTTGCAAGTATTGCTTTTGTAGTTATTTCTCTTTTTTTACCCTGTGTCTCTCGAATTTGGTATTCCCTTTGAATTTCCTACTTCCAATACCAGTAAACACGGTTTCCAATATACTCAGATAAGATTACAGAGATAGTGTAGGTACAAACATAGGAAGGTGATACAAAACATCATCAATAATAGAAACTACACATACACATAGGACGTTGAAAGTAGTTATAACTGTGATATATCACTTGTTTCCATATCATGGAGTTCATTTCACTTAGCATCATCTTATGTGTTTCTAAGGGTATAGCTATTGGGCCTTGTGATGCTCTGCTATGGCTTGCCTAAACCTGTACTAATTATTCCCAATAAGGGAGGCCATAGAGTCCATGTTTCTTTGGGTCTGGCTCACTTCACTTAGTATAACTTTTTCCAAGTCCTTCCATTTCCTTACAAATGGAACAATGTCATTCTTTCTGATAGAGGCATAAAATTCCATTGTGTAAATGTACCACATTTTCCTGATCCATTCATCTATGGAGGGGCATCTGGGTTGGTTCCAGCTTCTCGCTATGACAAATTGTGCTGCGATGAACATTGTTGTGCTGGTGGCATTACTGTGATTTTGTTTGTGGGCTTTTGGATAGATACCCAACAGTGGGGCTGCTGGGTCATAGGGGAGTTCTATATTGAGCCTTCTGAGGAATCTCCATACTGCTTGCCAGAGTGGCTGAACCAGTTTACATTCCCACCAACAATGAAGTAGGGTTCCCTTTTGGCCACATCCCCTCCAACAATTGTTATTATTAGTTTTCTTGATATATGACATTCTTGCTGGGGTGAGATGGAATCTCAATGTTGTTTTGATTTGCATTTCCTTTATGGCCAGTGATGTAGAGCATTTTTTCATATGTCTATTGGCCATTCTCATTTCCTCATCAGAGAAGTTTCTTTGTAAGTCTTTAGCCCACTTGATGAGGGGGCTGTTGGTTCTTTGCAGTTTTGTTTTGGAAGAAGGTAATTTTTTTAGTTCTGCATATATTTTAGAGATGAGGCCTTTGTCTGTTGAATGTCCGGTAAAGATTTTCTCCCAGTCTGTGGGCTTTCTGTTTATCTTGAGAGCTATGTCCTTTGCCGTGCAGAAGCTCTGGAGTTTGATGCAATCCCATTTGTCCAACCTTTCTTTGATTTGTAGCCTTTCAGGGTCTTTGTTAAGGAAGTTCTGTCCTGTGCCAAGGAGCCCAAGTGTTTCTCCTACTCCTTCCTTTAGTGTCTTCAGGGTGCCTGTTTTGATTTCAAGGTCTTTAATCCATTTGGAGTTGATTTTGGTGCAGGGTGATATATAAGGATCTAGTTTTAGTTTGTTGCATGTGTTGAGCCAGTTTTGCCAGCACCACTTGTTAAAGAGGCTATCTTTCTTCCATACTATTCTTTTAGCTCCTTTATCAAAGATTAAGTAGGCATAGTTCTGTGGGTTTAATTCTGGGTCTTCAATTCTGTTCCATTGGTCTTCAGGCCTGTTCCGGTGCCAATACCAAGCTGTTTTTATTACTATAGCTTTATAATACAGCTTGAAGTTGGGTATTGTAATTCCTCCAGCACTGTTCTTTCTGCTTAGGAGTGTTTTTGCTATTCTAGGTCTTTTATTGTTTCATAGCCTTTCTTTACTGAGCTGGCTTCAAACACTGGACCTCAGATCTCAGCTTCCTGCATAGCTAGGATTACAGAAGTGAGCTCTTCATACATTTTGATGGAGATTTACTAGTGTTTTATGTGATTTGGATCGCAGGGATTTTCTTTTTCTATTTTTAATAGTACATATAATTTTCAACACTTTTCCAATGAAAGAAACAGAATGCCTTTTTCAGCTGTATTAAACTATTTTAGTATTCTTTGAGGTGTCTAGTTTCACTTTTTCTGTAAAAGCAATGAAGTGAAAATCATATCAACAAAATATTCTGTTTCTTTTGTCCTCAAGTGTTCAGGTATTTCTTGAATCATATGATGTAAACTTTAGTATATCTTAAAATCTTCTGCTCAGGAGGTACTTATTAAAGGAAGCAGTATAATACATACTATATATAGACTAATATCAAATTTTTGACATTAATAGGCCTTTGTTAAACTATTTTATCACATGCTTACTGTAGCATCATTTGAAAGATTGATAAAATTCCCTAAATCCTAATTTCCTTTCTACTACATTGGTGACTAAAAAAAATACAAAAAACTATGTTAAAAGGTATTGTAAGGATAAAACAAGAATATAGGGAGGACAATTGATACATGCGTCTTGTTGACTAAATAGTAACCATGGTGACTATTGCTCTAGATAGTGATCTTTTGTTGAACCAAATTATGATATTAATTATTGGGAAGGTTTTTGCTTATTTTCATGTGTGTACTGGTCCTTAGGCTTGAACTGAGGTCATGGGAGTGTCCTTCAGCTTTTTTGCTCAAGGATAGTATTCTACATTTGAGCCACAGCACTAAGTCTGGCTTTTTTGATAGGTAATTCGAAATAAGAGTCACTAGGATTTTCTTGCCCAGGCTGGCATCAAACCCCAGTTCTCAGATCTCAGCTTCCCAGTAGCTAGGATTATAGGCATGAGCCATTGGCACCCAGCTATCATAAAGTTTCATTGCAGTAGTCTACCTTTCAGCATCCTTGAGTGGAAAAATATCTGTAATTCTCTTCCCACAACTAAAGTTAATTAGCTGGAGAAGCAGAGAAAAAGGAAGAAAAGTTGAAATGTTAGGACTTTGATGTCTGGGTTGGTCTTTTTGGGCGGATAATTTTGTTCATGGAAGATCATGCCAGCTGGTGTCATGTTATCTTTTGTCTTGTCTATACCCTGACCTTTCAGTTTTATAACTTCCAAATGTTTATGTAATGAGCACTGCCCTTTTAAAATTGACACAGTGATTAAAATTGAAAATGAGAACTGAGACTGTTCTCTAATAAATAGTCTGGATCTGAGCATACATCTGTCCAGCAAAAGTCTTCTAAAGCAAGCAGGCACACATTCCATTGCCTGTATTGAGAGAGTGAAGGTGACATTTATATCATTCAATAATTTTTCCCGCCATCTGTTTATTCAATGGTGAGATTTAAGTTGGCAAAGGCTACACTTGAATTCATACTTCTCCTAGGCTATCTTTCAAACATGTAGCTTTTAGATAGATTCATCCAAAGCCTAGTTGACATGTGATCATTCAGTTTATAAGAAAATATGCCTTGAAGAAGAGAACTATAATCAAATAGAACCTGCCCAACCAGCAATCCATCTTCCTAACAGATCCACCAGTTCTATCAAAATTGCCCAGATCCTATCACATAATTTTCTTTCCTCACGTTCAGTCACATACTTTCTTCTAACCTGAATAAAATTGAACTATGATTATGTAAAACTGCCTTTCTAGCTTGTCACTGGTGGCTCACACTTGTAATCCTAATGAAGAGGCTGTGATCTAAGGATCACAGTTCAAACCCAGCTGAAGCAAGAAAGTCCATGAGACTTAATTCCAATTAACCACCAGAAAACTGGAAGGGGAGTTGTGGCTCAAAGTGGTAGAGAATTAGCTTTCAGTGAAAAAGTTCAAGGACTGAGTTCAAGCCTCATGCCTGACTAAATAAACATTAAATTTTAAAAATAAATATTTAAAATGATAAGTAATCACATTTATTTTAAGTAATAATACTTAAAGAGTATCTCCCTACCATAACTTAATTGTAAAACTTCTTTTCTTCTAGAAATTTTATTATTTGATTTTTATGTTGCAATACAAATTAAAAATTGTATCTATGTATTAAATAAAATGGAAAGTTTAATGTCTTAAGTGAAGTAGTAATCTAAAATTATTTCCCTTTTCCTTTTCTATTTCTGCTTTGAAAAATGACCACTTAGTTTACTTAACATCACAAGTAATGAAGCATCTTTTCTCCACTAATTTGTTATCATATTTGGATTTAATTCTGACGGCTCTTATGTTTTCTTCCTACTACTACTACTACTACTACTAGTATCTCTGAACCAATTCAAAACATCCACCCAAAACAATGTTAGCTTGATATTTTCAATCTCTATCATATTGAAGCCTTGTATTTTGTTGTTTTGCTGTTTATTTTTCAGGATTTTCTTGGAAAATCTTTATGTTTTATTATGAAAATTAAGATCAGTTCTCAAGTCAAAATTACTCACTTTGTGTTTCATCAAGGTGAAGAAACTTCTCATATCAATGATGAGAGAACCGATGCCTTTAAATATGAGCCCTCCTACTCCCAAACTAGCTCTATATTTCCAGCCAGTGTGTGTTTCATCTTTACATTCCTCCTCACTTCATAACTGGAGGAAAGTTGTAGTCATAATGTAAATTCAATATTACATTTCCTATAATTATCTCACAATTTTTATTTAGCTGATTCTTGCAAAACAATATTTAAGCATTGCTTCATAATGACTTTTAAGTTTCTTTTGAAATAAATATGTTGAAAATCCTTTGGATGCCATACAAATTTCCCCTTTGAAAGTATTTTATCTGATATTTTTTTCATTTTTAGTACATTCATAGGTTGTTCAACTTACATCACTCTTACATCACTCCCTAAATGGAAAAACATCACCACAATAAAGGACCTCTCTCATCATTAGCAATCAGTCTTCACTTCCATCTTCCACAAACTCCTGGCAGCAGTTAAAGGCTGCTTTGCCTCCCTGACCCTCATCTGCCTTCTTCCTTTGCTTCTCAGCAGCATAAAAAAAGTGTTGTGATGAAAATCCCACTGCCACTGTTCTTACTGTGAGAAAAGGTAATGGTTGAGCTTTTCATTCTGTTAGCAATAGAGAGACTGTATGCAGTGATGTCCTTTCAAAAGCCTTCCTTAAATTGATACAAATCACATTGGATTGGCAGTTGTCATGCATAATTTGGTGTTGCGCACTTTTCTTGAAGCAGATATTTCTTCCCCACCTCTGTTTACCATTCTCTTTTAAGATAAGAATAGGATGAAATGCTTTTTTCTTGCATTATAGACAAGTTAAATGATTTATGATTCTTGTTAATATTGCTGACATTCTAAAGAGAGAATTGTGGTTAAATGTTTTTGTTTACTGATGTCTTAATCTCTTCTCAATGTATTTGTTCAAACTATGTACAATAATTGTAACCAGTCACAAAGCATTTACTGCTCTCTTACTCTGTGCCAGCTATTTTGCTGTCCACTAAGGTGACCTCTTTTGCCATTTATAATCACTTGAAAGCAGAGAGTAAAGTATGAAACCTTACAAATGGCTATTTTTGTTCACAGCTGCACAAATGATAAATATCGACACTGGATATTAAATATGTCTATCTGCTCATATTATACATTCTCAAGCATTACATTATGCATTAGTATTATTGTGGGAAAAGCAACACAATCAAAGAAATAAAAGGAGATCAACAGCAGCAGCAACTGCAAACATCTCAGTATCATGTAATATTATTATTTAGTACTGACTGGCCTATTTCTAATAATATTGGTGCTCTACATCTTGATTAAGCTTACAATTGAACCTGGAGAGTAAAACAACGCAGATAAATCATGTTCATCATTGTATGATTTTCCACCTACAAAAGCCATATATGAGCTACCTATTTGTTTCATATATTTTCTACCAAATCTTTTTTTTTTTATTCAGGAAATGAAGTCCTGGCATTGCCCTGTGTATGCTAATACAGCCAATACAGATTGATGCTGTTTTCTCTTCATGCCCAGATATCTATTAACATGGAGAAAATCTGGATTATCTGGTTCTGAATGTGCAAAACTGATGTTAGCATTCTGTGCTGAATGATTGGATACATCCTTGGATCAGCCTATCGAGGTTTAATTGAACTAAAAAATCCAATGATAATTGGACTAGAAATCCAGTCCAAGACAGAGATGAAAATAATGTAAGCATTTTTTAATGAACAGAGCAATTGGAGACTTCTGCTTAACAATTATGGTACCCTTTATGTCAGTGATTCAAAACTATGACATTAAAATTAATAGCTATGTAATAATAATTGTGTTACAGACATTCTGTTGTAAATAAATGAGTATTTAAAAGTAAGTTGTAACAATATCATATTTTAAAACAATAGCTATTTTAAGTTCTTCAAGGCTCCACTTTGCTTCATGTAATACTAACAGTATTAGATAGGCAATGGAAATTAAGCACATTTTACTTTTGGATAGAAATGGTTGGTTTGGGAAGGAATACAGTAGTAGAAGAAGTATAATACATTCATTCTAGTCATGCTCCTTGGCTAAGAAAGATATGCTTAGTAAATAAGAGTGTATAAAGCAGTACTGCAGTTACCACTGTCAACATTTTATCTGATTTTATCTGATGTATTAAATGAACTCATTGGTTTGGAAATTTAAAAATTAGTCAAGCCACATTCAAATGATTTAACATTGGCTGAACTTCATATAAAGCTTAAGAACTGCAACATTTGCTTCTGAAATACATATGGAAGTGTTATTATTTAGAGTCAAATTTACTAATGCTTACAAAACTTAAGACAGAAGTGTTTGACCAGGCCACAATAAAGTTAGCAGCACAACTATGTTCACTGCAGCATTATTTACCACAGCTAAGATATGGAACCAACCCAGATGTCCAGATGCCCCTC